>NC_083098.1:59989576-60734076 GCF_949774975.1 Lagenorhynchus albirostris | reverse complement strand
CTGGGAGCCTTGTTATGCTGATGGGCGGGATGTAAATTGCCAACAGCCACTCGGGAGAAGTGTATGGTGTTTCCTGAAACATCTAAAAAACAAAGCAACAGAGCCTAGGGCACTTCCACTTATGGTCCTATAGCTTAGGGAAATTAAAATCAAAAGACACAGCCACCCCAAATGTTGGGACGGCTCTGTTTACAAGAACCTGGTTTACGGTACAAGTTCAATATCGCAGAAAGTGAAAAATGGATAAAGAAGTTGTGGTACTTACGTACAATGCAGTATCACTCAGCAATGAAATCTATGTCATCAGGCCCGTAGCAGCATAATGAGTGGATTCAGGTATGATGATTCTAACTGAAATAAGTCACACAGAAAAAGAAACATCATAAGATATCACTAATACACGGAATGTAAACTTGGCTACACAGGAACTGAATTACAAACAGAACAGGTTATCAAATTTAGAAAACCAACTTATGCTTGCTTAAGGGGAAAGGTGAGTTGGGGTGCTGCATAAAACCAGAGATTGAAATGAGCACAGATAAAGTTCCTTAAGCCAAATATGGAATAGACAAGAGCTACTCCTTGCTCAACGAAATGGAGTCAACACCCCATATTAAATGCCTAAGAGTGTACCTGACTAGGAAGTATCTTAAAACCTATGGATTGCTATGTCTCCGAAAAAGAATCAAGCGTGTGTTCAGGGGCATAAACGCAGCAGTGATAGGATTGGAGAGGTTCGGTGAGCAAATGAAGACCCTTTGAAGTCATATTGCATGGTACCCATTCCACGGGTCTCAACTCTCCAGGTTGAAGGTATTCTTCCTTCAGCTAAAACATGCATGTGGAACCCAGAGTATGATCAACCGTGTGATCGGGAGACGTGTTCCAATATGTGTCAGTTTTCGTCCCCTGGTACTCGGGTGCAACATTCCAGACGCTTTACTAACACTCTCCCGACTTGGAGAGTCAGTGCCTTTAACCTCCTGTTTGGCCCAGTTTGCAATTTCTGCGGAAGATGAACAGGAATAGGGAGAACCAATGACAGACTAGCTGGAGGTGTCTGGACGGGCAAATTTAACTCTCATTTCCCACCAGGAAGAGGAATTAACCAAAGGCTCAGCGTGCCGTGCCGGAACCAGATTAGGGCCTGAAGCAATCCTGCGGTGATGCGGCCAGCTCACGAGAAAGCGAGTTGAAGAAAGGAGCTCAGGGGCACTGTAATTCACAAACCTGCAGAGTTATAAATGACAGCTATCGTCCAAAAATATACTGAAGTAAGGCTGCCAAGAGGACTTGAAAGCGGGGCAGAATTGCAGGAAACCGATTTCAGGAGGTAGACTGGAATTGCATTGAAAGCATAGGAAAAGAGGCAGAACGTCCACAATGATGCACTTGGCCAAAAAGGGCGTATGCGTTTTTTCCGGAATATATTCAGGAAAAAACGCATACGCCCTTTTTGGCCAACCAAGCAAGCTTGCAAAGGAAATCTGCACTACAATGAAGTCTCCCTTCCCCCCGGTCAAAAGGGCCATCTGAAAAAAGTGTAAAATCCAGAAAGGCAGGACAGGCCATGGAGAACTGGGAGCCTTGTTATGCTGATGGGCGGGATGTAAATTGCCAACAGCCACTCGGGAGAAGTGTATGGTGTTTCCTGAAACATCTAAAAAACAAAGCAACAGAGCCTAGGGCACTTCCACTTATGGTCCTATAGCTTAGGGAAATTAAAATCAAAAAGACACAGCCACCCCAAAGGTTGGGACGGCTCTGTTTACAAGAACCTGGTTTACGGTACAAGTTCAATATCGCAGAAAGTGAAAAATGGATAAAGAAGTTGTGGTACTTACGTACAATGCAGTATCACTCAGCAATGAAATCTATGTCATCAGGCCCGTAGCAGCATAATGAGTGGATTCAGGTATGATGATTCTAACTGAAATAAGTCACACAGAAAAAGAAACATCATAAGATATCACTAATACACGGAATGTAAACTTGGACACAAAGGAACTGAATTACAAAACAGAACAGGGTCTCAAATTTAGAAAACCAACTTATGCTTGCTTAAGGGGAAAGGTGAGTTGGGGTGCTGCATAAAACCAGAGATTGAAATGAGCACAGATAAAGTTCCTTAAGCCAAATATGGAATAGACAAGAGCTACTCCTTGCTCAACGAAATGGACTCAACACCCCAAATTAAATGCCTAAGAGTGTACCTGACTAGGAAGTATCTTAAAACCTATGGATTGCTATGTCTCCGAAAGAGAATCAAGCGTGTGTGCAGGGGCATAATCGCAGCAGTGATAGGATTCGAGAGGTTCGGTGAGCAAATGAAGACCCTTTGAAGTCATATTGCATGGTACCCATTCCACGGGTCTCAACTCTCCAGGTTGAAGGTATTCTTCCTTCAGCTAAAACATGCATGTGGAACCCAGAGTATGATCAACCGTGTGATCGGGAGACGTGTTCCAATATGTGTCAGTTTTCGTCCCCTGGTACTCGGGTGCAACATTCCAGACGCTTTACTAACACTCTCCCGACTTGGAGAGTCAGTGCCTTTAACCTCCTGTTTGGCCCAGTTTGCAATTTCTGCGGAAGATGAACAGGAATAGGGAGAACCAATGACAGACTAGCTGGAGGTGTCTGGACGGGCAAATTTAACTCTCATTTCCCACCAGGAAGAGGAATTAACCAAAGGCTCAGCGTGCCGTGCCGGAACCAGATTAGGGCCTGAAGCCATCCTGCGGTGTTGCGGCCAGCTCACAAGAAAGCGAGTTGAAGAAAGAGGTCAGGGGCACTGTAATTCACAAACCTGCAGAGTTATAAATGACAGCTATCGTCCAAAAATATACTGAAGTAAGGCTGTCAAGAGGACTTGAAAGCGGGGCAGAATTGCAGAAAACCGATTTCAGGAGGTAGACTGGAATTGCATTTAAAGCATAGGAAAAGAGGCAGAACGTCCACAATGATGCACTTGGCCAAAAAGGGCGTATGCGTTTTTTCCTGAATATATTCAGGAAAAAACGCATACGCCCTTTTTGGCCAACCAAGCAAGCTTGCAAAGGAAATCTGCACTACAATGAAGTCTCACTTCCCCCCGGTCAAAAGGGCCATCTGAAAAAAGTGTAAAATCCAGAAAGGCAGGACAGGCCATGGAGAACTGGGAGCCTTGTTATGCTGATGGGCGGGATGTAAATTGCCAACAGCCACTCGGGAGAAGTGTATGGTGTTTCCTGAAACATCTAAAAATCAAAGCAACAGAGCCTAGGGCACTTCCACTTATGGTCCTATAGCTTAGGGAAATTAAAATCAAAAAGACACAGCCACCCCAAATGTTGGGACGGCTCTGTTTACAAGAACCTGGTTTACGGTACAAGTTCAATATCGCAGAAAGTGAAAAATGGATAAAGAAGTTGTGGTACTTACGTACAATGCAGTATCACTCAGCAATGAAATCTATGTCATCAGGCCCGTAGCAGCATAATGAGTGGATTCAGGTATGATGATTCTAACTGAAATAAGTCACACAGAAAAAGAAACATCATAAGATATCACTAATACACGGAATGTAAACTTGGCTACACAGGAACTGAATTACAAAACAGAACAGGTTCTCAAATTTAGAAAACCAACTTATGCTTGCTTAAGGGGAAAGGTGAGTTGGGGTGCTGCATAAAACCAGAGATTGAAATGAGCACAGATAAAGTTCCTTAAGCCAAATATGGAATAGACAAGAGGTACTCCTTGCTCAACGAAATGGACTCAACACCCCATATTAAATGCCTAAGAGTGTACCTGACTAGGAAGTATCTTAAAACCTATGGATTGCTATGTCTCCGAAAAAGAATCAAGCGTGTGTACAGGGGCATAAACGCAGCAGTGATAGGATTGGAGAAGTTCGGTGAGCAAATGAAGACCCTTTGAAGTCATATTGCATGGTACCCATTCCACGGGTCTCAACTCTCCAGGTTTAAGGTATTCTTCCTTCAGCTAAAACATGCATGTGGAACCCAGAGTATGATCAACCGTGTGATCGGGAGACGTGTTCTAATATGTGTCAGTTTTCGTCCCCTGGTACTCGGGTGCAACATTCCAGACGCTTTACTAACACTCTCCCGACTTGGAGAGTCAGTGCCTTTAACCTCCTGTTTGGCCCAGTTTGCAATTTCTGCGGAAGATGAACAGGAATAGGGAGAACCAATGACAGACCAGCTGGAGGTGTCTGGACGGGCAAATTTAACTCTCATTTCCCACCAGGAAGAGGAATTAACCAAAGGCTCAGCGTGCCGTGCCGGAACCAGATTAGGGCCTGAAGCCATCCTGCGGTGTTGCGGCCAGCTCACGAGAAAGCGAGTTGAAGAAAGGAGCTCAGGGGCACTGTAATTCACAAACCTGCAGAGTTATAAATGACAGCTATCGTCCAAAAATATACTGAAGTAAGGCTGTCAAGAGGACTTGAAAGCGGGGCAGAATTGCAGGAAACCGATTTCAGGAGGTAGACTGGAATTGCATTTAAAGCATAGGAAAAGAGGCAGAACGTCCACAATGATGCACTTGGCCAAAAAGGGCGTATGCGTTTTTTCCTGAATATATTCAGGAAAAAACGCATACGCCCTTTTTGGCCAACCAAGCAAGCTTGCAAAGGAAATCTGCACTACAGTGAAGTCTCACTTCCCCCCGGTCAAAAGGGCCGTCTGAAAAAAGTGTAAAATCCAGAAAGGCAGGACAGGCCATGGAGAACTGGGAGCCTTGTTATGCTGATGGGCGGGATGTCAATTGCCAACAGCCACTCGGGAGAAGTGTATGGTGTTTCCTGAAACATCTAAAAATCAAAGCAACAGAGCCTAGGGCACTTCCACTTATGGTCCTATAGCTTAGGGAAATTAAAATCAAAAAGACACAGCCACCCCAAATGTTGGGACGGCTCTGTTTACAAGAACCTGGTTTACGGTACAAGTTCAATATCGCAGAAAGTGAAAAATGGATAAAGAAGTTGTGGTACTTACGTACAATGCAGTATCACTCAGCAATGAAATCTATGTCATCAGGCCCGTAGCAGCATAATGAGTGGATTCAGGTATGATGATTCTAACTGAAATAAGTCACACAGAAAAAGAAACATCATAAGATATCACTAATACACGGAATGTAAACTTGGCTACACAGGAACTGAATTACAAAACAGAACAGGTTCTCAAATTTAGAAAACCAACTTATGCTTGCTTAAGGGGAAAGGTGAGTTGGGGTGCTGCATAAAACCAGAGATTAAATGAGCACAGATAAAGTTCCTTAAGCCAAATATGGAATAGACAAGAGCTACTCCTTGCTCAACGAAATGGACTCAACACCCCATATTAAATGCCTAAGAGTGTACCTGACTAGGAAGTATCTTAAAACCTATGGATTGCTATGTCTCCGAAAAAGAATCAAGCGTGTGTACAGGGGCATAAACGCAGCAGTGATAGGATTGGAGAAGTTCGGTGAGCAAATGAAGACCCTTTTATGTCATATTGCATGGTACCCATTCCACGGGTCTCAACTCTCCAGGTTGAAGGTATTCTTCCTTCAGCTAAAACATGCATGTGGAACCCAGAGTATGATCAACCGTGTGATCGGGAGACGTGTTCCAATATGTCTCAGTTTTCGTCCCCTGGTACTCGGGTGCAACATTCCAGACGCTTTACTAACACTCTCCCGACTTGGAGAGTCAGTGCCTTTAACCTCCTGTTTGGCCCAGTTTGCAATTTCTGCGGAAGATGAACAGGAATAGGGAGAACCAATGACAGACCAGCTGGAGGTGTCTGGACGGGCAAATTTAACTCTCATTTCCCACCAGGAAGAGGAATTAACCAAAGGCTCAGCGTGCCGTGCCGGAACCAGATTAGGGCCTGAAGCCATCCTGCGGTATTGCGGCCAGCTCACGACAAAGCGAGTTGAAGAAAGGAGCTCAGGGGCACTGTAATTCACAAACCTGCAGAGTTATAAATGACAGCTATCGTCCAAAAATATACTGAAGTAAGGCTGCCAAGAGGACTTGAAAGCGGGGCAGAATTGCAGGAAACCGATTTCAGGAGGTAGACTGGAATTGCATTTAAAGCATAGGAAAAGAGGCAGAACGTCCACAATGATGCACTTGGCCAAAAAGGGCGTATGCGTTTTTTCCTGAATATATTCAGGAAAAAACGCATACGCCCTTTTTGGCCAACCAAGCAAGCTTGCAAAGGAAATCTGCACTACAATGAAGTCTCACTTCCCCCCGGTCGAAAGGGCCATCTGAAAAAAGTGTAAAATCCAGAAAGGCAGGACAGGCCATGGAGAACTGGGAGCCTTGTTATGCTGATGGTCGGGATGTAAATTGGCAACAGCCACTTGGGAGAAGTGTATGGTGTTTCCTGAAACATCTAAAAAACTAAGCAACAGAGCCTAGGGCACTTCCACTTATGGTCCTATAGCTTAGGGAAATTAAAATCAAAAAGACACAGCCACCCCAAAGGTTGGGACGGCTCTGTTTACAAGAACCTGGTTTACGGTACAAGTTCAATATCGCAGAAAGTGAAAAATGGATAAAGAAGTTGTGGTACTTACGTACAATGCAGTATCACTCAGCAATGAAATCTATGTCATCAGGCCCGTAGCAGCATAATGAGTGGATTCAGGTACAATGATTCTAACTGAAATAAGTCACACAGAAAAAGAAACATCATAAGATATCACTAATACACGGAATATAAACTTGGCTACACAGGAACTGAATTACAAAACAGAACAGGGTCTCAAATTTAGAAACCCAACTTATGCTTGCTTAAGGTGAAAGGTGAGTTGGGGTGCTGCATAAAACCAGAGATTGAAATGAGCACAGATAAAGTTCCTTAAGCCAAATATGGAATAGACAAGAGCTACTCCTTGCTCAACGAAATGGACTCAACACCCCATATTAAATGCCTAAGAGTGTACCTGACTAGGAAGTATCTTAAAACCTATGGATTGCTATGTCTCTGAAAGAGAATCAAGTGTGTGTGCAGGGGCATAAACGCAGCAGTGATAGGATTGGAGAGGTTCGGTGAGCAAATGAAGACCCTTTGAAGTCATATTGCATGGTACCCATTCCACGGGTCTCAACTCTCCAGGTTGAAGGTATTCTTCCTTCAGCTAAAACATGCATGTGGAACCCAGAGTATGATCAACCGTGTGATCGGGAGACGTGTTCCAATATGTGTCAGTTTTCGTCCCCTGGTACTCGGGTGCAACATTCCAGACGCTTTACTAACACTCTCCCGACTTGGAGAGTCAGTGCCTTTAACCTCCTGTTTGGCCCAGTTTGCAATTTCTGCGGAAGATGAACAGGAATAGGGAGAACCAATGACAGACTAGCTGGAGGTGTCTGGACGGGCAAATTTAACTCTCATTTCCCACCAGGAAGAGGAATTAACCAAAGGCTCAGCATGCCGTGCCGGAACCAGATTAGGGCCTGAAGCCATCCTGCGGTGTTGCGGCCAGCTCACAA
The DNA here is from genome assembly GCF_949774975.1 of Lagenorhynchus albirostris. Lineage (NCBI taxonomy): Eukaryota > Metazoa > Chordata > Mammalia > Artiodactyla > Delphinidae > Lagenorhynchus > Lagenorhynchus albirostris. The sequence goes on along the minus strand of NC_083098.1, from coordinate 60,726,575 downwards.
GAAAGCGAGTTGAAGAAAGGAGGTCAGGGGCACTGTAATTCACAAACCTGCAGAGTTATAAATGACAGCTATCGTCCAAAAATATACTGAAGTAAGGCTGCCAAGAGGACCTGAAAGCGGGGCTAGAATTGCAGAAAACCGATTTCAGGAGGTAGACTGGAATTGCATTTAAAGCATAGGAAAAGAGGCAGAACGTCCACAATGATGCACTTGGCCAAAAAGGGCGTATGCGTTTTTTCCTGAATATATTCAGGAAAAAACGCATACGCCCTTTTTGGCCAACCAAGCAAGCTTGCAAAGGAAATCTGCACTACAATGAAGTCTCACTTCCCCCCGGTCAAAAGGGCCGTCTGAAAAAAGTGTAAAATCCAGAAAGGCAGGACAGGCCATGGAGAACTGGGAGCCTTGTTATGCTGATGGGCGGGATGTCAATTGCCAACAGCCACTCGGGAGAAGTGTATGGTGTTTCCTGAAACATCTAAAAATCAAAGCAACAGAGCCTAGGGCACTTCCACTTATGGTCCTATAGCTTAGGGAAATTAAAATCAAAAAGACACAGCCACCCCAAAGGTTGGGACGGCTCTGTTTACAAGAACCTGGTTTACGGTACAAGTTCAATATCGCAGAAAGTGAAAAATGGATAAAGAAGTTGTGGTACTTACGTACAATGCAGTATCACTCAGCAATGAAATCTATGTCATCAGGCCCGTAGCAGCATAATGAGTGGATTCAGGTATGATGATTCTAACTGAAATAAGTCACACAGAAAAAGAAACATCATAAGATATCACTAATACACGGAATGTAAACTTGGCTACACAGGAACTGAATTACAAAACAGAACAGGTTCTCAAATTTAGAAAACCAACTTATGCTTGCTTAAGGGGAAAGGTGAGTTGGGGTGCTGCATAAAACCAGAGATTAAATGAGCACAGATAAAGTTCCTTAAGCCAAATATGGAATAGACAAGAGCTACTCCTTGCTCAACGAAATGGACTCAACACCCCATATTAAATGCCTAAGAGTGTACCTGACTAGGAAGTATCTTAAAACCTATGGATTGCTATGTCTCCGAAAAAGAATCAAGCGTGTGTACAGGGGCATAAACGCAGCAGTGATAGGATTGGAGAAGTTCGGTGAGCAAATGAAGACCCTTTGAAGTCATATTGCATGGTACCCATTCCACGGGTCTCAACTCTCCAGGTTGAAGGTATTCTTCCTTCAGCTAAAACATGCATGTGGAACCCAGAGTATGATCAACCGTGTGATCGGGAGACGTGTTCCAATATGTCTCAGTTTTCGTCCCCTGGTACTCGGGTGCAACATTCCAGACGCTTTACTAACACTCTCCCGACTTGGAGAGTCAGTGCCTTTAACCTCCTGTTTGGCCCAGTTTGCAATTTCTGCGGAAGATGAACAGGAATAGGGAGAACCAATGACAGACCAGCTGGAGGTGTCTGGACGGGCAAATTTAACTCTCATTTCCCACCAGGAAGAGGAATTAACCAAAGGCTCAGCGTGCCGTGCCGGAACCAGATTAGGGCCTGAAGCCATCCTGCGGTGTTGCGGCCAGCTCACGAGAAAGCGAGTTGAAGAAAGGCGCTCAGGGGCACTGTAATTCACAAACCTGCAGAGTTATAAATGACAGCTATCGTCCAAAAATATACTGAAGTAAGGCTGCCAAGAGGACTTGAAAGCGGGGCAGAATTGCAGGAAACCGATTTCAGGAGGTAGACTGGAATTGCATTTAAAGCATAGGAAAAGAGGCAGAACGTCCACAATGATGCACTTGGCCAAAAAGGGCGTATGCGTTTTTTCCTGAATATATTCAGGAAAAAACGCATACGCCCTTTTTGGCCAACCAAGCAAGCTTGCAAAGGAAATCTGCACTACAATGAAGTCTCACTTCCCCCCGGTCAAAAGGGCCATCTGAAAAAAGTGTAAAATCCAGAAAGGCAGGACAGGCCATGGAGAACTGGGAGCCTTGTTATGCTGATGGTCGGGATGTAAATTGGCAACAGCCACTCGGGAGAAGTGTATGGTGTTTCCTGAAACATCTAAAAAACTAAGCAACAGAGCCTAGGGCACTTCCACTTATGGTCCTATAGCTTAGGGAAATTAAAATCAAAAAGACACAGCCACCCCAAAGGTTGGGACGGCTCTGTTTACAAGAACCTGGTTTACGGTACAAGTTCAATATCGCAGAAAGTGAAAAATGGATAAAGAAGTTGTGGTACTTACGTACAATGCAGTATCACTCAGCAATGAAATCTATGTCATCAGGCCCGTAGCAGCATAATGAGTGGATTCAGGTACAATGATTCTAACTGAAATAAGTCACACAGAAAAAGAAACATCATAAGATATCACTAATACACGGAATATAAACTTGGCTACACAGGAACTGAATTACAAAACAGAACAGGGTCTCAAATTTAGAAACCCAACTTATGCTTGCTTAAGGTGAAAGGTGAGTTGGGGTGCTGCATAAAACCAGAGATTGAAATGAGCACAGATAAAGTTCCTTAAGCCAAATATGGAATAGACAAGAGCTACTCCTTGCTCAACGAAATGGACTCAACACCCCATATTAAATGCCTAAGAGTGTACCTGACTAGGAAGTATCTTAAAACCTATGGATTGCTATGTCTCTGAAAGAGAATCAAGTGTGTGTACAGGGGCATAAACGCAGCAGTGATAGGATTGGAGAGGTTTGGTGAGCAAATGAAGACCCTTTGAAGTCATATTGCATGGTACCCATTCCATGGGTCTCAACTCTCCAGGTTTAAGGTATTCTTCCTACAGCTAAAACATGCATGTGGAACCCAGAGTATGATCAACCGTGTGATCGGGAGACGTGTTCCAATATGTGTCAGTTTTCGTCCCCTGGTACTCGGGTGCAACATTCCAGACGCTTTACTAACACTCTCCCGACTTGGAGAGTCAGTGCCTTTAACCTCCTGTTTGGCCCAGTTTGCAATTTCTGCGGAAGATGAACAGGAATAGGGAGAACCAATGACAGACTAGCTGGAGGTGTCTGGACGGGCAAATTTAACTCTCATTTCCCACCAGGAAGAGGAATTAACCAAAGGCTCAGCGTGCCGTGCCGGAACCAGATTAGGGCCTGAAGCCATCATGCGGTGTTGCGGCCAGCTCACGAGAAAGCGAGTTGAAGAAAGGAGCTCAGGGGCACTGTAATTCACAAACCTGCAGAGTTATAAATGACAGCTATCGTCCAAAAATATACTGAAGTAAGGCTGCCAAGAGGACTTGAAAGCGGGGCAGAATTGCAGGAAACCGATTTCAGGAGGTAGACTGGAATTGCATTTAAAGCATAGGAAAAGAGGCAGAACGTCCACAATGATGCACTTGGCCAAAAAGGGCGTATGCGTTTTTTCCTGAATATATTCAGGAAAAAACGCATACGCCCTTTTTGGCCAACCAAGCAAGCTTGCAAAGGAAATCTGCACTACAATGAAGTCTCACTTCCCCCCGGTCGAAAGGGCCATCTGAAAAAAGTGTAAAATCCAGAAAGGCAGGACAGGCCATGGAGAACTGGGAGCCTTGTTATGCTGATGGTCGGGATGTAAATTGGCAACAGCCACTTGGGAGAAGTGTATGGTGTTTCCTGAAACATCTAAAAAACTAAGCAACAGAGCCTAGGGCACTTCCACTTATGGTCCTATAGCTTAGGGAAATTAAAATCAAAAAGACACAGCCACCCCAAATGTTGGGACGGCTCTGTTTACAAGAACCTGGTTTACGGTACAAGTTCAATATCGCAGAAAGTGAAAAATGGATAAAGAAGTTGTGGTACTTACGTACAATGCAGTATCACTCAGCAATGAAATCTATGTCATCAGGCCCGTAGCAGCATAATGAGTGGATTCAGGTACAATGATTCTAACTGAAATAAGTCACACAGAAAAAGAAACATCATAAGATATCACTAATACACGGAATATAAACTTGGCTACACAGGAACTGAATTACAAAACAGAACAGGGTCTCAAATTTAGAAACCCAACTTATGCTTGCTTAAGGTGAAAGGTGAGTTGGGGTGCTGCATAAAACCAGAGATTGAAATGAGCACAGATAAAGTTCCTTAAGCCAAATATGGAATAGACAAGAGCTACTCCTTGCTCAACGAAATGGACTCAACACCCCATATTAAATGCCTAAGAGTGTACCTGACTAGGAAGTATCTTAAAACCTATGGATTGCTATGTCTCTGAAAGAGAATCAAGTGTGTGTGCAGGGGCATAAACGCAGCAGTGATAGGATTGGAGAGGTTCGGTGAGCAAATGAAGACCCTTTGAAGTCATATTGCATGGTACCCATTCCACGGGTCTCAACTCTCCAGGTTGAAGGTATTCTTCCTTCAGCTAAAACATGCATGTGGAACCCAGAGTATGATCAACCGTGTGATCGGGAGACGTGTTCCAATATGTGTCAGTTTTCGTCCCCTGGTACTCGGGTGCAACATTCCAGACGCTTTACTAACACTCTCCCGACTTGGAGAGTCAGTGCCTTTAACCTCCTGTTTGGCCCAGTTTGCAATTTCTGCGGAAGATGAACAGGAATAGGGAGAACCAATGACAGACTAGCTGGAGGTGTCTGGACGGGCAAATTTAACTCTCATTTCCCACCAGGAAGAGGAATTAACCAAAGGCTCAGCATGCCGTGCCGGAACCAGATTAGGGCCTGAAGCCATCCTGCGGTGTTGCGGCCAGCTCACAAGAAAGCGAGTTGAAGAAAGGAGGTCAGGGGCACTGTAATTCACAAACCTGCAGAGTTATAAATGACAGCTATCGTCCAAAAATATACTGAAGTAAGGCTGCCAAGAGGACTTGAAAGCGGGGCTAGAATTGCAGAAAACCGATTTCAGGAGGTAGACTGGAATTGCATTTAAAGCATAGGAAAAGAGGCAGAACGTCCACAATGATGCACTTGGCCAAAAAGGGCGTATGCGTTTTTTCCTGAATATATTCAGGAAAAAACGCATACGCCCTTTTTGGCCAACCAAGCAAGCTTGCAAAGGAAATCTGCACTACAATGAAGTCTCACTTCCCCCCGGTCAAAAGGGCCGTCTGAAAAAAGTGTAAAATCCAGAAAGGCAGGACAGGCCATGGAGAACTGGGAGCCTTGTTATGCTGATGGGCGGGATGTCAATTGCCAACAGCCACTCGGGAGAAGTGTATGGTGTTTCCTGAAACATCTAAAAATCAAAGCAACAGAGCCTAGGGCACTTCCACTTATGGTCCTATAGCTTAGGGAAATTAAAATCAAAAAGACACAGCCACCCCAAATGTTGGGACGGCTCTGTTTACAAGAACCTGGTTTACGGTACAAGTTCAATATCGCAGAAAGTGAAAAATGGATAAAGAAGTTGTGGTACTTACGTACAATGCAGTATCACTCAGCAATGAAATCTATGTCATCAGGCCCGTAGCAGCATAATGAGTGGATTCAGGTATGATGATTCTAACTGAAATAAGTCACACAGAAAAAGAAACATCATAAGATATCACTAATACACGGAATGTAAACTTGGCTACACAGGAACTGAATTACAAAACAGAACAGGTTCTCAAATTTAGAAAACCAACTTATGCTTGCTTAAGGGGAAAGGTGAGTTGGGGTGCTGCATAAAACCAGAGATTAAATGAGCACAGATAAAGTTCCTTAAGCCAAATATGGAATAGACAAGAGCTACTCCTTGCTCAACGAAATGGACTCAACACCCCATATTAAATGCCTAAGAGTGTACCTGACTAGGAAGTATCTTAAAACCTATGGATTGCTATGTCTCCGAAAAAGAATCAAGCGTGTGTACAGGGGCATAAACGCAGCAGTGATAGGATTGGAGAAGTTCGGTGAGCAAATGAAGACCCTTTGAAGTCATATTGCATGGTACCCATTCCACGGGTCTCAACTCTCCAGGTTGAAGGTATTCTTCCTTCAGCTAAAACATGCATGTGGAACCCAGAGTATGATCAACCGTGTGATCGGGAGACGTGTTCCAATATGTCTCAGTTTTCGTCCCCTGGTACTCGGGTGCAACATTCCAGACGCTTTACTAACACTCTCCCGACTTGGAGAGTCAGTGCCTTTAACCTCCTGTTTGGCCCAGTTTGCAATTTCTGCGGAAGATGAACAGGAATAGGGAGAACCAATGACAGACCAGCTGGAGGTGTCTGGACGGGCAAATTTAACTCTCATTTCCCACCAGGAAGAGGAATTAACCAAAGGCTCAGCGTGCCGTGCCGGAACCAGATTAGGGCCTGAAGCCATCCTGCGGTGTTGCGGCCAGCTCACGAGAAAGCGAGTTGAAGAAAGGCGCTCAGGGGCACTGTAATTCACAAACCTGCAGAGTTATAAATGACAGCTATCGTCCAAAAATATACTGAAGTAAGGCTGCCAAGAGGACTTGAAAGCGGGGCAGAATTGCAGGAAACCGATTTCAGGAGGTAGACTGGAATTGCATTTAAAGCATAGGAAAAGAGGCAGAACGTCCACAATGATGCACTTGGCCAAAAAGGGCGTATGCGTTTTTTCCTGAATATATTCAGGAAAAAACGCATACGCCCTTTTTGGCCAACCAAGCAAGCTTGCAAAGGAAATCTGCACTACAATGAAGTCTCACTTCCCCCCGGTCAAAAGGGCCATCTGAAAAAAGTGTAAAATCCAGAAAGGCAGGACAGGCCATGGAGAACTGGGAGCCTTGTTATGCTGATGGTCGGGATGTAAATTGGCAACAGCCACTCGGGAGAAGTGTATGGTGTTTCCTGAAACATCTAAAAAACTAAGCAACAGAGCCTAGGGCACTTCCACTTATGGTCCTATAGCTTAGGGAAATTAAAATCAAAAAGACACAGCCACCCCAAAGGTTGGGACGGCTCTGTTTACAAGAACCTGGTTTACGGTACAAGTTCAATATCGCAGAAAGTGAAAAATGGATAAAGAAGTTGTGGTACTTACGTACAATGCAGTATCACTCAGCAATGAAATCTATGTCATCAGGCCCGTAGCAGCATAATGAGTGGATTCAGGTACAATGATTCTAACTGAAATAAGTCACACAGAAAAAGAAACATCATAAGATATCACTAATACACGGAATATAAACTTGGCTACACAGGAACTGAATTACAAAACAGAACAGGGTCTCAAATTTAGAAACCCAACTTATGCTTGCTTAAGGTGAAAGGTGAGTTGGGGTGCTGCATAAAACCAGAGATTGAAATGAGCACAGATAAAGTTCCTTAAGCCAAATATGGAATAGACAAGAGCTACTCCTTGCTCAACGAAATGGACTCAACACCCCATATTAAATGCCTAAGAGTGTACCTGACTAGGAAGTATCTTAAAACCTATGGATTGCTATGTCTCTGAAAGAGAATCAAGTGTGTGTACAGGGGCATAAACGCAGCAGTGATAGGATTGGAGAGGTTTGGTGAGCAAATGAAGACCCTTTGAAGTCATATTGCATGGTACCCATTCCATGGGTCTCAACTCTCCAGGTTTAAGGTATTCTTCCTACAGCTAAAACATGCATGTGGAACCCAGAGTATGATCAACCGTGTGATCGGGAGACGTGTTCCAATATGTGTCAGTTTTCGTCCCCTGGTACTCGGGTGCAACATTCCAGACGCTTTACTAACACTCTCCCGACTTGGAGAGTCAGTGCCTTTAACCTCCTGTTTGGCCCAGTTTGCAATTTCTGCGGAAGATGAACAGGAATAGGGAGAACCAATGACAGACTAGCTGGAGGTGTCTGGACGGGCAAATTTAACTCTCATTTCCCACCAGGAAGAGGAATTAACCAAAGGCTCAGCGTGCCGTGCCGGAACCAGATTAGGGCCTGAAGCCATCATGCGGTGTTGCGGCCAGCTCACGAGAAAGCGAGTTGAAGAAAGGAGCTCAGGGGCACTGTAATTCACAAACCTGCAGAGTTATAAATGACAGCTATCGTCCAAAAATATACTGAAGTAAGGCTGCCAAGAGGACTTGAAAGCGGGGCAGAATTGCAGGAAACCGATTTCAGGAGGTAGACTGGAATTGCATTTAAAGCATAGGAAAAGAGGCAGAACGTCCACAATGATGCACTTGGCCAAAAAGGGCGTATGCGTTTTTTCCTGAATATATTCAGGAAAAAACGCATACGCCCTTTTTGGCCAACCAAGCAAGCTTGCAAAGGAAATCTGCACTACAATGAAGTCTCACTTCCCCCCGGTCGAAAGGGCCATCTGAAAAAAGTGTAAAATCCAGAAAGGCAGGACAGGCCATGGAGAACTGGGAGCCTTGTTATGCTGATGGTCGGGATGTAAATTGGCAACAGCCACTCGGGAGAAGTGTATGGTGTTTCCTGAAACATCTAAAAAACTAAGCAACAGAGCCTAGGGCACTTCCACTTATGGTCCTATAGCTTAGGGAAATTAAAATCAAAAAGACACAGCCACCCCAAAGGTTGGGACGGCTCTGTTTACAAGAACCTGGTTTACGGTACAAGTTCAATATCGCAGAAAGTGAAAAATGGATAAAGAAGTTGTGGTACTTACGTACAATGCAGTATCACTCAGCAATGAAATCTATGTCATCAGGCCCGTAGCAGCATAATGAGTGGATTCAGGTACAATGATTCTAACTGAAATAAGTCACACAGAAAAAGAAACATCATAAGATATCACTAATACACGGAATATAAACTTGGCTACACAGGAACTGAATTACAAAACAGAACAGGGTCTCAAATTTAGAAACCCAACTTATGCTTGCTTAAGGTGAAAGGTGAGTTGGGGTGCTGCATAAAACCAGAGATTGAAATGAGCACAGATAAAGTTCCTTAAGCCAAATATGGAATAGACAAGAGCTACTCCTTGCTCAACGAAATGGACTCAACACCCCATATTAAATGCCTAAGAGTGTACCTGACTAGGAAGTATCTTAAAACCTATGGATTGCTATGTCTCTGAAAGAGAATCAAGTGTGTGTGCAGGGGCATAAACGCAGCAGTGATAGGATTGGAGAGGTTCGGTGAGCAAATGAAGACCCTTTGAAGTCATATTGCATGGTACCCATTCCACGGGTCTCAACTCTCCAGGTTGAAGGTATTCTTCCTTCAGCTAAAACATGCATGTGGAACCCAGAGTATGATCAACCGTGTGATCGGGAGACGTGTTCCAATATGTGTCAGTTTTCGTCCCCTGGTACTCGGGTGCAACATTCCAGACGCTTTACTAACACTCTCCCGACTTGGAGAGTCAGTGCCTTTAACCTCCTGTTTGGCCCAGTTTGCAATTTCTGCGGAAGATGAACAGGAATAGGGAGAACCAATGACAGACTAGCTGGAGGTGTCTGGACGGGCAAATTTAACTCTCATTTCCCACCAGGAAGAGGAATTAACCAAAGGCTCAGCATGCCGTGCCGGAACCAGATTAGGGCCTGAAGCCATCCTGCGGTGTTGCGGCCAGCTCACAAGAAAGCGAGTTGAAGAAAGGAGGTCAGGGGCACTGTAATTCACAAACCTGCAGAGTTATAAATGACAGCTATCGTCCAAAAATATACTGAAGTAAGGCTGCCAAGAGGACTTGAAAGCGGGGCTAGAATTGCAGAAAACCGATTTCAGGAGGTAGACTGGAATTGCATTTAAAGCATAGGAAAAGAGGCAGAACGTCCACAATGATGCACTTGGCCAAAAAGGGCGTATGCGTTTTTTCCTGAATATATTCAGGAAAAAACGCATACGCCCTTTTTGGCCAACCAAGCAAGCTTGCAAAGGAAATCTGCACTACAATGAAGTCTCACTTCCCCCCGGTCAAAAGGGCCGTCTGAAAAAAGTGTAAAATCCAGAAAGGCAGGACAGGCCATGGAGAACTGGGAGCCTTGTTATGCTGATGGGCGGGATGTCAATTGCCAACAGCCACTCGGGAGAAGTGTATGGTGTTTCCTGAAACATCTAAAAATCAAAGCAACAGAGCCTAGGGCACTTCCACTTATGGTCCTATAGCTTAGGGAAATTAAAATCAAAAAGACACAGCCACCCCAAATGTTGGGACGGCTCTGTTTACAAGAACCTGGTTTACGGTACAAGTTCAATATCGCAGAAAGTGAAAAATGGATAAAGAAGTTGTGGTACTTACGTACAATGCAGTATCACTCAGCAATGAAATCTATGTCATCAGGCCCGTAGCAGCATAATGAGTGGATTCAGGTATGATGATTCTAACTGAAATAAGTCACACAGAAAAAGAAACATCATAAGATATCACTAATACACGGAATGTAAACTTGGCTACACAGGAACTGAATTACAAAACAGAACAGGTTCTCAAATTTAGAAAACCAACTTATGCTTGCTTAAGGGGAAAGGTGAGTTGGGGTGCTGCATAAAACCAGAGATTAAATGAGCACAGATAAAGTTCCTTAAGCCAAATATGGAATAGACAAGAGCTACTCCTTGCTCAACGAAATGGACTCAACACCCCATATTAAATGCCTAAGAGTGTACCTGACTAGGAAGTATCTTAAAACCTATGGATTGCTATGTCTCCGAAAAAGAATCAAGCGTGTGTACAGGGGCATAAACGCAGCAGTGATAGGATTGGAGAAGTTCGGTGAGCAAATGAAGACCCTTTGAAGTCATATTGCATGGTACCCATTCCACGGGTCTCAACTCTCCAGGTTGAAGGTATTCTTCCTTCAGCTAAAACATGCATGTGGAACCCAGAGTATGATCAACCGTGTGATCGGGAGACGTGTTCCAATATGTCTCAGTTTTCGTCCCCTGGTACTCGGGTGCAACATTCCAGACGCTTTACTAACACTCTCCCGACTTGGAGAGTCAGTGCCTTTAACCTCCTGTTTGGCCCAGTTTGCAATTTCTGCGGAAGATGAACAGGAATAGGGAGAACCAATGACAGACCAGCTGGAGGTGTCTGGATGGGCAAATTTAACTCTCATTTCCCACCAGGAAGAGGAATTAACCAAAGGCTCAGCGTGCCGTGCCGGAACCAGATTAGGGCCTGAAGCCATCCTGCGGTGTTGCGGCCAGCTCACGAGAAAGCGAGTTGAAGAAAGGAGCTCAGGGGCACTGTAATTCACAAACCTGCAGAGTTATAAATGACAGCTATCGTCCAAAAATATACTGAAGTAAGGCTGCCAAGAGGACTTGAAAGCGGGGCAGAATTGCAGGAAACCGATTTCAGGAGGTAGACTGGAATTGCATTTAAAGCATAGGAAAAGAGGCAGAACGTCCACAATGATGCACTTGGCCAAAAAGGGCGTATGCGTTTTTTCCTGAATATATTCAGGAAAAAACGCATACGCCCTTTTTGGCCAACCAAGCAAGCTTGCAAAGGAAATCTGCACTACAATGAAGTCTCACTTCCCCCCGGTCAAAAGGGCCATCTGAAAAAAGTGTAAAATCCAGAAAGGCAGGACAGGCCATGGAGAACTGGGAGCCTTGTTATGCTGATGGTCGGGATGTAAATTGGCAACAGCCACTCGGGAGAAGTGTATGGTGTTTCCTGAAACATCTAAAAAACTAAGCAACAGAGCCTAGGGCACTTCCACTTATGGTCCTATAGCTTAGGGAAATTAAAATCAAAAAGACACAGCCACCCCAAAGGTTGGGACGGCTCTGTTTACAAGAACCTGGTTTACGGTACAAGTTCAATATCGCAGAAAGTGAAAAATGGATAAAGAAGTTGTGGTACTTACGTACAATGCAGTATCACTCAGCAATGAAATCTATGTCATCAGGCCCGTAGCAGCATAATGAGTGGATTCAGGTACAATGATTCTAACTGAAATAAGTCACACAGAAAAAGAAACATCATAAGATATCACTAATACACGGAATATAAACTTGGCTACACAGGAACTGAATTACAAAACAGAACAGGGTCTCAAATTTAGAAACCCAACTTATGCTTGCTTAAGGTGAAAGGTGAGTTGGGGTGCTGCATAAAACCAGAGATTGAAATGAGCACAGATAAAGTTCCTTAAGCCAAATATGGAATAGACAAGAGCTACTCCTTGCTCAACGAAATGGACTCAACACCCCATATTAAATGCCTAAGAGTGTACCTGACTAGGAAGTATCTTAAAACCTATGGATTGCTATGTCTCTGAAAGAGAATCAAGTGTGTGTACAGGGGCATAAACGCAGCAGTGATAGGATTGGAGAGGTTTGGTGAGCAAATGAAGACCCTTTGAAGTCATATTGCATGGTACCCATTCCATGGGTCTCAACTCTCCAGGTTTAAGGTATTCTTCCTACAGCTAAAACATGCATGTGGAACCCAGAGTATGATCAACCGTGTGATCGGGAGACGTGTTCCAATATGTGTCAGTTTTCGTCCCCTGGTACTCGGGTGCAACATTCCAGACGCTTTACTAACACTCTCCCGACTTGGAGAGTCAGTGCCTTTAACCTCCTGTTTGGCCCAGTTTGCAATTTCTGCGGAAGATGAACAGGAATAGGGAGAACCAATGACAGACTAGCTGGAGGTGTCTGGACGGGCAAATTTAACTCTCATTTCCCACCAGGAAGAGGAATTAACCAAAGGCTCAGCGTGCCGTGCCGGAACCAGATTAGGGCCTGAAGCCATCATGCGGTGTTGCGGCCAGCTCACGAGAAAGCGAGTTGAAGAAAGGAGCTCAGGGGCACTGTAATTCACAAACCTGCAGAGTTATAAATGACAGCTATCGTCCAAAAATATACTGAAGTAAGGCTGCCAAGAGGACTTGAAAGCGGGGCAGAATTGCAGGAAACCGATTTCAGGAGGTAGACTGGAATTGCATTTAAAGCATAGGAAAAGAGGCAGAACGTCCACAATGATGCACTTGGCCAAAAAGGGCGTATGCGTTTTTTCCTGAATATATTCAGGAAAAAACGCATACGCCCTTTTTGGCCAACCAAGCAAGGTTGCAAAGGAAATCTGCACTACAATGAAGTCTCACATCCCCCCGGTCAAAAGGGCCATCTGAAAAAAGTGTAAAATCCAGAAAGGCAGGACAGGCCATGGAGAACTGGGAGCCTTGTTATGCTGATGGGTGGGATGTAAATTGCCAACAGCCACTCGGGAGAAGTGTATGGTGTTTCCTGAAACATCTAAAAAACAAAGCAACAGAGCCTAGGGCACTTCCACTTATGGTCCTATAGCTTAGGGAAATTAAAATCAAAAGACACAGCCACCCCAAAGGTTGGGACGGCTCTGTTTACAAGAACCTGGTTTACGGTACAAGTTCAATATCGCAGAAAGTGAAAAATGGATAAGGAAGTTGTGGTACTTACGTACATTTCAATATCACTCAGCAATGAAATCTATGTCATCAGGCCCGTAGCAGAATAATGAGTGGATTCAGGTACAATGATTCTAACTGAAATGAGTCACACAGAAAAAGAAACATCATAAGATATCACTAATACACGGAATGTAACCTTGGCTACACAGGAACTGAATTACAAAACAGAAAAGGGTCTCAAATTTAGAAAACCAACTTATGCTTGCTTAAGGGGAAAGGTGAGTTGGGGTGCTGCATAAAACCAGAGATTAAATGAGCACAGATAAAGTTCCTTAAGCCAAATATGGAATAGACAAGAGCTACTCCTTGCTCAACGAAATGGACTCAACACCCCATATTAAATGCCTAAGAGTGTACCTGACTAGGAAGTATCTTAAAACCTATGGATTGCTATGTCTCCGAAAAAGAATCAAGCGTGTGTACAGGGGCATAAACGCAGCAGTGATAGGATTGGAGAAGTTCGGTGAGCAAATGAAGACCCTTTGAAGTCATATTGCATGGTACCCATTCCACGGGTCTCAACTCTCCAGGTTGAAGGTATTCTTCCTTCAGCTAAAACATGCATGTGGAACCCAGAGTATGATCAACCGTGTGATCGGGAGACGTGTTCCAATATGTCTCAGTTTTCGTCCCCTGGTACTCGGGTGCAACATTCCAGACGCTTTACTAACACTCTCCCGACTTGGAGAGTCAGTGCCTTTAACCTCCTGTTTGGCCCAGTTTGCAATTTCTGCGGAAGATGAACAGGAATAGGGAGAACCAATGACAGACCAGCTGGAGGTGTCTGGACGGGCAAATTTAACTCTCATTTCCCACCAGGAAGAGGAATTAACCAAAGGCTCAGCGTGCCGTGCCGGAACCAGATTAGGGCCTGAAGCCATCCTGCGGTGTTGCGGCCAGCTCACGAGAAAGCGAGTTGAAGAAAGGAGCTCAGGGGCACTGTAATTCACAAACCTGCAGAGTTATAAATGACAGCTATCGTCCAAAAATATACTGAAGTAAGGCTGCCAAGAGGACTTGAAAGCGGGGCAGAATTGCAGGAAACCGATTTCAGGAGGTAGACTGGAATTGCATTTAAAGCATAGGAAAAGAGGCAGAACGTCCACAATGATGCACTTGGCCAAAAAGGGCGTATGCGTTTTTTCCTGAATATATTCAGGAAAAAACGCATACGCCCTTTTTGGCCAACCAAGCAAGCTTGCAAAGGAAATCTGCACTACAATGAAGTCTCACTTCCCCCCGGTCAAAAGGGCCATCTGAAAAAAGTGTAAAATCCAGAAAGGCAGGACAGGCCATGGAGAACTGGGAGCCTTGTTATGCTGATGGTCGGGATGTAAATTGGCAACAGCCACTCGGGAGAAGTGTATGGTGTTTCCTGAAACATCTAAAAAACTAAGCAACAGAGCCTAGGGCACTTCCACTTATGGTCCTATAGCTTAGGGAAATTAAAATCAAAAAGACACAGCCACCCCAAAGGTTGGGACGGCTCTGTTTACAAGAACCTGGTTTACGGTACAAGTTCAATATCGCAGAAAGTGAAAAATGGATAAAGAAGTTGTGGTACTTACGTACAATGCAGTATCACTCAGCAATGAAATCTATGTCATCAGGCCCGTAGCAGCATAATGAGTGGATTCAGGTACAATGATTCTAACTGAAATAAGTCACACAGAAAAAGAAACATCATAAGATATCACTAATACACGGAATATAAACTTGGCTACACAGGAACTGAATTACAAAACAGAACAGGGTCTCAAATTTAGAAACCCAACTTATGCTTGCTTAAGGTGAAAGGTGAGTTGGGGTGCTGCATAAAACCAGAGATTGAAATGAGCACAGATAAAGTTCCTTAAGCCAAATATGGAATAGACAAGAGCTACTCCTTGCTCAACGAAATGGACTCAACACCCCATATTAAATGCCTAAGAGTGTACCTGACTAGGAAGTATCTTAAAACCTATGGATTGCTATGTCTCTGAAAGAGAATCAAGTGTGTGTACAGGGGCATAAACGCAGCAGTGATAGGATTGGAGAGGTTTGGTGAGCAAATGAAGACCCTTTGAAGTCATATTGCATGGTACCCATTCCATGGGTCTCAACTCTCCAGGTTTAAGGTATTCTTCCTACAGCTAAAACATGCATGTGGAACCCAGAGTATGATCAACCGTGTGATCGGGAGACGTGTTCCAATATGTGTCAGTTTTCGTCCCCTGGTACTCGGGTGCAACATTCCAGACGCTTTACTAACACTCTCCCGACTTGGAGAGTCAGTGCCTTTAACCTCCTGTTTGGCCCAGTTTGCAATTTCTGCGGAAGATGAACAGGAATAGGGAGAACCAATGACAGACTAGCTGGAGGTGTCTGGACGGGCAAATTTAACTCTCATTTCCCACCAGGAAGAGGAATTAACCAAAGGCTCAGCGTGCCGTGCCGGAACCAGATTAGGGCCTGAAGCCATCATGCGGTGTTGCGGCCAGCTCACGAGAAAGCGAGTTGAAGAAAGGAGCTCAGGGGCACTGTAATTCACAAACCTGCAGAGTTATAAATGACAGCTATCGTCCAAAAATATACTGAAGTAAGGCTGCCAAGAGGACTTGAAAGCGGGGCAGAATTGCAGGAAACCGATTTCAGGAGGTAGACTGGAATTGCATTTAAAGCATAGGAAAAGAGGCAGAACGTCCACAATGATGCACTTGGCCAAAAAGGGCGTATGCGTTTTTTCCTGAATATATTCAGGAAAAAACGCATACGCCCTTTTTGGCCAACCAAGCAAGGTTGCAAAGGAAATCTGCACTACAATGAAGTCTCACATCCCCCCGGTCAAAAGGGCCATCTGAAAAAAGTGTAAAATCCAGAAAGGCAGGACAGGCCATGGAGAACTGGGAGCCTTGTTATGCTGATGGGTGGGATGTAAATTGCCAACAGCCACTCGGGAGAAGTGTATGGTGTTTCCTGAAACATCTAAAAAACAAAGCAACAGAGCCTAGGGCACTTCCACTTATGGTCCTATAGCTTAGGGAAATTAAAATCAAAAGACACAGCCACCCCAAATGTTGGGACGGCTCTGTTTACAAGAACCTGGTTTACGGTACAAGTTCAATATCGCAGAAAGTGAAAAATGGATAAGGAAGTTGTGGTACTTACGTACATTTCAATATCACTCAGCAATGAAATCTATGTCATCAGGCCCGTAGCAGAATAATGAGTGGATTCAGGTACAATGATTCTAACTGAAATGAGTCACACAGAAAAAGAAACATCATAAGATATCACTAATACACGGAATGTAACCTTGGCTACACAGGAACTGAATTACAAAACAGAAAAGGGTCTCAAATTTAGAAAACCAACTTATGCTTGCTTAAGGTGAAAGGTGAGTTGGGGTGCTGCATAAAACCAGAGATTGAAATGAGCACAGATAAAGTTCCTTAAGCCAAATATGGAATAGACAAGAGCTACTCCTTGCTCAACGAAATGGACTCAACACCCCATATTAAATGCCTAAGAGTGTACCTGACTAGGAAGTATCTTAAAACCTATGGATTGCTATGTCTCTGAAAGAGAATCAAGTGTGTGTACAGGGGCATAAACGCAGCAGTGATAGGATTGGAGAGGTTCGGTGAGCAAATGAAGACCCTTTGAAGTCATATTGCATGGTACCCATTCCATGGGTCTCAACTCTCCAGGTTTAAGGTATTCTTCCTACAGCTAAAACATGCATGTGGAACCCAGAGTATGATCAACCGTGTGATCGGGAGACGTGTTCCAATATGTGTCAGTTTTGGTCCCCTGGTACTCGGGTGCAACATTCCAGACGCTTTACTAACACTCTCCCGACTTGGAGAGTCAGTGCCTTTAACCTCCTGTTTGGCCCAGTTTGCAATTTCTGCGGAAGATGAACAGGAATAGGGAGAACCAATGACAGACTAGCTGGAGGTGTCTGGACGGGCAAATTTAACTCTCATTTCCCACCAGGAAGAGGAATTAACCAAAGGCTCAGCGTGCCGTGCCGGAACCAGATTAGGGCCTGAAGCCATCCTGCGGTGTTGCGGCCAGCTCACGAGAAAGCGAGTTGAAGAAAGGAGCTCAGGGGCACTGTAATTCACAAACCTGCAGAGTTATAAATGACAGCTATCGTCCAAAAATATACTGAAGTAAGGCTGCCAAGAGGACTTGAAAGCGGGGCAGAATTGCAGGAAACCGATTTCAGGAGGTAGACTGGAATTGCATTGAAAGCATAGGAAAAGAGGCAGAACGTCCACAATGATGCACTTGGCCAAAAAGTGCGTATGCGTTTTTTCCTGAATATATTCAGGAAAAAACGCATACGCCCTTTTTGGCCAACCAAGCAAGCTTGCAAAGGAAATCTGCACTACAATGAAGTCTCACTTCCCCCCGGTCAAAAGGGCCATCTGAAAAAAGTGTAAAATCCAGAAAGGCAGGACAGGCCATGGAGAACTGGGAGCCTTGTTATGCTGATGGGCGGGATGTAAATTGGCAACAGCCACTGGGGAGAAGTGTATGGTGTTTCCTGAAACATCTAAAAAACAAAGCAACAGAGCCTAGGGCACTTCCACTTATGGTCCTATAGCTTAGGGAAATTAAAATCAAAAAGACACAGCCACCCCAAAGGTTGGGACGGCTCTGTTTACAAGAACCTGGTTTACGGTACAAGTTCAATATCGCAGAAAGTGAAAAATGGATAAAGAAGTTGTGGTACTTACGTACAATGCAGTATCACTCAGCAATGAAATCTATGTCATCAGGCCCGTAGCAGCATAATGAGTGGATTCAGGTATGATGATTCTAACTGAAATAAGTCACACAGGAAAAGAAACATCATAAGATATCACTAATACACGGAATGTAACCTTGGCTACACAGGAACTGAATTACAAAACAGAACAGGGTCTCAAATTTAGAAAACCAACTTATGCTTGCTTAAGGGGAAAGGTGAGTTGGGGTGCTGCATAAAACCAGAGATTGAAATGAGCACAGATAAAGTTCCTTAAGCCAAATATGGAATAGACAAGAGCTACTCCTTGCTCAACGAAATGGATTCAACACCCCATATTAAACACCTAAGAATGTACCTGACTAGGAAGTATCTTAAAACCTATGGATTGCTATGTCTCCGAAAGAGAATCAAGCATGTGTGCACGGGCATAATTGCAGCAGTGATAGGATTGGAGAGGTTCCGTGAGCAAATGAAGACCCTTTGAAGTCATATTGCATGGTACCCATTCCACGGGTCTCAACTCTCCAGGTTGAAGGTATTCTTCCTTCAGCTAAAACATGCATGTGGAACCCAGAGTATGATCAACCGTGTGATCGGGAGACGTGTTCCAATATGTGTCAGGTTTCGTCCCCTGGTACTCGGGTGCAACATTCCAGACGCTTTACTAACACTCTCCCGACTTGGAGAGTCAGTGCCTTTAACCTCCTGTTTGGCCCAGTTTGCAATTTCTGCGGAAGATGAACAGGAATAGGGAGAACCAATGACAGACTAGCTGGAGGTGTCTGGACGGGCAAATTTAACTCTCATTTCCCACCAGGAAGAGGAATTAACCAAAGGCTCAGCGTGCCGTGCCGGAACCAGATTAGGGCCTGAAGCCATCCTGCGGTGTTGCGGCCAGCTCACGACAAAGCGAGTTGAAGAAAGGAGCTCAGGGGCACTGTAATTCACAAACCTGCAGAGTTATAAATGACAGCTATCGTCCAAAAATATACTGAAGTAAGGCTGCCAAGAGGACTTGAAAGCGGGGCAGAATTGCAGGAAACCGATTTCAGGAGGTAGACTGGAATTGCATTTAAAGCATAGGAAAAGAGGCAGAACGTCCACAATGATGCACTTGGCCAAAAAGGGCGTATGCGTTTTTTCCTGAATATATTCAGGAAAAAACGCATACGCCCTTTTTGGCCAACCAAGCAAGCTTGCAAAGGAAATCTGCACTACAGTGAAGTCTCACTTCCCCCCGGTCAAAAGGGCCATCTGAAAAAAGTGTAAAATCCAGAAAGGCAGGACAGGCCATGGAGAACTGGGAGCCTTGTTATGCTGATGGGCGGGATGTCAATTGCCAACAGCCACTCGGGAGAAGTGTATGGTGTTTCCTGAAACATCTAAAAAACAAAGCAACAGAGCCTAGGGCACTTCCACTTATGGTCCTATAGCTTAGGGAAATTAAAATCAAAAGACACAGCCACCCCAAAGGTTGGGACGGCTCTGTTTACAAGAACCTGGTTTACGGTACAAGTTCAATATCGCAGAAAGTGAAAAATGGATAAAGAAGTTGTGGTACTTACGTACAATGCAGTATCACTCAGCAATGAAATCTATGTCATCAGGCCCGTAGCAGCATAATGAGTGGATTCAGGTATGATGATTCTAACTGAAATAAGTCACACAGGAAAAGAAACATCATAAGATATCACTAATACACGGAATGTAACCTTGGCTACACAGGAACTGAATTACAAAACAGAACAGGTTCTCAAATTTAGAAAACCAACTTATGCTTGCTTAAGGGGAAAGGTGAGTTGGGGTGCTGCATAAAACCAGAGATTGAAATGAGCACAGATAAAGTTCCTTAAGCCAAATATGGAATAGACAAGAGCTACTCCTTGCTCAACGAAATGGATTCAACACCCCATATTAAACACCTAAGAATGTACCTGACTAGGAAGTATCTTAAAACCTATGGATTGCTATGTCTCCGAAAGAGAATCAAGCATGTGTGCACGGGCATAATTGCAGCAGTGATAGGATTGGAGAGGTTCCGTGAGCAAATGAAGACCCTTTGAAGTCATATTGCATGGTACCCATTCCATGGGTCTCAACTCTCCAGGTTTAAGGTATTCTTCCTACAGCTAAAACATGCATGTGGAACCCAGAGTATGATCAACCGTGTGATCGGGAGACGTGTTCCAATATGTGTCAGTTTTCGTCCCCTGGTACTCGGGTGCAACATTCCAGACGCTTTACTAACACTCTCCCGACTTGGAGAGTCAGTGCCTTTAACCTCCTGTTTGGCCCAGTTTGCAATTTCTGCGGAAGATGAACAGGAATAGGGAGAACCAATGACAGACTAGCTGGAGGTGTCTGGACGGGCAAATTTAACTCTCATTTCCCACCAGGAAGAGGAATTAACCAAAGGCTCAGCGTGCCGTGCCGGAACCAGATTAGGGCCTGAAGCCATCCTGCGGTGTTGCGGCCAGCTCACGAGAAAGCGAGTTGAAGAAAGGAGCTCAGGGGCACTGTAATTCACAAACCTGCAGAGTTATAAATGACAGCTATCGTCCAAAAATATACTGAAGTAAGGCTGCCAAGAGGACTTGAAAGCGGGGCAGAATTGCAGGAAACCGATTTCAGGAGGTAGACTGGAATTGCATTTAAAGCATAGGAAAAGAGGCAGAACGTCCACAATGATGCACTTGGCCAAAAAGGGCGTATGCGTTTTTTCCTGAATATATTCAGGAAAAAACGCATACGCCCTTTTTGGCCAACCAAGCAAGGTTGCAAAGGAAATCTGCACTACAGTGAAGTCTCACATCCCCCTGGTCAAAAGGGCCATCTGAAAAAAGTGTAAAATCCAGAAAGGCAGGACAGGCCATGGAGAACTGGGAGCCTTGTTATGCTGATGGTCGGGATGTAAATTGGCAACAGCCACTCGGGAGAAGTGTATGGTGTTTCCTGAAACATCTAAAAAACAAAGCAACAGAGCCTAGGGCACTTCCACTTATGGTCCTATAGCTTAGGGAAATTAAAATCAAAAGACACAGCCACCCCAAAGGTTGGGACGGCTCTGTTTACAAGAACCTGGTTTACGGTACAAGTTCAATATCGCAGAAAGTGAAAAATGGATAAAGAAGTTGTGGTACTTACGTACAATGCAGTATCACTCAGCAATGAAATCTATGTCATCAGGCCCGTAGCAGCATAATGAGTGGATTCAGGTATGATGATTCTAACTGAAATAAGTCACACAGAAAAAGAAACATCATAAGATATCACTAATACACGGAATGTAAACTTGGCTACACAGGAACTGAATTACAAAACAGAACAGGTTCTCAAATTTAGAAAACCAACTTATGCTTGCTTAAGGGGAAAGGTGAGTTGGGGTGCTGCATAAAACCAGAGATTGAAATGAGCACAGATAAAGTTCCTTAAGCCAAATATGGAATAGACAAGAGCTACTCCTTGCTCAACGAAATGGACTCAACACCCCATATTAAATGCCTAAGAGTGTACCTGACTAGGAAGTATCTTAAAACCTATGGATTGCTATGTCTCTGAAAGAGAATCAAGTGTGTGTACAGGGGCATAAACGCAGCAGTGATAGGATTGGAGAGGTTCGGTGAGCAAATGAAGACCCTTTGAAGTCATATTGCATGGTACCCATTCCATGGGTCTCAACTCTCCAGGTTTAAGGTATTCTTCCTACAGCTAAAACATGCATGTGGAACCCAGAGTATGATCAACCGTGTGATCGGGAGACGTGTTCCAATATGTGTCAGTTTTGGTCCCCTGGTACTCGGGTGCAACATTCCAGACGCTTTACTAACACTCTCCCGACTTGGAGAGTCAGTGCCTTTAACCTCCTGTTTGGCCCAGTTTGCAATTTCTGCGGAAGATGAACAGGAATAGGGAGAACCAATGACAGACTAGCTGGAGGTGTCTGGACGGGCAAATTTAACTCTCATTTCCCACCAGGAAGAGGAATTAACCAAAGGCTCAGCGTGCCGTGCCGGAACCAGATTAGGGCCTGAAGCCATCCTGCGGTGTTGCGGCCAGCTCACGACAAAGCGAGTTGAAGAAAGGAGCTCAGGGGCACTGTAATTCACAAACCTGCAGAGTTATAAATGACAGCTATCGTCCAAAAATATACTGAAGTAAGGCTGCCAAGAGGACTTGAAAGCGGGGCAGAATTGCAGGAAACCGATTTCAGGAGGTAGACTGGAATTGCATTTAAAGCATAGGAAAAGAGGCAGAACGTCCACAATGATGCACTTGGCCAAAAAGGGCGTATGCGTTTTTTCCTGAATATATTCAGGAAAAAACGCATACGCCCTTTTTGGCCAACCAAGCAAGGTTGCAAAGGAAATCTGCACTACAGTGAAGTCTCACATCCCCCTGGTCAAAAGGGCCATCTGAAAAAAGTGTAAAATCCAGAAAGGCAGGACAGGCCATGGAGAACTGGGAGCCTTGTTATGCTGATGGGCGGGATGTAAATTGCCAACAGCCACTCGGGAGAAGTGTATGGTGTTTCCTGAAACATCTAAAAAACAAAGCAACAGAGCCTAGGGCACTTCCACTTATGGTCCTATAGCTTAGGGAAATTAAAATCAAAAGACACAGCCACCCCAAAGGTTGGGACGGCTCTGTTTACAAGAACCTGGTTTACGGTACAAGTTCAATATCGCAGAAAGTGAAAAATGGATAAAGAAGTTGTGGTACTTACGTACAATGCAGTATCACTCAGCAATGAAATCTATGTCATCAGGCCCGTAGCAGCATAATGAGTGGATTCAGGTATGATGATTCTAACTGAAATAAGTCACACAGAAAAAGAAACATCATAAGATATCACTAATACACGGAATGTAAACTTGGCTACACAGGAACTGAATTACAAAACAGAACAGGTTCTCAAATTTAGAAAACCAACTTATGCTTGCTTAAGGGGAAAGGTGAGTTGGGGTGCTGCATAAAACCAGAGATTGAAATGAGCACAGATAAAGTTCCTTAAGCCAAATATGGAATAGACAAGAGCTACTCCTTGCTCAACGAAATGGACTCAACACCCCATATTAAATGCCTAAGAGTGTACCTGACTAGGAAGTATCTTAAAACCTATGGATTGCTATGTCTCTGAAAGAGAATCAAGTGTGTGTACAGGGGCATAAACGCAGCAGTGATAGGATTGGAGAGGTTCGGTGAGCAAATGAAGACCCTTTGAAGTCATATTGCATGGTACCCATTCCATGGGTCTCAACTCTCCAGGTTTAAGGTATTCTTCCTACAGCTAAAACATGCATGTGGAACCCAGAGTATGATCAACCGTGTGATCGGGAGACGTGTTCCAATATGTGTCAGTTTTGGTCCCCTGGTACTCGGGTGCAACATTCCAGACGCTTTACTAACACTCTCCCGACTTGGAGAGTCAGTGCCTTTAACCTCCTGTTTGGCCCAGTTTGCAATTTCTGCGGAAGATGAACAGGAATAGGGAGAACCAATGACAGACTAGCTGGAGGTGTCTGGACGGGCAAATTTAACTCTCATTTCCCACCAGGAAGAGGAATTAACCAAAGGCTCAGCGTGCCGTGCCGGAACCAGATTAGGGCCTGAAGCCATCCTGCGGTGTTGCGGCCAGCTCACGACAAAGCGAGTTGAAGAAAGGAGCTCAGGGGCACTGTAATTCACAAACCTGCAGAGTTATAAATGACAGCTATCGTCCAAAAATATACTGAAGTAAGGCTGCCAAGAGGACTTGAAAGCGGGGCAGAATTGCAGGAAACCGATTTCAGGAGGTAGACTGGAATTGCATTTAAAGCATAGGAAAAGAGGCAGAACGTCCACAATGATGCACTTGGCCAAAAAGGGCGTATGCGTTTTTTCCTGAATATATTCAGGAAAAAACGCATACGCCCTTTTTGGCCAACCAAGCAAGGTTGCAAAGGAAATCTGCACTACAGTGAAGTCTCACATCCCCCTGGTCAAAAGGGCCATCTGAAAAAAGTGTAAAATCCAGAAAGGCAGGACAGGCCATGGAGAACTGGGAGCCTTGTTATGCTGATGGGCGGGATGTAAATTGCCAACAGCCACTCGGGAGAAGTGTATGGTGTTTCCTGAAACATCTAAAAAACAAAGCAACAGAGCCTAGGGCACTTCCACTTATGGTCCTATAGCTTAGGGAAATTAAAATCAAAAGACACAGCCACCCCAAAGGTTGGGACGGCTCTGTTTACAAGAACCTGGTTTACGGTACAAGTTCAATATCGCAGAAAGTGAAAAATGGATAAAGAAGTTGTGGTACTTACGTACAATGCAGTATCACTCAGCAATGAAATCTATGTCATCAGGCCCGTAGCAGCATAATGAGTGGATTCAGGTATGATGATTCTAACTGAAATAAGTCACACAGAAAAAGAAACATCATAAGATATCACTAATACACGGAATGTAAACTTGGCTACACAGGAACTGAATTACAAAACAGAACAGGTTCTCAAATTTAGAAAACCAACTTATGCTTGCTTAAGGGGAAAGGTGAGTTGGGGTGCTGCATAAAACCAGAGATTGAAATGAGCACAGATAAAGTTCCTTAAGCCAAATATGGAATAGACAAGAGCTACTCCTTGCTCAACGAAATGGACTCAACACCCCATATTAAATGCCTAAGAGTGTACCTGACTAGGAAGTATCTTAAAACCTATGGATTGCTATGTCTCTGAAAGAGAATCAAGTGTGTGTACAGGGGCATAAACGCAGCAGTGATAGGATTGGAGAGGTTCGGTGAGCAAATGAAGACCCTTTGAAGTCATATTGCATGGTACCCATTCCATGGGTCTCAACTCTCCAGGTTTAAGGTATTCTTCCTACAGCTAAAACATGCATGTGGAACCCAGAGTATGATCAACCGTGTGATCGGGAGACGTGTTCCAATATGTGTCAGTTTTGGTCCCCTGGTACTCGGGTGCAACATTCCAGACGCTTTACTAACACTCTCCCGACTTGGAGAGTCAGTGCCTTTAACCTCCTGTTTGGCCCAGTTTGCAATTTCTGCGGAAGATGAACAGGAATAGGGAGAACCAATGACAGACTAGCTGGAGGTGTCTGGACGGGCAAATTTAACTCTCATTTCCCACCAGGAAGAGGAATTAACCAAAGGCTCAGCGTGCCGTGCCGGAACCAGATTAGGGCCTGAAGCCATCCTGCGGTGTTGCGGCCAGCTCACGACAAAGCGAGTTGAAGAAAGGAGCTCAGGGGCACTGTAATTCACAAACCTGCAGAGTTATAAATGACAGCTATCGTCCAAAAATATACTGAAGTAAGGCTGCCAAGAGGACTTGAAAGCGGGGCAGAATTGCAGGAAACCGATTTCAGGAGGTAGACTGGAATTGCATTTAAAGCATAGGAAAAGAGGCAGAACGTCCACAATGATGCACTTGGCCAAAAAGGGCGTATGCGTTTTTTCCTGAATATATTCAGGAAAAAACGCATACGCCCTTTTTGGCCAACCAAGCAAGGTTGCAAAGGAAATCTGCACTACAGTGAAGTCTCACATCCCCCTGGTCAAAAGGGCCATCTGAAAAAAGTGTAAAATCCAGAAAGGCAGGACAGGCCATGGAGAACTGGGAGCCTTGTTATGCTGATGGGCGGGATGTAAATTGCCAACAGCCACTCGGGAGAAGTGTATGGTGTTTCCTGAAACATCTAAAAAACAAAGCAACAGAGCCTAGGGCACTTCCACTTATGGTCCTATAGCTTAGGGAAATTAAAATCAAAAGACACAGCCACCCCAAAGGTTGGGACGGCTCTGTTTACAAGAACCTGGTTTACGGTACAAGTTCAATATCGCAGAAAGTGAAAAATGGATAAAGAAGTTGTGGTACTTACGTACAATGCAGTATCACTCAGCAATGAAATCTATGTCATCAGGCCCGTAGCAGCATAATGAGTGGATTCAGGTATGATGATTCTAACTGAAATAAGTCACACAGAAAAAGAAACATCATAAGATATCACTAATACACGGAATGTAAACTTGGCTACACAGGAACTGAATTACAAAACAGAACAGGTTCTCAAATTTAGAAAACCAACTTATGCTTGCTTAAGGGGAAAGGTGAGTTGGGGTGCTGCATAAAACCAGAGATTGAAATGAGCACAGATAAAGTTCCTTAAGCCAAATATGGAATAGACAAGAGCTACTCCTTGCTCAACGAAATGGACTCAACACCCCATATTAAATGCCTAAGAGTGTACCTGACTAGGAAGTATCTTAAAACCTATGGATTGCTATGTCTCTGAAAGAGAATCAAGTGTGTGTACAGGGGCATAAACGCAGCAGTGATAGGATTGGAGAGGTTCGGTGAGCAAATGAAGACCCTTTGAAGTCATATTGCATGGTACCCATTCCATGGGTCTCAACTCTCCAGGTTTAAGGTATTCTTCCTACAGCTAAAACATGCATGTGGAACCCAGAGTATGATCAACCGTGTGATCGGGAGACGTGTTCCAATATGTGTCAGTTTTGGTCCCCTGGTACTCGGGTGCAACATTCCAGACGCTTTACTAACACTCTCCCGACTTGGAGAGTCAGTGCCTTTAACCTCCTGTTTGGCCCAGTTTGCAATTTCTGCGGAAGATGAACAGGAATAGGGAGAACCAATGACAGACTAGCTGGAGGTGTCTGGACGGGCAAATTTAACTCTCATTTCCCACCAGGAAGAGGAATTAACCAAAGGCTCAGCGTGCCGTGCCGGAACCAGATTAGGGCCTGAAGCCATCCTGCGGTGTTGCGGCCAGCTCACGACAAAGCGAGTTGAAGAAAGGAGCTCAGGGGCACTGTAATTCACAAACCTGCAGAGTTATAAATGACAGCTATCGTCCAAAAATATACTGAAGTAAGGCTGCCAAGAGGACTTGAAAGCGGGGCAGAATTGCAGGAAACCGATTTCAGGAGGTAGACTGGAATTGCATTTAAAGCATAGGAAAAGAGGCAGAACGTCCACAATGATGCACTTGGCCAAAAAGGGCGTATGCGTTTTTTCCTGAATATATTCAGGAAAAAACGCATACGCCCTTTTTGGCCAACCAAGCAAGGTTGCAAAGGAAATCTGCACTACAGTGAAGTCTCACATCCCCCTGGTCAAAAGGGCCATCTGAAAAAAGTGTAAAATCCAGAAAGGCAGGACAGGCCATGGAGAACTGGGAGCCTTGTTATGCTGATGGGCGGGATGTAAATTGCCAACAGCCACTCGGGAGAAGTGTATGGTGTTTCCTGAAACATCTAAAAAACAAAGCAACAGAGCCTAGGGCACTTCCACTTATGGTCCTATAGCTTAGGGAAATTAAAATCAAAAGACACAGCCACCCCAAAGGTTGGGACGGCTCTGTTTACAAGAACCTGGTTTACGGTACAAGTTCAATATCGCAGAAAGTGAAAAATGGATAAAGAAGTTGTGGTACTTACGTACAATGCAGTATCACTCAGCAATGAAATCTATGTCATCAGGCCCGTAGCAGCATAATGAGTGGATTCAGGTATGATGATTCTAACTGAAATAAGTCACACAGAAAAAGAAACATCATAAGATATCACTAATACACGGAATGTAAACTTGGCTACACAGGAACTGAATTACAAAACAGAACAGGTTCTCAAATTTAGAAAACCAACTTATGCTTGCTTAAGGGGAAAGGTGAGTTGGGGTGCTGCATAAAACCAGAGATTGAAATGAGCACAGATAAAGTTCCTTAAGCCAAATATGGAATAGACAAGAGCTACTCCTTGCTCAACGAAATGGACTCAACACCCCATATTAAATGCCTAAGAGTGTACCTGACTAGGAAGTATCTTAAAACCTATGGATTGCTATGTCTCTGAAAGAGAATCAAGTGTGTGTACAGGGGCATAAACGCAGCAGTGATAGGATTGGAGAGGTTCGGTGAGCAAATGAAGACCCTTTGAAGTCATATTGCATGGTACCCATTCCATGGGTCTCAACTCTCCAGGTTTAAGGTATTCTTCCTACAGCTAAAACATGCATGTGGAACCCAGAGTATGATCAACCGTGTGATCGGGAGACGTGTTCCAATATGTGTCAGTTTTGGTCCCCTGGTACTCGGGTGCAACATTCCAGACGCTTTACTAACACTCTCCCGACTTGGAGAGTCAGTGCCTTTAACCTCCTGTTTGGCCCAGTTTGCAATTTCTGCGGAAGATGAACAGGAATAGGGAGAACCAATGACAGACTAGCTGGAGGTGTCTGGACGGGCAAATTTAACTCTCATTTCCCACCAGGAAGAGGAATTAACCAAAGGCTCAGCGTGCCGTGCCGGAACCAGATTAGGGCCTGAAGCCATCCTGCGGTGTTGCGGCCAGCTCACGAGAAAGCGAGTTGAAGAAAGGAGCTCAGGGGCACTGTAATTCACAAACCTGCAGAGTTATAAATGACAGCTATCGTCCAAAAATATACTGAAGTAAGGCTGCCAAGAGGACTTGAAAGCGGGGCAGAATTGCAGGAAACCGATTTCAGGAGGTAGACTGGAATTGCATTTAAAGCATAGGAAAAGAGGCAGAACGTCCACAATGATGCACTTGGCCAAAAAGGGCGTATGCGTTTTTTCCTGAATATATTCAGGAAAAAACGCATACGCCCTTTTTGGCCAACCAAGCAAGGTTGCAAAGGAAATCTGCACTACAGTGAAGTCTCACATCCCCCTGGTCAAAAGGGCCATCTGAAAAAAGTGTAAAATCCAGAAAGGCAGGACAGGCCATGGAGAACTGGGAGCCTTGTTATGCTGATGGGCGGGATGTAAATTGCCAACAGCCACTCGGGAGAAGTGTATGGTGTTTCCTGAAACATCTAAAAAACAAAGCAACAGAGCCTAGGGCACTTCCACTTATGGTCCTATAGCTTAGGGAAATTAAAATCAAAAGACACAGCCACCCCAAAGGTTGGGACGGCTCTGTTTACAAGAACCTGGTTTACGGTACAAGTTCAATATCGCAGAAAGTGAAAAATGGATAAAGAAGTTGTGGTACTTACGTACAATGCAGTATCACTCAGCAATGAAATCTATGTCATCAGGCCCGTAGCAGCATAATGAGTGGATTCAGGTATGATGATTCTAACTGAAATAAGTCACACAGAAAAAGAAACATCATAAGATATCACTAATACACGGAATGTAAACTTGGCTACACAGGAACTGAATTACAAAACAGAACAGGTTCTCAAATTTAGAAAACCAACTTATGCTTGCTTAAGGGGAAAGGTGAGTTGGGGTGCTGCATAAAACCAGAGATTGAAATGAGCACAGATAAAGTTCCTTAAGCCAAATATGGAATAGACAAGAGCTACTCCTTGCTCAACGAAATGGACTCAACACCCCATATTAAATGCCTAAGAGTGTACCTGACTAGGAAGTATCTTAAAACCTATGGATTGCTATGTCTCTGAAAGAGAATCAAGTGTGTGTACAGGGGCATAAACGCAGCAGTGATAGGATTGGAGAGGTTCGGTGAGCAAATGAAGACCCTTTGAAGTCATATTGCATGGTACCCATTCCATGGGTCTCAACTCTCCAGGTTTAAGGTATTCTTCCTACAGCTAAAACATGCATGTGGAACCCAGAGTATGATCAACCGTGTGATCGGGAGACGTGTTCCAATATGTGTCAGTTTTGGTCCCCTGGTACTCGGGTGCAACATTCCAGACGCTTTACTAACACTCTCCCGACTTGGAGAGTCAGTGCCTTTAACCTCCTGTTTGGCCCAGTTTGCAATTTCTGCGGAAGATGAACAGGAATAGGGAGAACCAATGACAGACTAGCTGGAGGTGTCTGGACGGGCAAATTTAACTCTCATTTCCCACCAGGAAGAGGAATTAACCAAAGGCTCAGCGTGCCGTGCCGGAACCAGATTAGGGCCTGAAGCCATCCTGCGGTGTTGCGGCCAGCTCACGACAAAGCGAGTTGAAGAAAGGAGCTCAGGGGCACTGTAATTCACAAACCTGCAGAGTTATAAATGACAGCTATCGTCCAAAAATATACTGAAGTAAGGCTGCCAAGAGGACTTGAAAGCGGGGCAGAATTGCAGGAAACCGATTTCAGGAGGTAGACTGGAATTGCATTTAAAGCATAGGAAAAGAGGCAGAACGTCCACAATGATGCACTTGGCCAAAAAGGGCGTATGCGTTTTTTCCTGAATATATTCAGGAAAAAACGCATACGCCCTTTTTGGCCAACCAAGCAAGGTTGCAAAGGAAATCTGCACTACAGTGAAGTCTCACATCCCCCTGGTCAAAAGGGCCATCTGAAAAAAGTGTAAAATCCAGAAAGGCAGGACAGGCCATGGAGAACTGGGAGCCTTGTTATGCTGATGGGCGGGATGTAAATTGCCAACAGCCACTCGGGAGAAGTGTATGGTGTTTCCTGAAACATCTAAAAAACAAAGCAACAGAGCCTAGGGCACTTCCACTTATGGTCCTATAGCTTAGGGAAATTAAAATCAAAAGACACAGCCACCCCAAAGGTTGGGACGGCTCTGTTTACAAGAACCTGGTTTACGGTACAAGTTCAATATCGCAGAAAGTGAAAAATGGATAAAGAAGTTGTGGTACTTACGTACAATGCAGTATCACTCAGCAATGAAATCTATGTCATCAGGCCCGTAGCAGCATAATGAGTGGATTCAGGTATGATGATTCTAACTGAAATAAGTCACACAGGAAATGAAACATCATAAGATATCACTAATACACGGAATGTAAACTTGGCTACACAGGAACTGAATTACAAAACAGAACAGGTTCTCAAATTTAGAAAACAAACTTATGCTTGCTTAAGGGGAAAGGTGAGTTGGGGTGCTGCATAAAACCAGAGATTGAAATGAGCACAGATAAAGTTCCTTAAGCCAAATATGGAATAGACAAGAGCTACTCCTTGCTCAACGAAATGGACTCAACACCCCATATTAAATGCCTAAGAGTGTACCTGACTAGGAAGTATCTTAAAACCTATGGATTGCTATGTCTCTGAAAGAGAATCAAGTGTGTGTACAGGGGCATAAACGCAGCAGTGATAGGATTGGAGAGGTTCGGTGAGCAAATGAAGACCCTTTGAAGTCATATTGCATGGTACCCATTCCATGGGTCTCAACTCTCCAGGTTTAAGGTATTCTTCCTACAGCTAAAACATGCATGTGGAACCCAGAGTATGATCAACCGTGTGATCGGGAGACGTGTTCCAATATGTGTCAGTTTTGGTCCCCTGGTACTCGGGTGCAACATTCCAGACGCTTTACTAACACTCTCCCGACTTGGAGAGTCAGTGCCTTTAACCTCCTGTTTGGCCCAGTTTGCAATTTCTGCGGAAGATGAACAGGAATAGGGAGAACCAATGACAGACTAGCTGGAGGTGTCTGGACGGGCAAATTTAACTCTCATTTCCCACCAGGAAGAGGAATTAACCAAAGGCTCAGCGTGCCGTGCCGGAACCAGATTAGGGCCTGAAGCCATCCTGCGGTGTTGCGGCCAGCTCACGACAAAGCGAGTTGAAGAAAGGAGCTCAGGGGCACTGTAATTCACAAACCTGCAGAGTTATAAATGACAGCTATCGTCCAAAAATATACTGAAGTAAGGCTGCCAAGAGGACTTGAAAGCGGGGCAGAATTGCAGGAAACCGATTTCAGGAGGTAGACTGGAATTGCATTTAAAGCATAGGAAAAGAGGCAGAACGTCCACAATGATGCACTTGGCCAAAAAGGGCGTATGCGTTTTTTCCTGAATATATTCAGGAAAAAACGCATACGCCCTTTTTGGCCAACCAAGCAAGGTTGCAAAGGAAATCTGCACTACAGTGAAGTCTCACATCCCCCTGGTCAAAAGGGCCATCTGAAAAAAGTGTAAAATCCAGAAAGGCAGGACAGGCCATGGAGAACTGGGAGCCTTGTTATGCTGATGGGCGGGATGTAAATTGCCAACAGCCACTCGGGAGAAGTGTATGGTGTTTCCTGAAACATCTAAAAAACAAAGCAACAGAGCCTAGGGCACTTCCACTTATGGTCCTATAGCTTAGGGAAATTAAAATCAAAAGACACAGCCACCCCAAAGGTTGGGACGGCTCTGTTTACAAGAACCTGGTTTACGGTACAAGTTCAATATCGCAGAAAGTGAAAAATGGATAAAGAAGTTGTGGTACTTACGTACAATGCAGTATCACTCAGCAATGAAATCTATGTCATCAGGCCCGTAGCAGCATAATGAGTGGATTCAGGTATGATGATTCTAACTGAAATAAGTCACACAGAAAAAGAAACATCATAAGATATCACTAATACACGGAATGTAAACTTGGCTACACAGGAACTGAATTACAAAACAGAACAGGTTCTCAAATTTAGAAAACCAACTTATGCTTGCTTAAGGGGAAAGGTGAGTTGGGGTGCTGCATAAAACCAGAGATTGAAATGAGCACAGATAAAGTTCCTTAAGCCAAATATGGAATAGACAAGAGCTACTCCTTGCTCAACGAAATGGACTCAACACCCCATATTAAATGCCTAAGAGTGTACCTGACTAGGAAGTATCTTAAAACCTATGGATTGCTATGTCTCTGAAAGAGAATCAAGTGTGTGTACAGGGGCATAAACGCAGCAGTGATAGGATTGGAGAGGTTCGGTGAGCAAATGAAGACCCTTTGAAGTCATATTGCATGGTACCCATTCCATGGGTCTCAACTCTCCAGGTTTAAGGTATTCTTCCTACAGCTAAAACATGCATGTGGAACCCAGAGTATGATCAACCGTGTGATCGGGAGACGTGTTCCAATATGTGTCAGTTTTGGTCCCCTGGTACTCGGGTGCAACATTCCAGACGCTTTACTAACACTCTCCCGACTTGGAGAGTCAGTGCCTTTAACCTCCTGTTTGGCCCAGTTTGCAATTTCTGCGGAAGATGAACAGGAATAGGGAGAACCAATGACAGACTAGCTGGAGGTGTCTGGACGGGCAAATTTAACTCTCATTTCCCACCAGGAAGAGGAATTAACCAAAGGCTCAGCGTGCCGTGCCGGAACCAGATTAGGGCCTGAAGCCATCCTGCGGTGTTGCGGCCAGCTCACGACAAAGCGAGTTGAAGAAAGGAGCTCAGGGGCACTGTAATTCACAAACCTGCAGAGTTATAAATGACAGCTATCGTCCAAAAATATACTGAAGTAAGGCTGCCAAGAGGACTTGAAAGCGGGGCAGAATTGCAGGAAACCGATTTCAGGAGGTAGACTGGAATTGCATTTAAAGCATAGGAAAAGAGGCAGAACGTCCACAATGATGCACTTGGCCAAAAAGGGCGTATGCGTTTTTTCCTGAATATATTCAGGAAAAAACGCATACGCCCTTTTTGGCCAACCAAGCAAGGTTGCAAAGGAAATCTGCACTACAGTGAAGTCTCACATCCCCCTGGTCAAAAGGGCCATCTGAAAAAAGTGTAAAATCCAGAAAGGCAGGACAGGCCATGGAGAACTGGGAGCCTTGTTATGCTGATGGGCGGGATGTAAATTGCCAACAGCCACTCGGGAGAAGTGTATGGTGTTTCCTGAAACATCTAAAAAACAAAGCAACAGAGCCTAGGGCACTTCCACTTATGGTCCTATAGCTTAGGGAAATTAAAATCAAAAGACACAGCCACCCCAAAGGTTGGGACGGCTCTGTTTACAAGAACCTGGTTTACGGTACAAGTTCAATATCGCAGAAAGTGAAAAATGGATAAAGAAGTTGTGGTACTTACGTACAATGCAGTATCACTCAGCAATGAAATCTATGTCATCAGGCCCGTAGCAGCATAATGAGTGGATTCAGGTATGATGATTCTAACTGAAATAAGTCACACAGAAAAAGAAACATCATAAGATATCACTAATACACGGAATGTAAACTTGGCTACACAGGAACTGAATTACAAAACAGAACAGGTTCTCAAATTTAGAAAACCAACTTATGCTTGCTTAAGGGGAAAGGTGAGTTGGGGTGCTGCATAAAACCAGAGATTGAAATGAGCACAGATAAAGTTCCTTAAGCCAAATATGGAATAGACAAGAGCTACTCCTTGCTCAACGAAATGGACTCAACACCCCATATTAAATGCCTAAGAGTGTACCTGACTAGGAAGTATCTTAAAACCTATGGATTGCTATGTCTCTGAAAGAGAATCAAGTGTGTGTACAGGGGCATAAACGCAGCAGTGATAGGATTGGAGAGGTTCGGTGAGCAAATGAAGACCCTTTGAAGTCATATTGCATGGTACCCATTCCATGGGTCTCAACTCTCCAGGTTTAAGGTATTCTTCCTACAGCTAAAACATGCATGTGGAACCCAGAGTATGATCAACCGTGTGATCGGGAGACGTGTTCCAATATGTGTCAGTTTTGGTCCCCTGGTACTCGGGTGCAACATTCCAGACGCTTTACTAACACTCTCCCGACTTGGAGAGTCAGTGCCTTTAACCTCCTGTTTGGCCCAGTTTGCAATTTCTGCGGAAGATGAACAGGAATAGGGAGAACCAATGACAGACTAGCTGGAGGTGTCTGGACGGGCAAATTTAACTCTCATTTCCCACCAGGAAGAGGAATTAACCAAAGGCTCAGCGTGCCGTGCCGGAACCAGATTAGGGCCTGAAGCCATCCTGCGGTGTTGCGGCCAGCTCACGACAAAGCGAGTTGAAGAAAGGAGCTCAGGGGCACTGTAATTCACAAACCTGCAGAGTTATAAATGACAGCTATCGTCCAAAAATATACTGAAGTAAGGCTGCCAAGAGGACTTGAAAGCGGGGCAGAATTGCAGGAAACCGATTTCAGGAGGTAGACTGGAATTGCATTTAAAGCATAGGAAAAGAGGCAGAACGTCCACAATGATGCACTTGGCCAAAAAGGGCGTATGCGTTTTTTCCTGAATATATTCAGGAAAAAACGCATACGCCCTTTTTGGCCAACCAAGCAAGGTTGCAAAGGAAATCTGCACTACAGTGAAGTCTCACATCCCCCTGGTCAAAAGGGCCATCTGAAAAAAGTGTAAAATCCAGAAAGGCAGGACAGGCCATGGAGAACTGGGAGCCTTGTTATGCTGATGGGCGGGATGTAAATTGCCAACAGCCACTCGGGAGAAGTGTATGGTGTTTCCTGAAACATCTAAAAAACAAAGCAACAGAGCCTAGGGCACTTCCACTTATGGTCCTATAGCTTAGGGAAATTAAAATCAAAAGACACAGCCACCCCAAAGGTTGGGACGGCTCTGTTTACAAGAACCTGGTTTACGGTACAAGTTCAATATCGCAGAAAGTGAAAAATGGATAAAGAAGTTGTGGTACTTACGTACAATGCAGTATCACTCAGCAATGAAATCTATGTCATCAGGCCCGTAGCAGCATAATGAGTGGATTCAGGTATGATGATTCTAACTGAAATAAGTCACACAGAAAAAGAAACATCATAAGATATCACTAATACACGGAATGTAAACTTGGCTACACAGGAACTGAATTACAAACAGAACAGGTTATCAAATTTAGAAAACCAACTTATGCTTGCTTAAGGGGAAAGGTGAGTTGGGGTGCTGCATAAAACCAGAGATTGAAATGAGCACAGATAAAGTTCCTTAAGCCAAATATGGAATAGACAAGAGCTACTCCTTGCTCAACGAAATGGAGTCAACACCCCATATTAAATGCCTAAGAGTGTACCTGACTAGGAAGTATCTTAAAACCTATGGATTGCTATGTCTCCGAAAAAGAATCAAGCGTGTGTTCAGGGGCATAAACGCAGCAGTGATAGGATTGGAGAGGTTCGGTGAGCAAATGAAGACCCTTTGAAGTCATATTGCATGGTACCCATTCCACGGGTCTCAACTCTCCAGGTTGAAGGTATTCTTCCTTCAGCTAAAACATGCATGTGGAACCCAGAGTATGATCAACCGTGTGATCGGGAGACGTGTTCCAATATGTGTCAGTTTTCGTCCCCTGGTACTCGGGTGCAACATTCCAGACGCTTTACTAACACTCTCCCGACTTGGAGAGTCAGTGCCTTTAACCTCCTGTTTGGCCCAGTTTGCAATTTCTGCGGAAGATGATCAGGAATAGGGAGAACCAATGACAGACCAGCTGGAGGTGTCTGGACGGGCAAATTTAACTCTCATTTCCCACCAGGAAGAGGAATTAACCAAAGGCTCAGCGTGCCGTGCCGGAACCAGATTAGGGCCTGAAGCCATCCTGCGGTGTTGCGGCCAGCTCACGACAAAGCGAGTTGAAGAAAGGAGCTCAGGGGCACTGTAATTCACAAACCTGCAGAGTTATAAATGACAGCTATCGTCCAAAAATATACTGAAGTAAGGCTGCCAAGAGGACTTGAAAGCGGGGCAGAATTGCAGGAAACCGATTTCAGGAGGTAGACTGGAATTGCATTGAAAGCATAGGAAAAGAGGCAGAACGTCCACAATGATGCACTTGGCCAAAAAGGGCGTATGCGTTTTTTCCTGAATATATTCAGGAAAAAACGCATACGCCCTTTTTGGCCAACCAAGCAAGCTTGCAAAGGAAATCTGCACTACAGTGAAGTCTCACTTCCCCCCGGTCAAAAGGGCCATCTGAAAAAAGTGTAAAATCCAGAAAGGCAGGACAGGCCATGGAGAACTGGGAGCCTTGTTATGCTGATGGGCGGGATGTAAATTGGCAACAGCCACTGGGGAGAAGTGTATGGTGTTTCCTGAAACATCTAAAAAACAAAGCAACAGAGCCTAGGGCACTTCCACTTATGGTCCTATAGCTTAGGGAAATTAAAATCAAAAAGACACAGCCACCCCAAAGGTTGGGACGGCTCTGTTTACAAGAACCTGGTTTACGGTACAAGTTCAATATCGCAGAAAGTGAAAAATGGATAAAGAAGTTGTGGTACTTACGTACAATGCAGTATCACTCAGCAATGAAATCTATGTCATCAGGCCCGTAGCAGCATAATGAGTGGATTCAGGTATGATGATTCTAACTGAAATAAGTCACACAGGAAAAGAAACATCATAAGATATCACTAATACACGGAATGTAACCTTGGCTACACAGGAACTGAATTACAAAACAGAACAGGGTCTCAAATTTAGAAAACCAACTTATGCTTGCTTAAGGGGAAAGGTGAGTTGGGGTGCTGCATAAAACCAGAGATTGAAATGAGCACAGATAAAGTTCCTTAAGCCAAATATGGAATAGACAAGAGCTACTCCTTGCTCAACGAAATGGATTCAACACCCCATATTAAACACCTAAGAATGTACCTGACTAGGAAGTATCTTAAAACCTATGGATTGCTATGTCTCCGAAAGAGAATCAAGCATGTGTGCACGGGCATAATTGCAGCAGTGATAGGATTGGAGAGGTTCCGTGAGCAAATGAAGACCCTTTGAAGTCATATTGCATGGTACCCATTCCACGGGTCTCAACTCTCCAGGTTGAAGGTATTCTTCCTTCAGCTAAAACATGCATGTGGAACCCAGAGTATGATCAACCGTGTGATCGGGAGACGTGTTCCAATATGTGTCAGGTTTCGTCCCCTGGTACTCGGGTGCAACATTCCAGACGCTTTACTAACACTCTCCCGACTTGGAGAGTCAGTGCCTTTAACCTCCTGTTTGGCCCAGTTTGCAATTTCTGCGGAAGATGAACAGGAATAGGGAGAACCAATGACAGACTAGCTGGAGGTGTCTGGACGGGCAAATTTAACTCTCATTTCCCACCAGGAAGAGGAATTAACCAAAGGCTCAGCGTGCCGTGCCGGAACCAGATTAGGGCCTGAAGCCATCCTGCGGTGTTGCGGCCAGCTCACGACAAAGCGAGTTGAAGAAAGGAGCTCAGGGGCACTGTAATTCACAAACCTGCAGAGTTATAAATGACAGCTATCGTCCAAAAATATACTGAAGTAAGGCTGCCAAGAGGACTTGAAAGCGGGGCAGAATTGCAGGAAACCGATTTCAGGAGGTAGACTGGAATTGCATTTAAAGCATAGGAAAAGAGGCAGAACGTCCACAATGATGCACTTGGCCAAAAAGGGCGTATGCGTTTTTTCCTGAATATATTCAGGAAAAAACGCATACGCCCTTTTTGGCCAACCAAGCAAGCTTGCAAAGGAAATCTGCACTACAGTGAAGTCTCACTTCCCCCCGGTCAAAAGGGCCATCTGAAAAAAGTGTAAAATCCAGAAAGGCAGGACAGGCCATGGAGAACTGGGAGCCTTGTTATGCTGATGGGCGGGATGTAAATTGCCAACAGCCACTCGGGAGAAGTGTATGGTGTTTCCTGAAACATCTAAAAAACAAAGCAACAGAGCCTAGGGCACTTCCACTTATGGTCCTATAGCTTAGGGAAATTAAAATCAAAAGACACAGCCACCCCAAAGGTTGGGACGGCTCTGTTTACAAGAACCTGGTTTACGGTACAAGTTCAATATCGCAGAAAGTGAAAAATGGATAAAGAAGTTGTGGTACTTACGTACAATGCAGTATCACTCAGCAATGAAATCTATGTCATCAGGCCCGTAGCAGCATAATGAGTGGATTCAGGTATGATGATTCTAACTGAAATAAGTCACACAGGAAAAGAAACATCATAAGATATCACTAATACACGGAATGTAACCTTGGCTACACAGGAACTGAATTACAAAACAGAACAGGGTCTCAAATTTAGAAAACCAACTTATGCTTGCTTAAGGGGAAAGGTGAGTTGGGGTGCTGCATAAAACCAGAGATTGAAATGAGCACAGATAAAGTTCCTTAAGCCAAATATGGAATAGACAAGAGCTACTCCTTGCTCAACGAAATGGACTCAACACCCCATATTAAATGCCTAAGAGTGTACCTGACTAGGAAGTATCTTAAAACCTATGGATTGCTATGTCTCTGAAAGAGAATCAAGTGTGTGTACAGGGGCATAAACGCAGCAGTGATAGGATTGGAGAGGTTCGGTGAGCAAATGAAGACCCTTTGAAGTCATATTGCATGGTACCCATTCCATGGGTCTCAACTCTCCAGGTTTAAGGTATTCTTCCTACAGCTAAAACATGCATGTGGAACCCAGAGTATGATCAACCGTGTGATCGGGAGACGTGTTCCAATATGTGTCAGTTTTCGTCCCCTGGTACTCGGGTGCAACATTCCAGACGCTTTACTAACACTCTCCCGACTTGGAGAGTCAGTGCCTTTAACCTCCTGTTTGGCCCAGTTTGCAATTTCTGCGGAAGATGAACAGGAATAGGGAGAACCAATGACAGACTAGCTGGAGGTGTCTGGACGGGCAAATTTAACTCTCATTTCCCACCAGGAAGAGGAATTAACCAAAGGCTCAGCGTGCCGTGCCGGAACCAGATTAGGGCCTGAAGCCATCCTGCGGTGTTGCGGCCAGCTCACGAGAAAGCGAGTTGAAGAAAGGAGCTCAGGGGCACTGTAATTCACAAACCTGCAGAGTTATAAATGACAGCTATCGTCCAAAAATATACTGAAGTAAGGCTGCCAAGAGGACTTGAAAGCGGGGCAGAATTGCAGGAAACCGATTTCAGGAGGTAGACTGGAATTGCATTTAAAGCATAGGAAAAGAGGCAGAACGTCCACAATGATGCACTTGGCCAAAAAGGGCGTATGCGTTTTTTCCTGAATATATTCAGGAAAAAACGCATACGCCCTTTTTGGCCAACCAAGCAAGGTTGCAAAGGAAATCTGCACTACAATGAAGTCTCACATCCCCCCGGTCAAAAGGGCCATCTGAAAAAAGTGTAAAATCCAGAAAGGCAGGACAGGCCATGGAGAACTGGGAGCCTTGTTATGCTGATGGGTGGGATGTAAATTGCCAACAGCCACTCGGGAGAAGTGTATGGTGTTTCCTGAAACATCTAAAAAACAAAGCAACAGAGCCTAGGGCACTTCCACTTATGGTCCTATAGCTTAGGGAAATTAAAATCAAAAGACACAGCCACCCCAAAGGTTGGGACGGCTCTGTTTACAAGAACCTGGTTTACGGTACAAGTTCAATATCGCAGAAAGTGAAAAATGGATAAGGAAGTTGTGGTACTTACGTACATTTCAATATCACTCAGCAATGAAATCTATGTCATCAGGCCCGTAGCAGAATAATGAGTGGATTCAGGTACAATGATTCTAACTGAAATGAGTCACACAGAAAAAGAAACATCATAAGATATCACTAATACACGGAATGTAACCTTGGCTACACAGGAACTGAATTACAAAACAGAAAAGGGTCTCAAATTTAGAAAACCAACTTATGCTTGCTTAAGGTGAAAGGTGAGTTGGGGTGCTGCATAAAACCAGAGATTGAAATGAGCACAGATAAAGTTCCTTAAGCCAAATATGGAATAGACAAGAGCTACTCCTTGCTCAACGAAATGGACTCAACACCCCATATTAAATGCCTAAGAGTGTACCTGACTAGGAAGTATCTTAAAACCTATGGATTGCTATGTCTCTGAAAGAGAATCAAGTGTGTGTACAGGGGCATAAACGCAGCAGTGATAGGATTGGAGAGGTTCGGTGAGCAAATGAAGACCCTTTGAAGTCATATTGCATGGTACCCATTCCATGGGTCTCAACTCTCCAGGTTTAAGGTATTCTTCCTACAGCTAAAACATGCATGTGGAACCCAGAGTATGATCAACCGTGTGATCGGGAGACGTGTTCCAATATGTGTCAGTTTTGGTCCCCTGGTACTCGGGTGCAACATTCCAGACGCTTTACTAACACTCTCCCGACTTGGAGAGTCAGTGCCTTTAACCTCCTGTTTGGCCCAGTTTGCAATTTCTGCGGAAGATGAACAGGAATAGGGAGAACCAATGACAGACTAGCTGGAGGTGTCTGGACGGGCAAATTTAACTCTCATTTCCCACCAGGAAGAGGAATTAACCAAAGGCTCAGCGTGCCGTGCCGGAACCAGATTAGGGCCTGAAGCCATCCTGCGGTGTTGCGGCCAGCTCACGAGAAAGCGAGTTGAAGAAAGGAGCTCAGGGGCACTGTAATTCACAAACCTGCAGAGTTATAAATGACAGCTATCGTCCAAAAATATACTGAAGTAAGGCTGCCAAGAGGACTTGAAAGCGGGGCAGAATTGCAGGAAACCGATTTCAGGAGGTAGACTGGAATTGCATTGAAAGCATAGGAAAAGAGGCAGAACGTCCACAATGATGCACTTGGCCAAAAAGGGCGTATGCGTTTTTTCCTGAATATATTCAGGAAAAAACGCATACGCCCTTTTTGGCCAACCAAGCAAGCTTGCAAAGGAAATCTGCACTACAATGAAGTCTCACTTCCCCCCGGTCAAAAGGGCCATCTGAAAAAAGTGTAAAATCCAGAAAGGCAGGACAGGCCATGGAGAACTGGGAGCCTTGTTATGCTGATGGGCGGGATGTAAATTGGCAACAGCCACTGGGGAGAAGTGTATGGTGTTTCCTGAAACATCTAAAAAACAAAGCAACAGAGCCTAGGGCACTTCCACTTATGGTCCTATAGCTTAGGGAAATTAAAATCAAAAAGACACAGCCACCCCAAAGGTTGGGACGGCTCTGTTTACAAGAACCTGGTTTACGGTACAAGTTCAATATCGCAGAAAGTGAAAAATGGATAAAGAAGTTGTGGTACTTACGTACAATGCAGTATCACTCAGCAATGAAATCTATGTCATCAGGCCCGTAGCAGCATAATGAGTGGATTCAGGTATGATGATTCTAACTGAAATAAGTCACACAGGAAAAGAAACATCATAAGATATCACTAATACACGGAATGTAACCTTGGCTACACAGGAACTGAATTACAAAACAGAACAGGGTCTCAAATTTAGAAAACCAACTTATGCTTGCTTAAGGGGAAAGGTGAGTTGGGGTGCTGCATAAAACCAGAGATTGAAATGAGCACAGATAAAGTTCCTTAAGCCAAATATGGAATAGACAAGAGCTACTCCTTGCTCAACGAAATGGATTCAACACCCCATATTAAACACCTAAGAATGTACCTGACTAGGAAGTATCTTAAAACCTATGGATTGCTATGTCTCCGAAAGAGAATCAAGCATGTGTGCACGGGCATAATTGCAGCAGTGATAGGATTGGAGAGGTTCCGTGAGCAAATGAAGACCCTTTGAAGTCATATTGCATGG
Source organism: Lagenorhynchus albirostris (assembly GCF_949774975.1). Classification (NCBI taxonomy): domain Eukaryota; kingdom Metazoa; phylum Chordata; class Mammalia; order Artiodactyla; family Delphinidae; genus Lagenorhynchus; species Lagenorhynchus albirostris. Next base: position 60,684,338 of record NC_083098.1, on the reverse strand, counting down.
TACCCATTCCACGGGTCTCAACTCTCCAGGTTGAAGGTATTCTTCCTTCAGCTAAAACATGCATGTGGAACCCAGAGTATGATCAACCGTGTGATCGGGAGACGTGTTCCAATATGTGTCAGGTTTCGTCCCCTGGTACTCGGGTGCAACATTCCAGACGCTTTACTAACACTCTCCCGACTTGGAGAGTCAGTGCCTTTAACCTCCTGTTTGGCCCAGTTTGCAATTTCTGCGGAAGATGAACAGGAATAGGGAGAACCAATGACAGACTAGCTGGAGGTGTCTGGACGGGCAAATTTAACTCTCATTTCCCACCAGGAAGAGGAATTAACCAAAGGCTCAGCGTGCCGTGCCGGAACCAGATTAGGGCCTGAAGCCATCCTGCGGTGTTGCGGCCAGCTCACGACAAAGCGAGTTGAAGAAAGGAGCTCAGGGGCACTGTAATTCACAAACCTGCAGAGTTATAAATGACAGCTATCGTCCAAAAATATACTGAAGTAAGGCTGCCAAGAGGACTTGAAAGCGGGGCAGAATTGCAGGAAACCGATTTCAGGAGGTAGACTGGAATTGCATTTAAAGCATAGGAAAAGAGGCAGAACGTCCACAATGATGCACTTGGCCAAAAAGGGCGTATGCGTTTTTTCCTGAATATATTCAGGAAAAAACGCATACGCCCTTTTTGGCCAACCAAGCAAGCTTGCAAAGGAAATCTGCACTACAGTGAAGTCTCACTTCCCCCCGGTCAAAAGGGCCATCTGAAAAAAGTGTAAAATCCAGAAAGGCAGGACAGGCCATGGAGAACTGGGAGCCTTGTTATGCTGATGGGCGGGATGTAAATTGCCAACAGCCACTCGGGAGAAGTGTATGGTGTTTCCTGAAACATCTAAAAAACAAAGCAACAGAGCCTAGGGCACTTCCACTTATGGTCCTATAGCTTAGGGAAATTAAAATCAAAAGACACAGCCACCCCAAAGGTTGGGACGGCTCTGTTTACAAGAACCTGGTTTACGGTACAAGTTCAATATCGCAGAAAGTGAAAAATGGATAAAGAAGTTGTGGTACTTACGTACAATGCAGTATCACTCAGCAATGAAATCTATGTCATCAGGCCCGTAGCAGCATAATGAGTGGATTCAGGTATGATGATTCTAACTGAAATAAGTCACACAGGAAAAGAAACATCATAAGATATCACTAATACACGGAATGTAACCTTGGCTACACAGGAACTGAATTACAAAACAGAACAGGGTCTCAAATTTAGAAAACCAACTTATGCTTGCTTAAGGGGAAAGGTGAGTTGGGGTGCTGCATAAAACCAGAGATTGAAATGAGCACAGATAAAGTTCCTTAAGCCAAATATGGAATAGACAAGAGCTACTCCTTGCTCAACGAAATGGATTCAACACCCCATATTAAACACCTAAGAATGTACCTGACTAGGAAGTATCTTAAAACCTATGGATTGCTATGTCTCCGAAAGAGAATCAAGCATGTGTGCACGGGCATAATTGCAGCAGTGATAGGATTGGAGAGGTTCCGTGAGCAAATGAAGACCCTTTGAAGTCATATTGCATGGTACCCATTCCACGGGTCTCAACTCTCCAGGTTGAAGGTATTCTTCCTTCAGCTAAAACATGCATGTGGAACCCAGAGTATGATCAACCGTGTGATCGGGAGACGTGTTCCAATATGTGTCAGTTTTCGTCCCCTGGTACTCGGGTGCAACATTCCAGACGCTTTACTAACACTCTCCCGACTTGGAGAGTCAGTGCCTTTAACCTCCTGTTTGGCCCAGTTTGCAATTTCTGCGGAAGATGAACAGGAATAGGGAGAACCAATGACAGACTAGCTGGAGGTGTCTGGACGGGCAAATTTAACTCTCATTTCCCACCAGGAAGAGGAATTAACCAAAGGCTCAGCGTGCCGTGCCGGAACCAGATTAGGGCCTGAAGCCATCCTGCGGTGTTGCGGCCAGCTCACGACAAAGCGAGTTGAAGAAAGGAGCTCAGGGGCACTGTAATTCACAAACCTGCAGAGTTATAAATGACAGCTATCGTCCAAAAATATACTGAAGTAAGGCTGCCAAGAGGACTTGAAAGCGGGGCAGAATTGCAGGAAACCGATTTCAGGAGGTAGACTGGAATTGCATTTAAAGCATAGGAAAAGAGGCAGAACGTCCACAATGATGCACTTGGCCAAAAAGGGCGTATGCGTTTTTTCCGGAATATATTCAGGAAAAAACGCATACGCCCTTTTTGGCCAACCAAGCAAGCTTGCAAAGGAAATCTGCACTACAGTGAAGTCTCACTTCCCCCCGGTCAAAAGGGCCATCTGAAAAAAGTGTAAAATCCAGAAAGGCAGGACAGGCCATGGAGAACTGGGAGCCTTGTTATGCTGATGGGCGGGATGTAAATTGCCAACAGCCACTCGGGAGAAGTGTATGGTGTTTCCTGAAACATCTAAAAAACAAAGCAACAGAGCCTAGGGCACTTCCACTTATGGTCCTATAGCTTAGGGAAATTAAAATCAAAAAGACACAGCCACCCCAAAGGTTGGGACGGCTCTGTTTACAAGAACCTGGTTTACGGTACAAGTTCAATATCGCAGAAAGTGAAAAATGGATAAAGAAGTTGTGGTACTTACGTACAATGCAGTATCACTCAGCAATGAAATCTATGTCATCAGGCCCGTAGCAGCATAATGAGTGGATTCAGGTATGATGATTCTAACTGAAATAAGTCACACAGAAAAAGAAACATCATAAGATATCACTAATACACGGAATGTAAACTTGGCTACACAGGAACTGAATTACAAACAGAACAGGTTATCAAATTTAGAAAACCAACTTATGCTTGCTTAAGGGGAAAGGTGAGTTGGGGTGCTGCATAAAACCAGAGATTGAAATGAGCACAGATAAAGTTCCTTAAGCCAAATATGGAATAGACAAGAGCTACTCCTTGCTCAACGAAATGGAGTCAACACCCCATATTAAATGCCTAAGAGTGTACCTGACTAGGAAGTATCTTAAAACCTATGGATTGCTATGTCTCCGAAAAAGAATCAAGCGTGTGTTCAGGGGCATAAACGCAGCAGTGATAGGATTGGAGAAGTTCGGTGAGCAAATGAAGACCCTTTGAAGTCATATTGCATGGTACCCATTCCACGGGTCTCAACTCTCCAGGTTGAAGGTATTCTTCCTTCAGCTAAAACATGCATGTGGAACCCAGAGTATGATCAACCGTGTGATCGGGAGACGTGTTCCAATATGTGTCAGTTTTCGTCCCCTGGTACTCGGGTGCAACATTCCAGACGCTTTACTAACAGTCTCCCGACTTGGAGAGTCAGTGCCTTTAACCTCCTGTTTGGCCCAGTTTGCAATTTCTGCGGAAGATGAACAGGAATAGGGAGAACCAATGACAGACTAGCTGGAGGTGTCTGGACGGGCAAATTTAACTCTCATTTCCCACCAGGAAGAGGAATTAACCAAAGGCTCAGCGTGCCGTGCCGGAACCAGATTAGGGCCTGAAGCAATCCTGCGGTGATGCGGCCAGCTCACGAGAAAGCGAGTTGAAGAAAGGAGCTCAGGGGCACTGTAATTCACAAACCTGCAGAGTTATAAATGACAGCTATCATCCAAAAATATACTGAAGTAAGGCTGCCAAGAGGACTTGAAAGCGGGGCAGAATTGCAGGAAACCGATTTCAGGAGGTAGACTGGAATTGCATTTAAAGCATAGGAAAAGAGGCAGAACGTCCACAATGATGCACTTGGCCAAAAAGGGCGTATGCGTTTTTTCCGGAATATATTCAGGAAAAAACGCATACGCCCTTTTTGGCCAACCAAGCAAGCTTGCAAAGGAAATCTGCACTACAATGAAGTCTCACTTCCCCCCGGTCAAAAGGGCCATCTGAAAAAAGTGTAAAATCCAGAAAGGCAGGACAGGACATGGAGAACTGGGAGCCTTGTTATGCTGATGGGCGGGATGTCAATTGCCAACAGCCACTCGGGAGAAGTGTATGGTGTTTCCTGAAACATCTAAAAAACAAAGCAACAGAGCCTAGGGCACTTCCACTTATGGTCCTATAGCTTAGGGAAATTAAAATCAAAAAGACACAGCCACCCCAAAGGTTGGGACGGCTCTGTTTACAAGAACCTGGTTTATGGTACAAGTTCAATATCGCAGAAAGTGAAAAATGGATAAAGAAGTTGTGGTACTTACGTACAATGCAGTATCACTCAGCAATGAAATCTATGTCATCAGGCCCGTAGCAGCATAATGAGTGGATTCAGGTATGATGATTCTAACTGAAATAAGTCACACAGAAAAAGAAACATCATAAGATATCACTAATACACGGAATGTAAACTTGGCTACACAGGAACTGAATTACAAACAGAACAGGTTATCAAATTTAGAAAACCAACTTATGCTTGCTTAAGGGGAAAGGTGAGTTGGGGTGCTGCATAAAACCAGAGATTGAAATGAGCACAGATAAAGTTCCTTAAGCCAAATATGGAATAGACAAGAGCTACTCCTTGCTCAACGAAATGGAGTCAACACCCCATATTAAATGCCTAAGAGTGTACCTGACTAGGAAGTATCTTAAAACCTATGGATTGCTATGTCTCCGAAAAAGAATCAAGCGTGTGTTCAGGGGCATAAACGCAGCAGTGATAGGATTGGAGAAGTTCGGTGAGCAAATGAAGACCCTTTGAAGTCATATTGCATGGTACCCATTCCACGGGTCTCAACTCTCCAGGTTGAAGGTATTCTTCCTTCAGCTAAAACATGCATGTGGAACCCAGAGTATGATCAACCGTGTGATCGGGAGACGTGTTCCAATATGTGTCAGTTTTCGTCCCCTGGTACTCGGGTGCAACATTCCAGACGCTTTACTAACAGTCTCCCGACTTGGAGAGTCAGTGCCTTTAACCTCCTGTTTGGCCCAGTTTGCAATTTCTGCGGAAGATGAACAGGAATAGGGAGAACCAATGACAGACTAGCTGGAGGTGTCTGGACGGGCAAATTTAACTCTCATTTCCCACCAGGAAGAGGAATTAACCAAAGGCTCAGCGTGCCGTGCCGGAACCAGATTAGGGCCTGAAGCAATCCTGCGGTGATGCGGCCAGCTCACGAGAAAGCGAGTTGAAGAAAGGAGCTCAGGGGCACTGTAATTCACAAACCTGCAGAGTTATAAATGACAGCTATCATCCAAAAATATACTGAAGTAAGGCTGCCAAGAGGACTTGAAAGCGGGGCAGAATTGCAGGAAACCGATTTCAGGAGGTAGACTGGAATTGCATTTAAAGCATAGGAAAAGAGGCAGAACGTCCACAATGATGCACTTGGCCAAAAAGGGCGTATGCGTTTTTTCCGGAATATATTCAGGAAAAAACGCATACGCCCTTTTTGGCCAACCAAGCAAGCTTGCAAAGGAAATCTGCACTACAATGAAGTCTCACTTCCCCCCGGTCAAAAGGGCCATCTGAAAAAAGTGTAAAATCCAGAAAGGCAGGACAGGACATGGAGAACTGGGAGCCTTGTTATGCTGATGGGCGGGATGTCAATTGCCAACAGCCACTCGGGAGAAGTGTATGGTGTTTCCTGAAACATCTAAAAAACAAAGCAACAGAGCCTAGGGCACTTCCACTTATGGTCCTATAGCTTAGGGAAATTAAAATCAAAAAGACACAGCCACCCCAAAGGTTGGGACGGCTCTGTTTACAAGAACCTGGTTTATGGTACAAGTTCAATATCGCAGAAAGTGAAAAATGGATAAAGAAGTTGTGGTACTTACGTACAATGCAGTATCACTCAGCAATGAAATCTATGTCATCAGGCCCGTAGCAGCATAATGAGTGGATTCAGGTATGATGATTCTAACTGAAATAAGTCACACAGAAAAAGAAACATCATAAGATATCACTAATACACGGAATGTAAACTTGGATACACAGGAACTGAATTACAAAACAGAACAGGGTCTCAAATTTAGAAAACCAACTTATGCTTGCTTAAGGGGAAAGGTGAGTTGGGGTGCTGCATAAAACCAGAGATTGAAATGAGCACAGATAAAGTTCCTTAAGCCAAATATGGAATAGACAAGAGCTACTCCTTGCTCAACGAAATGGACTCAACACCCCAAATTAAATGCCTAAGAGTGTACCTGACTAGGAAGTATCTTAAAACCTATGGATTGCTATGTCTCCGAAAGAGAATCAAGCGTGTGTGCAGGGGCATAATCGCAGCAGTGATAGGATTCGAGAGGTTCGGTGAGCAAATGAAGACCCTTTGAAGTCATATTGCATGGTACCCATTCCACGGGTCTCAACTCTCCAGGTTTAAGGTATTCTTCCTTCAGCTAAAACATGCATGTGGAACCCAGAGTATGATCAACCGTGTGATCGGGAGACGTGTTCCAATATGTGTCAGTTTTCGTCCGCTGGTACTCGGGTGCAACATTCCAGACGCTTTACTAACAGTCTCCCGACTTGGAGAGTCAGTGCCTTTAACCTCCTGTTTGGCCCAGTTTGCAATTTCTGCGGAAGATGAACAGGAATAGGGAGAACCAATGACAGACTAGCTGGAGGTGTCTGGACGGGCAAATTTAACTCTCATTTCCCACCAGGAAGAGGAATTAACCAAAGGCTCAGCGTGCCGTGCCGGAACCAGATTAGGGCCTGAAGCCATCCTGCGGTGTTGCGGCCAGCTCACAAGAAAGCGAGTTGAAGAAAGAGGTCAGGGGCACTGTAATTCACAAACCTGCAGAGGTATAAATGACAGCTATCGTCCAAAAATATACTGAAGTAAGGCTGTCAAGAGGACTTGAAAGCGGGGCAGAATTGCAGAAAACCAATTTCAGGAGGTAGACTGGAATTGCATTTAAAGCATAGGAAAAGAGGCAGAACGTCCACAATGATGCACTTGGCCAAAAAGGGCGTATGCGTTTTTTCCTGAATATATTCAGGAAAAAACGCATACGCCCTTTTTGGCCAACCAAGCAAGCTTGCAAAGGAAATCTGCACTACAATGAAGTCTCACTTCCCCCCGGTCAAAAGGGCCATCTGAAAAAAGTGTAAAATCCAGAAAGGCAGGACAGGCCATGGAGAACTGGGAGCCTTGTTATGCTGATGGGCGGGATGTCAATTGCCAACAGCCACTCGGGAGAAGTGTATGGTGTTTCCTGAAACATCTAAAAATCAAAGCAACAGAGCCTAGGGCACTTCCACTTATGGTCCTATAGCTTAGGGAAATTAAAATCAAAAAGACACAGCCACCCCAAAGGTTGGGACGGCTCTGTTTACAAGAACCTGGTTTACGGTACAAGTTCAATATCGCAGAAAGTGAAAAATGGATAAAGAAGTTGTGGTACTTACATACAATGCAGTATCACTCAGCAATGAAATCTATGTCATCAGGCCCGTAGCAGCATAATGAGTGGATTCAGGTATGATGATTCTAACTGAAATAAGTCACACAGAAAAAGAAACATCATAAGATATCACTAATACACGGAATGTAAACTTGGATACACAGGAACTGAATTACAAAACAGAACAGGGTCTCAAATTTAGAAAACCAACTTATGCTTGCTTAAGGGGAAAGGTGAGTTGGGGTGCTGCATAAAACCAGAGATTGAAATGAGCACAGATAAAGTTCCTTAAGCCAAATATGGAATAGACAAGAGCTACTCCTTGCTCAACGAAATGGACTCAACACCCCAAATTAAATGCCTAAGAGTGTACCTGACTAGGAAGTATCTTAAAACCTATGGATTGCTATGTCTCCGAAAGAGAATCAAGCGTGTGTGCAGGGGCATAATCGCAGCAGTGATAGGATTCGAGAGGTTCGGTGAGCAAAAGAAGACCCTTTGAAGTCATATTGCATGGTACCCATTCCACGGGTCTCAACTCTCCAGGTTGAAGGTATTCTTCCTTCAGCTAAAACATGCATGTGGAACCCAGAGTATGATCAACCGTGTGATCGGGAGACGTGTTCCAATATGTGTCAGTTTTCGTCCCCTGGTACTCGGGTGCAACATTCCAGACGCTTTACTAACACTCTCCCGACTTGGAGAGTCAGTGCCTTTAACCTCCTGTTTGGCCCAGTTTGCAATTTCTGCGGAAGATGAACAGGAATAGGGAGAACCAATGACAGACTAGCTGGAGGTGTCTGGACGGGCAAATTTAACTCTCATTTCCCACCAGGAAGAGGAATTAACCAAAGGCTCAGCGTGCCGTGCCGGAACCAGATTAGGGCCTGAAGCCATCCTGCGGTGTTGCGGCCAGCTCACGAGAAAGCGAGTTGAAGAAAGGAGCTCAGGGGCACTGTAATTCACAAACCTGCAGAGTTATAAATGACAGCTATCGTCCAAAAATATACTGAAGTAAGGCTGCCAAGAGGACTTGAAAGCGGGGCAGAATTGCAGGAAACCGATTTCAGGAGGTAGACTGGAATTGCATTTAAAGCATAGGAAAAGAGGCAGAACGTCCACAATGATGCACTTGGCCAAAAAGGGCGTATGCGTTTTTTCCTGAATATATTCAGGAAAAAACGCATACGCCCTTTTTGGCCAACCAAGCAAGCTTGCAAAGGAAATCTGCACTACAATGAAGTCTCACTTCCCCCCGGTCAAAAGGGCCATCTGAAAAAAGTGTAAAATCCAGAAAGGCAGGACAGGCCATGGAGAACTGGGAGCCTTGTTATGCTGATGGGCGCGATGTCAATTGCCAACAGCCACTCGGGAGAAGTGTATGGTGTTTCCTGAAACATCTAAAAAACAAAGCAACAGAGCCTAGGGCACTTCCACTTATGGTCCTATAGCTTAGGGAAATTAAAATCAAAAAGACACAGCCACCCCAAAGGTTGGGACGGCTCTGTTTACAAGAACCTGGTTTACGGTACAAGTTCAATATCGCAGAAAGTGAAAAATGGATAAAGAAGTTGTGGTACTTACATACAATGCAGTATCACTCAGCAATGAAATCTATGTCATCAGGCCCGTAGCAGCATAATGAGTGGATTCAGGTATGATGATTCTAACTGAAATAAGTCACACAGAAAAAGAAACATCATAAGATATCACTAATACACGGAATGTAAACTTGGATACACAGGAACTGAATTACAAAACAGAACAGGGTCTCAAATTTAGAAAACCAACTTATGCTTGCTTAAGGGGAAAGGTGAGTTGGGGTGCTGCATAAAACCAGAGATTGAAATGAGCACAGATAAAGTTCCTTAAGCCAAATATGGAATAGACAAGAGCTACTCCTTGCTCAACGAAATGGACTCAACACCCCAAATTAAATGCCTAAGAGTGTACCTGACTAGGAAGTATCTTAAAACCTATGGATTGCTATGTCTCCGAAAGAGAATCAAGCGTGTGTGCAGGGGCATAATCGCAGCAGTGATAGGATTCGAGAGGTTCGGTGAGCAAAAGAAGACCCTTTGAAGTCATATTGCATGGTACCCATTCCACGGGTCTCAACTCTCCAGGTTGAAGGTATTCTTCCTTCAGCTAAAACATGCATGTGGAACCCAGAGTATGATCAACCGTGTGATCGGGAGACGTGTTCCAATATGTGTCAGTTTTCGTCCCCTGGTACTCGGGTGCAACATTCCAGACGCTTTACTAACACTCTCCCGACTTGGAGAGTCAGTGCCTTTAACCTCCTGTTTGGCCCAGTTTGCAATTTCTGCGGAAGATGAACAGGAATAGGGAGAACCAATGACAGACTAGCTGGAGGTGTCTGGACGGGCAAATTTAACTCTCATTTCCCACCAGGAAGAGGAATTAACCAAAGGCTCAGCGTGCCGTGCCGGAACCAGATTAGGGCCTGAAGCCATCCTGCGGTGTTGCGGCCAGCTCACAAGAAAGCGAGTTGAAGAAAGAGGTCAGGGGCACTGTAATTCACAAACCTGCAGAGTTATAAATGACAGCTATCGTCCAAAAATATACTGAAGTAAGGCTGCCAAGAGGACTTGAAAGCGGGGCAGAATTGCAGAAAACCGATTTCAGGAGGTAGACTGGAATTGCATTTAAAGCATAGGAAAAGAGGCAGAACGTCCACAATGATGCACTTGGCCAAAAAGGGCGTATGCGTTTTTTCCTGAATATATTCAGGAAAAAACGCATACGCCCTTTTTGGCCAACCAAGCAAGCTTGCAAAGGAAATCTGCACTACAATGAAGATTCACTTCCCCCCGGTCAAAAGGGCCATCTGAAAAAAGTGTAAAATCCAGAAAGGCAGGACAGGCCATGGAGAACTGGGAGCCTTGTTATGCTGATGGGCGGGATGTAAATTGGCAACAGCCACTGGGGAGAAGTGTATGGTGTTTCCTGAAACATCTAAAAAACTAAGCAACAGAGCCTAGGGCACTTCCACTTATGGTCCTATAGCTTAGGGAAATTAAAATCAAAAAGACACAGCCACCCCAAAGGTTGGGACGGCTCTGTTTACAAGAACCTGGTTTACGGTACAAGTTCAATATCGCAGAAAGTGAAAAATGGATAAAGAAGTTGTGGTACTTACGTACAATGCAGTATCACTCAGCAATGAAATCTATGTCATCAGGCCCGTAGCAGCATAATGAGTGGATTCAGGTATGATGATTCTAACTGAAATAAGTCACACAGGAAATGAAACATCATAAGATATCACTAATACACGGAATGTAAACTTGGCTACACAGGAACTGAATTACAAAACAGAACAGGTTCTCAAATTTAGAAAACAAACTTATGCTTGCTTAAGGGGAAAGGTGAGTTGGGGTGCTGCATAAAACCAGAGATTGAAATGAGCACAGATAAAGTTCCTTAAGCCAAATATGGAATAGACAAGAGCTACTCCTTGCTCAACGAAATGGACTCAACACCCCATATTAAATGCCTAAGAGTGTACCTGACTAGGAAGTATCTTAAAACCTATGGATTGCTATGTCTCTGAAAGAGAATCAAGTGTGTGTACAGGGGCATAAACGCAGCAGTGATAGGATTGGAGAGGTTCGGTGAGCAAATGAAGACCCTTTGAAGTCATATTGCATGGTACCCATTCCATGGGTCTCAACTCTCCAGGTTTAAGGTATTCTTCCTACAGCTAAAACATGCATGTGGAACCCAGAGTATGATCAACCGTGTGATCGGGAGACGTGTTCCAATATGTGTCAGTTTTCGTCCCCTGGTACTCGGGTGCAACATTCCAGACGCTTTACTAACACTCTCCCGACTTGGAGAGTCAGTGCCTTTAACCTCCTGTTTGGCCCAGTTTGCAATTTCTGCGGAAGATGAACAGGAATAGGGAGAACCAATGACAGACTAGCTGGAGGTGTCTGGACGGGCAAATTTAACTCTCATTTCCCACCAGGAAGAGGAATTAACCAAAGGCTCAGCGTGCCGTGCCGGAACCAGATTAGGGCCTGAAGCCATCCTGCGGTGTTGCGGCCAGCTCACGAGAAAGCGAGTTGAAGAAAGGAGCTCAGGGGCACTGTAATTCACAAACCTGCAGAGTTATAAATGACAGCTATCGTCCAAAAATATACTGAAGTAAGGCTGCCAAGAGGACTTGAAAGCGGGGCAGAATTGCAGGAAACCGATTTCAGGAGGTAGACTGGAATTGCATTTAAAGCATAGGAAAAGAGGCAGAACGTCCACAATGATGCACTTGGCCAAAAAGGGCGTATGCGTTTTTTCCTGAATATATTCAGGAAAAAACGCATACGCCCTTTTTGGCCAACCAAGCAAGCTTGCAAAGGAAATCTGCACTACAATGAAGTCTCACTTCCCCCCGGTCAAAAGGGCCATCTGAAAAAAGTGTAAAATCCAGAAAGGCAGGACAGGCCATGGAGAACTGGGAGCCTTGTTATGCTGATGGGCGCGATGTCAATTGCCAACAGCCACTCGGGAGAAGTGTATGGTGTTTCCTGAAACATCTAAAAAACAAAGCAACAGAGCCTAGGGCACTTCCACTTATGGTCCTATAGCTTAGGGAAATTAAAATCAAAAAGACACAGCCACCCCAAAGGTTGGGACGGCTCTGTTTACAAGAACCTGGTTTACGGTACAAGTTCAATATCGCAGAAAGTGAAAAATGGATAAAGAAGTTGTGGTACTTACATACAATGCAGTATCACTCAGCAATGAAATCTATGTCATCAGGCCCGTAGCAGCATAATGAGTGGATTCAGGTATGATGATTCTAACTGAAATAAGTCACACAGAAAAAGAAACATCATAAGATATCACTAATACACGGAATGTAAACTTGGATACACAGGAACTGAATTACAAAACAGAACAGGGTCTCAAATTTAGAAAACCAACTTATGCTTGCTTAAGGGGAAAGGTGAGTTGGGGTGCTGCATAAAACCAGAGATTGAAATGAGCACAGATAAAGTTCCTTAAGCCAAATATGGAATAGACAAGAGCTACTCCTTGCTCAACGAAATGGACTCAACACCCCAAATTAAATGCCTAAGAGTGTACCTGACTAGGAAGTATCTTAAAACCTATGGATTGCTATGTCTCCGAAAGAGAATCAAGCGTGTGTGCAGGGGCATAATCGCAGCAGTGATAGGATTCGAGAGGTTCGGTGAGCAAAAGAAGACCCTTTGAAGTCATATTGCATGGTACCCATTCCACGGGTCTCAACTCTCCAGGTTGAAGGTATTCTTCCTTCAGCTAAAACATGCATGTGGAACCCAGAGTATGATCAACCGTGTGATCGGGAGACGTGTTCCAATATGTGTCAGTTTTCGTCCCCTGGTACTCGGGTGCAACATTCCAGACGCTTTACTAACACTCTCCCGACTTGGAGAGTCAGTGCCTTTAACCTCCTGTTTGGCCCAGTTTGCAATTTCTGCGGAAGATGAACAGGAATAGGGAGAACCAATGACAGACTAGCTGGAGGTGTCTGGACGGGCAAATTTAACTCTCATTTCCCACCAGGAAGAGGAATTAACCAAAGGCTCAGCGTGCCGTGCCGGAACCAGATTAGGGCCTGAAGCCATCCTGCGGTGTTGCGGCCAGCTCACGAGAAAGCGAGTTGAAGAAAGGAGCTCAGGGGCACTGTAATTCACAAACCTGCAGAGTTATAAATGACAGCTATCGTCCAAAAATATACTGAAGTAAGGCTGCCAAGAGGACTTGAAAGCGGGGCAGAATTGCAGGAAACCGATTTCAGGAGGTAGACTGGAATTGCATTTAAAGCATAGGAAAAGAGGCAGAACGTCCACAATGATGCACTTGGCCAAAAAGGGCGTATGCGTTTTTTCCTGAATATATTCAGGAAAAAACGCATACGCCCTTTTTGGCCAACCAAGCAAGCTTGCAAAGGAAATCTGCACTACAATGAAGTCTCACTTCCCCCCGGTCAAAAGGGCCATCTGAAAAAAGTGTAAAATCCAGAAAGGCAGGACAGGCCATGGAGAACTGGGAGCCTTGTTATGCTGATGGGCGCGATGTCAATTGCCAACAGCCACTCGGGAGAAGTGTATGGTGTTTCCTGAAACATCTAAAAAACAAAGCAACAGAGCCTAGGGCACTTCCACTTATGGTCCTATAGCTTAGGGAAATTAAAATCAAAAAGACACAGCCACCCCAAAGGTTGGGACGGCTCTGTTTACAAGAACCTGGTTTACGGTACAAGTTCAATATCGCAGAAAGTGAAAAATGGATAAAGAAGTTGTGGTACTTACATACAATGCAGTATCACTCAGCAATGAAATCTATGTCATCAGGCCCGTAGCAGCATAATGAGTGGATTCAGGTATGATGATTCTAACTGAAATAAGTCACACAGAAAAAGAAACATCATAAGATATCACTAATACACGGAATGTAAACTTGGATACACAGGAACTGAATTACAAAACAGAACAGGGTCTCAAATTTAGAAAACCAACTTATGCTTGCTTAAGGGGAAAGGTGAGTTGGGGTGCTGCATAAAACCAGAGATTGAAATGAGCACAGATAAAGTTCCTTAAGCCAAATATGGAATAGACAAGAGCTACTCCTTGCTCAACGAAATGGACTCAACACCCCAAATTAAATGCCTAAGAGTGTACCTGACTAGGAAGTATCTTAAAACCTATGGATTGCTATGTCTCCGAAAGAGAATCAAGCGTGTGTGCAGGGGCATAATCGCAGCAGTGATAGGATTCGAGAGGTTCGGTGAGCAAAAGAAGACCCTTTGAAGTCATATTGCATGGTACCCATTCCACGGGTCTCAACTCTCCAGGTTGAAGGTATTCTTCCTTCAGCTAAAACATGCATGTGGAACCCAGAGTATGATCAACCGTGTGATCGGGAGACGTGTTCCAATATGTGTCAGTTTTCGTCCCCTGGTACTCGGGTGCAACATTCCAGACGCTTTACTAACACTCTCCCGACTTGGAGAGTCAGTGCCTTTAACCTCCTGTTTGGCCCAGTTTGCAATTTCTGCGGAAGATGAACAGGAATAGGGAGAACCAATGACAGACTAGCTGGAGGTGTCTGGACGGGCAAATTTAACTCTCATTTCCCACCAGGAAGAGGAATTAACCAAAGGCTCAGCGTGCCGTGCCGGAACCAGATTAGGGCCTGAAGCCATCCTGCGGTGTTGCGGCCAGCTCACAAGAAAGCGAGTTGAAGAAAGAGGTCAGGGGCACTGTAATTCACAAACCTGCAGAGTTATAAATGACAGCTATCGTCCAAAAATATACTGAAGTAAGGCTGCCAAGAGGACTTGAAAGCGGGGCAGAATTGCAGGAAACCGATTTCAGGAGGTAGACTGGAATTGCATTTAAAGCATAGGAAAAGAGGCAGAACGTCCACAATGATGCACTTGGCCAAAAAGGGCGTATGCGTTTTTTCCTGAATATATTCAGGAAAAAACGCATACGCTTTTTTTGGCCAACCAAGCAAGGTTGCAAAGGAAATCTGCACTACAGTGAAGTCTCACATCCCCCTGGTCAAAAGGGCCATCTGAAAAAAGTGTAAAATCCAGAAAGGCAGGACAGGGCATGGAGAACTGGGAGCCTTGTTATGCTGATGGGCGGGATGTCAATTGCCAACAGCCACTCGGGAGAAGTGTATGGTGTTTCCTGAAACATCTAAAAAACAAAGCAACAGAGCCTAGGGCACTTCCACTTATGGTCCTATAGCTTAGGGAAATTAAAATCAAAAAGACACAGCCACCCCAAAGGTTGGGACGGCTCTGTTTACAAGAACCTGGTTTACGGTACAAGTTCAATATCGCAGAAAGTGAAAAATGGATAAAGAAGTTGTGGTACTTACGTACAATGCAGTATCACTCAGCCATGAAATCTATGTCATCAGGCCCGTAGCAGCATAATGAGTGGATTCAGGTATGATGATTCTAACTGAAATAAGTCACACAGAAAAAGAAACATCATAAGATATCACTAATACACGGAATGTAAACTTGGATACACAGGAACTGAATTACAAAACAGAACAGGGTCTCAAATTTAGAAAACCAACTTATGCTTGCTTAAGGGGAAAGGTGAGTTGGGGTGCTGCATAAAACCAGAGATTGAAATGAGCACAGATAAAGTTCCTTAAGCCAAATATGGAATAGACAAGAGCTACTCCTTGCTCAACGAAATGGACTCAACACCCCATATTAAATGCCTAAGAGTGTACCTGACTAGGAAGTATCTTAAAACCTATGGATTGTTATGTCTCCGAAAAAGAATCAAGCGTGTGTACAGGGGCATAAACGCAGCAGTGATAGGATTGGAGAAGTTCGGTGAGCAAATGAAGACCCTTTGAAGTCATATTGCATGGTACCCATTCCACGGGTCTCAACTCTCCAGGTTTAAGGTATTCTTCCTTCAGCTAAAACATGCATGTGGAACCCAGAGTATGATCAACCGTGTGATCGGGAGACGTGTTCTAATATGTGTCAGTTTTCGTCCCCTGGTACTCGGGTGCAACATTCCAGACGCTTTACTAACACTCTCCCGACTTGGAGAGTCAGTGCCTTTAACCTCCTGTTTGGCCCAGTTTGCAATTTCTGCGGAAGATGAACAGGAATAGGGAGAACCAATGACAGACCAGCTGGAGGTGTCTGGACGGGCAAATTTAACTCTCATTTCCCACCAGGAAGAGGAATTAACCAAAGGCTCAGCGTGCCGTGCCGGAACCAGATTAGGGCCTGAAGCCATCCTGCGGTGTTGCGGCCAGCTCACAAGAAAGCGAGTTGAAGAAAGGAGCTCAGGGGCACTGTAATTCACAAACCTGCAGAGTTATAAATGACAGCTATCGTCCAAAAATATACTGAAGTAAGGCTGCCAAGAGGACTTGAAAGCGGGGCAGAATTGCAGGAAACCGATTTCAGGAGGTAGACTGGAATTGCATTTAAAGCATAGGAAAAGAGGCAGAACGTCCACAATGATGCACTTGGCCAAAAAGGGCGTATGCGTTTTTTCCTGAATATATTCAGGAAAAAACGCATACGCCCTTTTTGGCCAACCAAGCAAGCTTGCAAAGGAAATCTGCACTACAATGAAGTCTCCCTTCCCCCCGGTCAAAAGGGCCATCTGAAAAAAGTGTAAAATCCAGAAAGGCAGGACAGGCCATGGAGAACTGGGAGCCTTGTTATGCTGATGGGCGGGATGTAAATTGGCAACAGCCACTCGGGAGAAGTGTATGGTGTTTCCTGAAACATCTAAAAAACTAAGCAACAGAGCCTAGGGCACTTCCACTTATGGTCCTATAGCTTAGGGAAATTAAAATCAAAAAGACACAGCCACCCCAAAGGTTGGGACGGCTCTGTTTACAAGAACCTGGTTTACGGTACAAGTTCAATATCGCAGAAAGTGAAAAATGGATAAAGAAGTTGTGGTACTTACGTACAATGCAGTATCACTCAGCAATGAAATCTATGTCATCAGGCCCGTAGCAGCATAATGAGTGGATTCAGGTACAATGATTCTAACTGAAATAAGTCACACAGAAAAAGAAACATCATAAGATATCACTAATACACGGAATATAAACTTGGCTACACAGGAACTGAATTACAAAACAGAACAGGGTCTCAAATTTAGAAACCCAACTTATGCTTGCTTAAGGTGAAAGGTGAGTTGGGGTGCTGCATAAAACCAGAGATTGAAATGAGCACAGATAAAGTTCCTTAAGCCAAATATGGAATAGACAAGAGCTACTCCTTGCTCAACGAAATGGACTCAACACCCCATATTAAATGCCTAAGAGTGTACCTGACTAGGAAGTATCTTAAAACCTATGGATTGCTATGTCTCTGAAAGAGAATCAAGTGTGTGTACAGGGGCATAAACGCAGCAGTGATAGGATTGGAGAGGTTCGGTGAGCAAATGAACACCCTTTGAAGTCATATTGCATGGTACCCATTCCATGGGTCTCAACTCTCCAGGTTTAAGGTATTCTTCCTACAGCTAAAACATGCATGTGGAACCCAGAGTATGATCAACCGTGTGATCGGGAGACGTGTTCCAATATGTGTCAGTTTTCGTCCCCTGGTACTCGGGTGCAACATTCCAGACGCTTTACTAACACTCTCCCGACTTGGAGAGTCAGTGCCTTTAACCTCCTGTATGGCCCAGTTTGCAAATTCTGCGGAAGATGAACAGGAATAGGGAGAACCAATGACAGACTAGCTGGAGGTGTCTGGACGGGCAAATTTAACTCTCATTCCCACCAGGAAGAGGAATTAACCAAAGGCTCAGCGTGCCGTGCCGGAACCAGATTAGGGCCTGAAGCCATCCTGCGGTGTTGCGGCCAGCTCACGAGAAAGCGAGTTGAAGAAAGGAGCTCAGGGGCACTGTAATTCACAAACCTGCAGAGTTATAAATGACAGCTATCGTCCAAAAATATACTGAAGTAAGGCTGCCAAGAGCACTTGAAAGCGGGGCAGAATTGCAGGAAACCGATTTCAGGAGGTAGACTGGAATTGCATTGAAAGCATAGGAAAAGAGGCAGAACGTCCACAATGATGCACTTGGCCAAAAAGTGCGTATGCGTTTTTTCCTGAATATATTCAGGAAAAAACGCATACGCACTTTTTGGCCAACCAAGCAAGCTTGCAAAGGAAATCTGCACTACAATGAAGTCTCACTTCCCCCCGGTCCAAAGGGCCATCTGAAAAAAGTGTAAAATCCAGAAAGGCAGGACAGGCCATGGAGAACTGGGAGCCTTGTTATGCTGATGGGCGGGATGTAAATTGCCAACAGCCACTCGGGAGAAGTGTATGGTGTTTCCTGAAACATCTAAAAAACAAAGCAACAGAGCCTAGGGCACTTCCACTTATGGTCCTATAGCTTAGGGAAATTAAAATCAAAAAGACACAGCCACCCCAAAGGTTGGGACGGCTCTGTTTACAAGAACCTGGTTTACGGTACAAGTTCAATATTGCAGAAAGTGAAAAATGGATAAAGAATTTGTGGTACTTACGTACAATGCAGTATCACTCAGCAATGAAATCTATGTCATCAGGCCCGTAGCAGCATAATGAGTGGATTCAGGTATGATGATTCTAACTGAAATAAGTCACACAGGAAAAGAAACATCATAAGATATCACTAATACACGGAATGTAACCTTGGCTACACAGGAACTGAATTACAAAACAGTACAGGGTCTCAAATGTAGAAAACCAACTTATGCTTGCTTAAGGGGAAAGGTGAGTTGGGGTGCTGCATAAAACCAGAGATTGAAATGAGCACAGATAAAGTTCCTTAAGCCAAATATGGAATAGACAAGAGCTACTCATTGCTCAACGTAATGGATTCAACACCCCATATTAAACACCTAAGAATGTACCTGACTAGGAAGTATCTTAAAACCTATGGATTGCTATGTCTCCGAAAGAGAATCAAGCATGTGTGCAGGGGCATAATTGCAGCAGTGATAGGATTGGAGAGGTTCCGTGAGCAAATGAAGACCCTTTGAAGTCATATTGCATGGTACCCATTCCACGGGTCTCAACTCTCCAGGTTGAAGGTATTCTTCCTTCAGCTAAAACATGCATGTGGAACCCAGAGTATGATCAACCGTGTGATCGGGAGACGTGTTCCAATATGTGTCAGTTTTCGTCCCCTGGTACTCGGGTGCAACATTCCAGACGCTTTACTAACACTCTCCCGACTTGGAGAGTCAGTGCCTTTAACCTCCTGTTTGGCCCAGTTTGCAATTTCTGCGGAAGATGAACAGGAATAGAGAGAACCAATGACAGACTAGCTGGAGGTGTCTGGACGGGCAAATTTAACTCTCATTTCCCACCAGGAAGAGGAATTAACCAAAGGCTCAGCGTGCCGTGCCGGAACCAGATTAGGGCCTGAAGCCATCCTGCGGTGTTGCGGCCAGCTCACGAGAAAGCGACTTGAAGAAAGGAGCTCAGGGGCACTGTAATTCACAAACCTGCAGAGTTATAAATGACAGCTATCGTCCAAAAATATACTGAAGTAAGGCTGCCAAGAGGACTTGAAAGCGGGGCAGAATTGCAGGAAACCGATTTCAGGAGGTAGACTGGAATTGCATTTAAAGCATAGGAAAAGAGGCAGAACGTCCACAATGATGCACTTGGCCAAAAAGGGCGTATGCGTTTTTTCCTGAATATATTCAGGAAAAAACGCATACGCCCTTTTTGGCCAACCAAGCAAGCTTGCAAAGGAAATCTGCACTACAATGAAGTCTCACTTCCCCCCGGTCCAAAGGGCCATCTGAAAAAAGTGTAAAATCCAGAAAGGCAGGACAGGCCATGGAGAACTGGGAGCCTTGTTATGCTGATGGGCGGGATGTAAATTGCCAACAGCCACTCGGAAGAAGTGTATGGTGTTTCCTGAAACATCTAAAAAACAAAGCAACAGAGCCTAGGGCACTTCCACTTATGGTCCTATAGCTTAGGGAAATTAAAATCAAAAAGACACAGCCACCCCAAAGTTGGGACGGCTCTGTTTACAAGAACCTGGTTTACAGTACAAGTTCAATATCGCAGAAAGTGAAAAATGGATAAAGAAGTTGTGGTACTTACGTACAATGCAGTATCACTCAGCAATGAAATCTATGTCATCAGGCCCGTAGCAGCATAATGAGTGGATTCAGGTATGATGATTCTAACTGAAATAAGTCACACAGAAAAAGAAACATCATAAGATATCACTAATACACGGAATGTAAACTTGGCTACACAGGAACTGAATTACAAAACAGAACAGGTTCTCAAATTTAGAAAACCAACTTATGCTTGCTTAAGGGCAAAGGTGAGTTGGGGTGCTGCATAAAACCAGAGATTGAAATGAGCACAGATAAAGTTCCTTAAGCCAAATATGGAATAGACAAGAGCTACTCCTTGCTCAACGAAATGGATTCAACACCCCATATTAAACATCTAAGAATGTACCTGACTAGGAAGTATCTTAAAACCTATGGATTGCTATGTCTCCAAAAGAGAATCAAGCGTGTGTGCAGGGGCATAATTGCAGCAGTGATAGGTTTGGAGAGGTTCAGTGAGCAAATGAAGACCCTTTGAAGTCATATTGCATGGTACCCATTCCACGGGTCTCAACTCTCCAGGTTTAAGGTATTCTTCCTTCAGCTAAAACATGCATTTGGAAGCCAGAGTATGATCAACCATGTGATCGGGAGACGTGTTCCAATATGTCTCAGTTTTCGTCCCCTATTACTTGGGTGCAACATTCCAGACGCTTTACTAACACTCTCCCGACTTGGAGAGTCAGTGCCTTTAACCTCCTGTTTGGCCCAGTTTGCAATTTCTGCGGAAGATGAACAGGAATAGGCAGAACCAATGACAGACTAGATGGAGGTGTCTGGATGGGCAAATTTAACTCTCATTTCGCACCAGGAAGAGGAATTAACCAAAGGCTCAGCGTTCCATGCCGGAACCAGATTAGGGCCTGAAGCCATCCTGCGGTGTTGCGGCCAGCTCACGAGAAAGCGAGTTGAAGAAAGGAGCTCAGGGGCACTGTAATTCACAAACCTGCAGAGTTATAAATGACAGCTATCGTCCAAAAATATACTGAAGTAAGGCTGCCAAGAGGACTTGAAAGCGGGGCAGAATTGCAGGAAACCGATTTCAGGAGGTAGACTGGAATTGCATTTAAAGCATAGGAAAAGAGGCAGAACGTCCACAATGATGCACTTGGCCAAAAAGGGCGTATGCGTTTTTTCCTGAATATATTCAGGAAAAAACGCATACGCCCTTTTTGGCCAACCAAGCAAGCTTGCAAAGGAAATCTGCACTACAATGAAGTCTCACTTCCCCCCGGTCCAAAGGGCCATCTGAAAAAAGTGTAAAGTCCAGAAAAGCAGGACAGGCCATGGAGAACTGGGAGCCTTGTTATGCTGATGGGCGGGATGTAAATTGCCAACAGCCACTCGGGAGAAGTGTATGGTGTTTCCTGAAACATCTAAAAAACAAAGCAACAGAGCCTAGGGCACTTCCACTTATGGTCCTATAGCTTAGGGAAATTAAAATCAAAAAGACACAGCAACCCCAACGGTTGGGACGGCTCTGTTTACAAGAACCTGGTTTACAGTACAAGTTCAATATCGCAGAAAGTGAAAAATGGATAAAGAAGTTGTGGTACTTACGTACAATGCAGTATCACTCAGCAATGAAATCTATGTCATCAGGCCCGTAGCAGCATAATGAGTGGATTCAGGTATGATGATTCTAACTGAAATAAGTCACACAGGAAAAGAAACATCATAAGATATCACTAATACACGGAATGTAAACTTGGCTACACAGGAACTGAATTACAAAACAGAACAGGTTCTCAAATTTAGAAAACAAACTTATGCTTGCTTAAGGGGAAAGGTGAGTTGGGGTGCTGCATAAAACCAGAGATTGAAATGAGCACAGATAAAGTTCCTTAAGCCAAATATGGAATAGACAAGAGCTACTCCTTCCTCAACGAAATGGACTCAACACCCCATATTAAATGCCTAAGAGTGTACCTGACTAGCAAGTATCTTAAAACCTATGGATTGCTATGTCTCTGAAAGAGAATCAAGCGTGTGTACAGGGGCATAAACGCAGCAGTGATAGGATTGGAGAAGTTCGGTGAGCAAATGAAGACCCTTTGAAGTCATATTGCATGGTACCCATTCCATGGGTCTCAACTCTCCAGGTTTAAGGTATTCTTCCTTCAGCTAAAACATGCATTTGGAAGCCAGAGTATGATCAACCGTGCGATCGGGAGACGTGTTCCAATATGTGTCAGTTTTCGTCCCCTGGTACTCGGGTGCAACATTCCAGACGCTTTACTAACACTCTCCCGACTTGGAGAGTCAGTGCCTTTAACCTCCTGTTTGGCCCAGTTTGCAATTTCTGCGGAAGATGAACAGGAATAGGGAGAACCAATGACAGACTAGCTGGAGGTGTCTGGACGGGCAAATTTAACTCTCATTTCCCACCAGGAAGAGGAATTAACCAAAGGCTCAGCGTGCCGTGCCGGAACCAGATTAGGGCCTGAAGCCATCCTGCGGTGTTGTGGCCAGCTCACAAGAAAGCGACTTGAAGAAAGGAGCTCAGGGACACTGTAATTCACAAACCTGCAGAGTTATAAATGACAGCTATCGTCCAAAAATATACTGAAGTAAGGCTGCCAAGAGGACTTGAAAGCGGGGCAGAATTGCAGGAAACCGATTTCAGGAGGTAGCCTGGAATTGCATTGAAAGCATAGGAAAAGAGGCAGAACGTCCACAATGATGCACTTGGCCAAAAAGGGCGTATGCGTTTTTTCCTGAATATATTCAGGAAAAAACACATACGCCCTTTTTGGCCAACCAAGCAAGCTTGCAAAGGAAATCTGCACTACAATGAAGTCTCACTTCCCCCCGGTCAAAAGGGCCATCTGAAAAAAGTGTAAAATCCAGAAAGGCAGGACAGGCCATGGAGAACTGGGAGCCTTGTTATGCTGATGGGCGGGATGTCAATTGCCAACAGCCACTCGGGAGAAGTGTATGGTGTTTCCTGAAGCATCTAAAAAACAAAGCAACAGAGCCTAGGGCACTTCCACTTATGGTCCTATAGCTTAGGGAAATTAAAATCAAAAAGACACAGCCACCCCAAAGGTTGGGACGGCTCTGTTTACAAGAACCTGGTTTACGGTACAAGTTCAATATCGCAGAAAGTGAAAAATGGATAAAGAAGTTGTGGTACTTACGTACAATGCAGTATCACTCAGCAATGAAATCTATGTCATCAGGCCTGTAGCAGCATAATGAGTGGATTCAGGTATGATGTTTCTAACTGAAATAAGTCACACAGGAAAAGAAACATCATAAGATATCACTAATACACGGAATGTAACCTTGGCTACACAGGAACTGAATTACAAAACAGAACAGGGTCTCAAATTTAGAAAACCAACTTATGCTTGCTTAAGGGGAAAGGTGAGTTGGGGTGCTGCATAAAACCAGAGATTGAAATGAGCACAGATAAAGTTCCTTAAGCCAAATATGGAATAGACAAGAGCTACTCCTTGCTCAACGAAATAGACTCAACACCCCATATTAAATGCCTAAGAGTGTACCTGACTAGGAAGTATCTTAAAACCTATGGATTGCTATGTCTCTGAAAGAGAATCAAGCGTGTGTACAGGGGCATAAACGCAGCAGTGATAGGATTGGAGAGGTTCGGTGAGCAAATGAAGACCCTTTGAAGTCATATTGCATGGTACCCATTCCACGGGTCTCAACTCTCCAGGTTGAAGGTATTCTTCCTTCAGCTAAAACATGCATGTGGAACCCAGAGTATGATCAACCGTGTGATCGGGAGACGTGTTCCAATATGTGTCAGTTTTGGTCCCCTGGTACTCGGGTGCAACATTCCAGACGCTTTACTAACACTCTCCCGACTTGGAGAGTCAGTGCCTTTAACCTCCTGTTTGTCCCAGTTTGCAATTTCTGCGGAAGATGAACAGGAATAGGGAGAACCAATGACAGACTAGCTGGAGGTGTCTGGACGGGCAAATTTAACTCTCATTTCCCACCAGGAAGAGGAATTAACCAAAGGCTCAGCGTGCCGTGCCGGAACAAGATTAGGGCCTGAAGCCATCCTGCAGTGTTGCGGCCAGCTCACGAGAAAGCGAGTTGAAGAAAGGAGCTCAGGGGCACTGTAATTCACAAACCTGCAGAGTTATAAATGACAGCTATCTTCCAAAAATATACTGAAGTAAGGCTGCCAAGAGGACTTGAAAGCGGGGCAGAATTGCAGGAAACCGATTTCAGGAGGTAGACTGGAATTGCATTGAAAGCATAGGAAAAGAGGCAGAACGTCCACAATGATGCACTTGGCCAAAAAGGGCGTATGCGTTTTTTCCTGAATATATTCAGGAAAAAACGCATACGCCCTTTTTGGCCAACCAAGCAAGCTTGCAAAGGAAATCTGCACTACAATGAAGTCTCACTTCCCCCCGGTCAAAAGGGCCATCTGAAAAAAGTGTAAAATCCAGAAAGGCAGGACAGGCCATGGAGAACTGGGAGCCTTGTTATGCTGATGGGCGGGATGTAACTTGCCAACAGCCACTCGGGAGAAGTGTATGGTGTTTCCTGAAACATCTAAAAAACTAAGCAACAGAGCCTAGGACACTTCCACTTATGGTCCTATAGCTTAGGGAAATTAAAATCAAAAAGACACAGCCACCCCAAAGGTTGGGACGGCTCTGTTTACAAGAACCTGGTTTACGGTACAAGTTCAATATCGCAGAAAGTGAAAAATGGATAAAGAAGTTGTGGTACTTACGTACAATGCAGTATCACTCAGCAATGAAATCTATGTCATCAGGCCCGTAGTAGCATAATGAGTGGATTCAGGTATGATGATTCTAACTGAAATAAGTCACACAGGAAAAGAAACATCATAAGGTATCACTAATACACGGAATGTAACCTTGGCTACACAGGAACTGAAATACAAAACAGAACAGGGTCTCAAATTTAGAAAACCAACTTATGCTTGCTTAAGGGGAAAGGTGAGTTGGGGTGCTGCATAAAACCAGAGATTGAAATGAGCACAGATAAAGTTCCTTAAGCCAAATATGGAATAGACAAGAGCTACTCCTTGCTCAACGAAATGGACTCAACACCCCATATTAAATGCCTAAGAGTGTACCTGACTAGGAAGTATCTTAAAACCTATGGATTGCTATGTCTCTGAAAGAGAATCAAGCGTGTGTACAGGGGCATAAACGCAGCAGTGATAGGATTGGAGAAGTTCGGTGAGCAAATGAAGACCCTTTGAAGTCATATTGCATGGTACCCATTCCATGGGTCTCAACTCTCCAGGTTTAAGGTATTCTTCCTTCAGCTAAAACATGCATTTGGAAGCCACAGTATGATCAACCGTGTGATCGGGAGACGTGTTCCAATATGTGTCAGTTTTCGTCCCCTGGTACTCGGGTGCAACATTCCAGACGCTTTACTAACACTCTCCCGACTTGGAGAGTCAGTGCCTTTAACCTCCTGTTTGGCCCAGTTTGCAATTTCTGCGGAAGATGAACAGGAATAGGGAGAACCAATGACAGACTAGCTGGAGGTGTCTGGACGGGCAAATTTAACTCTCATTTCCCACCAGGAAGAGGAATTAACCAAAGGCTCAGCATGCCGTGCCGGAACCAGATTAGGGCCTGAAGCCATCCTGCGGTGTTGCGGCCAGCTCACAAGAAAGCGACTTGAAGAAAGGAGCTCAGGGACACTGTAATTCACAAACCTGCAGAGTTATAAATGACAGCTATCGTCCAAAAATATACTGAAGTAAGGCTGCCAAGAGGACTTGAAAGCGGGGCAGAATTGCAGGAAACCGATTTCAGGAGGTAGCCTGGAATTGCATTGAAAGCATAGGAAAAGAGGCAGAACGTCCACAATGATGCACTTGGCCAAAAAGGGCGTATGCGTTTTTTCCTGAATATATTCAGGAAAAAACGCATACGCCCTTTTTGGCCAACCAAGCAAGCTTGCAAAGGAAATCTGCACTACAATGAAGTCTCACTTCCCCCCGGTCAAAAGGGCCATCTGAAAAAAGTGTAAAATCCAGAAAGGCAGGACAGGCCATGGAGAACTGGGAGCCTTGTTATGCTGATGGGCGGGATGTCAATTGCCAACAGCCACTCGGGAGAAGTGTATGGTGTTTCCTGAAACATCTAAAAAACAAAGCAACAGAGCCTAGGGCACTTCCACTTATGGTCCTATAGCTTAGGGAAATTAAAATCAAAAAGACACAGCCACCCCAAAGGTTGGGACGGCTCTGTTTACAAGAACCTGGTTTACGGTACAAGTTCAATATCGCAGAAAGTGAAAAATGGATAAAGAAGTTGTGGTACTTACGTACAATGCAGTATCACTCAGCAATGAAATCTATGTCATCAGGCCCGTAGCAGCATAATGAGTGGATTCAGGTATGATGATTCTAACTGAAATAAGTCACACAGAAAAAGAAACATCATAAGATATCACTAATACACGGAATGTAAACTTGGCTACACAGGAACTGAATTACAAAACAGAACAGGTTCTCAAATTTAGAAAACCAACTTATGCTTGCTTAAGGGCAAAGGTGAGTTGGGGTGCTGCATAAAACCAGAGATTGAAATGAGCACAGATAAAGTTCCTTAAGCCAAATATGGAATAGACAAGAGCTACTCCTTGCTCAACGAAATGGATTCAACACCCCATATTAAACACCTAAGAATGTACCTGACTAGGAAGTATCTTAAAACCTATGGATTGCTATGTCTCCAAAAGAGAATCAAGCGTGTGTGCAGGGGCATAATTGCAGCAGTGATAGGTTTGGAGAGGTTCAGTGAGCAAATGAAGACCCTTTGAAGTCATATTGCATGGTACCCATTCCACGGGTCTCAACTCTCCAGGTTGAAGGTATTCTTCCTTCAGCTAAAACATGCATTTGGAAGCCAGAGTATGATCAACCATGTGATCGGGAGACGTGTTCCAATATGTCTCAGTTTTCGTCCCCTATTACTTGGGTGAAACATTCCAGACGCTTTACTAACACTCTCCCGACTTGGAGAGTCAGTGCCTTTAACCTCCTGTTTGGCCCAGTTTGCAATTTCTGCGGAAGATGAACAGGAATAGGCAGAACCAATGACAGACTAGATGGAGGTGTCTGGATGGGCAAATTTAACTCTCATTTCGCACCAGGAAGAGGAATTAACCAAAGGCTCAGCGTTCCATGCCGGAACCAGATTAGGGCCTGAAGCCATCCTGCGGTGTTGCGGCCAGCTCACAAGAAAGCGAGTTGAAGAAAGGAGCTCAGGGGCACTGTAATTCACAAACCTGCAGAGTTATAAATGACAGCTATCGTCCAAAAATATACTGAAGTAAGGCTGCCAAGAGGACTTGAAAGTGGGGCAGAATTGCAGGAAACCGATTTCAGGAGGTAGACTGGAATTGCATTTAAAGCATAGGAAAAGAGGCAGAACGTCCACAATGATGCACTTGGCCAAAAAGGGCGTATGCGTTTTTTCCTGAATATATTCAGGAAAAAACGCATACGCCCTTTTTGGCCAACCAAGCAAGCTTGCAAAGGAAATCTGCACTACAATGAAGTCTCACTTCCCCCCGGTCCAAAGGGCCATCTGAAAAAAGTGTAACGTCCAGAAAAGCAGGACAGGCCATGGAGAACTGGGAGCCTTGTTATGCTGATGGGCGGGATGTCAATTGCCAACAGCCACTCGGGAGAAGTGTATGGTGTTTCCTGAAACATCTAAAAAACAAAGCAACAGAGCCTAGGGCACTTCCACTTATGGTCCTATAGCTTAGGGAAATTAAAATCAAAAAGACACAGCCACCCCAAAGGTTGGGACGGCTCTGTTTACAAGAACCTGGTTTACAGTACAAGTTCAATATCGCAGAAAGTGAAAAATGGATAAAGAAGTTGTGGTACTTACGTACAATGCAGTATCACTCAGCAATGAAATCTATGTCATCAGGCCCGTAGCAGCATAATGAGTGGATTCAGGTATGATGATTCTAACTGAAATAAGTCACACAGGAAAAGAAACATCATAAGATATCACTAATACACGGAATGTAAACTTGGCTACACAGGAACTGAATTCCAAAACAGAACAGGTTCTGAAATTTAGAAAACAAACTTATGCTTGCTTAAGGGGAAAGGTGAGTTGGGGTGCTGCATAAAACCAGAGATTGAAATGAGCACAGATAAAGTTCCTTAAGCCAAATATGGAATAGACAAGAGCTACTCCTTGCTCAACGAAATGGACTCAACACCCCATATTAAATGCCTAAGAGTGTACCTGACTAGCAAGTATCTTAAAACCTATGGATTGCTATGTCTCTGAAAGAGAATCAAGTGTGTGTACAGGGGCATAAACGCAGCAGTGATAGGACTGGAGAGTTTCGGTGAGCAAATGAAGACCCTTTGAAGTCATATTGCATGGTACCCATTCCATGGGTCTCAACTCTCCAGGTTTAAGGTATTCTTCCTTCAGCTAAAACATGCATGTGGAACCCAGAGTATGATCAACCGTGTGATCGGGAGACGTGTTCCAATATGTGTCAGTTTTCGTCCCCTGGTACTCGGGTGCAACATTCCAGACGCTTTACTAACACTCTCCCGACTTGGAGAGTCAGTGCCTTTAACCTCCTGTTTGGCCCAGTTTGCAATTTCTGCGGAAGATGAACAGGAATAGGGAGAACCAATGACAGACTAGCTGGAGGTGTCTGGACGGGCAAATTTAACTCTCATTTCCCACCAGGAAGAGGAATTAACCAAAGGCTCAGCGTGCCGTGCCGGAACTAGATTAGGGCCTGAAGCCATCCTGCGGTGTTGCGGCCAGCTCACGAGAAAGCGAGTTGAAGAAAGGAGCTCAGGGGCACTGTAATTCACAAACCTGCAGAGTTATAAATGACAGCTATCGTCCAAAAATATACTGAAGTAAGGCTGCCAAGAGGACTTGAAAGCGGGGCAGAATTGCAGGAAACCGATTTCAGGAGGTAGACTGGAATTGCATTTAAAGCATAGGAAAAGAGGCAGAACGTCCACAATGATGCACTTGGCCAAAAAGGGCGTATGCGTTTTTTCCTGAATATATTCAGGAAAAAACGCATACGCCCTTTTTGGCCAACCAAGAAAGCTTGCAAAGGAAATCTGCACTACAATGAAGTCTCACATCCCCCCGGTCAAAAGGGCCATCTGAAAAAAGTGTAAAATCCAGAAAGGCAGGACAGGCCATGGAGAACTGGGAGCCTTGTTATGCTGATGGGCGGGATGTAAATTGCCAACAGCCACTCGGGAGAAGTGTATGGTGTTTCCTGAAACATCTAAAAAACAAAGCAACAGAGCCTAGGGCACTTCCACTTATGGTCCTATAGCTTAGGGAAATTAAAATCAAAAGACACAGCCACCCCAAAGGTTGGGACGGCTCTGTTTACAAGAACCTGGTTTACGGTACAAGTTCAATATCGCAGAAAGTGAAAAATGGATAAAGAAGTTGTGGTACTTACGTACAATGCAATATCACTCAGCAATGAAATCTATGTCATCAGGCCCGTAGCAGCATAATGAGTGGATTCAGGTACGATGATTCTAACTGAAATGAGTCACACAGAAAAAGAAACATCATAAGATATCACTAATACACGGAATGTAACCTTGGCTACACAGGAACTGAATTACAAAACAGAACAGGGTCTCAAATTTAGAAAACCAACTTATGCTTGCTTAAGGGGAAAGGTGAGTTGGGGTGCTGCATAAAACCAGAGATTGAAATGAGCACAGATAAAGTTCCTTAAGCCAAATATGGAATAGACAAGAGCTACTACTTGCTCAACGAAATGGACTCAACACCCCATATTAAATGCCTAAGAGTGTACCTGACTAGGAAGTATCTTAAAACCTATGGATTGCTATGTCTCTGAAAGAGAATCAAGCGTGTGTACAGGGGCATAAACGCAGCAGTGATAGGATTGGAGAAGTTCGGTGAGCAAATGAAGACCCTTTGAAGTCATATTGCATGGTACCCATTCCATGGGTCTCAACTCTCCAGGTTTAAGGTATTCTTCCTTCAGCTAAAACATGCATTTGGAAGCCAGAGTATGATCAACCGTGTGATCGGGAGACGTGTTCCAATATGTGTCAGTTTTCGTCCCCTGGTACTCGGGTGCAACATTCCAGACGCTTTACTAACACTCTCCCGACTTGGAGAGTCAGTGCCTTTAACCTCCTGTTTGGCCCAGTTTGCAATTTCTGCGGAAGATGAACAGGAATAGGGAGAACCAATGACAGACTAGCTGGAGGTGTCTGGACGGGCAAATTTAACTCTCATTTCCCACCAGGAAGAGGAATTAACCAAAGGCTCAGCGTGCCGTGCCGGAACCAGATTAGGGCCTGAAGCCATCCTGCGGTGTTGTGGCCAGCTCACAAGAAAGCGACTTGAAGAAAGGAGCTCAGGGACACTGTAATTCACAAAGCTGCAGAGTTATAAATGACAGCTATCGTCCAAAAATATACTGAAGTAAGGCTGCCAAGAGGACTTGAAAGCGGGGCAGAATTGCAGGAAACCGATTTCAGGAGGTAGCCTGGAATTGCATTGAAAGCATAGGAAAAGAGGCAGAACGTCCACAATGATGCACTTGGCCAAAAAGGGCGTATGCGTTTTTTCCTGAATATATTCAGGAAAAAACGCATACGCCCTTTTTGGCCAACCAAGCAAGCTTGCAAAGGAAATCTGCACTACAATGAAGTCTCACTTCCCCCCGGTCAAAAGGGCCATCTGAAAAAAGTGTAAAATCCAGAAAGGCAGGACAGGCCATGGAGAACTGGGAGCCTTGTTATGCTGATGGGCGGGATGTCAATTGCCAACAGCCACTCGGGAGAAGTGTATGGTGTTTCCTGAAACATCTAAAAAACAAAGCAACAGAGCCTAGGGCACTTCCACTTATGGTCCTATAGCTTAGGGAAATTAAAATCAAAAAGACACAGCCACCCCAAAGGTTGGGACGGCTCTGTTTACAAGAACCTGGTTTACGGTACAAGTTCAATATCGCAGAAAGTGAAAAATGGATAAAGAAGTTGTGGTACTTACGTACAATGCAGTATCACTCAGCAATGAAATCTATGTCATCAGGCCTGTAGCAGCATAATGAGTGGATTCAGGTATGATGTTTCTAACTGAAATAAGTCACACAGGAAAAGAAACATCATAAGATATCACTAATACACGGAATGTAACCTTGGCTACACAGGAACTGAATTACAAAACAGAACAGGGTCTCAAATTTAGAAAACCAACTTATGCTTGCTTAAGGGGAAAGGTGAGTTGGGGTGCTGCATAAAACCAGAGATTGAAATGAGCACAGATAAAGTTCCTTAAGCCAAATATGGAATAGACAAGAGCTACTCCTTGCTCAACGAAATAGACTCAACACCCCATATTAAATGCCTAAGAGTGTACCTGACTAGGAAGTATCTTAAAACCTATGGATTGCTATGTCTCTGAAAGAGAATCAAGCGTGTGTACAGGGGCATAAACGCAGCAATGATAGGATTGGAGAGGTTCGGTGAGCAAATGAAGACCCTTTGAAGTCATATTGCATGGTACCCATTCCACGGGTCTCAACTCTCCAGGTTTAAGGTATTCTTCCTTCAGCTAAAACATGCATGTGGAACCCAGAGTATGATCAACCGTGTGATCAGGAGACGTGTTCCAATATGTGTCAGTTTTGGTCCCCTGGTACTCGGGTGCAACATTCCAGACGCTTTACTAACACTCTCCCGACTTGGAGAGTCAGTGCCTTTAACCTCCTGTTTGGCCCAGTTTGCAATTTCTGCGGAAGATGAACAGGAATAGGGAGAACCAATGACAGACTAGCTGGAGGTGTCTGGACGGGCAAATTTAACTCTCATTTCCCACCAGGAAGAGGAATTAACCAAAGGCTCAGCGTGCCGTGCCGGAACAAGATTAGGGCCTGAAGCCATCCTGCGGTGTTGCGGCCAGCTCACGAGAAAGCGACTTGAAGAAAGGAGCTCAGGGGCACTGTAATTCACAAACCTGCAGAGTTATAAATGACAGCTATCGTCCAAAAATATACTGAAGTAAGGCTGCCAAGAGGACTTGAAAGCGGGGCAGAATTGCAGGAAACCGATTTCAGGAGGTAGCCTGGAATTGCATTTAAAGCATAGGAAAAGAGGCAGAACATCCACAATGATGCACTTGGCCAAAAAGGGCGTATGCGTTTTTTCCTGAATATATTCAGGAAAAAACGCATACGCCCTTTTTGGCCAACCAAGCAAGCTTGCAAAGGAAATCTGCACTACAATGAAGTCTCACTTCCCCCCGGTCAAAAGGGCCATCTGAAAAAAGTGTAAAATCCAGAAAGGCAGGACAGGCCATGGAGAACTGGGAGCCTTGTTATGCTGATGGGCGGGATGTCAATTGCCAACAGCCACTCGGGAGAAGTGTATGGTGTTTCCTGAAACATCTAAAAAACAAAGCAACAGAGCCTAGGGCACTTCCACTTATGGTCCTATAGCTTAGGGAAATTAAAATCAAAAAGACACAGCCACCCCAAAGGTTGGGACGGCTCTGTTTACAAGAACCTGGTTTACGGTACAATTTCAATATCGCAGAAAGTGAAAAATGGATAAAGAAGTTGTGGTACTTACGTACAATGCAGTATCACTCAGCAATGAAATCTATGTCATCAGGCCCGTAGCAGCATAATGAGTGGATTCAGGTATGATGATTCTAACTGAAATAAGTCACACAGGAAAAGAAACATCATAAGATATCACTAATACACGGAATGTAAACTTGGCTACACAGGAACTGAATTACAAAACAGAACAGGGTCTCAAATTTAGAAAACCAACTTATGCTTGCTTAAGGGGAAAGGTGAGTTGGGGTGCTGCATAAAACCAGAGATTGAAATGAGCACAGATAAAGTTCCTTAAGCCAAATATGGAATAGACAAGAGCTACTCCTTGCTCAACGAAATGGATTCAACACCCCATATTAAACACCTAAGAATGTACCTGACTAGGAAGTATCTTAAAACCTATGGATTGCTATGTCTCCGAAAGAGAATCAAGCGTGTGTGCAAGGGCATAATCGCAGCAGTGATAGGATTGGAGAGGTTCAGTGAGCAAATGAAGACCCTTTGAAGTCATATTGCATGGTACCCATTCCACGGGTCTCAATTCTTCAGGTTTAAGGTGTTCTTCCTTCAGCTAAAATATGCATGTGGAAGCCAGAGTATGATCAACTGTGTGATCGGGAGACGTGTTCCAATATGTGTCAGTTTTCGTCCCCTGGTACTCGGGTGCAACATTCCAGACGCTTTACTAACACTCTCCCGACTTGGAGAGTCAGTGCCTTTAACCTCCTGTTTGGCCCAGTTTGCAATTTCTGCGGAAGATGAACAGGAATAGGCAGAACCAATGACAGACTAGATGGAGGTGTCTGGACGGGCAAATTTAACTCTCATTTCCCACCAGGAAGAGGAATTAACCAAAGGCTCAGCGTGCCGTGCCGGAACCAGATTAGGGCCTGAAGCCATCCTGCGGTGTTGCGGCCAGCTCACGAGAAAGCGAGTTGAAGAAAGGAGCTCAGGGGCACTGTAATTCACAAACCTGCAGAGTTATAAATGACAGCTATCGTCCAAAAATATACTGAAGTAAGGCTGCCAAGAGGACTTGAAAGTGGGGCAGAATTGCAGGAAACCGATTTCAGGAGGTAGACTGGAATTGCATTTAAAGCATAGGAAAAGAGGCAGAACGTCCACAATGATGCACTTGGCCAAAAAGGGCGTATGCGTTTTTTCCTGAATATATTCAGGAAAAAACACATACGCCCTTTTTGGCCAACCAAGCAAGGTTGCAAAGGAAATCTGCACTACAATGAAGTCTCACTTCCCCCCGGTCAAAAGGGCCATCTGAAAAAAGTGTAAAATCCAGAAAGGCAGGAGAGGCCATGGAGAACTGGGAGCCTTGTTATGCTGATGGGCGGGATGTAAATTGCCAACAGCCACTCGGGAGAAGTGTATGGTGTTTCCTGATACATCTAAAAAACTAAGCAACAGAGCCTAGGGCACTTCCACTTATGGTCCTATAGCTTAGGGAAATTAAAATCAAAAAGACACAGCCACCCCAAAGGTTGGGACGGCTCTGTTTACAAGAACCTGGTTTACGGTACAAGTTCAATATTGCAGAAAGTGAAAAATGGATAAAGAAGTTGTGGTACTTACGTACAATGCAGTATCACTCAGCAATGAAATCTATGTCATCAGGCCCGTAGCAGCATAATGAGTGGATTCAGGTATGATGATTCTAACTGAAATAAGTCACACAGAAAAAGAAACATCATAAGATATCACTAATACACGGAATGTAAACTTGGCTACATAGGAACTGAATTACAAAACAGAACAGGGTCTCAAATTTAGAAACCCAACTTATGCTTGCTTAAGGGGAAAGGTGAGTTGGGGTGCTGCATAAAACCAGAGATTGAAATGAGCACAGATAAAGTTCCTTAAGCCAAATATGGAATAGAAAAGAGCTACTCCTTGCTCAACGAAAAGGATTCAGCACCCCATATTAAACACCTAAGAATGTACCTGACTAGGAAGTATCTTAAAACCTATGGATAGCTATGTCTCCGAAAGAGAATCAAGCGTGTGTGCAGGGGCATAATCGCAGCAGTGATAGGATTGGAGAGGTTCAGTGAGCAAATGAAGACCCTTTGAAGTCATACTGCATGGTACCCATTCCACGGGTCTCAACTCTCCAGGTTTAAGGTATTCTTCCTTCAGCTAAAACATGCATTTGGAAGCCAGAGTATGATCAACCGTGTGATCGGGAGACGTGTTCCAATATGTGTCAGTTTTCGTCCCCTGGTACTCGGGTGCAACATTCCAGACGCTTTACTAACACTCTCCCGACTTGGAGAGTCAGTGCCTTTAACCTCCTGTTTGGCCCAGTTTTCAATTTCTGCGGAAGATGAACAGGAATAGGGAGAACCAATGACAGACTAGCTGGAGGTGTCTGGACGGGCAAATTTAACTCTCATTTCCCACCAGGAAGAGGAATTAACCAAAGGCTCAGCGTGCCGTGCCGGAACCAGATTAGGGCCTGAAGCCATCCTGTGGTGTTGCGGCCAGCTCACGAGAAAGCGAGTTAAAGAAAGGAGCTCAGGGGCACTGTAATTCACAAACCTGCAGAGTTATAAATGACAGCTATCGTCCAAAAATATACTGAAGTAAGGCTGCCAAGAGGACTTGAAAGCGGGGCAGAATTGCAGGAAACCGATCTCAGGAGGTACACAGGAATTGCATTTAAAGCATAGGAAAAGAGGCAGAACGTCCACAATGATGCACTTGGCCAAAAAGGGCGTATGCGTTTTTTCCTGAATATATTCAGGAAAAAACACATACGCCCTTTTTGGCCAACCAAGCAAGCTTGCAAAGGAAATCTGCACTACAATGAAGTCTCACTTCCCCCCGGTCAAAAGGGCCATCTGAAAAAAGTGTAAAATCCAGAAAGGCAGGACAGGCCATGGAGAACTGGGAGCCTTGTTATGCTGATGGGCGGGATGTAAATTGCCAACAGCCACTCGGGAGAAGTGTATGGTGTTTCCTGATACATCTAAAAAACAAAGCAACAGAGCCTAGGGCACTTCCACTTATGGTCCTATAGCTTAGGGAAATTAAAATCAAAAAGACACAGCCACCCCAAAGGTTGGGACGGCTCTGTTTACAAGAACCTGGTTTACGGTACAAGTTCAATATCGCAGAAAGTGAAAAATGGATAAAGAATTTGTGGTACTTACGTACAATGCAGTATCACTCAGCAATGAAATCTATGTCATCAGGCCCGTAGCAGCATAATGAGTGGATTCAGGTATGATGATTCTAACTGAAATAAGTCACACAGGAAAAGAAACATCATAAGATATCACTAATACACGGAATGTAAACTTGGCTACACAGGAACTGAATTACAAAACAGAACAGGTTCTCAAATTTAGAAAACCAACTTATGCTTGCTTAAGGGGAAAGGTGAGTTGGGGTGCTGCATAAAACCAGAGATTGAAATGAGCACAGATAAAGTTCCTTAAGCCAAATATGGAATAGACAAGAGCTACTCCTTGCTCAACGAAATGGACTCAACACCCCATATTAAATGCCTAAGAGTGTACCTGACTAGGAAGTATCTTAAAACCTATGGATTGCTATGTCTCCGAAAAAGAATCAAGCGTGTGTTCAGGGGCATAAACGCAGCAGTGATAGGATTGGAGAAGTTCGGTGAGCAAATGAAGACCCTTTGAAGTCATATTGCATGGTACCCATTCCATGGGTCTCAACTCTCCAGGTTTAAGGTATTCTTCCTTCAGCTAAAACATGCATGTGGAACCCAGAGTATGATCAACCGTGTGATCGGGAGACGTGTTCCAATATGTGTCAGTTTTCGTCCCCTGGTACTCGGGTGCAACATTCCAGACGCTTTACTAACACTCTCCCGACTTGGAGAGTCAGTGCCTTTAACCTCCTGTTTGGCCCAGTTTGCAATTTCTGAGGAAGATGAACAGGAATAGGGAGAACCAATGACAGACCAGATGGAGGTGTCTGGATGGGCAAATTTAACTCTCATTTCGCACCAGGAAGAGGAATTAACCAAAGGCTCAGCGTGCCATGCCGGAACCAGATTAGGGCCTGAAGCAATCCTGCGGTGTTGCGGCCAGCTCACGAGAAAGCGAGTTGAAGAAAGGAGCTCAGGGGCACTGTAATTCACAAACCTGCAGAGTTATAAATGACAGCTATCGTCCAAAAATATACTGAAGTAAGGCTGCCAAGAGGACTTGAAAGCGGGGCAGAATTGCAGGAAACCGATTTCAGGAGGTAGACTGGAATTGCATTGAAAGCATAGGAAAAGAGGCAGGACGTCCACAATGATGCACTTGGCCAAAAAGGGCGTATGCGTTTTTTCCTGAATATATTCAGGAAAAAACGCATACGCCCTTTTTGGCCAACCAAGCAAGCTTGCAAAGGAAATCTGCACTACAATGAAGTCTCACTTCCCCCCGGTCAAAAGGGCCATCTGAAAAAAGTGTAAAATCCAGAAAGGCAGGACAGGCCATGGAGAACTGGGAGCCTTGTTATGCTGATGGGCGGGATGTAAATTGCCAACAGCCACTCGGGAGAAGTGTATGGTGTTTCCTGATACATCTAAAAAACAAAGCAACAGAGCCTAGGGCACTTCCACTTATGGTCCTATAGCTTAGGGAAATTAAAATCAAAAAGACACAGCCACCCCAAAGGTTGGGACGGCTCTGTTTACAAGAACCTGGTTTACGGTACAAGATCAATATCGCAGAAAGTGAAAAATGGATAAAGAATTTGTGGTACTTACGTACAATGCAATATCACTCAGCAATGAAATCTATGTCATCAGGCCCGTAGCTGCATAATGAGTGGATTCAGGTATGATGATTCTAACTGAAATAAGTCACACAGGAAAAGAAACATCATAAGATATCACTAATACACGGAATGTAAACTTGGCTACATAGGAACTGAATTACAAAACAGAACAGGGTCTCAAATTTAGAAAACCAACTTATGCTTGCTTAAGGGGAAAGGTGAGTTGGGGTGCTGCATAAAACCAGAGATTGAAATGAGCACAGATAAAGTTCCTTAAGCCAAATATGGAATAGACAAGAGCTACTCCTTGCTCAACGAAATGGATTCAACACCCCATATTAAACACCTAAGAATGTACCTGACTAGGAAGTATCTTAAAACCTATGGATTGCTATGTCTCCGAAAGAGAATCAAGCGTGTGTGCAGGGGCATAAACGCAGCAGTGATAGGATTGGAGAGGTTCAGTGAGCAAATGAAGACCCTTTGAAGTCATATTGCATGGTACCCATTCCACGGGTCTCAACTCTCCAGGTTGAAGGTATTCTTCCTTCAGCTAAAACATGCATGTGGAACCCAGAGTATGATCAACCGTGTGATCGGGAGACGTGTTCCAATATGTGTCAGTTTTCGTCCCCTGGTACTCGGGTGCAACATTCCAGACGCTTTACTAACACTCTCCCGACTTGGAGAGTCAGTGCCTTTAACCTCCTGTTTGGCCCAGTTTGCAATTTCTGCGGAAGATGAACAGGAATAGGGAGAACCAATGACAGACTAGCTGGAGGTGTATGGACGGGCAAATTTAACTCTCATTTCCCACCAGGAAGAGGAATTAACCAAAGGCTCAGCGTGCCGTGCCGGAACCAGATTAGGGCCTGAAGCCATCCTGTGGTGTTGCGGCCAGCTCACGAGAAAGCGAGTTGAAGAAAGGAGCTCAGGGGCACTGTAATTCACAAACCTGCAGAGTTATAAATGACAGCTATCGTCCAAAAATATACTGAAGTAAGGCTGCCAAGAGGACTTGAAAGCGGGGCAGAATTGCAGGAAACCGATCTCAGGAGGTAGACTGGAATTGCATTTAAAGCATAGGAAAAGAGGCAGAACGTCCACAATGATGCCCTTGGCCAAAAAGGGCGTATGCGTTTTTTCCTGAACATATTCAGGAAAAAACGCATACGCCCTTTTTGGCCAACCAAGCAAGCTTGCAAAGGAAATCTGCACTACAATGAGGTCTCACTTCCCCCCGGTCAAAAGGGCCATCTGAAAAAAGTGTAAAATCCAGAAAGGCAGGACAGGCCATGGAGAACTGGGAGCCTTGTTATGCTGATGGGCGGGATGTAAATTGCCAACAGCCACTCGGGAGAAGTGTATGGTGTTTCCTGAAACATCTAAAAAACAAAGCAACAGAGCCTAGGGCACTTCCACTTATGGTCCTATAGCTTAGGGAAATTAAAATCAAAAAGACACAGCCACCCCAAAAGTTGGGACGGCTCTGTTTACAAGAACCTGGTTTACGGTACAAGTTCAATATCGCAGAAAGTGAAAAATGGATAAAGAAGTTGTGGTACTTATGTACAATGCAGTATCACTCAGCAATGAAATCTATGTCATCAGGCCCGTAGCAGCATAATGAGTGGATTCAGGTATGATGATTCTAACTGAAATAAGTCACACAGGAAAAGA
Organism: Lagenorhynchus albirostris; assembly: GCF_949774975.1. NCBI lineage: Eukaryota > Metazoa > Chordata > Mammalia > Artiodactyla > Delphinidae > Lagenorhynchus > Lagenorhynchus albirostris. The sequence goes on along the minus strand of NC_083098.1, from coordinate 60,645,249 downwards.
AACATCATAAGATATCACTAATACACGGAATGTAACCTTGGCTACACAGGAACTGAATTACAAAACAGAACAGGGTCTCAAATTTAGAAAACCAACTTATGCTTGCTTAAGGGGAAAGGTGAGTTGGGGTGCTGCATAAAACCAGAGATTGAAATGAGCACAGATAAAGTTCCTTAAGCCAAATATGGAATGGACAAGAGCTACTCCTTGCTCAACGAAATGGACTCAACACCCCATATTAAATGCCTAAGACTGTACCTGACTAGGAAGTATCTTAAAACCTATGGATTGCTATGTCTCTGAAAGAGAATCAGGCGTGTGTACAGGGGCCTAAACGCAGCAGTGATAGGATTGGAGAAGTTCGGTGAGCAAATGAAGACCCTTTGAAGTCATATTGCATGGTACCCATTCCATGGGTCTCAACTCTCAAGGTTTAATGTATTCTTCCTTCAGCTAAAACATGCATGTGGAACCCAGAGTATGATCAACCGTGTGATCGGGAGACGTGTTCCAATATGTCTCAGTTTTCGTCCCCTGGTACTAGGGTGCAACATTCCAGACACTTTACTAACACTCTCCCGACTTGGAGAGTCAGTGCCTTTAACCTCCTGTTTGGCCCTGTTTGCAATTTCTGCGGAAGATGAACAGGAATAGGGAGAACCAATGACAGACTAGCTGGAGGTGTCTGGACGGGCTAATTTAACTCTCATTTCCCACCAGGAAGAGGAATTAACCAAAGGCTCAGGGTGCCGTGCCGGAACCAGATTAGGGCCTGAAGCCATCTTGCGCTGTTGTGGCCAGCTCACAAGAAAGCGACTTGAAGAAAGGAGCTCAGGGGCACTGTAATTCACAAACCTGCAGAGTTATAAATGATAGCTATCGTCCAAAAATATACTGAAGTAAGGCTGCCAAGAGGACTTGAAAGCGGGGCAGAATTGCAGGAAACCGATTTCAGGAGGTAGCCTGGAATTGCATTGAAAGCATAGGAAAAGAGGCAGAACGTCCACAATGATGCACTTGGCCAAAAAGGGCGTATGCGTTTTTTCCTGAATATATTCAGGAAAAAACGCATACGCCCTTTTTGGCCAACCAAGCAAGCTTGCAAAGGAAATCTGCACTACAATGAAGTCTCACTTCCCCCCGGTCAAAAGGGCCATCTGAAAAAAGTGTAAAATCCAGAAAGGCAGGACAGGCCATGGAGAACTGGGAGCCTTGTTATGCTGATGGGCGGGATGTCAATTGCCAACAGCCACTCGGGAGAAGTGTATGGTGTTTCCTGAAACATCTAAAAAACAAAGCAACAGAGCCTAGGGCACTTCCACTTATGGTCCTATAGCTTAGGGAAATTAAAATCAAAAAGACACAGCCACCCCAAAGGTTGGGACGGCTCTGTTTACAAGAACCTGGTTTACAGTACAAGTTCAATATCGCAGAAAGTGAAAAATGGATAAAGAAGTTGTGGTACTTACGTACAATGCAGTATCACTCAGCAATGAAATCTATGTCATCAGGCCCGTAGCAGCATAATGAGTGGATTCAGGTATGATGATTCTAACTGAAATAAGTCACACAGAAAAAGAAACATCATAAGATATCACTAATACACGGAATGTAAACTTGGCTACACAGGAACTGAATTACAAAACAGAACAGGGTCTCAAATTTAGAAAACCAACTTATGCTTGCTTAAGGGGAAAGGTGAGTTGGGGTGCTGCATAAAACCAGAGATTGAAATGAGCACAGATAAAGTTCCTTAAGCCAAATATGGAATAGACAAGAGCTACTCCTTGCTCAACGAAATGGACTCAACACCCCATATTAAATGCCTAAGAGTGTACCTGACTAGGAAGTATCTTAAAACCTATGGATTGCTATGTCTCCGAAAAAGAATCAAGCGTGTGTACAGGGGCATAAACGCAGCAGTGATAGGATTGGAGAAGTTCGGTGAGCAAATGAAGACCCTTTGAAGTCATATTGTATGGTACCCATTCCACGGGTCTCAACTCTCCAGGTTTAAGGTATTCTTCCTTCAGCTAAAACATGCATGTGGAACCCAGAGTATGATCAACCGTGTGATCGGGAGACGTGTTCAAATATGTCTCAGTTTTCATCCCCTGGTACTCGGGTGCAACATTCCAGACGCTTTACTAACACTCTCCCGACTTGGAGAGTCAGTGCCTTTAACCTCCTGTTTGGCCCAGTTTGCAATTTCTGCGGAAGATGAACAGGAATAGGGAGAACCAATGACAGACCAGCTGGAGGTGTCTGGACGGGCAAATTTAACTCTCATTTCCCACCAGGAAGAGGAATTAACCAAAGGCTCAGCGTGCCGTGCCGGAACCAGATTAGGGCCTGAAGCCATCCTGCGGTGTTGTGGCCAGCTCACAAGAAAGCAACTTGAAGAAAGGAGCTCAGGGGCACTGTAATTCACAAACCTGCAGAGTTATAAATGACAGCTATCGTCCAAAAATATACTGAAGTAAGGCTGCCAAGAGGACTTGAAAGCGGGGCAGAATTGCAGGAAACCGATTTCAGGAGGTAGACTGGAATTGCATTTAAAGCATAGGAAAAGAGGCAGAACGTCCACAATGATGCACTTGGCCAAAAAGGGCGTATGCGTTTTTTCCTGAATATATTCAGGAAAAAACGCATACGCCCTTTTTGGCCAACCAAGCAAGCTTGCAAAGGAAATCTGCACTACAATGAAGTCTCACTTCCCCCCGGTCCAAAGGGCCATCTGAAAAAAGTGTAAAGTCCAGAAAAGCAGGACAGGCCATGGAGAACTGGGAGCCTTGTTATGCTGATGGGCGGGATGTAAATTGCCAACAGCCACTCGGGAGAAGTGTATGGTGTTTCCTGAAACATCTAAAAAACAAAGCAACAGAGCCTAGGGCACTTCCACTTATGGTCCTATAGCTTAGGGAAATTAAAATCAAAAGACACAGCCACCCAAAAGGTTGGGACGGCTCTGTTTACAAGAACCTGGTTTACGGTACAAGTTCAATATCGCAGAAAGTGAAAAATGGATAAAGAAGTTGTGGTACTTACGTACAATGCAGTATCACTCAGCAATGAAATCTATGTCATCAGGCCCGTAGCAGCATAATGAGTGGATTCAGGTATGATGATTCTAACTGAAATAAGTCACACAGGAAAAGAAACATCATAAGATATCACTAATACACGGAATGTAAACTTGGCTACATAGGAACTGAATTACAAAACAGAACAGGGTCTCAAATTTAGAAAACCAACTTATGCTTGCTTAAGGGGAAAGGTGAGTTGGGGTGCTGCATAAAACCAGAGATTGAAATGAGCACAGATAAAGTTCCTTAAGCCAAATATGGAATAGACAAGAGCTACTCCTTGCTCAACGAAATGGATTCAACACCCCATATTAAACACCTAAGAATGTACCTGACTAGGAAGTATCTTAAAACCTATGGATTGCTATGTCTCCGAAAAAGAATCAAGCGTGTGTTCAGGGGCATAAACGCAGCAGTGATAGGATTGGAGAAGTTCGGTGAGCAAATGAAGACCCTTTGAAGTCATATTGCATGGTACCCATTCCACGGGTCTCAACTCTCCAGGTTTAAGGTATTCTTCCTTCAGCTAAAACATGCATGTGGAACCCAGAGTATGATCAACCGTGTGATCGGGAGACGTGTTCCAATATGTGTCAGTTTTCGTCCCCTGGTACTCGGGTGCAACATTCCAGACGCTTTACTAACACTCTCCCGACTTGGAGAGTCAGTGCCTTTAACCTCCTGTTTGGCCCAGTTTGCAATTTCTGCGGAAGATGAACAGGAATAGGGAGAACCAATGACAGACTAGCTGGAGGTGTCTGGACGGGCAAATTTAACTCTCATTTCCCACCAGGAAGAGGAATTAACCAAAGGCTCAGCGTGCCGTGCCGGAACCAGATTAGGGCCTGAAGCAGTCCTGCAGTGATGCGGCCAGCTCACAAGAAAGCGAGTTGAAGAAAGGAGCTCAGGGGCACTGTAATTCACAAACCTGCAGAGTTATAAATGACAGCTATCGTCCAAAAATATACTGAAGTAAGGCTGCCAAGAGGACTTGAAAGCGGGGCAGAATTGCAGGAAACCGATTTCAGGAGGTAGACTGGAATTGCATTTAAAGCATAGGAAAAGAGGCAGAACGTCCACAATGATGCACTTGGCCAAAAAGGGCGTATGCGTTTTTTCCTGAATATATTCAGGAAAAAACGCATACGCCCTTTTTGGCCAACCAAGCAAGCTTGCAAAGGAAATCTGCACTACAGTGAAGTCTCACTTCCCCCCGGTCAAAAGGGCCATCTGAAAAAAGTGTAAAATCCAGAAAGGCAGGACAGGCCATGGAGAACTGGGAGCCTTGTTATGCTGATGGGCGGGATGTAAATTGCCAACAGCCACTCGGGAGAAGTGTATGGTGTTTCCTGAAACATCTAAAAAACAAAGCAACAGAGCCTAGGGCACTTCCACTTATGGTCCTATAGCTTAGGGAAATTAAAATCAAAAGACACAGCCACCCCAAAGGTTGGGACGGCTCTGTTTACAAGAACCTGGTTTACGGTACAAGTTCAATATCGCAGAAAGTGAAAAATGGATAAAGAAGTTGTGGTACTTACGTACAATGCAATATCACTCAGCAATGAAATCTATGTCATCAGGCCCATAGCAGCATAATGAGTGGATTCAGGTGTGATGATTCTAACTGAAATAAGTCACACAGGAAAAGAAACATCATAAGATATCACTAATACACGGAATGTAAACTTGGCTACACAGGAACTGAATTCCAAAACAGCACAGGGTCGCAAATTTAGAAACCCAACTTATGCTTGCTTAAGGGGAAAGGTGAGTTGGGGTGCTGCATAAAACCAGAGATTGAAATGAGCACAGATAATGTTCCTTAAGCTAAATATGGAATCGACAAGAGCTACTCCTTGCTCAACGAAATGGATTCAACACCCCATATTAAACACCTAAGAATGTACCTGACTAGGAAGTATCTTAAAACCTATGGATTGCTATGTCTCCGAAAGAGAATCAAGCATGTGTTCAGGGGCATAATCGCAGCAGTGATAGGATTGGAGAGGTTCGGTGAGCAAATGAAAACCCTTTGAAGTCATATTGCATGGTACCCATTCCACGGGTCTCAACTCTCCAGGTTGAAGGTATTCTTCCTTCAGCTAAAACATGCATGTGGAACCCAGAGTATGATCAACCGTGTGATCGGGAGACGTGTTCCAATATGTGTCAGTTTTCGTCCCCTGGTACTCGGGTGCAACATTCCAGACGCTTTACTAACACTCTCCCGACTTGGAGAGTCAGTGCCTTTAACCTCCTGTTTGGCCCAGTTTGCAATTTCTGCGGAAGATGAACAGGAATAGGGAGAACCAATGACAGACTAGCTGGAGGTGTCTGGACGGGCAAATTTAACTCTCATTTTGCACCAGGAAGAGGAATTAACCAAAGGCTCAGCGTGCCGTGCCGGAACCAGATTAGGGCCTGAAGCCATCCTGCGGTGTTGCGGCCAGCTCACAAGAAAGCGAGTTGAAGAAAGGAGCTCAGGGGCACTGTAATTCACAAACCTGCAGAGTTATAAATGACAGCTATCATCCAAAAATATACTGAAGTAAGGCTGCCAAGAGGACTTGAAAGCGGGGCAGAATTGCAGGAAACCGATTTCAGGAGGTAGCCTGGAATTGCATTTAAAGCATAGGAAAAGAGGCAGAACGTCCACAATGATGCACTTGGCCAAAAAGGGCGTATGCGTTTTTTCCTGAATATATTCAGGAAAAAACGCATACGCCCTTTTTGGCCAACCAAGCAAGCTTGCAAAGGAAATCTGCACTACAATGAAGTCTCACTTCCCCCCGGTCAAAAGGGCCATCTGAAAAAAGTGTAAAATCCAGAAAGGCAGGACAGGCCATGGAGAACTGGGAGCCTTGTTATGCTGATGGGCGGGATGTAAATTGCCAACAGCCACTCGGGAGAAGTGTATGGTGTTTCCTGAAACATCTAAAAAACAAAGCAACAGAGCCTAGGGCACTTCCACTTATGGTCCTATAGCTTAGGGAAATTAAAATCAAAAGACACAGCCACCCCAAAGGTTGGGACGGCTCTGTTTACAAGAACCTGGTTTACGGTACAAGTTCAATATTGCAGAAAGTGAAAAATGGATAAAGAAGTTGTGGTACTTACGTACAATGCAGTATCACTCAGCAATGAAATCTATGTCATCAGGCCCGTAGCAGCATAATGAGTGGATTCAGGTATGATGATTCTAACTGAAATAAGTCACACAGGAAAAGAAACATCATAAGATATCACTAATACACGGAATGTAAACTTGGCTACATAGGAACTGAATTACAAAACAGAACAGGGTCTCAAATTTAGAAACCCAACTTATGCTTGCTTAAGGGGAAAGGTGAGTTGGGGTGCTGCATAAAACCAGAGATTGAAATGAGCACAGATAAAGTTCCTTAAGCCAAATATGGAATAGACAAGAGCTACTCCTTGCTCAACGAAATGGATTCAACACCCCATATTAAACACCTAAGAATGTACCTGACTAGGAAGTATCTTAAAACCTATGGATTGATATGTCTCCGAAAGAGAATCAAGCGTGTGTGAAGGGGCATAATCGCAGCAGTGATAGGATTGGAGAAGTTCGGTGAGCAAATGAAGACCCTTTGAAGTCATATTGCATGGTTTCCATTCCACGGGTCTCAACTCTCCAGGTTTAAGGTATTCTTCCTTCAGCTAAAACATGCATGTGGAACCCAGAGTATGATCAACCATGTGATCGGGAGACGTGTTCCAATATGTGTCAGTTTTCGTCACCTGGTACTCGGGTGCAACATTCCAGACGCTTTACTAACATTCTCCCGACTTGGAGAGTCAGTGCCTTTAACCTCCTGTTTGGCCCAGTTTGCAATTTCTGCGGAAGATGAACAGGAATAGGGAGAACCAATGACAGACTAGCTGGAGGTGTCTGGACGGGCAAATTTAACTCTCATTTCCCACCAGGAAGAGGAATTAACCAAAGGCTCAGCGTGCCGTGCCGGAACCAGATTAGGGCCTGAAGCAATCCTGCGGTGATGCGGCCAGCTCACGAGAAAGCGAGTTGAAGAAAGGAGCTCATGGGCACTGTAATTCACAAACCTGCAGAGTTATAAATGACAGCTATCGTCCAAAAATATACTGAAGTAAGGCTGCCAAGAGGACTTGAAAGCGGGGCAGAATTGCAGGAAACCGATTTCAGGAGGTAGACTGGAATTGCATTTAAAGCATAGGAAAAGAGGCAGAACGTCCACAATGATGCACTTGGCCAAAAAGGGCGTATGCGTTTTTTCCTGAATATATTCAGGAAAAAACGCATACGCCCTTTTTGGCCAACCAAGCAAGCTTGCAAAGTAAATCTGCACTATAATGAAGTCTCACTTCCCCCCGGTCAAAAGGGTCATCTGAAAAAAGTGTAAACTCCAGAAAGGCAGGACAGGCCATGGAGAACTGGGAGCCTTGTTATGCTGATGGGAGGGATGTAAATTGCCAACAGCCACTCGGGAGAAGTGTATGGTGTTTCCTGAAACATCTAAAAAACAAAGCAACAGAGCCTAGGACACTTCCACTTATGGTCCTATAGCTTAGGGAAATTAAAATCAAAAAGACACAGCCACCCCAAATGTTGGGACGGCTCTGTTTACAAGAACCTGGTTTACGGTACAAGTTCAATATCGCAGAAAGTGAAAAATGGATAAAGAAGTTGTGGTACTTACGTACAATGCAGTATCACTCAGCAATGAAATCTATGTCATCAGGCCCGTAGAAGCATAATGAGTGGATTCAGGTATGATGATTCTAACTGAAATAAGTCACACAGGAAAAGAAACATCATAAGATATCACTAATACACGGAATGTAAACTTGGCTACACAGGAACTGAATTCCAAAACAGAAGAGGGTCTCAAATTTAGAAACCCAACTTATGCTTGCTTAAGGGGAAAGGTGAGTTGGGGTGCTGCATAAAACCAGAGATTGAAATGAGCACAGATAAAGTTCCTTAAGCCAAATATGGAATAGACAAGAGCTACTCCTTGCTCAACGAAATGGACTCAACACCCCATATTAAACACCTAAGAATGTACCTGACTAGGAAGTATCTTAAAACCTATGGATTGCTATGTCTGCGAAAAAGAATCAAGCGTGTGTACAGGGGCATAAACGCAGCAGTGATAGGATTGGAGAAGTTCGGTGAGCAAATGAAGACCCTTTGAAGTCATATTGCATGGTACCCATTCCACGGGTCTCAACTCTCCAGGTTATGGTATTCTTCCTTCAGCTAAAACATGCATGTGGAACCCAGAGTATGATCAACCGTGTGATCGGGAGACGTGTTCCAATATGTGTCAGTTTTCGTCCCCTGGTACTCGGGTGCAACATTCCAGACGCTTTACTAACACTCTCCCGACTTGGAGAGTCAGTGCCTTTAACCTCCTGTTTGGCCCAGTTTGCAATTTCTGCGGAAGATGAACAGGAATAGGGAGAACCAATGACAGACCAGCTGGAGGTGTCTGGACGGGCAAATTTAACTCTCATTTCCCACCAGGAAGAGGAATTAACCAAAGGCTCAGCGTGCCGTGCCGGAACCAGATTAGGGCCTGAAGCCATCCTGCGGTGTTGCGGCCAGCTCACGAGAAAGCGAGTTGAAGAAAGGAGCTCAGGGGCACTGTAATTCACAAACCTGCAGAGTTATAAATGACAGCTATCGTCCAAAAATATACTGAAGTAAGGCTGCCAAGAGGACTTGAAAGCGGGGCAGAATTGCAGGAAACCGATTTCAGGAGGTAGACTGGAATTGCATTTAAAGCATAGGAAAAGAGGCAGAACGTCCACAATGATGCACTTGGCCAAAAAGGGCGTATGCGTTTTTTCCTGAATATATTCAGGAAAAAACGCATACGCCCTTTTTGGCCAACCAAGCAAGCTTGCAAAGGAAATCTGCACTACAATGAAGTCTCACTTCCCCCCGGTCAAAAGGGCCATCTGAAAAAAGTGTAAAATCCAGAAAGGCAGGACAGGCCATGGAGAACTGGGAGCCTTGTTATGCTGATGGGCGGGATGTAAATTGCCAACAGCCACTCGGGAGAAGTGTATGGTGTTTCCTGAAACATCTAAAAAACAAAGCAACAGAGCATAGGGCACTTCCACTTATGGTCCTATAGCTTAGGGAAATTAAAATCAAAAAGACACAGCCACCCCAAAGGTTGGGACGGCTCTGTTTACAAGAACCTGGTTTACGGTACAAGTTCAATATCGCAGAAAGTGAAAAATGGATAAAGAAGTTGTGGTACTTACGTACAATGCAGTATCACTCAGCAATGAAATCTATGTCATCAGGCCCGTAGCAGCATAATGAGTGGATTCAGGTATGATGATTCTAACTGAAATAAGTCACACAGGAAAAGAAACATCATAAGATATCACTAATACACGGAATGTAAACTTGGCTACACAGGAACTGAATTCCAAAACAGAAGAGGGTCTCAAATTTAGAAACCCAACTTATGCTTGCTTAAGGGGAAAGGTGAGTTGGGGTGCTGCATAAAACCAGAGATTGAAATGAGCACAGATAAAGTTCCTTAAGCCAAATATGGATTAGACAAGAGCTACTCCTTGCTCAACGAAATGGACTCAACACCCCATATTAAATGCCTAAGAGTGTACCTGACTAGGAAGTATCTTAAAACCTATGGATTGCTATGTCTCCGAAAAAGAATCAAGCGTGTGTTCAGGGGCATAAACGCAGCAGTGATAGGATTGGAGAAGTTCGGTGAGCAAATGAAGACCCTTTGAAGTCATATTGCATGGTACCCATTCCACGGGTCTCAACTCTCCAGGTTTAAGGTATTCTTCCTTCAGCTAAAACATGCATGTGGAACCCAGAGTATGATCAACCGTGTGATCGGGAGACGTGTTCCAATATGTGTCAGTTTTCGTCCCCTGGTACTCGGGTGCAACATTCCAGACGCTTTACTAACACTCTCCCGACTTGGAGAGTCAGTGCCTTTAACCTCCTGTTTGGCCCAGTTTGCAATTTCTGCGGAAGATGAACAGGAATAGGGAGAACCAATGACAGACTAGCTGGAGGTGTCTGGACGGGCAAATTTAACTCTCATTTCCCACCAGGAAGAGGAATTAACCAAAGGCTCAGCGTGCCGTGCCGGAACCAGATTAGGGCCTGAAGCAATCCTGCGGTGATGCGGCCAGCTCACGAGAAAGCGACTTGAAGAAAGGAGCTCATGGGCACTGTAATTCACAAACCTGCAGAGTTATAAATGACAGCTATCGTCCAAAAATATACTGAAGTAAGGCTGCCAAGAGGACTTGAAAGCGGGGCAGAATTGCAGGAAACCGATTTCAGGAGGTAGCCTGGAATTGCATTTAAAGCATAGGAAAAGAGGCAGAACGTCCACAATGATGCACTTGGCCAAAAAGGGCGTATGCGTTTTTTCCTGAATATATTCAGGAAAAAACGCATACGCCCTTTTTGGCCAACCAAGCAAGCTTGCAAAGGAAATCTGCACTACAATGAAGTCTCACTTCCCCCCGGTCAAAAGGGCCATCTGAAAAAAGTGTAAAATCCAGAAAGGCAGGACAGGCCATGGAGAACTGGGAGCCTTGTTATGCCAATGGGCGGGATGTAAATTGCCAACAGCCACTCGGGAGAAGTGTATGGTGTTTCCTGAAACATCTAAAAAACAAAGCAACAGAGCCTAGGGCACTTCCACTTATGGTCCTATAGCTTAGGGAAATTAAACTCAAAAAGACACAGCCACCCCAAAGGTTGGGACGGCTCTGTTTACAAGAACCTGGTTTACGGTACAAGTTCAATATCGCAGAAAGTGAAAAATGGATAAAGAAGTTGTGGTACTTACGTACAATGCAGTATCACTCAGCAATGAAATCTATGTCATCAGGCCCGTAGCAGCATAATGAGTGGATTCAGGTATGATGATTCTAACTGAAATAAGTCACACAGGAAAAGAAACATCATAAGATATCACTAATACACGGAATGTAAACTTGGCTACACAGGAACTGAATTCCAAAACAGAAGAGGGTCTCAAATTTAGAAACCCAACTTATGCTTGCTTAAGGGGAAAGGTGAGTTGGGGTGCTGCATAAAACCAGAGATTGAAATGAGCACAGATAAAGTTCCTTAAGCCAAATATGGAACAGACAACAGCTACTCCTTGCTCAACGAAATGGACTCAACACCCCATATTAAACGCCTAAGAATGTACCTGACTAGGAAGTATCTTAAAACCTATGGACTGCTATGTCTCCAAAAGAGAATCAAGCGTGTGTACAGGGGCATAAACGCAGCAGTGATAGGATTGGAGAGGTTCGGTGAGCAAATGAAGACCCTTTGAAGTCATATTGCATGGTACCCATTCCACGGGTCTCAACTCTCCAGGTTTAAGGTATTCTTCCTTCAGCTAAAACATGCATGTGGAACCCAGAGTATGATCAACCGTGTGATCGGGAGACGTGTTCCAATATGTGTCAGTTTTCGTCCCCTGGTACTCGGGTGCAACATTCCAGACGCTTTACTAACACTCTCCCGACTTGGAGAGTCAGTGCCTTTAACCTCCTGTTTGGCCCAGATTGCAATTTTTGCGGAAGATGAACAGGGATAGGGAGAACCAATGAGAGACTAGCTGGAGGTGTCTGGACGGGCAAATTTAACTCTCATTTCCCACCAGGAAGAGGAATTAACCAAAGGCTCAGCGTGCCGTGCCGGAACCAGATTAGGGCCTGAAGCCATCCTGCGGTGTTGCGGCCAGCTCACGAGAAAGCGAGTTGAAGAAAGGAGCTCAGGGGCACTGTAATTCACAAACCTGCAGAGTTATAAATGACAGCTATCGTCCAAAAATATACTGAAGTAAGGCTGCAAGAGGACTTGAAAGCGGGGCAGAATTGCAGGAAACCGATTTCAGGAGGTAGACTGGAATTGCATTTAAAGCATAGGAAAAGAGGCAGAACGTCCACAATGATGCACTTGGCCATAAAGGGTGTATGCGTTTTTTCCTGAATATATTCAGGAAAAAACGCATACGCCCTTTTTGGCCAACCAAGCAAGCTTGCAAAAGACATCTGCACTACAATGAAGTCTCACTTCCCCCCGGTCAAAAGTGCCATCTGAAAAATGTGTAAACTCCAGAAAGGCAGGACAGGCCATGGAGAACTGGGAGCCTTGTTATGCTGATGGGCGGGATGTAAATTGCCAACAGCCACTCGGGAGAAGTGTATGGTGTTTCCTGAAACATCTAAAAAACAAAGCAACAGAGCCTAGGGCACTTCCACTTATGGTCCTATAGCTTAGGGAAATTAAAATCAAAAAGACACAGCCACCCCAAAAGTTGGGACGGCTCTGTTTACAAGAACCTGGTTTACGGTACAAGTTCAATATCGCAGAAAGTGAAAAATGGATAAAGAAGTTGTGGTACTTACGTACAATGCAGTATCACTCAGCAATGAAATCTATGTCATCAGGCCCGTAGCAGCATAATGAGTGGATTCAGGTATGATGATTCTAACTGAAATAAGTCACACAGAAAAAGAAACATCATAAGATATCACTAATACACGGAATGTAAACTTGGCTACACTGGAACTGAATTCCAAAACAGAACAGGGTCTCAAATTTAGAAAACCAACTTATGCTTGCTTAAGGGGAAAGGTGAGTTGGGGTGCTGCATAAAACCAGAGATTGAAATGAGCACAGATAAAGTTCCTTAAGCCAAATATGGAATAGACAAGAGCTACTCCTTGCTCAACGAAATGGACTCAACACCCCATATTAAACGCCTAAGAGTGTACCTGACTAGGAAGTATCTTAAAACCTATGGATTGCTATGTCTCCGAAAGAGAATCAAGCGTGTGTACAGGGGCATAAACGCAGCAGTGATAGGATTGGAGAAGTTCGGTGAGCAAATGAAGACCCTTTGAAGTCATATTGCATGGTACCCATTCCACGGGTCTCAACTCTCCAGGTTTAAGGCATTCTTCCTTCAGCTAAAACATGCATGTGGAACCCAGAGTATGATCAACCGTGTGATTGGGAGACGTGTTCCAATATGTGTCAGTTTTGGTCCCCTGGTACTCGGGTGCAACATTCCAGACGCTTTACTAACACTCTCCCGACTTGGAGAGTCAGTGCCTTTAACCTCCTGTTTGGCCCAGTTTGCAATTTCTGCGGAAGATGAACAGGAATAGGGAGAACCAATGACAGACTAGCTGGAGGTGTCTGGATGGGCAAATTTAACTCTCATTTCGCACCAGGAAGAGGAATTAACCAAAGGCTCAGCGTGCCGTGCCGGAACCAGATTAGGGCCTGAAGACATCCTGCGGTGTTGCGGCCAGCTCACGAGAAAGCGACTTGAAGAAAGGAGCTCAGGGGCACTGTAATTCACAAACCTGCAGAGTTATAAATGACAGCTATCGTCCAAAAATATACTGAAGTAAGGCTGCCAAGAGGACTTGAAAGCGGGGCAGAATTGCAGGAAACCGATTTCAGGAGGTAGACTGGAATTGCATGTAAAGCATAGGAAAAGAGGCAGAACGTCCACAATGATGCACTTGGCCAGAAAGAGCGTATGCGTTTTTGCCTGAATATATTCAGGAAAAAACGCATACGCCCTTTTTGGCCAACCAAGCAAGCTTGCAAAGGAAATCTGCACTACAATGAAGTCTCACTGCCCCACGCTCAAAAGGGTCATCTGAAAAAAGTGTAAAATCCAGAAAGGCAGGACAGGCCATGGAGAACTGGGAGCCTTGTTATGCTGATGGGCGGGATGTAAATTGCCAACAGCCACTCTGGAGAAGTGTATGGTGTTTCCTGAAACATCTAAGAAACAAAACAACAGAGCCTAGGGCACTTCCACTTATGGTCCTATAGCTTAGGGAAATTAAAATCAAAAAGACACAGCCACCCCAAATTTTGGGACGGTTCTGTTTACAAGAACCTCGTTTATGGTACAAGTTCAATATCACAGAAAGCGAAAAATGGATAAAGAAGTTGTGGTACTTACGTACAATGCAATATCACTCGGCAATGAAATCTATGTCATCAGGCCCATAGCAGCATAATGAGTGGATTCAGGTACGATGATTCTAAGTGAAATAAGTCACACAGAAAGAGAAACTTCATAAGATATCACTACTACATGGAATGTAAACTTGGCTACACAGGAACTGAATTACAAAACAGAACAGGGTCTCAAATGTAGAAAACCAACTTATGCTTGCTTAAGGGGAAAGGTGAGTTGGGGTGCTGCATAAAACCAGAGATTGAACTTCCACAGATACCATTCCATAAGCCAAATATATAATAGACAATAGCTACTCCTTGTTCAACGAAGTGGACTCAACACCCCATATAAAACGCTTAAGAATATACCTGACTAGTAAGAATCTTAAAACCTATGGATTTATATGTCTCCGAAAGAGAATCAAGCGTGTGTACAGTGGCATAAACGCAGCACTCATAGGATTGATGAGGATCGGTGAGCAAATGCAGACCCTTTGAAGTCTTATTGCATGCTACCCATTCCACGGGTCTCCACTCTCCAAGTTTAAGGGATTCTTCCTTCAGCTAAAACATGCATGTGGAACCCAGAGTATGATCCACCGTGTGTTCGGGAAACGTGTTCAAATGTGTCTCAGTTTTCCTCCCCTGGTACTCGGGTGCAACATTCCACAAGCTTTACTAACACTCTCCCCACTTGGAGAGTCAGTGCCTTTAACCTCCTGTTTGGCCCAGTTTGCAATTTCTGCGGAAAATGAACAGGAATAGGGAGAACCAATGAGAGACTAGCTAGAGGTGTCTGGACGGGCAAATTTAACTCTCATTTCCCACCAGGTAGAGGAATGAACCAAAGGCTCAGCGTGCCGTGCCAGAACCACACTAGGGTCTGAAGCAATCCTGCGGTGTTGCGGCCAGCTCACAAGAAAGCGAGTTGAAGAAAGGAGCTCAGGGGCACTGTCATTCACAAACCTGCAGAGTTATAAATGACAGCTATCGTCCAAAAATATATTGAAGGAAGGCTGCCAAGAGGACTAGAAAGCGGGGCAGAATTGCAGGAAACCGATTTCAGGAGGTATCGGGAGTCGGTCTTAAAGCATAGGAAAAGAGACAGAACTTGGAAAATAATGCACTTGGCAAAAAAGGGCATATGTGTTTTATCCAGAGCTCTCATAACTGAGGGGAGGAGATTCCCAGCAGCCTCCAACTGCCACCTGAGGTCTCACATTGCCAAGGCAACATGAGCAAGCCAGGCAGGAGTTACCTCACAGCAGAGGTCCCACCTCACAGAAGGGTGAGAAACCCAGCCAACCTCAGACTCTCACCAGAGGGCCTACATCACCAAGGGGATGGGAACCAGGCAGGAGTGTCTTCACACCAGTGGGGCCACATCATCGAAAGGTGAGGTACTCAGCACATGTGTCCTCAAACCAGAGGACCCACATCTCCAAGGTCCTCGGAGTGAGGCAGGCAGGAGTAGCCTCACAACACTGGGCCCATAGAATAAAAAAGTGAGGAATCCAGCAGTTGGAACCTCCCAGTAGGCGGCCCAGAGCACCGAGGCTATGGGATCCAGGCCACTCTGAACTCACAGAAGAGGGCCCATGTCATGAAACTGAGCAACCCAGCCATTGGGACCTCAGAGCAGGAGGCCTATATCCCCATGGGGATGGAAATCTGGTAGGAGTGTCCTCGCACCACTGAGAACATATCAGAAAATTTTGGGCGACCAGCAGTTAGGGCCTGACGCCAGAGGACCCTCATCACCAAGGGAAGGAGGCTCCCAGCAGGCTCCAACTGCCACCAGAGGGCTGACGTCGCCAAGGCGATGTGTGCCAACCAGGCACGAATGACCTCACAGCAGAGGGCCCACCTCAGAGAAGTGTGACGAACCCAGTCAGGATCAGACTCGCACCAGAGGGCCCACATCACCAAATGGATTGGAACCAGGCAGGAGTGTCCTCACATGAGTAGGGCCACATCATCTAAAGGTGAGGAACCCAGAACATGTGGCTTCAAACCATAGGACACCCATCACCAAGGGGCTAGGAGTGAGGCAGGCAGGAGGAGCCTCATAACAGAGGGCCCAAAAATAAGAAAGGTGAGGAATCCAGCATTTGGAACCTCCCAGCAGGCGGCCCAGAGCACAGAGGCTAGGGGATCCAGGCCGGAGTGAACTAACACCAGACAGCCCACATCATGAAACTGTGAGCAACCCAGACATTGGGACCTCAGAGCAGAAGGCCCACATCCCCATAGTGATGGGAACATGACAGGAGTGTCCTGGCATCACTGGGCTCACATCAGAAAACTTGGGGTGCTCAGAAGTTAGGGCCTGACGCTAGAGGGCACTCATCACCGAGAGGAGGAGGCTCCCAGCAGGCTCCAGCTGCCACCAGAGGGCCAACGTCGCCAAGGCGATGTGTGCCAGCCCGGCAGGAGTGACCTCACAGCAGAGGGCCCACCTCACAGAAGGGTGAGGAACACAGCCAGGATCAGACTCTCACCAGAGGGCCCACATCACCAAGGGGATGGGAACCAGGCAGGAGTGTCCCCACACCAGTGGGACATCATCATCGAAAGGTGAGGATCCCAGCACATGTGTCCTCAAACCAGAGGAACCACATCACCAAGGGGTTCAGAATGAGGCTGGCAGGACCGGCCTCACAACACAGGGTCCATAGAATATAAAAGTTGAGGAATCCAGCAGTTGGAACCTCCCAGCAAGCGGCCCAGAGCACCGAGGCTATGGGATCCAGGCCGCAGTGAACTCACAGCAGAGGGCCCACATCATGAACCTGTGAGCAGCCCAGCCGTTGGGACCTCAGAACAGAAGGCCCACATCCCCATGGGAATGGGAACCTGGCTGGAGTGTCCTCGCACCACTGGGCGCACATCAGAAAATGTGGGGAGCCCACCATTTAGGGCCTGATGCCAGAGGGCCGTCATCACCGAGAGGAGGAGGCACCCTGCATGCTCCAACTGCCACCAGAGGGCTCACGTCTCCAAGGTGACGTGTGCCAGCCAGGCAGGAGTGACCACACAGCAGAGGGCCTACCTCACAGAACGTTGAGGAACCCAGCCAGGATTAGACTCTCGCCAGAGGGCCCACCTCACCAAGGGGATGGGAACCCGGCAGGAGTGTCCTCACACGAGTGGGGCCACATCATCGAAAGGTGAGGAACGCAGCACATGTGGCCTCAAGCCATAGGGCAGTCATCACCAAGGGGCTGGCAGTGAGGCAGGCAGGAGGAGCCTCACAACAGAGGGCACATAGAATAAAAAAGTTGAGGAATCCAGCAGTTGGAACCTCCCAGCAGGCGGCTCAGAGCACCGATGATAAGGGATCCTTGCCGGAGTGAACTCACAGCAGAGGGCCCACATCATGGTACTGTGAGCAAGCCAGCCGTTTTGACCTCAGAGCAGAAGGCCCATATCCCCATGGGGAAGGGAACATGGCAAGAGTGTCCTCACTAACTTGGCGCACATCAGAAAATGTGGGGAGCCCAGCAGTTATGGCCTAAGGCAAGAGGGCCCTCATCACCGAGGGGAGGAGGATCCCAGCACACTCCAACTGCCACCAGAGGGCCCATGTCACCAAGGTGACGTGTGCAAGACAGGCATGATTGACCTCACAGCAGAGGGCCCACCTCACAGAAGGGTGAGGAACCCAGCCAGGATCAGATTCTCACCTGAGGGCCCACATCAGCAAGGGGATGGGAACCAGTCAGGACAGTCTTCCCTCCAGTGGGGCCACATCATCAAAAGGTGCGGAACCCAGCACATGTGGCCTCAAATCAGAGGACACATATCACAAAGGGAATGGGAGTGAGGCAGGCAGGAGTAGCCTAAAAACAGAGGGCCCAAAGAATAAGAAAGGTGAGGAATCCAGCAGTTGGAACCTCCCAGCAGGCGGCCGAGAGCACAGAAGCTATGGGATGCAGGCAGGAGTGAACTAACAGCAGAGAGCCCACATCATGAAACTGTGAGCAACCCAGGCATTGGGACCTCAGAGCAGAAGGCCCACATTCCAATGGGGATGTGAACCTGGCTGGAGTGTCCTCGCACCACTGGGCGCACATCACAAAATGTGGGGAGCCCAGCAGTTAGGGCCTGACGCCAGAGGGCCCTCATCACCAAGGGGAGGAGGCCCCCAGCAGGCTCCAAGTGCCACCAGAGGGCTCATGTCCACAAGGCGAGGTGAGCAAGCCAGGCAGGAGTGACCTCACAGCGGACGGCCCACATCACAGTTGGGTGAGGAACCCAGCCAGGATCAGACTCTCAACAGAGGGCCCACATCACCAAGGGGATATGAACCAGGCAGGAGTCTCCTAAGACCATTGGTCCCACATCATCGAAAGGTGAGGAACCCAGCACATGTGGCCTCAAACCAGACGACACACATCACGAAGGGGCTGGGAGTGAGGCAGGCAGGAGGATCCTCACAACAGAGGGCCCAAAAAATTAAAAAAGTGAGGAATCCAGCAGTTGGAACCTCCCAGCAGGCGGCCAAGAGCACAGAGGCTATGGGATCCAGGCCTCTGTGAACTAACACCAGAGAGCCCACATCATGAAAATGTGAACAACCCAGCCGTTGGGACCTCAGAGCAGAAGGCCCACATCCCCATGGAGATGGGATCCTAAGAGGAGTGCCAAAGCATCACTGGGCTCACTAAGAAAAGTTGGTGAGCCCAGCAGTTAGGGCCTGACGCAAGAGGGCCCTCAACACTGGGGGGAGGAGATTCCCAGCACGCTCCAACTGCCACCACACGGCTGACTTCACCAAGGCAATGTGTGCCAGCCATGCAGGAGTGACCTATCAGCAGAGGGTCTCCCTCACAGAAGGGTGAGGAACACAGCCAGGAACAGACTCTCACCAGGGGGTCCACATAACCACGTGGATGAGAACCAGGCAGGAGTGTCCTCACACTAGTGGGGCCACATCATCGAAAGGTGAGACACCCAGCAAAGGTGGCCACAAACCAGAGGACCCACATCACCAAGGGGTTGAGAGTGAGGTAGGTGTCTGGACGGGCATATTTAACACTCATTTCCCACCAGGAAGAGGAATTAACCAAAGACTCAGCGTGCCCTGCCAGAAGCAGATTAGGGCCTGAAGCAGTCTTGCAGGTTTGCGGCCAGCTCACAAGAAAGCGAGTTGAAGAAAGGAGCTCAGGGGCACTGTCATTCACAAACCTGCAGAGTTATAAATGACAGATAACGTCCAAAAATATATTGAAGTAAGGCTGCGAAGAGGGCTTGAAAGCAGGGCAGAATTTCAGGAAACCGATTTCAGGAGGTAGACTGGATTTGCATTTAAAACATAGGAAAAGAGGCAGAACATCGACAATGATGCACTTGGCAAAAAAGGGCGTATGAGTTTGTTCCTGAATATATTCAGGAAAAAACACATACGCCCTTTTTGGCAAACCAAGCAAGCTTGCAATGGAAATCCGAAATACTATGAAGTGTCACTTCCCCCCGGTCTAAAGGGCCATCTGAAAAAAGTGTAAAATCCAGAAAGGCAAGACAGGCCATGGGGAAAAAGGAGTCTTGTTATGCTGATGGGTGGGATGTAAATTGCCAACAGCCACTCTGGAGAAGTGTATGGTGTTTCCTGATACATCTGGAAAACAAAGCAACAGAGTCTAGGGCATTTCCACTTATGGGCCTATAGCTTAGGGAAATTAAAATAAAAAAGACACAGCCACCCCAAAATTCGGGACGGCTGTGTTTACAGGAACCTCTTCTACAGTTCAAGTTAAATATCCCAGAGAACAAATAATTGATAAAGAAGTTGCGGTACTTACGTACAACAGAATACCACTCAGCAATGAAATCTGTGTCACCAGGCCTGTACCAGCATAATGAGTGGATTGAGGCACGATGATTCTAAGTGAAATAAGTCACACAGAAAAAGAAACATCATAAGGTATCACTAATGCACGGAATGTAAACTTGGCTACACATGAACTGAATTACAAAACAGAACAGGGTCTCAAGTTTAGAAAACCAACTTATGCTTGCTTAAGGGGAAAGGTGAGTTGGGGTGCTGCATAAAACCAGAGTTTGAAATTAGCACAGATACCGTTCCATAAGCCAAATATGTAATAGACAAGACCTACCCCTTGCTCAACGAAATGGACTCAACAATGAGGTATCACCTCACACCTGTTAGAATGGGCATCATCTGAAAATCTACAAACAACAAATGCTGGAAAGGGTGTGGAGAAAAGGAAGCCTCTTTCACTATTGTTGGGAATATAAATTGATACAGTCACTATGGAGAACAATATGGAGTTTCTTAAGAAACTAATAATAGAATTACCCTATGATACAGCAATCCCAGTACTGGACATATACCCAGACAAAACCATAAATCAAAAAGAGACATTCACCGCAATGTTCATTGCATCTCTATTTACAATATCGAGGTAATGGAAGCAACCTAAATGCCCACAGACAGACGAATGCATAAAGATGTGGTACATATATAAAGTGGAATATTACTAAGCCATGAAAGGAATGAAATTGGGTCATTTGTAGAGACGTCGATGGATCTAGAGACTGTCATACAGAGTGAAGTAAGTCAGAAAGAGAAAAACAAATCTTGTATATTCATGCATATATGTGGAACCTAGAAAAACTGTACAGATGAACCATTTTGCAAGGAATAAATAGAGCAACAGATGTAGACAACAATCGTATGGACACAAGGGGGGAAAGCTCTTGAGGGTGTGGTGGTGGGAGGAGTTGAGAGATTGGGATTGGCATGTAAACATTTATATGTATAAAATAGATAACCAATAAGAACCTGCTGTATAAAAATATAAAATAAAATTCAAAATTAAAAAGAAATAAAATTTAAAAAATAAAACAGAAAAAACAATTATTCCCTTCACATACATGTATTTATATGAATAAATTATTTCCATGCTTATATCTGTAAATACAAAAAAGAGGAATAAAATCTACCTTGAACCAAAAATGAAAAAGAGAAAAAAAAAACAGAACCCACCAGTTACACAGAGGAAAACTGTATCAGGGCACTTGCTCCAGTTGTAAACAATTCTGAAGTTGGTCAGTGGTGGGGAATCGTCTCCCATTCAGCCAGCAGCCCCCACACAACAAGCGTCCTCATTGCAAAGCTGGGGCACTGTGCCGAGGCATCTGTGAGTAAACGTGAGCTGAGCCCCAGGCCAGTTGCTGCTGAACTGTTCCCACCCTTCCCAGGTAAGACACCTGAATATATACAAGGACTTGAAAGCATAGAGGAAGGGCCATGGAGCCACACGAGTGACAGCATGCCAGCCGACTTGGTGCCTGCAGGCCAGCCAGGATGGTCCTGGCCCTGGGTGCTCTTCTGGAAGATTTCCATTTCCCTGCCTGAGATACCCGTCCTGTCCCTGCCCCCACTGCTTTTTTCCTTCCTCACCTCTGCCCAGGGAGAAATTCCAGCAGCAGGTATGGGTGACACATCCTCTTCTTTAGCAGGTGGCAGCCTGGCAACTGCTGCAGAAAGTCCAGCAGAGCCCCACTCACACTGGGCCACCCACAAAGCCGTGGCCTCTCACTCCCTCCCACCAGCCCAGCCCCGAGACTGCTGACAGGGCAGAGAAAATGGCGTCAGGCACAGCTGCAGGGGCTCTTGCTGCCTGGAGTGGTATTTATGTTGATCTCAGCCCCGGCACACCTGGGGAGGGCAGGCCGGCACGGTAAGGCTGCCCAGGTCAGCCAATCATCACCCCTCAGGGGCTCACAGTTGAAGAAAATGGAACTTGCTGAACCGGCCAGGTCCAAGGAACAGGTGTGGGCTCCTGAGAGTCAGGATAGACAAGGGGCTGCAGCTTTGGCTTGTTTTCTAATCATTTTATCTGGCCCATGAGTGGGAGACAACTTCAAGAAAACCCTCTCCTAATGAGAGGAACCCAGGAGTCAGGGAGAGGAGGGGTGGGTGGTGGTTGGAGACAGAGGCCTGGTGCCCTGGGTGCAGTGGAAGTGTCTGGAAGACCAGGTGGAGGGAGGCCACACAGAGTGATGCCCAGGGTCACAGACCTGTCAGAGCTGCTGTTTGTTAGTTCAAGTCCTGCTCTGAGGTGCTCTGTGTCAGCTCTGAGCGACAGGTGAGCTGGGGGTGCTCTTCAATGAGGGCTATGTGCACGGTTCCTGTGTGCCCAGCCCTGCCACGGTACCTGCAAGGGTAGCTCTGTATCCTGGGAGGGGCCTGACCATGAGAGCCCCGTGGGCTGGGTTGGGGGTGGGGTACCTGCCCAGGAGAGCTCCATATCCTGGGATTGGCCTGACCACGAGAGCCCCATGGGCTGCTGGGGACCTGGTAAAGGATGTCAGGACAGTCAGTGAAGCCACCGAGGATATACCTCCAGTTGCTCCTGATTCCTACACCCTGCTGGTCATTCTACCAACCAACAGGACGTGGTATTCTGTATTAGTCTTCAATGATGCCTTCTTTTGTATTCCATTAGTCCCAGAGTCACAAGAAATTTTGGCTTGTGAGTGGCAGGACTCAACATACAACTAAAACAATACTTCCGGGCCGTCTTGCCCCAAGGGTTCAAAAATTCCCACACCATCTTTGGGGAAAGCTTAGCTAAAGACCGAAAAGTTCTACCTCTGGAAAAGGAAAGCCTCCTTCAATATGCAGATGACATTCTGATCGCCAGCCCTACTAAGGAGGCCTCTGAACTACCAAGCCAATAAAGGATAGAAGTTGTCCAAGAAAAAGCTCAAATATCACAGACTGCGGTGACCTGCCTGGGCTTCATTCTCACACAAGGTCGGAGAAGCCCATCCCAGGAAAGGGAAGAAACCATTTGCAGCCTTACCCCTTTCTAAAACTAGAAGACAGCTTAGGGGTTCCTGGGGAGGCCAGGGTTTGCTGCTTCTGGATCCCTAACTACAGTCTACTA
The DNA here is from genome assembly GCF_949774975.1 of Lagenorhynchus albirostris. Lineage (NCBI taxonomy): Eukaryota > Metazoa > Chordata > Mammalia > Artiodactyla > Delphinidae > Lagenorhynchus > Lagenorhynchus albirostris. The sequence continues at coordinate 60,622,225 of NC_083098.1, read as the reverse complement.
GCTGGGCCTCTATATGAAACACTGAAAGGAAAAGATGATGATCCTTTTGAACAGAATCCAGAAGTGGCCTTTCAAGAATGGAAAGAGCAGTCAATTCAGACCCTTGCCCTGGAACTCCCTAATTGAGCTAAACCCTTTGACCTTTCCATTCCCGGTGAAAGGTGAATCGCCATTGGAGAATTAGTGCAAAAACTGGGACCACTTGAAATGGAACAACGCAAGAATGCCATCCAGGTAGGATAAACTACAGTCACCAAGGGGCTTGGCCCACTGCCACATCTGGCCAAGATACTGGCGGTATCTAAAAACCTGGAAATCAGCAGCCCAAAAGGCCACCTCCCTCCTAAGGGAAAAGGACCCCACGTGGTGATCCTAATCACCAACCATGCCCTGAAGTTGCAGGGTTCGCTCCGTGGGCACACCGACCTCGGGTGAGGAGGCCCTCCAACTCCAACATCCAGAGAGATAACCGGGGGCAACAGGGCACCATGACGACTCGTGTGAACATCACTTGACCTGGAGTTTCTCTCATAAAACAACAATAGTGTGTCCCGAAGGAGTAGACTACTGCTTGCAGGACTTACTGCACCCGGAGGGGAGCTAATAATCTTGGCGGGGGAACTGTATATCACACTGTCACCATAGAAAAGCCTACAGACACCGTGATGATGGTGGCCAATAAGACCGGCTGGACTCCTGTTTACTTCAAAAGGCTGTTGACTCAGTGGCCATCATGGTCCTTGATCACCACTGACCCTGGACTGTCTGGGAGTTGAGCGGGCAAGGCTCTGACACCTGGTGCTGTTTTTACGTTAATTCAGGGGCCTAATTGAAGAAAGAGCAGACTACTGGTCAGAGCATCTAGGCTGGCAGAAACGGTCAGCCTAAGGTGGCCGAACAAATGTGGGGCGGGGTGAAATCGGCCCCCACAGCGTCTCTGCACATCTCTTTCCTGGACCCTCAAAGGTCATTAGAATCTATAACACTTCCAATGCTGGTGCTCAGGCGGACGAGCAGGGAGGCAGGGGTCCTGGGGCCAATCAACGTCACCTGGAGGCTGCTGGGGAGAAGTTCTGACCCTCGTCCCCTGGTATGAGGGCTCCCAACTCAGCACTCAGCAGTTACAGAAGAAGGGTCTGCACCCTCAGCACTCCAAGAATGAGGAACGGGACAAAAGGCAGAGGAGGGGTTTGTCCCCAGCAAAGCCCATTAAAAATCCCTGGGAGATAAAAATAGAATCTGGGCAATAAAGTCAAGTCTGACCTTTTTTATCCTTTGTGCTTTGTCTAATTTCACGTGCTCCTAGGGTCCCGCATGCAGAGGTTCCACACCCGGCACTTCAGACCAGATTTCCTAGTGCAGAATGGCTGGGTCGACACCTCAGCTCCTGGGGCCCAGTGCAGACTCCGAGATATAGAGCCTGAGCTGCAGCCAACCCGGCCCTCGAGAGCTCCGCCCCCTCCCTCCCACTGACTCTGACAGGATCTCTACACAGCAGCCCAGCCCACAGCCCACGGGATAGTGCATGCTCTCACCTCTCCATTCTCTGATCAAAATATAAAGTTTCCTTTGCTTGGGAACCAAACTCAGTCTCGATCTGTTGGCCCCAATGACACTGGGCAGGGGGACACTTGTTGGGGTCCACTCTGGAGGATCAGTAACAGAAATTGAGACTATTGTAACTTCAATGAACAGATGTGTGAGCCAAACTGTAGTTAACATAGAACAGTTTAGAAGGCTCGGGTAAAATAAGATGTTTCTAACACTTCCATTTGATATTTCCATCACTTTATCATAAGCAAGTTCAGTGAAAAGGTTTGTCTTATTTGTCAGGTCAACATTAGAGAAATGAAGTGATTTCTTTCCAAGGATGTACATCTAATAATCTTGGTTAAAGCTTCAATCTTGTTTTAAATGCTTTTCCATTGAAAATGATACCTCTCTTTCAGCTCCCCCATTTCTGAGAAGTATAAAATCTTATAATTTATTATTATCAAAGAGGAAAGGTGGGAGGAGGGATAAATTAACAGTTTGGAATTAACACATACACACTGCTATGTATAAAGTAGATCATCAACAAGGAACTACTGTATAGCACAGGGAACTACACTCAATATTTTGCAATAACCTATAAGGGGAAATAATCGGAAAAAGAATAGATATTTTTATTGACATCATCTATCAATGACAGTTAAAGTGTAACCTAAGGGAAGCCGGTGGTGAGTGCTTCTGACCCTGAAGACTTCAATCATCTAAAGTTTGGACTCTGCCTACTTCCCAAGGCCCTTAATGAACATATGTGTAGCCGTAGCTTAAAAAACTCCCCAGTTTGGGTTTCGGGGAGACACTGATTTTGAAAAAGCCCTGGCGTTCTCCTTACATGAATGGGACTCTTCCTACTGCTAAAACATGTCTGTCACATCCAGAGGATGGTATACCGTCTGATCGGGAAGAGTTTGGAAAAGGCATCTCATCTCCTCATCTCCTGGTGCTCGGGTTTACCCCTCCAGCGTCTTTACTAACAGTCTCCCCACTTGGAGATGTCAGCACTGTCAACATCCTGTTGCGTACAGTTTGGAATTTGTCCAGAGGATGAAGCGGAAGGATGAGGAACAATGAGAGACAAGTCCTAGGTGTTCAGACAGGCACATGTCACTCTAATTTCCAATCAGGAAGACGAATTGACCAAAGGCTAGGGTTGCCCATAGAAACAGCATAGGGCTTGAGGAAATCCCACTGCTTTGTGGCCAGTTCCCATAAACACAAGTTGAACAATGGAACTCAGGGGCAGTAAAATTCACGAAACTGCAGAGTTGAAAATATCTATCACTGAAAAATGTCTTGAGGAAAGTCAGAGAAAAGGATTGGTAAGCAAGGGAGAATGGCAGGAAAGGGATTTGAGGAGGTAGAAAGGACTCGCCATTAAGCACAAGAAAAGGGGCTGAACATTGCCAACATTGCAGTTGGCCAAAAAGGCTGTATGCGTTTTTTTCTGTATATATTCAAGAAAAGGGCATACACTTTTCTAGCCAACCAAACAGGTGGGCACTGGAAATCAATACTACAAAAGATATCACTTCGCATCAGTCAGAAGAGCCATCCTCATAAAGTGTAAACACCAGAAATGCAGGACAGGGCAAGGAGAAGAGGGAGCCCTGTGAGGCTTATAGTGGAAATGTATATTACCAACGGCCATTCTGGAGAAGTGTATTGTGTTTACTAAAGCATCTAAAAAATGAGCTACAGAGCATAGGGCACTTGCACTCATGGGCGTATATCTTGGGAAAAACAAAAATCGAGAGGACACAGGCACCCCAATGTTTACTGCCTCTCTGTTTAAAAGATCCTCGACTAGGATAGAACTTAAATGTCTCTGGAGGGAAAAAATGGATAGAGATGTGGTACTTATGTAGAGTGGAATATTACTCAGCCTGGAAATCAATGAAATATGGCCAGTTGTAACAACTCCGGAGGAGTTACGTATGATCATTCTAAGTGACAGAATTCAAAAAGAAAAAGACACATATCATAAGATATCACTTAAAGGTGGAATCCAACATGGCTACACATGAAATAAATTACAAAACAAAAACATAGTCAAATATGTAGAAAACACGCATAAGGCTGCTAAAGGGGAAAGGTGGGGGGCGTGAGGCATCATCCAGGAGGTTGAAATTAGCAAAGATACCATTCCAAATACCAAACTGATAATCAACAAGGCCTACACGGTAGCTAAAAGAACTGCACTCAGCACTCCCAAGTCACCGGAAAAGAATATCTATGACTGGTAAGAATCTGAAAAAGAATTTATTGATGTCTCTCTGTACGTGAATCAAGTGGATGTACAGCAGCAAGAAACAGAGCTTTGAAAATCAGCTGTAACCAATATAGTAATAAATTGAAAAAAATAAACGACAGAGAGACAGAGAAAACCTCTTACAACTTTTCCTCAGGGACGGTGATGCAACATGGATTGAACATATCTAGACCCACAGCAGGATGAGTCATAAGGCTGGAAACTGTTCACGCTAAGAGAAATGTGAGGTTGGGTGAGGAAATACACACCCTTTAAAGTAATACTACCTGGTACCCATTCAATGGGTCCCAAATCTGCAGGTTCAAGGAATCTTCCTACAGCTAAAACATGCATGGAAAACCCAGAGGACTGTACACCATGTGATCGGGAGATGTGTCTAAAATGCACCTCATTTATCCTCTCCTGGTGCTCCTGTTCATCATTCCAGCCACGTTACTTAGAATCTCCCCACTTAGAGAATCAGCACATTTAAAGTTCTGTTTCACACATTTTGCAAATTGTGAGGAGGATGAACGGGAAGAGGGGGAACCAATGAGAGAATAGTTGTAGGGGTTTGGACGGGCACATGTCACTCTAATTTCCCATTAAGAATAAGAATTAAATAAAGGCTCAGCCCGCCTCGCCAGAGCCAAAATAGGGCCTGAAACAATCCTGCGGGTTTGAGGCCAGCTCACAAAATAGCAACTTAAAAAATGGAGCTCAGGGTCACTGCAATTCACAAACCTGCAGAGTTATAAATGAAAACTAACGTCCAAAATATGTTGAGGTAAGGCAAAGAAGAGGATCTGAATGCAAGACAGAATTGCAAGAAACAGATTTCAAGAGATAGATTGGACTCGTCTTTAAAGCACATGAAAAGCGGCAGAATTTTGACAATGATGCAGTTGGCCCAAAAGGGAGTATGTGTTTTTTCCTGAATATATCCAGGAAAAAACGCATACGCACTTTATGGGCAACCAAGCAAGCAAGCAATGCAAATGTGCACAACAAAGAAGTCTCATTTCCCACCGGTCAAAAGGGCCATCCGAAAAAATTGTAAAAACCAGAAATGCAGGACAGGCCATGGAGAACAGGGAGCCTTTATACGCTGATGGACAGTGTGTGAACTGCCGAGAGCCACTCTGGAGAAGTGTATGGTGGTTCCTAAATCATCTAAAAAACAGAGCTACAGAGCATAGGGCACTTCCAATCACGGGAGTATATCTAGGGAAGTCTAAAAATCAACAAGACACAAGCACACCACATTTTAGGGCTACTCTGTTTACAAGAACCTCAACTTCAGTACACCTTAAATATCCCAGGAAAGAGAACAATGGATAAAGAAAATGTGGTATTTATGTACAATGGAATATCTCTTCACCATGAAATCAATGTAATAAGGCTAGTAGAAGGATAAAGAGTGGATTTAGGTCCGATAATACTACTTGAAATAAGTCAAACAGAAAAAGAAACATATCATAAGATATCACTTATAGAGGGAGGATAAATATGGCTGCACAAAAAATGAATTACAAAACAGAACAGTGTCTCGCGTTTAGAAAACACACTTATGTCAGCTTAAGGGGAAAGGAGAGGTGGGGTGATGCATAAAACCAGAGTTTGAAATTAGCACAGATACCGTTCAATAAACCAAATAGGTATTAGACAAGATCTACACCTTGCTCAATGAACTAGCCTCAACACACCCTATACACCGCAGAGAAATATATCTGAGTAATAAGAATCTTAAAACCCATGTATTGATATATCTCCATAAGGGAATCAAGGGTGTGAAGAGTGGCACAAACACAGCAGTGAAAATGAGCTAAACCCCATTATAGAAATAAATTTTAAAACCAAAACGCAGAAACAATGAAAGAGAGAAAACTTCTTACAAAATTCGCTCAGGGGCTGTGATGCAACCTGGAATGACCACATATAAACCCACAGCTGGATAAGACATAAGGCTGGACACTTGGGGCTGAGAGGATTGGTGAGCTTTGCTGAGCAACTGCCGAAAGTTTAATGCAATACTTCATGCTACTCATTCCAAGGGTCCCAACACTCCAGGTTGAAGGGAATCTTCCTACAGCTAAACCATGCATGGGAAATCCAGCAGATGGTATACCATATGATCGGGAAAGGTTTCTAAAACGCACCTCATTTTCCTCTCCTGGGGCTCCGGATCAACATTCCAGCACCTTTACTAACAACATCCTCACATGGAGAGTCAATGCCTTTAAGTTCCGGTATCGCACAGTCTGCAGTTAGTGCGGAGGATGAATGGGAATAGGAGGAACCAGTGAGAAAATAGCTGTAGCGGTTTCAATGCCCACATGTCACTCTAATTTCACATAGGAAGAAGAATTAACCAAACGCACAGCAAGGCGCCCCAGAAGAAGCATAGGGCCTGAAGATATCCTGTGGATATGAGGCAAGATCACAAAAATAAGAGCTGAAAAATGGAACTAAGGGCAACTGCAATTCAAAAACCTGCAGAGTTATAAAGGCCAACTATTTTCCAAAAGTATATTGAGGTAAGGCTATGAAAAGGCACTGACAGCAAGGCAGAATTGCAGGAAACCGATTTCAGGAGGTAGACTGGAATTGCATTGAAAACATATGAAAAGACTAAGAACGTCGACAATCATGCACTTGGCCAAAAAGGGCGTATGCGTTTTTCCTGAATATATTCAGGAAGAAACGCATACGCCTTTTCTGGCCAACCAAGCAAGCTTGCAAAGGAAATCTGCACTACAATAAAGTCTCACTGCCCCCAGTCAAAAGGGCCATCTGAAAAAAGTGTAAAATCCAGAAAGGCAGGAGAGGCCATGGAGAACTGGGAGCCTTGTTATGCTGATGGGCGGGATGTAAATTGCCAACAGCCACTCTGGAGAAGTGTATGGTGTTTCCTGAAACATCTAAGAAACAAAGCAACAGAGCCTGGGGCACTTCCACTTATGGTACTATACATTAGGGAAATTAAACTCAAAAAGACACAGCCACCCCAAATTATGGGAAGGCTCTGTTTACAAGAACCTCATTTATGGTACAAGTTCAATATCGCAGAAAGCAAAAAATGGATAAAGAAGTTGTGGTACTTACGTACAATGCAATATCACTCAGCAATGAAATCTATGTCATCAGGCCCGTAGCAGCATAATGAGTGGCTTAAGCTACGATGATTCTAAGTGAAATAAGTCACACAGAAAAAGAAACATCAAAAGATATCACTACTACACGGAATGTAAACTTGGCTACACAGGAACTGAATTACAAAACAGAACAGGGTCTCAAATGTAGAAAACCAACTTATCCTTGCTTAAGGGGAAAGGTGAGTTGGGGTGCTGCATAAAACCAGAGATTGAACTTGGCACAGATACCGTTCCATAAGCCAAATATATAATAGACAAGAGCTACTCCTTGTTCAACGAAGTGGACTTAACACCCCATATTAAACGCCTAAGAATACACCTGACTAGTAATAATCTTAAAACCTATGGATTTATATGTCTACGAAAGAGAATCAAGCGTGTGTACAGTGGCATAAATGCAGTAGTGATAGGATTGGTGAGGTTCGGTGAGCAAATGCAGACCCTTTTAAGTCATATTGAATGGTACCCATTCCATGGGTCTCAACTCTCCAGGTTGAAGGGATTCTTCCTTCAGCTAAAACATGCATGTGGAACCCAGAGTATGATCCACCGTGTGTTCGGGAAACGTGTTCAAATGTGTCTCAGTTTTCGTCCCCTGGTACTCGGGTGCAACATTCCAGACGCTTTACTAACACTCTCCCCACTTGGAGAGTCAGTGCCTTTAACCTCCTGTTTGGCACAGTTTGCAATTTCTGCGGAAAATGAACAGGAATAGGGAGAACCAATGAGAGACTAGCTGGAGGTGTCTGGACGGGCATATTTAACTCTCATTCCCCACCAGGAAGAGGAATTAACCAAAGGCTCAGCGTGCCGTGCCAGAACCACACTAGGGCCTGAAGCAATCCTGCGGTGTTGCGGCCAGCTCACAAGAAATCAAGTTGAAGAAAGGAGCTCAGGGACACTGTAACTCACAAACCTGCAGAGTTATAAATGACAGCTATCGTCCAAAAATATATTGAAGTAAGGCTGCCAAGAGGACTTGAAATCGGGGCAGAATTGCAGGAAACCGATTTCAGGAGGTAGACTGGAACTGCATGTAAAGCATAGGAAAAGAGGCAGAACGTCCACAATGATGCACTTGGCCAAAAAGGGCGTATGCGTTTTTTCCTGAATATATTCAGGAAAAAACGCATACGCCCTTTTTGGCCAACCAAGCAAGCTTGCAAACGAAATCTGCACTACAATGAAGTCTCACTGCCCCCAGTCAAAAGGGCCATCTGAAAAAAGTGTAAAATCCAGAAAGGCAGGACAGGCCATGGAGAACTGGAAGCCTTGTTATGCTGATGGGCCGGATGTAAATTGCCAACAGCCACTCTGGAGAAGTGTATGGTGTTTCCTGAAACATCTAAAAAACAAAGGAACAGAGCCTAGGGCACTTCCACTTATGGTACTATAGCTTAGGGAAATTAAACTCAAAAAGACACAGCCACCCCAAATTATGGGAAGGCTCTGTTTACAAGAACCTCATTTATGGTACAAGTTCAATATCGCAGAAAGCGAAAAATGGATAAAGAAGTTGTGGTACTTACGTACAATGCAATATCACTCAGCAATGAAATCTATGTCATCAGGCCCGTAGCAGCATAATGAGTGGATTCAGGTACGATGATTCTAAGTGAAATAAGTCACACAGAAAAAGAAACTTCATAAGATATCACTACTACACGGAATGTAAACTTGGCTACACAGGAACTGAATTACAAAACAGCACAGGGTCTCAAATGTAGAAAACCAACTTATGCTTGCTTAAGGGGAAAGGTGAGTTGGGGTGCTGCATAAAACCACAGATTGAACTTGGCACAGATACCGTTCCATAAGCCAAATATATAATAGACCATAGCTACTCCTTGTTCAATGAAGTGGACTCAACACCACATATTAAACGCCTAAATATATACCTGACTAGTAATCATCTTAAAACCTATGGATTTATATGCCTCCGAAAGACAATCAAGCGTGTGTACAGCGGCATAAACACAGCAGTGATAGTATTGGTGAAGTTCGGTGAGCAAATGCAGACCCTTTGAAGTCATATTGCATGGTACCCATTCCATGGGTCTCAACTCTCCAGGTTTAAGGGATTCTTCCTTCAGCTAAAACATGCATGTGGAACCCAGAGTATGATCCACCGTGTGTTCGGGAAACATGTTCAATTGTGTCTCAGTTTTCGTCCTATGGTACTCGGGTGCAACATTCCAGAAGCTTTACTAACACTCTCCCCACTTGGAGAGTCAGTGCCTTTAACCTCCTGTTTGGCCCAGTTTGCAATTTCTGCGGAAAATGATCAGGAATAGGGAGAACCCATGAGAGACTAGCTGGAGGTGTCTGGACAGGCAAATTTTACTCTCATTTCCCACAAGGAATTGGAATTAACCAAAGGCTCAGCGTGCCGTGCCGGAACAATACTAGGGTCTGAAGCAATCCTGCGGTGTTGCGGTCAGCTCATAAGAAAGCGAGTTACAGAAAGGAGCTCAGGGGCACTGTCATTCATAAACCTGCAGAGTTATAAATGACAGCTATCATCAAAAATATATTGAAGTAAGGCTGCCAAGAGGACTTGAATGCGGGGCAGAATTGCAGATAACCGATTTCAGGAGGTAGACTGGAATTGCATTTAAAGCATAGGAAAAGAGGCAGAAAGTCCACAATGATGCACTTGGCCAAAAAGGACGTATGCGTTTTTTCCTGAATATATTCAGGAAAAATCGCATACGCCCTTTTTGGCCAACCAAGCAAGCTTGCAAAGGAAATCTGCACTACAATGAACTCTCATTGCCCCCGGGATACAAAGGCCAGCTGAAAAAAGTATAAAATCCAGAAAGGCAGGACAGGCCATAGATAACTGGGAGCCTTGTTATGCTGATGGGCGGGATGTAAATTGCCTACAGCCACTCGGGAGAAGTGTATGGTGTTTCCTGAAACAACTAAGAAACAAAGCAACAGAGCCTAGGGCACTTCCACTTATGGTCCTATAGCTTAGGGAAATTAAAATTAAAAAGACACAGCCACTCCAAAATTTGGGACGGCTCTGTTTACAAGAACCTCGTTTATGGTACAAGTTCAATATCACAGAAGCGAAAAATGGATAAAGAAGTTGTGGTACTTACGTACAATGCAATATCACTCAGCAATGAAATCTATGTCATCAGGCCCGTAGCAGCATAATGAGTGGCTTAAGCTACGATGATTCTAAGTGAAATAAGTCACACAGAAAAAGAAACATCATAAGATATCACTAATACACGGAATGTAAACTTGGCTACACAGGAACTGAATTACAAAACAGAACAGGGTCTCAAATGTAGAAAACCAACTTATCCTTGCTTAAGGGGAAAGGTGAGTTGGGGTGCTGCATAAAACCAGAGATTGAACTTGGCACAGATACCGTTCCATAAGCCAAATATGGAATAGACAAGAGCTACTCCTTGTTCAACGATGTGGACTTAACACCCCATATTAAACGCCTAAGAATATAGGTGACTAGTAATAATCTTAAAACCTATGGATTTATATGTCTCCGAAAGAGAATCAAGCGTGTGTACAGTGGCATAAATGCAGTAGTGATAGGATTGGTGAGGTTCGGTGAGCAAATGCAGACCCTTTTAAGTCATATTGAATGGTACCCATTCCATGGGTCTCAACTCTCCAGGTTGAAGGGATTCTTCCTTCAGCTAAAACATGCATGTGGAACCCAGAGTATGATCCACCGTGTGTTCGGGAAACGTGTTCAAATGTGTCTCAGTTTTCGTCCCCTGGTACTCGGGTGCAACATTCCAGACGCTTTACTAACACTCTCCCCACTTGGAGAGTCAGTGCCTTTAACCTCCTGTTTGGCACAGTTTGCAATTTCTGCGGAAAATGAACAGGAATAGGGAGAACCAATGAGAGACTAGCTGGAGGTGTCTGGACGGGCATATTTAACTCTCATTCCCCACCAGGAAGAGGAATTAACCAAAGGCTCAGCGTGCCGTGCCAGAACCACACTAGGGCCTGAAGCAATCCTGCGGTGTTGCGGCCAGCTCACAAGAAATCAAGTTGAAGAAAGGAGCTCAGGGACACTGTAACTCACAAACCTGCAGAGTTATAAATGACAGCTATCGTCCAAAAATATATTGAAGTAAGGCTGCCAAGAGGACTTGAAATCGGGGCAGAATTGCAGGAAACCGATTTCAGGAGGTAGACTGGAACTGCATGTAAAGCATAGGAAAAGAGGCAGAACGTCCACAATGATGCACTTGGCCAAAAAGGGCGTATGCGTTTTTTCCTGAATATATTCAGGAAAAAACGCATACGCCCTTTTTGGCCAACCAAGCAAGTTTGCAAACGAAATCTGCACTACAATGAAGTCTCACTGCCCCCAGTCAAAAGGGCCATCTGAAAAAAGTGTAAAATCCAGAAAGGCAGGACAGGCCATGGAGAACTGGGAGCCTTGTTATGCTGATGGGCCGGATGTAAATTGCCAAAAGCCACTCTGGAGAAGTGTATGGTGTTTCCTGAAACATCTAAAAAACAAAGCAACAGAGCCTAGGGCACTTCCACTTATGGTACTATAGCTTAGGGAAATTAAACTCAAAAAGACACAGCCACCCCAAATTATGGGAAGGCTCTGTTTACAAGAACCCCATTTATGGTACAAGTTCAATATCGCAGAAAGCGAAAAATGGATAAAGAAGTTGTGGTACTTACGTACAATGCAATATCACTCAGCAATGAAATCTATGTCATCAGGCCCGTAGCAGCATAATGAGTGGATTCAGGTACGATGATTCTAAGTGAAATAAGTCACACAGAAAAACAAACTTCATAAGATATCACTACTACACGGAATGTAAACTTGGCTACACAGGAACTGAATTACAAAACAGCACAGGGTCTCAAATGTAGAAAACCAACTTATGCTTGCTTAAGGGGAAAGGTGAGTTGGGGTGCTGCATATAACCACAGATTGAACTTGGCACAGATACCGTTCCATAAGCCAAATATATAATAGACCATAGCTACTCCTTGTTCAATGAAGTGGACTCAACACCACATATTAAACGCCTAAATATATACCTGACTAGTAATCATCTTAAAACCTATGGATTTATATGCCTCCGAAAGACAATCAAGCGTGTGTACAGCGGCATAAACACAGCAGTGATAGTATTGGTGAAGTTCGGTGAGCAAATGCAGACCCTTTGAAGTCATATTGCATGGTACCCATTCCATGGGTCTCAACTCTCCAGGTTTAAGGGATTCTTCCTTCAGCTAAAACATGCATGTGGAACCCAGAGTATGATCCACCGTGTGTTCGGGAAACATGTTCAATTGTGTCTCAGTTTTCGTCCTATGGTACTCGGGTGCAACATTCCAGAAGCTTTACTAACACTCTCCCCACTTGGAGAGTCAGTGCCTTTAACCTCCTGTTTGGCCCAGTTTGCAATTTCTGCGGAAAATGATCAGGAATAGGGAGAACCCATGAGAGACTAGCTGGAGGTGTCTGGACAGGCAAATTTTACTCTCATTTCCCACAAGGAATTGGAATTAACCAAAGGCTCAGCGTGCCGTGCCGGAACAATACTAGGGTCTGAAGCAATCCTGCGGTGTTGCGGTCAGCTCATAAGAAAGCGAGTTACAGAAAGGAGCTCAGGGGCACTGTCATTCATAAACCTGCAGAGTTATAAATGACAGCTATCATCCAAAAATATATTGAAGTAAGGCTGCCAAGAGGACTTGAATGCGGGGCAGAATTGCAGATAACCGATTTCAGGAGGTAGACTGGAATTGCATGTAAAGCATAGGAAAAGAGGCAGAAAGTCCACAATGATGCACTTGGCCAAAAAGGACGTATGCGTTTTTTCCTGAATATATTCAGGAAAAATCGCATACGCCCTTTTTGGCCAACCAAGCAAGCTTGCAAAGGAAATCTGCACTACAATGAACTCTCACTGCCCCCGGGATACAAGGGCCAGCTGAAAAAAGTATAAAATCCAGAAAGGCAGGACAGGCCATAGATAACTGGGAGCCTTGTTATGCTGATGGGTGGGATGTAAATTGCCTACAGCCACTCGGGAGAAGTGTATGGTGTTTCCTGAAACAACTAAGAAACAAAGCAACAGAGCCTAGGGCACTTCCACTTATGGTCCTATAGCTTAGGGAAATTAAAATTAAAAAGACACAGCCACTCCAAAATTTGGGACGGCTCTGTTTACAAGAACCTCGTTTATGGTACAAGTTCAATATCACAGAAGCGAAAAATGGATAAAGAAGTTGTGGTACTTACGTACAATGCAATATCACTCAGCAATGAAATCTATGTCATCAGGCCCGTAGCAGCATAATGAGTGGATTCAGGTACGATGATTCTAAGTGAAATAAGGCACACAGAAAAAGAAACATCATAAGATATCACTAATACACCGAATGTAAACATGGCTACACTGGAACTGAATTACAAAATAGAACAGGGTCTCAAATGTACAAAACCAACTTATGCTTGCTTAGGGGAAAGGTGAGTTGGGTTGCTCCATAAAACCAGAGATTGAAATTAGCACAGATACCGTTCCATAAGCCAAATATGTAATAGACAAGAGCTACTCCTTGTTCAACGAAGTGGACTCAACACCCCATATTAAACGCCTAAGAATATACCTGACTAGTAAGAATCTTAAAAGCTATCGATTTATATGTCTCCGAAAGAGAATCAAGCATGTGTACAGCGACATAAATGCAGCAGTGTTAGGATTGGTGAGGATCGGTGAGCAAATGCAGACACTTTGAAGTCATATTACATGGTACCCATTCCATGGGTCTCAACTCTCCAGGTTTAAGGGATTCTTCCTTCAGCTAAAACATGCATGTGGAACCCAGAGTATGATGAACCATGTGATCGGGAAACGTGTTCAATTGTGTCTCAGTTTTCTTCCACTGGTACTCGGGTGCAACATTCCAGACGCTTTACTAACACTCTCCCCACTTGGAGAGACAGTGCCTTTAAACTCGTGTTTGGCCCAGTTTGCAATTTCTGCGGAAAATAAACAGGAATAGGGAAAACACATGAGAGACTAGCTGGAGGTGTCTGGATGGGCAAATTTTACTCTCATTTCCCACCAGGAAGAGGAATTAACCAAAGGCTCAGCATGCCGTGCCGGAACCATACTAGGGTCTGAAGCAATCCTGCGGTGTTGCGGCCAGCTCACAAGAAAGCGAGTTGAAGAAAGGAGCTCAGGGACACTGGAATTCACAAACATGCAGAGTTATAAATGACAGCTATCGTCCAAAAATATATTGAAGTAAGGCTACCAAGAGGACTTGAAAGCGGGGCAGAATTGCAGGAAACCGATTTCAGGAGGTAGCCTGGAATTGCATTTAAAGCATAGGAAAAGAGGCAGAATGTCCACAATGATGTACTTGGCCAAAAAGGGCGTATGCGTTTTTTCCTGAATATATTCAGGAAAAAATGCATACGCCCTTTTTGGGCAACCAAGCAAGATTGCAAAGAAATCTGCACTACAATGAACTCTCACTTCCCCCCGGTCAAAAGGGCCATCTGAAAAAAGTGTAAAGTCCAGAAAGGCAGGACAGGCCATGGAGAACTGGGAGCCTTGTTATGCTGATGGGCGGGATGTAAATTGCCAACAGCCACTCTGGAGAAGAGTACGGTGTTTCTGAAACATCTAAAAAACAAAGCAACAGAGCCTAGGGCACTTCCACTTATGGTCCTATAGCTTAGGGAAATTAAAACCAAAAAGACACAGCCACCCCAAAGTTTGGGCCGACTCTGTTTACAAGAACCTCGTTTACGGTACAAGTTCAATATCACAGAAAGCGAAAAATGGATAAAGAAGTTGTGGTACTTACGTTCAATGCAATATCACTCAGCAATGAAATCTATGTCATCAGGCCCGTAGCAGCATAATGAGTGGATTCAGGTACGATGATTCTAAGTGAAATAAGTCACACAGAAAAAGAAACATCATAAGGTATCACTACTACACGGAATGTAAACTTGGCTACACAGGAACTGAATTACAAAACAGAATAGGGTCTCAAATGTAGAAAACCAACTTATGCTTGCTTAAGGGGAAAGGTGAGTTGGGGTGCTGCATAAAACCAGAGATTGAAATTAGCACAGATACTGTTCCATAAGCCAAATATGTAATAGACAAGAGCTACTCCTTGCTCAACGAAGTGGACTCAACACCCCATATTAAACGCCTAAGTATATACCTGACTAGTAAGCATCTTAAAACCTATGGATTTATATGTCTCCGAAAGAGAATCAAGCGTGTGTACAGCGGCATAAACACGGCAGTGATAGGATTGGTGAGTTTCGGTGGGCAAATGCAGACCCTTTGAAGTCATATTGCATGGTACCCATTCCATGGGTCTCAACTCTCCAGGTTTAAGGGATTCTTCCTTCAGCTAAAATATGCATGTGCAACCCAGAGTATGATCCACCGTGTGATCGGGAAACGTGTTCAAATGTGTCTCAGTTTTCGTCCCCTGGTACTCGGGTGCAACATTCCAGACGCTTTACTAACACTCTCCCCACTTGGAGAGTCAGTGCCTTTAACCTCCTGTTTGACCCAGTTTGCAATTTCTGCGGAAAATGAACAGGAAAAGGGAGAACCAGTGTGAGACTAACTGGAGGTGTCTGGACGGGCAAATTTCACTCTCATTTCCCACCAGGAAGAGGAATTAACCAAAGGCTCAGCGTGCCATGCAGGAACCACTCCAATGCCTGCAGCAATCTTGCGGTGTTGCGGACAGCTCACAAGACAGCAAGTTGATGAAAGGAGCTCAGGGGCACTGGAATTCACAAACATGCAGAGTTATAAATGACAGCTATCGTCCAAAAATATATTGAAGTAAGGCTGCCAAGAGGACTTGAAAGCAGGGCAGAATTGCAGGAAACCTATTTCAGGAGGTAGACTGGAATTGCATGTAAAGCATAGGAAAAGAGGCAGAACGTCCACAGTGATGCACTTGGCCAAAAAGGGCGTATGCGTTTTTTCCTGAATATATTCAGGAAAAAACGCATACGCCCTTTTTGGCCAACCAACCAAGCAAGCTTGCAAAGTAAATCTGCACTATAATGAAGTCTCACTGCCCCCCCCGGTCAAAAGGGCGATCTGAAAAAAGTGTAAAATCCAGAAAGGCAGGACAGGCCATGGAGAACTGGGAGCCTTGTTATGCTGATGGGCCGGATGTAAATTGCCAAGAGCCACTCTGGAGAAGTGTATGGTGTTTCCTGAAACATCTAAAAAACAAAGCAACAGAGCCTAGGGCACTTCCACTTATGGTCCTATAGGTTAGGGAAATTAAAATCAAAAAGATATAGCAACCCCAAAGTTTGGGATGGCTCTGTTTACGAGAACCTCGTTTATGGTACAAGTTCAATATCACAGCAGGTGAAAAATGGATAAAGAAGTTGTGGTATTTACGTACAATGCAATATCACTCAGCAATGAAATCTATGTCATCAGGCCCGTAGCAGCATAATGAGTGGATTCAGGTACGATGATTCTAAGTGAAATAAGTCACACAGAAAAAGAAACATCATAAGATATCACTAATACACGGAATGTAATCCTGGCTACACAGGAACTGAAATACAAAACAGAACAGGGTCTCAAATGTAGAAAGCCATCTTATGCTTGCTTAAGGGGAAAGGTGAGTTGGGGTGCTGCATACAACCAGAGATTGAAATTAGCACAGATACCGTTCCATAAGCCAAATATGTAATAGACAAGAGCTACTCCTTGCTCAACGAAGTGCACTCAACACCCCATATTAAACGCCTAAGAATATACCTGACTAGTAAGAATCTTAAAACCTATGGATTTATATGTCTCTGAAAGAGAATCAAGCATGTGTACAGCGGCATAAACGCAGCAGTGATAGGATTGGTGAGGTTCGGTGAGCAAATGCAGACCCTTTGAAGTCATATTGCATGGTACCCATTCCATGGGTCTCAACTCTCCAGGTTGAAGGGATTCTTCCTTCAGCTAAAACATGCATGTGGAACCCAGAGTATGATCCACCGTGTGATTGGGAAACGTGTTCAAATGTGTCTCAGTTTTCGTCCCCTGGTACTCGGTGCAACATTCCAGATGCTTTACTAACACTCTCCCCACTTGGAGAGTCAGTGCCTTTAACCTCGTGTTTGGCCCAGTTTGCAATTTCTGCGGAAAATGAACAGGAAAAGGGAGAACCAGTGTGAGACTAGCTGGAGGTGTCTGGACGGGCAAATTTAACTCTCATTTGCCACCAGGAAGCGGAATTAACCAAAGGCTCAGCGTGCCATGCAGGAACCACTCCAATGCCTGCAGCAATCTTGCGGTGTTGCGGACAGCTCACAAGACAGCAAGTTGATGAAAGGAGCTCAGGGGCACTGGAATTCACAAACATGCAGAGTTATAAATGACAGCTATCGTCCAAAAATATATTGAAGTAAGGCTGCCAAGAGGACTTGAAAGCGGGGCAGAATTGCAGGAAACCGATTTCAGGAGGTAGACTGGAATTGCATGTAAAGCATAGGAAAAGAGGCAGAACGTCCACAATGATGCACTTGGCCAAAAAGGGCGTATGCGTTTTTTCCTGAATATATTCAGGAAAAAACGCATACGCCCTTTTTGGCCAACCAAGCAAGCTTGCAAAGGAAATCTGCACTACAATGAAGTCTCACTGCCCCTCGGTCAAAAGGGCCATCTGAAAAAAGTGTAAAGTCCAGAAAGGCAGGACAGGCCATGGAGAACTGGGAGCCTTGTTATGCTGATGGGCGGGATGTAAATTGCCAACAGCCACTCTGGAGAAGTGTATGGTGTTTCTGAAACATCTAAAAAACAAAGCAACAGAGCCTAGGACACTTCCACTTATGGTCCTATAGCTTAGGGAAATTAAAATCAAAAAGACACAGCCACCCCAAAGTTTGGGGCGGCTCTGTTTACAAGAACCTGGTTTACGGTACAAGTTCAATATCACAGAAAACGAAAAATGGATAAAGAAGTTGTGGTACTTACGTACAATGCAATATCACTCAGCAATGAAATCTATGTCATCAGGCCCGTAGCAGCATAATGAGTGGATTCAGGTACGATGATTCTAAGTGAAATAAGTCACACAGAAAAAGAAACATCATAAGGTATCACTACTACACGGAATGTAAACTTGGCTACACAGGAACTGAATTACAAAACAGAATAGGGTCTCAAATGTAGAAAACCAACTTATGCTTGCTTAAGGGGAAAGGTGAGTTGGGGTGCTGCATAAAACCAGAGATTGAAATTAGCACAGATACAGTTCCATAAGCCAAATATGTAATAGACAAGAGCTACTCCTTGCTCAACGAAGTGGACTCAACACCCCATATTAAACGCCTAAGTATATACCTGACTAGTAAGCATCTTAAAACCTATGGATTTATATGTCTCCGAAAGAGAATCAAGCGTGTGTACAGCGGCATAAACACGGCAGTGATAGGATTGGTGAGTTTCGGTGGGCAAATGAAGACCCTTTGAAGTCATATTGCATGGTACCCATTCCATGGGTCTCAACTCTCCAGGTTTAAGGGATTCTTCCTTCAGCTAAAATATGCATGTGCAACCCAGAGTATGATCCACCGTGTGATCGGGAAACGTGTTCAAATGTGTCTCAGTTTTCGTCCCCTGGTACTCGGGTGCAACATTCCAGACGCTTTACTAACACTCTCCCGACTTGGAGAGTCAGTGCCTTTAACCTCCTGTTTGGCCCAGTTTGCAATTTCTGCGGAAAATGAACAGGAAAAGGGAGAACCAGTGTGAGACTAACTGGAGGTGTCTGGACGGGCAAATTTAACTCTCATTTGCCACCAGGAAGAGGAATTAACCAAAGGCTCAGCGTGCCATGCAGGAACCACTCCAATGCCTGCAGCAATCTTGCGGTGTTGCGGACAGCTCACAAGACAGCAAGTTGATGAAAGGAGCTCAGGGGCACTGGAATTCACAAACATGCAGAGTTATAAATGACAGCTATCGTCCAAAAATATATTGAAGTAAGGCTGCCAAGAGGACTTGAAAGCGGGGCAGAATTGCAGGAAACCGATTTCAGGAGGTAGACTGGAATTGCATGTAAAGCATAGGAAAAGAGGCAGAACGTCCACAATGATGCACTTGGCCAAAAAGGGCGTATGCGTTTTTTCCTGAATATATTCAGGAAAAAACGCATACGCCCTTTTTGGCCAACCAAGCAAGCTTGCAAAGGAAATCTGCACTACAATGAAGTCTCACTGCCCCTCGGTCAAAAGGGCCATCTGAAAAAAGTGTAAAGTCCAGAAAGGCAGGACAGGCCATGGAGAACTGGGAGCCTTGTTATGCTGATGGGCGGGATGTAAATTGCCAACAGCCACTCTGGAGAAGTGTATGGTGTTTCTGAAACATCTAAAAAACAAAGCAACAGAGCCTAGGGCACTTCCACTTATGGTCCTATAGCTTAGGGAAATTAAAATCAAAAAGACACAGCCACCCCAAAGTTTGGGGCGGCTCTGTTTACAAGAACCTGGTTTACGGTACAAGTTCAATATCACAGAAAGCGAAAAATGGATAAAGAAGTTGTGGTACTTACGTACAATGCAATATCACTCAGCAATGAAATCTATGTCATCAGGCCCGTAGCAGCATAATGAGTGGATTCAGGTACGCTGATTCTAAGTGAAATAAGTCACACAGAAAAAGAAACTTCATAAGATATCACTAATACACGGAATGTAAACTTGGCTACACAGGAACTGATTTACAAAAGAGAACAGTGTCTCAAATGTAGAAAACCAACTTATGCTTGCTTAAGGGGAAAGGTGAGTTGGGGTGCTGAATAAAACCAGAGATTGAAATTAGCACAGATACCGTTCCATAAGCCAAATATGTAAAAGTCAAGAGCTACTCTTTGCTCAACGTTGTGGACTCAACATCCCATATTAAAGGCCCAAGAATATACCTGACTGGTAAGAATCTTAAAACCTATGGATTTATATGTCTCCGAAAGAGCATCAAGGATGTGTACAGCGGCATAAACGCAGCAGTGATACGATTGGTGAGGTTCGGTGAGCAAATGCAGACCCTTTGAAGTCATATTGCATGGTACCCATTCCATGGGTCTCAACTCTCCAGGTTTAAGGGATTCTTCCTTCAGCTAAAACATGCATGTGGAACCCAGAGTATGATCCACCGTGTGATCGGGAAACGTGTTCAAATGTGTCTCAGTTTTCGTCCCCTGGTACTCGGGTGCAACATTCCAGACGCTTTACTAACACTCTCCCGACTTGGAGAGTCAGTGCCTTTAACCTCCTGTTTGGCCCAGTTTGCAATTTCTGCGGAAGATGAACAGGAATAGGAGAACCAATGAGAGACTAGCTGGAGGTGTCTGGACGGGCAAATTTAACTCTCATTTGCCACCAGGAAGAGGAATTAACCAAAGTCTCAGCGTGCCGTGCCGGAACCGGATTAGGGCCTGAAGCAATCCTGCGGTGTTGCGGCCAGCTCACGAGAAAGCGAGTTGAAGAAAGGAGCTCAGGGGCACTGTAATTCACAAACCTGCAGAGTTATAAATGACAGCTATCGTCCAAAAATATACTGAAGTAAGGCTGCCAAGAGGACTTGAAAGCGGGGCAGAATTGCAGGAAACCGATTTTAGGAGGTAGACTGGAATTGCATTTAAAGCATAGGAAAAGAGGCAGAACGTCCACAATGATGCACTTGGCCAAAAAGGGCGTATGCGTTTTTTCCTGAATATATTCAGGAAAAAACGCATACGCTCTTTTTGGCCAACCAAGCAAGCTTGCAAAGAAATCTGCACTACAATGAAGTCTCACTTCCCCCTGGTCAAAAGGGCCATCTGAAAAAAGTGTAAAATCCAGAAAGGCAGGACAGGCCATGGAGAACTGGGAACCTTGTTATGCTGATGGGCGGGATGTAAATTGCCAACAGCCACTCTGGAGAAGTGTATGGTGTTTCCTGAAACATCTAAAAAACAAAGGAACAGAGCCTAGGGCACTTCCACTTATGGTCCTATAGCTTAGGGAAATTAAAATCAAAAAGACACAGCCACCCCAAAGGTTGGGACGGCTCTGTTTACAAGAACCTGGTTTACGGTACAAGTTCAATATCGCAGAAAGTGAAAAATGGATAAAGAAGATGTGGTACTTACGTACAATGCAGTATCACTCAGCAATGAAATCTATGTCATCACGCCCGTAGCAGCATAATGAGTGGATTCAGGTATGATGATTCTAACTGAAATAAGTCACACAGGAAATGAAACATCATAAGATATCACTAATACACGGAATGTAAACTTGGCTACACAGGAACTGAATTACAAAACAGCACAGTGTCTCAAATGTAGAAAACCAACTTATGCTTGCTTAAGGGGAATGGTGAGTTGGGGTGCTGCATAAAACCAGAGATGGAAATTAGCACAGATACCCTTCCATAAGCCAAATATGTAATAGACAAAAGCTACTCCTTGCTCAACGTAGTGGACTCAACACCCCATATTAAACGCCTAAGAATATACCTGACTAGTAAGAATCTTAAAACCTATGGATTTATATGTCTCCAAAAGAGAATCAAGCGTTTGTACAGCAGCATACAGGTAGCAGTGATAGGATTGGTGAGGTTCGTTGAGCAATTGCAGACCCTTTGAAGTCATATTGCATGGTACCCATTCCATGGTCTCAACTCTTCAGGTTTAAGGGATTCTTCCTTCAGCTAAAACATGCATGTGGAACCCAGAGTATGATCCACCGTGTGATCGGGAGACGTGTTCAAATATGTCTCAGTTTTTGTCCCCTGGTACTCGGGTGCAACATTCCAGATGCTTTACGAACACTCTCCCCACTTGCAGAGTCAGTGCCTTTAACCTCCTGTTTGGCCCAGTTTGCAATTTCTGTGGAAAATGAACGGGAATAGGGAGAACCAATGAGAGACTAGCTGGAGGTGTCTGGACGGGCAAATTTAACTCTCATTTCCCGCCAGGAAGAGGAATTAACCAAAGGCTCAGCGTGCCGTGCCGGAACCAGATTAGGGCCTGAAGCCATCCTGCGGTGTTGCAGCTAGCTCACAAAAAGCGAGTTGAAGAAAGGAGCTCAGGGGCACTGTAATTCACAAACCTGCAGAGTTATAAATGACAGCTATCATCCAAAAATATATTGAAGTAAGGCTGCCAAGAGGACTTGAATGCGGGGCAGAATTGCAGGAAACCGATTTCAGGAGGAAGACTGGAATTGCATTTAAAGCATAGGAAAAGAGGCAGAACGTCCACAATGATGCACTTGGCCAAAAAGGGCGTATGCGTTTTTTCCTGAATATATTCAGGAAAAAACGCATACGCCCTTTTTCGCCAACCAAGCAAGCTTGCAAAGGAAATCTGCACTACAATGAAGTCTCAATTCCCCCCGGTCCGGAGGGCCATCTGAAAAAAGTGTAAAATCCAGAAAGGCAGGACAGGCCATGGAGAACTGGGAGCCTTGATATGCTGATGGGCGGAATGTAAATTGACAACAGCCACTCAGGAGAAGTGTATGGTGTTTCCTGAAACATCTAAAAAACAAAGCACCAGAGCCTAGGGCACTTCCACTTATGGTCCTATAGCTTAGGGAAATTAAAATCAAAAAGACACAGCCACCCCAAAGTTTGGGACGGCTCTTTTTACAAGAACCTCATTTACGGTACAAGTTCAATATCGCAGAAAACGAAAAATTGATAAAGAAGTTGTGGTACTTACGTACAATGCAATATCACTCAGCAATGAAATCTATGTCATCAGGCCCGAAGCAGCATAATGAGTGGATTCAGGTATGATGATTCTAAGTGAAATAAGTCACACAGAAAAAGAAACATCATAAGATATCACTAATACACGGAATGTAAACATGGCTACACAGGAACTGAATTACAAAACAGAACAGGGTCTCAAATTTAGAAAACCAACTTATGCTTGCTTAAGGGGAAAGGTGAGTTGGGGTGCTGCATAAAACCAGAGATTGAAATGAGCACAGATAAAGTTCCTTAAGCCAAATATATAATAGACAAGAGCTACTCCTTGCTCAATGAAATGGGCTCAACACCCCATATTAAAGGCCTAAGAATGTACCTGACTAGTAAGTATCTTAAAACCTATGGATTGCTATGTCTCCGAAAGAGAATCAAGGGTGTGTACAGGGGCATAAACGCAGCAGTGATAGGATTGGAGAGGTTCGGTGAGCAAATGCAGACCCTTTGAAGTCATATTGCATGGTACCCATTCCACGGGTCTCAACTCTCCAGGTTGAAGGTATTCTTCCTTCAGCTAAAACATGCATGTGGAACCCAGAGTATGATCAACCGTGTGATCGGGAGACGTGTTCCAATATGTCTCAGGTTTCGTCCCCTGGTACTCGGGTGCAACATTCCAGACGCTTTACTAACACTCTCCCGACTTGGAGAGTCAGTGCCTTTAACCTCCTGTTTGGCCCAGTTTGCAATTTCTGTGGAAGATGAACAGGAATAGGAGAACCAATGAGAGACTAGCTGGAGGTGTCTGGACGGGCAAATTTAACTCTCATTTGCCACCAGGAAGAGGAATTAACCAAAGGCTCAGCATGCCGTGCCGGAACCAGATTAGGGCCTGAAGCCATCCTGCGGTGTTGCGGCCAGCTCACGAGAAAGCGAGTTGAAGAAAGGAGCTCAGGGGCACTGTAATTCACAAACCTGCAGAGTTATAAATGACAGCTATCGTCCAAAAATATACTGAAGTAAGGCTGCCAAGAGGACTTGAAAGCGGGGCAGAATTGCAGGAAACCGATTTCAGGAGGTAGACTGGAATTGCATTTAAAGCACAGGAAAAGAGGCAGAACGTCCACAATGATGCACTTGGCCAAAAATGGCATATGCGTTTTTTCCTGAATATATTCAGGAAAAAACGCATACGCCCTTTTTGGCCAACCAAGCAAGCTTGCAAAGGAAATCTGCACTACAATGAAGTCTCACTTCCCCCCGGTCAACAGGGCCATCTGAAAAAAGTGTAAAATCCAGAAAGGCAGGACAGGCCATGGAGAACTGGGAGCCTTGTTATGCTGATGGGCGGGATGTAAATTGCTAACAGCCACTCGGGAGAAGTGTATGGTGTTTCCTGAAACATCTAAAAAACAAAGCAACAGAGCCTAGGGCACTTCCACTTATGGTCCTATAGCTTAGGGAAATTAAAATCAAAAAGACACAGCCACCCCAAAGGTTGGGACGGCTCTGTTTACAAGAACCTGGTTTACGGTACAAGTTCAATATCGCAGAAAGTGAAAAATGGATAAAGAAGTTGTGGTACTTACGTACAATGCAGTATCACTCAGCAATGAAATCTATGTCATCAGGCCCGTAGCAGCATAATGAGTGGATTCAGGTATGATGATTCTAACTGAAATAAGTCACACAGAAAAAGAAACATCATAAGATATCACTACTACACGGAATGTAAACTTGGCTACACAGGAACTGAATTCCAAAACAGAACAGGGTCTCAAATTTAGAAAACCAACTTATGCTTGCTTAAGGGGAAAGGTGAGTTGGGGTGCTGCATAAAACCAGAGATTGAAATGAGCACAGAAAAATTTCCTTAAGCCAAATATGGAATAGACAAGAGCTACTCCTTGCTCAACGAAATGGACTCAACACCCCATATTAAACGCCTAAGAGTGTACCTGACTAGGAAGTATCTTAAAACCTATGGATTGCTATGTCTCCGAAAGAGAATCAAGCGTGTGTACAGGGGCATAAACGCAGCAGTGATAGGATTGGAGAAGTTCGGTGAGCAAATGAAGACCCTTTGAAGTCATATTGCATGGTACCCATTCCACGGGTCTCAACTCTCCAGGTTTAAGGCATTCTTCCTTCAGCTAAAACATGCATGTGGAACCCAGAGTATGATCAACCGTGTGATCGGGAGACGTGTTCCAATATGTGTCAGTTTTCGTCCCCTGGTACTCGGGTGCAACATTCCAGACGCTTTACTAACACTCTCCCGACTTGGAGAGTCAGTGCCTTTAACCTCCTGTTTGGCCCAGTTTGCAATTTCTGCGGAAGATGAACAGGAATAGGGAGAACCAATGAGAGACTAGCTGGAGGTGTCTGGATGGGTAAATTCAACTCTCATTTCGCACCAGGAAGAGGAATTAACCAAAGGCTCAGCGTGCCGTGCCGGAACCAGATTAGGGCCTGAAGCCATCCTGCGGTGTTGCGGCCAGCTCACGAGAAAGCGAGTTGAAGAAAGGAGCTCAGGCGCACTGTAATTCACAAACCTGCAGAGTTATAAATGACAGCTATCGTCCAAAAATATACTGAAGTAAGGCTGCCAAGAGGACTTGAAAGCGGGGCAGAATTGCAGGAAACCGATTTCAGGAGGTAGACTGGAATTGCATGTAAAGCATAGGAAAAGAGGCAGAACGTCCACAATGATGCACTTGGCCAGAAAGAGCGTATGCGTTTTTGCCTGAATATATTCAGGAAAAAACGCATACGCCCTTTTTGGCCAACCAAGCAAGCTTGCAAAGTAAATCTGCACTACAATGAAGTCTCACTGCCCCACGCTCAAAAGGGTCATGTGAAAAAAGTGTAAAATCCAGAAAGGCAGGACAGGCCATGGAGAACTGGGAGCCTTGTTATGCTGATGGGCGGGATGTAAATTGCCAACAGCCACTCTGGAGAAGTGTATGGTGTTTCCTGAAACATCTAAGAAACAAAACAACAGAGCCTAGGGCACTTCCACTTATGGTCCTATAGCTTAGGGAAATTAAAATCAAAAAGACACAGCCACCCCAAATTTTGGGACGGTTCTGTTTACAAGAACCTCGTTTATGGTACAAGTTCAATATCACAGAAAGCGAAAAATGGATAAAGAAGTTGTGGTACTTACGTACAATGCAATATCACTCGGCAATGAAATCTATGTCATCAGGCCCGTAGCAGCATAATGAGTGGATTCAGGTACGATGATTCTAAGTGAAATAAGTCACACAGAAAGAGAAACTTCATAAGATATCACTACTACATGGAATGTAAACTTGGCTACACAGGAACTGAATTACAAAACAGAACAGGGTCTCAAATGTAGAAAACCAACTTATGCTTGCTTAAGGGGAAAGGTGAGTTGGGGTGCTGCATAAAACCAGAGATTGAACTTCCACAGATACCGTTCCATAAGCCAAGTATATAATAGACAATAGCTACTCCTTGTTCAACGAAGTGAACTCAACACCCCATATAAAACGCTTAAGAATATACCTGACTAGTAAGAATCTTAAAACCTATGGATTTATATGTCTCCGAAAGAGAATCAAGCGTGTGTACAGCGGCATAAACGCAGCAGTCATAGGATTGATGAGGATCGGTGAGCAAATGCAGACCCTTTGAAGTCTTATTGCATGCTACCCATTCCACGGGTCTCAACTCTCCAAGTTTAAGGGATTCTTCCTTCAGCTAAACATGCATGTGGAACCCAGAGTATGATCCACCGTGTGTTCGGGAAACGTGTTCAAATGTGTCTCAGTTTTCGTCCCCTGGTACTCGGGTGCAACATTACACAAGCTTTACTAACACTCTCCCCACTTGGAGAGTCAGTGCCTTTAACCTCCTGTTTGGCCCAGTTTGCAATTTCTGCGGAAAATGAACAGGAATAGGGAGAACCAATGAGAGACTAGCTAGAGGTGTCTGGACGGGCAAATTTAACTCTCATTTCCCACCAGGTAGAGGAATGAACCAAAGGCTCAGCGTGCCGTGCCAGAACCACACTAGGGTCTGAAGCAATCCTGCGGTGTTGCGGCCAGCTCACAAGAAAGCGAGTTGAAGAAAGGAGCTCAGGGGCACTGTCATTCACAAACCTGCAGAGTTATAAATGACAGCTATCGTCCAAAAATATATTGAAGGAAGGCTGCCAAGAGGACTAGAAAGCGGGGCAGAATTGCAGGAAACTGATTTCAGGAGGTATCGGGAGTCGGTCTTAAAG
Source organism: Lagenorhynchus albirostris (assembly GCF_949774975.1). Lineage (NCBI taxonomy): Eukaryota > Metazoa > Chordata > Mammalia > Artiodactyla > Delphinidae > Lagenorhynchus > Lagenorhynchus albirostris. Next base: position 60,595,285 of record NC_083098.1, on the reverse strand, counting down.
CATAGGAAAAGAGACAGAACTTGGAAAATAATGCACTTGGCAAAAAAGGGCATATGTGTTTTATCCAGAGCTCTCATAACTGAGGGGAGGAGATTCCCAGCAGCCTCCAACTGCCACCTGAGGTCTCACATTGCCAAGGCAACATGAGCAAGCCAGGCAGGAGTTACCTCACAGCAGAGGTCCCACCTCACAGAAGGGTGAGAAACCCAGCCAACATCAGACTCTCACCAGAGGGCCTACATCACCAAGGGGATGGGAACCAGGCAGGAGTGTCTTCACACCAGTGGGGCCACATCATCGAAAGGTGAGGTACTCAGCACATGTGTCCTCAAACCAGAGGACCCACATCTCCAAGGGCCTCGGAGTGAGGCAGGCAGGAGTAGCCTCACAACACTGGGCCCATAGAATAAAAAAGTGAGGAATCCAGCAGTTGGAACCTCCCAGTAGGCGGCCCAGAGCACCGAGGCTATGGGATCCAGGCCACTCTGAACTCACAGAAGAGGGCCCATGTCATGAAACTGAGCAACCCAGCCATTGGGACCTCAGAGCAGGAGGCCCACATCCCCATGGGGATGGAAATCTGGTAGGAGTGTCCTCGCACCACTGAGAACATATCAGAAAATTTTGGGCGACCAGCAGTTAGGGCCTGACGCCAGAGGACCCTCATCACCAAGGGAAGGAGGCTCCCAGCAGGCTCCAACTGCCACCAGAGGGCTGACGTCGCCAAGGCGATGTGTGCCAACCAGGCACGAATGACCTCACAGCAGAGGGCCCACCTCAGAGAAGTGTGACGAACCCAGTCAGGATCAGACTCGCACCAGAGGGCCCACATCACCAAATGGATTGGAACCAGGCAGGACTGTCCTCACATGAGTAGGGCCACATCATCTAAAGGTGAGGAACCCAGAACATGTGGCTTCAAACCATAGGACACCCATCACCAAGGGGCTGGGAGTGAGGCAAGCAGGAGGAGCCTCATAACAGAGCGCCCAAAAATAAGAAAGGTGAGGAATCCAGCATTTGGAACCTCCCAGCAGGCGGCCCAGAGCACAGAGGCTAGGGGATCCAGGCCGGAGTGAACTAACACCAGACAGCCCACATCATGAAACTGTGAGCAACCCAGACATTGGGACCTCAGAGCAGAAGGCCCACATCCCCATAGTGATGGGAACATGACAGGAGCGTCCTGGCATCACTGGGCTCACATCAGAAAACTTGGGGTGCTCAGAAGTTAGGGCCTGACGCTAGAGGGCACTCATCACCGAGAGGAGGAGGCTCCCAGCAGGCTCCAGCTGCCACCAGAGGGCCAACGTCGCCAAGGCGATGTGTGCCAGCCCGGCAGGAGTGACCTCACAGCAGAGGGCCCACCTCACAGAAGGGTGAGGAACACAGCCAGGATCAGACTCTCACCAGAGGGCCCACATCACCAAGGGGATGGGAACCAGGCAGGAGTGTCCCCACACCAGTGGGACATCATCATCGAAAGGTGAGGATCCCAGCACATGTGTCCTCAAACCAGAGGAACCACATCACCAAGGGGTTCAGAATGAGGCTGGCAGGACCGGCCTCACAACACAGGGTCCATAGAATATAAAAGTTGAGGAATCCAGCAGTTGGAACCTCCCAGCAAGCGGCCCAGAGCACCGAGGCTATGGGATCCAGGCCGCAGTGAACTCACAGCAGAGGGCCCACATCATGAACCTGTGAGCAGCCCAGCCGTTGGGACCTCAGAACAGAAGGCCCACATCCCCATGGGAATGGGAACCTGGCTGGAGTGTCCTCGCACCACTGGGCGCACATCAGAAAATGTGGGGAGCCCACCATTTAGGGCCTGATGCCAGAGGGCCGTCATCACCGAGAGGAGGAGGCACCCTGCATGCTCCAACTGCCACCAGAGGGCTCATGTCTCCAAGGTGACGTGTGCCAGCCAGGCAGGAGTGACCACACAGCAGAGGGCCTACCTCACAGAACGTTGAGGAACCCAGCCAGGATTAGACTCTCGCCAGAGCGCCCACCTCACCAAGGGGATGGGAACCCGGCAGGAGTGTCCTCACACGAGTGGGGCCACATCATCGAAAGGTGAGGAACGCAGCACATGTGGCCTCAAGCCATAGGGCAGTCATCACCAAGGGGCTGGCAGTGAGGCAGGCAGGAGGAGCCTCACAACAGAGGGCACATAGAATAAAAAAGTTGAGGAATCCAGCAGTTGGAACCTCCCAGCAGGCGGCTCAGAGCACCGATGATAAGGGATCCTTGCCGGAGTGAACTCACAGCAGAGGGCCCACATCATGGTACTGTGAGCAAGCCAGCCGTTTTGACCTCAGAGCAGAAGGCCCATATCCCCATGGGGAAGGGAACATGGCAAGAGTGTCCTCACTCACTTGGCGCACATCAGAAAATGTGGGGAGCCCAGCAGTTATGGCCTAAGGCAAGAGGGCCCTCATCACCGAGGGGAGGAGGATCCCAGCACACTCCAACTGCCACCAGAGGGCCCATGTCACCAAGGTGACGTGTGCAAGACAGGCATGATTGACCTCACAGCAGAGGGCCCACCTCACAGAAGGGTGAGGAACCCAGCCAGGATCAGATTCTCACCTGAGGGCCCACATCAGCAAGGGGATGGGAACCAGTCAGGACAGTCTTCCCTCCAGTGGGGCCACATCATCAAAAGGTGCGGAACCCAGCACATGTGGCCTCAAATCAGAGGACACATATCACAAAGGGAATGGGAGTGAAGCAGGCAGGAGTAGCCTAAAAACAGAGGGCCCAAAGAATAAGAAAGGTGAGGAATCCAGCAGTTGGAACCTCCCAGCAGGCGGCCGAGAGCACAGAAGCTATGGGATGCAGGCAGGAGTGAACTAACAGCAGAGAGCCCACATCATGAAACTGTGAGCAACCCGGGCATTGGGACCTCAGAGCAGAAGGCCCACATCCCAATGGGGATGTGAACCTGGCTGGAGTGTCCTCGCACCACTGGGCGCACATCACAAAATGTGGGGAGCCCAGCAGTTAGGGCCTGACGCCAGAGGGCCCTCATCACCAAGGGGAGGAGGCCCCCAGCAGGCTCCAAGTGCCACCAGAGGGCTCATGTCCACAAGGCGAGGTGAGCAAGCCAGGCAGGAGTGACCTCACAGCGGACGGCCCACATCACAGATGGGTGAGGAACCCAGCCAGGATCAGACTCTCAACAGAGGGCCCACATCACCAAGGGGATATGAACCAGGCAGGAGTCTCCTAAGACCATTGGTCCCACATCATCGAAAGGTGAGGAACCCAGCACATGTGGCCTCAAACCAGACGACACACATCACGAAGGGGCTGGGAGTGAGGCAGGCAGGAGGATCCTCACAACAGAGGGCCCAAAAAATTAAAAAAGTGAGGAATCCAGCAGTTGGAACCTCCCAGCAGGCGGCCAAGAGCACAGAGGCTATGGGATCCAGGCCTCTGTGAACTAACACCAGAGAGCCCACATCATGAAAATGTGAACAACCCAGCCGTTGGGACCTCAGAGCAGAAGGCCCACATCCCCATGGAGATGGGATCCTAAGAGGAGTGCCAAAGCATCACTGGGCTCACTAAGAAAAGTTGGTGAGCCCAGCAGTTAGGGCCTGACGCAAGAGGGCCCTCAACACTGGGGGGAGGAGATTCCCAGCACGCTCCAACTGCCACCACACGGCTGACTTCACCAAGGCAATGTGTGCCAGCCATGCAGGAGTGACCTATCAGCAGAGGGTCTCCCTCACAGAAGGGTGAGGAACACAGCCAGGAACAGACTCTCACCAGGGGGTCCACATAACCACGTGGATGAGAACCAGGCAGGAGTGTCCTCACACTAGTGGGGCCACATCATCAAAAGGTGAGACACCCAGCAAAGGTGGCCACAAACCAGAGGACCCACATCACCAAGGGGTTGAGAGTGAGGTAGGTGTCTGGACGGGCATATTTAACACTCATTTCCCACCAGGAAGAGGAATTAACCAAAGACTCAGCGTGCCCTGCCAGAAGCAGATTAGGGCCTGAAGCAGTCTTGCGGGCTTGCGGCCAGCTCACAAGAAAGCGAGTTGAAGAAAGGAGCTCAGGGGCACTGTAATTCACAAACCTGCAGAGTTATAAATGACAGATAACGTCCAAAAATATATTGAAGTAAGGCTGCGAAGAGGCCTTGAAAGCAGGGCAGAATTTCAGGAAACCGATTTCAGGAGGTAGACTGGATTTGCATTTAAAACATAGGAAAAGAGGCAGAACATCGACAATGATGCACTTGGCAAAAAAGGGCGTATGAGTTTGTTCCTGAATATATTCAGGAAAAAACACATACGCCCTTTTTGGCAAACCAAGCAAGCTTGCAATGGAAATCCGAACTACTATGAAGTGTCACTTCCCCCCGGTCTAAAGGGCCATCTGAAAAAAGTGTAAAATCCAGAAAGGCAAGACAGGCCATGGGGAAAAAGGAGTCTTGTTATGCTGATGGGTGGGATGTAAATTGCCAACAGCCACTCTGGAGAAGTGTATGGTGTTTCCTGATACATCTGGAAAACAAAGCAACAGAGTCTAGGGCATTTCCACTTATGGGCCTATAGCTTAGGGAAATTAAAATCAAAAAGACACAGCCACCCCAAAATTCGGGACGGCTGTGTTTACAGGAACCTCTTCTACAGTTCAAGTTAAATATCCCAGAGAACAAATAATTGATAAAGAAGTTGCGGTACTTACGTACAACAGAATACCACTCAGCAATGAAATCTGTGTCACCAGGCCTGTACCAGCATAATGAGTGGATTGAGGCACGATGATTCTAAGTGAAATAAGTCCCACAGAAAAAGAAACATCATAAGGTATCACTAATGCACGGAATGTAAACTTGGCTACACATGAACTGAATTACAAAACAGAACAGGGTCTCAAGTTTAGAAAACCAACTTATGCTTGCTTAAGGGGAAAGGTGAGTTGGGGTGCTGCATAAAACCAGAGTTTGAAATTAGCACAGATACCGTTCCATAAGCCAAATATGTAATAGACAAGACCTACCCCTTGCTCAACGAAATGGACTCAACAATGAGGTATCACCTCACACCTGTTAGAATGGGCATCATCTGAAAATCTACAAACAACAAATGCTGGAAAGGGTGTGGAGAAAAGGAAGCCTCTTTCACTATTGTTGGGAATATAAATTGATACAGTCACTATGGAGAACAATATGGAGTTTCTTAAGAAACTAATAATAGAATTACCCTATGATACAGCAATCCCAGTACTGGACATATACCCAGACAAAACCATAAATCAAAAAGAGACATTCACCGCAATGTTCATTGCATCTCTATTTACAATATCGAGGTAATGGAAGCAACCTAAATGCCCACAGACAGACGAATGCATAAAGATGTGGTACATATATAAAGTGGAATATTACTAAGCCATGAAAGGAATGAAATTGGGTCATTTGTAGAGACGTCGATGGATCTAGAGACTGTCATACAGAGTGAAGTAAGTCAGAAAGAGAAAAACAAATCTTGTATATTCATGCATATTTGTGGAACCTAGAAAAACTGTACAGATGAACCATTTTGCAAGGAATAAATAGAGCAACAGATGTAGACAACAATCGTATGGACACAAGGGGGGAAAGCTCTTGAGGGTGTGGTGGTGGGAGGAGTTGAGAGATTGGGATTGGCATGTAAACATTTATATGTATAAAATAGATAACCAATAAGAACCTGCTGTATAAAAATATAAAATAAAATTCAAAATTAAAAAGAAATAAAATTTAAAAAATAAAACAGAAAAAACAATTATTCCCTTCACATACATGTATTTATATGAATAAATTATTTCCATGCTTATATCTGTAAATACAAAAAAGAGGAATAAAATCTACCTTGAACCAAAAATGAAAAAGAGAAAAAAAAAACAGAACCCACCAGTTACACAGAGGAAAACTGTATCAGGGCACTTGCTCCAGTTGTAAACAATTCTGAAGTTGGTCAGTGGTGGGGAATCGTCTCCCATTCAGCCAGCAGCCCCCACACAACAAGCGTCCTCATTGCAAAGCTGGGGCACCGTGCCGAGGCATCTGTGAGTAAACGTGAGCTGAGCCCCAGGCCAGTTGCTGCTGAACTGTTCCCACCCTTCCCAGGTAAAACACCTGAATATATACAAGGACTTGAAAGCCTAGAGGAAGGGCCATGGAGCCACACGAGTGACAGCATGCCAGCTGACTTGGTGCCTGCAGGCCAGCCAGGATGGTCCTGGCCCTGGGTGCTCTTCTGGAAGATTTCCATTTCCCTGCCTGAGATACCCGTCCTGTCCCTGCCCCCACTGCTTTTTTCCTTCCTCACCTCTGCCCAGGGAGAAATTCCAGCAGCAGGTATGGGTGACACATCCTCTTCTTTAGCAGGTGGCAGCCTGGCAACTGCTGCAGAAAGTCCAGCAGAGCCCCACTCACACTGGGCCACCCACAAAGCCGTGGCCTCTCACTCCCTCCCACCAGCCCAGCCCCGAGACTGCTGACAGGGCAGAGAAAATGGCGTCAGGCACAGCTGCAGGGGCTCTTGCTGCCTGGAGTGGTATTTATGTTGATCTCAACCCAGGCACACCTGGGGAGGGCAGGCCGGCACGGTAAGGCTGCCCAGGTCAGCCAATCATCACCCCTCAGGGGCTCACAGTTGAAGAAAATGGAACTTGCTGAACCGGCCAGGTCCAAGGAACAGGTGTGGGCTCCTGAGAGTCAGGATAGACAAGGGGCTGCAGCTTTGGCTTGTTTTCTAATCATTTTATCTGGCCCATGAGTGGGAGACAACTTCAAGAAAACCCTCTCCTAATGAGAGGAACCCAGGAGTCAGGGAGACGAGGGGTGGGTGGTGGTTGGAGACAGAGGCCTGGTGCCCTGGGTGCAGTGGAAGTGTCTGGAAGACCAGGTGGAGGGAGGCCACACAGAGTGATGCCCAGGGTCACAGACCTGTCGGAGCTGCTGTTTGTTAGTTCAAGTCCTGCTCTGAGGTGCTCTGTGTCAGCTCTGAGCGACAGGTGAGTTGGGGGGGCTCTTCAATGAGGGCTATGTGCACGGTTCCTGTGTGCCCAGCCCTGCCACGGTACCTGCAAGGGTAGCTCTGTATCCTGGGAGGGGCCTGACCATGAGAGCCCCGTGGGCTGGGTTGGGGGTGGGGTACCTGCCCAGGAGAGCTCCATATCCTGGGATTGGCCTGACCACGAGAGCCCCATGGGCTGCTGGGGACCTGGTAAAGGATGTCAGGACAGTCAGTGAAGCCACTGAGGATATACCTCCAGTTGCTCCTGATTCCTACACCCTGCTGGTCATTCTACCAACCACCAGGACATGGTATTCTGTATTAGTCTTCAATGATGCCTTCTTTTGTATTCCATTAGTCCCAGAGTCACAAGAAATTTTGGCTTGTGAGTGGCAGGACTCAACATACAACTAAAACAATACTTCCGGGCCGTCTTGCCCCAAGGGTTCAAAAATTCCCACACCATCTTTGGGGAAAGCTTAGCTAAAGACCGAAAAGTTCTACCTCTGGAAAAGGAAAGCCTCCTTCAATATGCAGATGACATTCTGATCGCCAGCCCTACTAAGGAGGCCTCTGAACTACCAAGCCAATAAAGGATAGAAGTTGTCCAAGAAAAAGCTCAAATATCACAGACTGCGGTGACCTGCCTGGGCTTCATTCTCACACAAGGTCGGAGAAGCCCATCCCAGGAAAGGGAAGAAACCATTTGCAGCCTTACCCCTTTCTAAAACTAGAAGACAGCTTAGGGGTTCCTGGGGAGGCCAGGGTTTGCTGCTTCTGGATCCCTAACTACAGCCTACTAGCTGGGCCTCTATATGAAACACTGAAAGGAAAAGATGATGATCCTTTTGAACAGAATCCAGAAGTGGCCTTTCAAGAATGGAAAGAGCAGTCAATTCAGACCCTTGCCCTGGAACTCCCTAATTGAGCTAAACCCTTTGACCTTTCCATTCCCGGTGAAAGGTGAATCGCCATTGGAGAATTAGTGCAAAAACTGGGACCACTTGAAATGGAACAATGCAAGAATGCCATCCAGGTAGGATAAACTACAGTCACCAAGGGGCTTGGCCCACTGCCACATCTGGCCAAGATACTGGCGGTATCTAAAAACCTGGAAATCAGCAGCCCAAAAGGCCACCTCCCTCCTAAGGGAAAAGGACCCCACGTGGTGATCCTAATCACCAACCATGCCCTGAAGTTGCAGGGTTCGCTCCGTGGGCACACCGACCTCGGGTGAGGAGGCCCTCCAACTCCAACATCCAGAGAGATAACCGGGGGCAACAGGGCACCATGACGACTCGTGTGAACATCACTTGACCTGGAGTTTCTCTCATAAAACAACAGTAGTGTGTCCCGAAGGAGTAGACTACTGCTTGCAGGACTTACTGCACCCGGAGGGGAGCTAATAATCTTGGCGGGGGAACCGTATATCACACTGTCACCATAGAAAAGCCTACAGACACTGTGATGATGGTGGCCAATAAGACCGGCTGGACTCCTGTTTACTTCAAAAGGCTGTTGACTCAGTGGCCATCATGGTCCTTGATCACCACTGACCCTGGACTGTCTGGGAGTTGAGCGGGCAAGGCTCTGACACCTGGTGCTGTTTTTACGTTAATTCAGGGGCCTAATTGAAGAAAGAGCAGACTACTGGTCAGAGCATCTAGGCTGGCAGAAACGGTCAGCCTAAGGTGGCCGAACAAATGTGGGGCGGGGTGAAATCGGCCCCCACAGCGTCTCTGCACATCTCTTTCCTGGACCCTCAAAGGTCATTAGAATCTATAACACTTCCAATGCTGGTGCTCAGGCGGACGAGCAGGGAGGCAGGGGTCCTGGGGCCAATCAACGTCACCTGGAGGCTGCTGGGGAGAAGTTCTGACCCTCGTCCCCTGGTATGAGGGCTCCCAACTCAGCACTCAGCAGTTACAGAAGAAGGGTCTGCACCCTCAGCACTCCAAGAATGAGGAACGGGACAAAAGGCAGAGGAGGGGTTTGTCCCCAGCAAAGCCCATTAAAAATCCCTGGGAGATAAAAATAGAATCTGGGCAATAAAGTCAAGTCTGACCTTTTTTATCCTTTGTGCTTTGTCTAATTTCACGTGCTCCTAGGGTCCCGCATGCAGAGGTTCCACACCCGGCACTTCAGACCAGATTTCCTAGTGCAGAATGGCTGGGTCGACACCTCAGCTCCTGGGGCCCAGTGCAGACTCCGAGATATAGAGCCTGAGCTGCAGCCAACCCGGCCCTCGAGAGCTCCGCCCCCTCCCTCCCACTGACTCTGACAGGATCTCTACACAGCAGCCCAGCCCACAGCCCACGGGGTAGTGCATGCTCTCACCTCTCCATTCTCTGATCAAAATATAAAGTTTCCTTTGCTTGGGAACCAAACTCAGTCTCGATCTGTTGGCCCCAATGACACTGGGCAGGGGGACACTTGTTGGGGTCCACTCTGGAGGATCAGTAACAGAAATTGAGACTATTGTAACTTCAATGAACAGATGTGTGAGCCAAACTGTAGTTAACATAGAACAGTTTAGAAGGCTCGGGTAAAATAAGATGTTTCTAACACTTCCATTTGATATTTCCATCACTTTATCATAAGCAAGTTCAGTGAAAAGGTTTGTCTTATTTGTCAGGTCAACATTAGAGAAATGAAGTGATTTCTTTCCAAGGATGTACATCTAATAATCTTGGTTAAAGCTTCAATCTTGTTTTAAATGCTTTTCCATTGAAAATGATACCTCTCTTTCAGCTCCCCCATTTCTGAGAAGTATAAAATCTTATAATTTATTATTATCAAAGGGGAAAGGTGGGAGGAGGGATAAATTAACAGTTTGGAATTAACACATACACACTGCTATGTATAAAGTAGATCATCAACAAGGAACTACTGGATAGCACAGGGAACTACACTCAATATTTTGCAATAACCTATAAGGGGAAATAATCGGAAAAAGAATAGATATTTTTATTGACATCATCTATCAATGACAGTTAAAGTGTAACCTAAGGGAAGCCGGTGGTGAGTGCTTCTGACCCTGAAGACTTCAATCATCTGAAGTTTGGACTCTGCCTACTTCCCAAGGCCCTTAATGAACATATGTGTAGCCGTAGCTTAAAAAACTCCCCAGTTTGGGTTTCGGGGAGACACTGATTTTGAAAAAGCCCTGGCGTTCTCCTTACATGAATGGGACTCTTCCTACTGCTAAAACATGTCTGTCACATCCAGAGGATGGTATACCGTCTGATCGGGAAGAGTTTGGAAAAGGCATCTCATCTCCTCATCTCCTGGTGCTCGGGTTTACCCCTCCAGCGTCTTTACTAACAGTCTCCCCACTTGGAGATGTCAGCACTGTCAACATCCTGTTGCGTACAGTTTGGAATTTGTCCAGAGGATGAAGCGGAAGGATGAGGAACAATGAGAGACAAGTCCTAGGTGTTCAGACAGGCACATGTCACTCTAATTTCCAATCAGGAAGACGAATTGACCAAAGGCTAGGGTTGCCCATAGAAACAGCATAGGGCTTGAGGAAATCCCACTGCTTTGTGGCCAGTTCCCATAAACACAAGTTGAACAATGGAACTCAGGGGCAGTAAAATTCACGAAACTGCAGAGTTGAAAATATCTATCACTGAAAAATGTCTTGAGGAAAGTCAGAGAAAAGGATTGGTAAGCAAGGGAGAATGGCAGGAAAGGGATTTGAGGAGGTAGAAAGGACTCGCCATTAAGCACAAGAAAAGGGGCTGAACATTGCCAACATTGCAGTTGGCCAAAAAGGCTGTATGCGTTTTTTTCTGTATATATTCAAGAAAAGGGCATATACTTTTCTAGCCAACCAAACAGGTGGGCACTGGAAATCAATACTACAAAAGATATCACTTCGCATCAGTCAGAAGAGCCATCCTCATAAAGTGTAAACACCAGAAATGCAGGACAGGGCAAGGAGAAGAGGGAGCCCTGTGAGGCTTATAGTGGAAATGTATATTGCCAACGGCCATTCTGGAGAAGTGTATTGTGTTTACTAAAGCATCTAAAAAATGAGCTACAGAGCATAGGGCACTTGCACTCATGGGCGTATATCTTGGGAAAAACAAAAATCGAGAGGACACAGGCACCCCAATGTTTACTGCCTCTCTGTTTAAAAGATCCTTGACTAGGATAGAACTTAAATGTCTCTGGAGGGAAAAAATGGATAGAGATGTGGTACTTATGTAGAGTGGAATATTACTCAGCCTGGAAATCAATGAGATATGGCCAGTTGTAACAACTCCGGAGGAGTTACGTATGATCATTCTAAGTGACAGAATTCAAAAAGAAAAAGACACATATCATAAGATATCACTTAAAGGTGGAATCCAAAATGGCTACACATGAAATAAATTACAAAACAAAAACATAGTCAAATATGTAGAAAGCACGCGTAAGGCTGCTGAACAGGAAAGGTGGGGAGGGGTGAGGCATCATCCAGGAGGTTGAAATTAGCAAAGATACCATTCCAAATACCAAACTGATAATCAACAAGGCCTACACGGTAGCTAAAAGAACTGCACTCAGCACACTCAGGTCACTGGAAAAGAATATCTATGACTGGTAAGAATCTGAAAAAGAATTTATTGATGTCTCTCTGTACGTGAATCAAGTGGATGTACAGCAGCAAGAAATAGAGCTTTGAAAATCAGCTGTAACCAATATAGTGATAAATTGCAAAAAATAAACGACAGAGGGACAGAGAAAACCTCTTACAACTTTTCCTCAGGGACGGTGATGCAACATGGATTGAACACATCTAGACCCACAGCAGGATGAGACATAAGACTGGAAACTGTTCACGCTAAGAGAAATGTGAGGTTGGGTGAGGAAATGCACACCCTTTAAAGTAATACTACCTGGTACCCATTCAATGGGTCCCAAATCTGCAGGTTCAAGGAATCTTCCTACAGCTAAAACATGCATGGAAAACCCAGAGGACTGTACACCATGTGATCGGGAGATGTGTCTAAAATGCACCTCATTTATCCTCTCCTGGTGCTCCTGTTCATCATTCCAGCCATGTTACTTAGAATCTCCCCACTTAGAGAATCAGCACATTTAAAGTTCTGTTTCACACATTTTGCAAATTGTGAGGAGGATGAACGGGAAGAGGGGGAACCAATGAGAGAATAGTTGTAGGGGTTTGGACGGGCACATGTCACTCTAATTTCCCATTAAGAATAAGAATTAAAAAAAGGCTCAGCCCACCTCGCCGGAGCCAAAATAGGGCCTGAAGCAATCCTGCGGCTTTGAGGCCAGCTCACAAAATAGCAACTTAAAAAATGGAGCTCAGGGTCACTGCAATTCACAAACCTGCAGAGTTATAAATGAAAACTAACGTCCAAAAATATGTTGAGGTAAGGCAAAGAAGAGGATCTGAATGCAAGACAGAATTGCAAGAAACAGATTTCAAGAGATAGATTGGACTCGTCTTTAAAGCACATGAAAAGCGGCAGAATTTCGACAATGATGCAGTTGGCCCAAAAGGGAGTATGCGTTTTTTCCTGAATATATCCAGGAAAAAACGCATACGCCCTTTATGGGCAGCCAAGCAAGCAAGCAATGCAAATGTGCACAACAAAGAAGTCTCATTTCCCACCGGTCAAAAGGGCCATCTGAAAAAATTGTAAAAACCAGAAATGCAGGACAGGCCATGGAGAACAGGGAGCCTTTATACGCTGATGGACAGTGTGTGAACTGCTGAGAGCCACTCTGGAGAAGTGTATGGTGGTTCCTAAATCATCTAAGAAACAGAGCTACAGAGCATAGGGCACTTCCAATCATGGGAGTATATCTAGGGAAGTCTAAAAATCAACAAGACACAAGCACACCACATTTTAGGGCTACTCTGTTTACAAGAACCTCAACTTCAGTACACCTTAAATATCCCAGGAAAGAGAACAATGGATAAAGAAAATGTGGTACTTATGTACAATGGAATATCTCTTCACCATGAAATCAATGTAATAAGGCTAGTAGAAGGATAAAGAGTGGATTTAGGTCCGATAATACTACTTGAAATAAGTCAAACAGAAAAAGAAACATATCATAAGATATCACTTATAGAGGGAGGATAAATATGGCTGCACAAAAAATGAATTACAAAACAGAACAGTGTCTCACATTTAGAAAACACACTTATGTCAGCTTAAGGGGAAAGGAGAGGTGGGGTGATGCATAAAACCAGAGTTTGAAATTAGCACAGATACCGTTCAATAAACCAAATAGGTATTAGACAAGATCTACACCTTGCTCAATGAACTGGCCTCAACACACCCTATACACCGCAGAGAAATATATCTGAGTAATAAGAATCTTAAAACCCATGTATTGATATATCTCCATAAGGGAATCAAGTGTGTGCAGAGCGGCACAAACACAGCAGTGAAAATGAGCTAAACCCCATTATAGAAATAAATTTTAAAACCAAAACGCAGAAACAATGAAAGAGAGAAAACTTCTTACAAAATTCGCTCAGGGGCTGTGATGCAACCTGGAATGACCACATATAAACCCACAGCTGGATAAGACATAAGGCTGGACACTTGGGGCTGAGAGGATTGGTGAGCTTTGCTGAGCAACTGCCGAAAGTTTAATGCAATACTTCATGCTACTCATTCCAAGGGTCCCAACACTGCAGGTTGAAGGGAATCTTCCTACAGCTAAAACATGCATGGGAAATCCAGCAGATGGTATACCATATGATCAGGAAAGGTTTCTAAAACGCACCTCATTTTCCTCTCCTGGGGCTCCGGATCAACATTCCAGCCACTTTACTAACAACATTCCCACATGGAGAGTCAATGACTTTAAGTTCCGGTATCGCACAGTCTGCAGTTAGTGCGGAGGATGAATGGGAATAGGGGGAACCAGTGAGAAAATAGCTGTAGCGGTTTCAATGCCCACATGTCACTCTAATTTCACATGGGAAGAAGAATTAACCAAAGGCACAACAAGGCGCCCCAGAAGAAAAATACGGCCTGAAGAAATCCTGTGGTTATGAGGCAAGATCACAAAAATAAGAGCTGAAAAATGGAACTAAGGGCAACTGCAATTCAAAAACCTGCAGAGTTATAAAGGCCAACTATTTTCCAAAACTATATTGAGGTAAGGCTATGTAGAGGCCCTGACTGCAAGGCAGAATTGCAGGAAACCGATTTCAGGAGGTAGACTGGAATTGCATGTAAAGCATAGGAAAAGAGGCAGAACGTCCACAATGATGCACTTGGCCAAAAAGGGCGTATGCCTTTTTTCCTGAATATATTCAGGAAAAAAGGCATACGCCCTTTTTGGCCAACCAAGCAAGCTTGCAAAGGAAATCTGCACTACAATGAAGTCTCACTGCCCCGCCCCCGGTCAAAAGGGCCATCTGAAAAAATTGTAAAATCCAGAAAGGCAGGTCAGGCCATGGAGAAATGGGAGCCTCGTTATGCTGATGGGCGGATGTAAATTGCCAACAGCCACACTGGAGAAGTGTATGGTGTTTCCTGAAACATCTAAAACACAAAGCAACAGAGCCTAGGGAACTTCCACTTATGGTTCTATAGCTTAGGGAAATTAAAATCAAAAAGACACAGCCACCCCAAAGTTTCGGACGGCTCTGTTTAGAAGAACCTCGTTTACGGTACAAGTTCAATATCGCAGAAAGCGAAAAATGGATAAAGAAGTTGTGGTACTTACGTACAATGCAATATCACTCAGCAATGAAATCTATGTCATCAGGCCCATAGCAGCATAATGAGTGGATTCAGGTACGATGATTCTAAGTGAAATAAGTCACACAGAAAAAGAAACATCATAAGATATCACTACTACAAGGAATGTGAACTTGGCTACACAGGAACTGAATTACAAAACAGAACAGGGTCTCAAATGTGGAAAACCAACTTATCCTTGCTTAAGGGGAAAGGTGAGTTGGGGTGCTGCATAAAACCAGAGATTGAAATTAGCACAGATACTGTTCCATAAGCCAAATATGTAATAGACAAGAGCTACTCATTGCTCAACGAAGTGGACTCAACACCCCATATTAAACGCCTAAGAATATACCTGACTAGTAAGAATCCTAAAACCTATGGATTTATATGTCTCCAAAAGAGAATCAAGCGTGTGTACAGCAGCATAAACGCAGCAGTGATAGGATTGGTGAGGTTCGGTGAGCAAATGCAGACCCTTTGAAGTCATATTGCATGGTACCCATTCCATGGGTCTCAACTCTCCAGGTTTAAGGGATTCTTCCTTCAGCTAAAACATGCATGTGGAACCCAGAGTATGATCCACTGTGTGATCGAAAAACGTGATCAAATGTGTCTCAGGTTTCGTCCCCTGGTACTCGGGTGCAACATTCCAGACGCTTTACTAACACTCTCCCCACTTGGAGAGCCAGTGCCTTTAACCTCCTCTTTGGGCCAGTTTGCAATTTCTGCGGAAAATGAACAGGAATAGGGAGAACACATGAGAGACTTGCTGGAGTTGTCTGGACGGGAAAATTTAACTCTCATTTCTCACCAGGAAGAGGAATTAACCAAAGGCTCAGCGTGCCGTGCCGGAACCACACTAGGGCCTGAAGCAATCCTGCGGTGTTGAGGCCAGCTCACAAGAAATCGAGTTGAAGAAAGGAGCTCACGGGCACTGTAATTCACAAACCTGCAGAGTTATAAATGACAGCTATCGCCCAAAAATATATTGAAGTAAGGCTGCCAAGAGGACTTGAAAGCGGGGCAGAATTGCAGGAAACCGATTTCAGGAGGTAGCCTGGAATTGCATTTAAAGCATAGGAAAAGAGGCAGAACGTCCACAATGACGCACTTGGCCAAAAAGGGCGTATGCGTTTTTTCCTGAATATATTCAGGAAAAAACGCATACGCCCTTTTTGGCCAACCAAGCAAGCTTGCAAAGGAAATCTGCACTACAATGAAGTCTCACTGCCCCCCCCCCCCCGGTCAAAAGGTCCATCTGAAAAATGTGTAAAATCCAGAAAGGCAGGACAGGCCATGGAGAACTGGGAGCCTTGTTATGCTGATGGGCGGGATGTAAATTGCCAACAGCCACTCTGGAGTAGTGTATGGTGTTTCCTGAAACATCTAAAAAACAAAGCACCAGAGCCTAGGGCACTTCCACTTATGGTCCTATAGCTTATGGAAATTAAAATCAAAAAGACACAGCCACCCCAAAGTTTGGGAGGGCTCTGTTTACAAGAACTTCATTTATGATACAAGTTCAATATCACAGAAAGCGAAAAATGGATATAGAAGTTGTGGTACTCACGTACAATGTAATATCACTCAGCAATGAAATCTATGTCATCAGGCCCATAGCAGCATATTGAGTGGATTCAGGTACGATGATTCTAAGTGAAATAAGTCACACAGAAAAAGAAACATCATAAGATATCACTAATACACGGAATGTAAACTTGGCTACACAGGAACTGAATTACAAAACAGAACAGTGTCTCAAATGTAGAAAACCAACTTATGCTTGCTTAAGGGGAAAGGTGTGTTGGGGTGCTGCATAAAACCAGAGATTGAAATTAGCACAGATACTATTCCATAAGCCAAATATATAATAGACAAGAGCTACTCCTTGCTCAACGAAGTGGACTCAACACCCCATATTAAACGCCTAAGAATATATCTGACTAGTAAGAATCTTAAAACCTATGGATTTATATGTCTCCGAAAGAGAATCAAGCGTGTGTACAGTGGCATACACACAGCAGTGATACGATTGGTGAGGTTCGGTGAGCAAATGCAGACCCTTTAAAGTCGTATTGCATGGTACCCATTCCATGGGTCTCAACTCTCCAGGTTTAAGGGATTCTTCCTTCAGCTAAAACATGCATGTGGAACCCAGAGTATGATCCACCGTGTGTTCGGGAAACGTGTTCAAATGTGTCTCAGGTTTCATCCCCTGGTACTCGGGTGCAACATTCCAGAAGTTTTACTAACACTCTCCCCACTTGGAGAGTCAGTGCCTTTAACCTCCTGTTTGGCCCAGTTTGCAATTTCTGCGGAAAATGAACAGTAATAGGGAGAACCAATGAGAAACTAGCTGGAGGTGTCTGGACGGGCAAATTTAACTCTCATTTGCCACCAGGAAGAGGAATTAACCAAAGGCTCATCTTGCCATAACAGAACCACAGTAGGGTCTGAAGCAATCTTGCGGTGTTGCGGCCAGCTCACAAGAAACGGAGTAGAAGAAAGGAGCTCAGGGGCACTGTAATTCACAAAACTGCAGAGTTATAAATGACAGCTATCGTCCAAAAATATATTGAAGTAAGGCTGCCAAGAGGACTTGAAAGTGGGGCAGAAGTGAAGGAAACCGATTTCAGGAGGTAGACTGGAATTGCATGTAAAGCATAGGAAAAGAGGCAGAACGTCCACAATGATGCACTTGGCCAAAAAGGGCGTATGTGTTTTTTCCTGAATATATTCAGCAAAAAACGCATTCGCCCTTTTTGGCCAACCAAGCAAGCTTGCAAAGGAAATCTGCACTACAATGAAGTCTCACTGCCTCCCCGGTCAAAAGGGACATCTGAAAAAACTGTAAAATCCAGAAAGGAAGGACAGGCCATGGAAAACTGGGAGCCTTGTTATGCTGATGGGCGGGATGTAAATTGCCAACAGCCACTCTGGAGTAGTGTATGGTGTTTCCTGAAACATCTAAAAAACAAAGCACCAGAGCCTAGGGCACTTCCACTTATGGTCCTATAGCTTATGGAAATTAAAATCAAAAAGACACAGCCACCCCAAAGTTTGGGAGGGCTCTGTTTACAAGAACTTCATTTATGATACAAGTTCAATATCACAGAAAGCGAAAAATGGATATAGAAGTTGTGGTACTCACGTACAATGTAATATCACTCAGCAATGAAATCTATGTCATCAGGCCCATAGCAGCATATTGAGTGGATTCAGGTACGATGATTCTAAGTGAAATAAGTCACACAGAAAAAGAAACATCATAAGATATCACTAATACACGGAATGTAAACTTGGCTACACAGGAACTGAATTACAAAACAGAACAGTGTCTCAAATGTAGAAAACCAACTTATGCTTGCTTAAGGGGAAAGGTGTGTTGGGGTGCTGCATAAAACCAGAGATTGAAATTAGCACAGATACTATTCCATAAGCCAAATATATAATAGACAAGAGCTACTCCTTGCTCAACGAAGTGGACTCAACACCCCATATTAAACGCCTAAGAATATATCTGACTAGTAAGAATCTTAAAACCTATGGATTTATATGTCTCCGAAAGAGAATCAAGCGTGTGTACAGTGGCATACACACAGCAGTGATACGATTGGTGAGGTTCGGTGAGCAAATGCAGACCCTTTAAAGTCGTATTGCATGGTACCCATTCCATGGGTCTCAACTCTCCAGGTTTAAGGGATTCTTCCTTCAGCTAAAACATGCATGTGGAACCCAGAGTATGATCCACCGTGTGTTCGGGAATCGTGTTCAAATGTGTCTCAGGTTTCATCCCCTGGTACTCGGGTGCAACATTCCAGAAGTTTTACTAACACTCTCCCCACTTGGAGAGTCAGTGCCTTTAACCTCCTGTTTGACCCAGTTTGCAATTTCTGCGGAAAATGAACAGTAATAGGGAGAACCAATGAGAAACTAGCTGGAGGTGTCTGGACGGGCAAATTTAACTCTCATTTGCCACCAGGAAGAGGAATTAACCAAAGGCTCATCTTGCCATAACAGAACCACAGTAGGGTCTGAAGCAATCTTGCGGTGTTGCGGCCAGCTCACAAGAAACGGAGTAGAAGAAAGGAGCTCAGGGGCACTGTAATTCACAAAACTGCAGAGTTATAAATGACAGCTATCGTCCAAAAATATATTGAAGTAAGGCTGCCAAGAGGACTTGAAAGTGGGGCAGAAGTGAAGGAAACCGATTTCAGGAGGTAGACTGGAATTGCATGTAAAGCATAGGAAAAGAGGCAGAACGTCCACAATGATGCACTTGGCCAAAAAGGGCGTATGTGTTTTTTCCTGAATATATTCAGCAAAAAACGCATTCGCCCTTTTTGGCCAACCAAGCAAGCTTGCAAAGGAAATCTGCACTACAATGAAGTCTCACTGCCTCCCCGGTCAAAAGGGACATCTGAAAAAAGTGTAAACTCCAAAGGCAGGACATGCCATGGAAAACTGGGAGCCTTGTTATGCTGATGGGTGGGATATAAATTGCCAACAGCCACTCTGGAGAAGTGTATGGTGTTTCCTGAAACATGTAAAACACAAAGCACCAGAGCCTAGGGCACTTCCACTTATGGTCCTATAGCTTAGAGAAATTAAAATCAAAAAGAAACAGCCACACCAAAGTTTGGGACGGCTCTGTTTAGAAGAACCTCGTTTATGGTACAAGTTCAATATCGCAGAAAGTGAAAAATGGATAAAGAAGTTGTCGTACTTACGTACAATGCAATATCACTCAGCAATGAAATCTATGTCATCAGGCCCATAGCAGCATAATGAGTGGATTCAGGTACGATGATTCTAAGTGAAATAAGTCACACAGAAAAAGAAACATCATAAGGTATCACTACTACACGGAATATAAACTTGTCTACACAAGAACTGAACTACAAAACAGAACAGGGTCTCAAATGTAGAAAACCAACTTATGCTTTCTTAAGGGGAAAGGTGAGTTGGGGTGCTGCATAAAACCAGAGATTGCAATTAGCACAGATACCGTTCCATAAGCCAAATATGTAATAGACAAGAGCTACTCCTTGCTCAACGAAGTGCACTCAACACTCCATATTAAACGCCTAAGAATATACCTGACTAGTAAGAATCTTAAAACCTATGGATTTATATGTCTCTGAAAGAGAATCAAGCATGTTTACAGCGGAAAAATGCAGCAGTGATAGGATTGGTGAGGTTCGGTGAGCAAATGCAGACCCTTTGAAGTCATATTGCATGGTACCCATTCCATGGGTCTCAACTCTCCAGGTTTAAGGGATTCTTCCTTCAGCTAAAACATGCATGTGGAACCCAGAGTATGATCCACCGTGTGATCGGGAAACGTGTTCAAATGTGTCTCAGTTTTCGTCCCCTGGTACTCGGGTGCAACATTCCAGACGCTTTACTAACACTCTCCCCACTTGGAGAGTCAGTGCCTTTAACCTACTGTTTGGCTCAGTTTGCAATTTCTGCGGAAAATGAACAGGAATAGGGAGAACACATGAGAGACTAGCTGGAGGTGTCTGGACGGGAAAATTTAACTCTCATTTCCCACCAGGAAGAGGAATTAACCAAAGGTCAGTGTGCCGTGCCGGAACCACACTAGGGCCTGAAGCAATCCTGCAGTGTTGCGGCCAGCTCACAGGAAAGCAAGTTGAAGAAAGGAGCTCAGGGGCACTGTCATTCACAAACCTGCAGAGTTATAAATGACAGCTATCGTCCAAAAGTATATTGAAGTAAGGCTGCCAAGGGGATTTGAAAGTGGGGCAGAATTGAAGGAAACCAATTTCAGGAGGTAGACTGGAATTGCATGTAAAGCATAGGAAAAGAGGCAGAACGTCCACAATGATGCACTTGGCCGAAAAGTGCGTATGCATTTTTTCCTGAAGATATTCAGGAAAAAACACATACTCCCTTTTTGGCCAACCAAGCAAGCTTGCAAAGGAAATCTGCACTACAATGAAGTCTCACTGACCCCCGGTTAAAAGGGCCATCTGAAAAAAGTGTAAAATCCAGAAAGGAATGACAGGCCATGGAAAACTGGGAGCCTTGTTATGCTGATGGGCGGGATGTAAATTGCCAACCGCCACTCTGGAGAAGTGTATGGTGTTTCGTGAAACATCTAAAACACAAAGCAACAGAGCCTAGGGCACTTCCACTTATGGTCCTATAGCTTAGGGAAATTAAAATCAAAAAGACACAGCCACCCCAAAGGTTGGGACGGCTCTGTTTACAAGAACCTGGTTTACGGTACAAGTTCAATATCGCAGAAAGTGAAAAATGGATAAAGAAGTTGTGGTACTTACGTACAATGCAATATCACTCAGCAATGAAATCTATGTCATCAGGCCCGTAGCAGCATAATGAGTGGATTCAGGTATGATGATTCTAACTGAAATAAGTCACACAGGAAAAGAAACATCATAAGATATCACTAATACACGGAATGTAAACTTGGCTACATAGGAACTGAATTACAAAACAGAACAGGGTCTCAAATTTAGAAAACCAACTTATGCTTGCTTAAGGGGAAAGGTGAGTTGGGGTGCTGCATAAAACCAGAGATTGAAATGAGCACAGATACCGTTCCATAAGCCAAATATGTAATAGACCAAAGCTACTCCTTGCTCAACGAAATGGGCTCAACACCCCATATTAAACGCCTAAGAATGTACCTGGCTAGTAAGTATCTTAAAACCTATAGATTGTTATGTCTCTGAAAGAGAATCAAGCATGTGTACAGGGGCATAAACGCAGCAGTGATAGGATTGGAGAGGTTCGGTGAGCAAATGAAGACCCTTTGAAGTCATATTGCATGGTACCCATTCCACGGGTCTCAACTCTCCAGTTTGAAGGGATTCTTCCTTCAGCTAAAACATGCATGTGGAACCCAGAGTATGATGAACCATGTGATCGGGAGACGTGTTCAAATATGTCTCAGTTTTCGACCCCTGGTACTCGGGTGCAACATTCCAGACGCTTTACTAACACTCTCCCGACTTGGAGAGTCAGTGTCTTTAACCTCCTGTTTGGCCCAGTTTGCAATTTCTGCGGAAGATGAACAGGAATAGGAGAACCAATGAGAGACTAGCTGGAGGTGTCTGGACGGGCAAATTTAACTCTCATTTGCCACCAGGAAGAGGAATTAACCAAAGGCTCAGCGTGCCGTGCCGGAACCGGATTAGGGCCTGAAGCAATCCTGCGGTGTTGTGGCCAGCTCACAAGAAAGCGAGTTGAAGAAAGGAGCTCAGGGGCACTGTAATTCACAAACCTGCAGAGTTATAAATGACAGCTATCGTCCAAAAATATACTGAAGTAAGGGTGCCAAGAGGACTTGAAAGCGGGGCAGAATTGCAGGAAACCGATTTCAGGAGGTAGACTGGAATTGCATTTAAAGCATAGGAAAAGAGGCAGAACGTGGACAATGATGCACTTGGCAAGAAGGGCGTATGCGTTTTTCCCTGAATATATTCAGGAAAAAAGGCATACGCCCTTTTTGGCCAACCAAGCAAGCTTGCAAAGGAAATCTGCACTACAATGAAGTCTCACTTCCCCCCGGTCAAAACGGCCATCTGAAAAAAGTGTAAAATCCAGAAAGGCAGGACAGGCCATGGAGAACTGGGAGCCTTGTTATGCCAATGGGCGGGATGTAAATTGCCAACAGCCACTCTGGAGAAGTGTATGGTGTTTCCTGAAACATCTAAAAAACAAAGCAACAGAGCCTAGGGCACTTCCACTTATGGTCCTATAGCTTAGGGAAATTAAAATCAAAAAGACACAGCCACCCCAAAGTTTGGGACGGCTCTGTTTACAAGAACCTCGTTTACGGTACAAGTTCAATATCGCAGAGAGCGAAAAATGGATAAAGAAGTTGTGGTACTTACGTACAATGCAATATCACTCAGCAATGAAATCTATGTCATAAGGCCCGTAGCAGCATAATGAGTGGATTCAGGTACGATGATTCTAAGTTAAATAAGTCACACAGAAAGAGAAACTTCATAAGATATCACTAATACACGGAATGTAAGCTTGGCTACACAGGAGCTGAATTACAAAACAGAACAGGGTCTCAAATTTAGAAAACCAACTTATGCTTGCTTAAGGGGAAAGGTGAGTTGGGGTGCTACATAAAACCAGAGATTGAAATGAGCACAGATAAAGTTCCTTAAGCCAAATATGGAATAGACAAGAGCTACTCCTTGCTCAACGAAATGGGCTCAACACCCCATATTAAACGCCTAAGAATGTACCTGACTAGTAAGTATCTTAAAACCTATGGATTGCTATATCTCCGAAAAAGAATCAAGCGTGTGTACAGGGGCATAAACGCAGCAGTGATAGGATTGGAGAGGTTCGGTGAGCAAATTAAGATCCTTTGAAGTCATATTGCATTGTACCCATTCCACCGGTCTCAAATCTCCAGGTTGAAGGGATTCTTCCTTCAGCTAAAACATGCATGTGGAACCCAGAGTATGATGAACCCTGTGATTGGGACACGTGTTCAAATATGTCTCAGTTTTCGACCGCTGGTACTCGGGTGCAACATTCCAGATGCTTTACTAACACTCTCCCGACTTGGAGAGTCAGTGCCTTTAACCTCCTCTTTGGCACAGTTTGCAATTTGTGTGGAAGATGAACAGGAATAGGAGAACCAATGAGAGACTAGCTGGTGGTGTCTGGACGGGCAAATTTAACTCTCATTTGCCATCAGGAAGAGGAATTAACCAAAGGCTCAGCGTGCCATGCCTGAACCACACTAGGGCCTGAAGCAATCCTGCGGTGTTGCGGCCAGCTCACAAGAAAGCGAGTTGAAGAAAGGAGCTCAGGGGCACTGTCATTCACAAACCTGCAGAGTTATAAATGACAGCTATCGTCCAAAAATATACTGAAGTAAAGCTGCCAAGAGGACTTGAAAGCGGGGCAGAATTGCAGGAAATCGATTTCAGGAGGTAGACTGGAATTGCATTTAAAGCATAGGAAAAGAGGCAGAACGTCCACAATGATGCACTTGGCCAAAAAGTGCCTATGCGTTTTTTCCTGAATATTTTCAGGAAAAAACTCATAGGCCCTTTTTGGCCAACCAAGCAAGCTTGCAAAGGAAATCTGCACTACAATGAAGTCTCACTGCCAACTGGTCAAAAGGGCCATCTGAAAAAAGTGTAAAATCCAGAAAGGCAGGACAGGCCATGGAGAACTGGGAGCCTTGTTATGCAGATGAGCGGGATGTAAATTGCCAACAGCCACTCTGGAGAAGTGTATGGTGTTTCCTGAAACATCTAAAAAACAAAGCAACAGAGCCTAGGGCACTTCCACTTATGGTCCTATAGCTTAGGGAAATTAAAATCAAAAAGACACAGCCACCCCAAAAATTTGGGACGGCTCTGTTTACAAGAACCTCGTTTACGGTACAAGTTCAATATCGCAGAGAGCGAAAAATGGATAAAGAAGTTGTGGTACTTACGTACAATGCAATATCATTCAGCAATGAAATCTATGTCATCAGGCCCGTAGCAGCATAATGAGTGGATTCAGGTATGATGATTCTAACTGAAATAAGTCACACAGAAAAAGAAACATCATAAGATATCACTAATACATGGAATGTAAACATGGCTACACAGGAACTGAATTACAAAACAGAACAGGGTCTCAAATTTAGAAAACCAACTTATGCTTGCTTAAGGGGAAAGTTGAGTTGGGGTGCTGCATAAAACCAGAGATTGAAATGAGCACAGATAAAGTTCCTTAAGCCAAATACGTAATAGACAAGAGCTACTCCTTGCTCAACGAAATGGGCTCAACACCCCATATTAAACGCCTAAGAATGTACCTGACTAGTAAGTATCTTAAAACCTATGGATTGCTATGTCTCCGAAAGAGAATCAAGCGTGTGTACAGCGGCATAAACGCAGCAGTGATAGGATTGGTGAGGTTCAGTGAGCAAATGCAGACCCTTTGAAGTCATATTGCATGGTACGCATTCCATGGGTCTCAACTCTCCAGGTTTAAGGGATTCTTCCTTCAGCTAAAACATGCATGTGGAACCCAGAGTATGATCCACCGTGTGTTCGGGAAACGTGTTCAAATGTGTCTCAGGTTTCATCCCCTGGTACTCGGGTGCAACATTCCAGACGCTTTACTAACACTCTCCCCACTTGGAGAGTCAGTGCCTTTAACCTCCTGTTTGGCCCAGTTTGCAATTTCTGCGGAAGATGAACAGGAATAGGGAGAACCAATGACAGACTAGCTGGAGGTGTCTGGACGGGCAAATTTAACTCTCATTTCCCACCAGGAAGAGGAATTAACCAAAGGCTCATCTTGCCATACCGGAACCACACTAGGGTCTGAAGCAATCTTGCGGTGTTGCGGCCAGCTCACAAGAAACAGAGTAGAAGAAAGGAGCTCAGGGGCACTGTAATTCACAAAACTGCAGAGTTATAAATGACAGCTATCGTCCAAAAATATATTGAATTAAGGCTGCCAAGAGGACTTGAAAGTGGGGCAGAAGTGAAGGAAACCGATTTCAGGAGGTAGACTGGAATTGCATGTAAAGCATAGGAAAAGAGGCAGAACGTCCACAATGATGCACTTGGCCAAAAAGGGCGTATGTGTTTTTTCCTGAATATATTCAGCAAAAAACGCATACGCCCTTTTTGGCCAACCAAGCAAGCTTGCAAAGGAAATCTGCACTACAATGAAGTCTCACTGCCTCCCCGGTCAAAAGGGCCATCTGAAAAAACTGTAAAATCCAGAAAGGAAGGACAGGCCATGGAAAACTGGGAGCCTTGTTATGCTGATGGGCGGGATGTAAATTGCCAACAGCCACTCTGGAGAAGTGTATGGTGTTTCCTGAAACATCTAAAACACAAAGCAACAGAGCCTAGGGCACTTCCTCTTATGGTCCTATAGCTTAGGGAAATTAAAATCAAAAAGACACAGCCACCCCAAAGCTTGGGCCGGCTCTGTTTACAAGAACCGCGCTTACGGTAGAAGTTCAATATCACAGAAAGCGAAAAATGGATAAAGAAGTTGTCGTACTTACATACAATGCAATATCACTCAGCAATGAAATGTATGTCATCAGGCCCATAGCAGCTTAATGAGTGCATTCAGGTACGATGATTCTAAGTGAAATAAGTCACACAGAAAAAGAAACATCATAAGGTATTGCTAATACATGGAATGTAAACTTGTCTACACAGGAACTGAATTAGAAAACAGAACAGGGTCTCAAATGTAGATAACCAACTTATGCTTGCTTAAGGGGAAAGGTGAGTTGGGGTGCTGCATAAAACCAGAGATTGAAATTAGCACAGATACTGTTCCATAAGCCAAATATGTAATAGACAAGAGCTACTCCTTGTTCAACGAAATGGGCTCAACACCCCATATTAAACGCCTAAGAATGTACCTGACTACTAATTATCTTAAAACCTATGGATTGCTATGTCTCCGAAAGAGAATCAAGCGTGTGTACAGGGGCATAAACGCAGCAGTGATAGGATTGGAGAGGTTCGGTGAGCAAATGAAGACCCTTTGAAGTCATATTGCATGGTACCCATTCCATGGGTCTCAACTCTCCAGGTTGAAGGGATTCTTCCTTCAGCTAAAACATGCATGTGGAACCCAGAGTATGATCAACCGTGTGATCGGGAGACGCGTTCAAATATGTCTCAGTGTTCGACCCCTGGTACTCGGGTGCAACATTCCAGACGCTTTACTAACACTCTCCCGACTTGGAGAGTCAGTGCCTTTAACCTCCTGTTTGGCCCAGTTTGCAATTTCTGCGGAAGATGAACAGGAATAGGAGAACCAATGAGAGACTAGCTGGAGGTGTCTGGACGGGCAAATTTAAGTCTCATTTGCCACCAGGAAGAGGAATTAACCAAAGGCTCAGCGTGCCGTGCCGGAAACGGATTACGGCCTGAAGCAATCCTGCGGTGTTGCGGCCAGCTCACAAGAAAGCGAGTTGAAGATAGGAGCTCAGGGGCACTGTAATTCACAAACCTGCAGAGTTATAAATGACAGCTATCGTCCAAAAATATACTGAAGTAAGGCTGCCAAGAGGACTTGAAAGCGGGGCAGAATTGCAGGAAACCGATTTCAGGAGGTAGACTGGAATTGCATTTAAAGCATAGGAAAAGAGGCAGAACGTCCACAATGATGCACTTGGCCAAAAAGGGCGTATGCGTTTTTTCCTGAATATATTCAGGAAAAAACGCATACGCCCTTTTTGGCCAACCAAGCAAGCTAGCAAAGGAAATGCACTACAATGAAGTCTCACTGCCCCAGGGTCAAAAGGGCCATCTGAAAAAAGTGTAAAATCCAGAAAGGCAGGACAGGCCATGGAGAACTGGGAGCCTTGTTATGCTGATGAGCGGGATGTAAATTGCCAACAGCCACTCTGGAGAAGTGTATGGTGTTTCCTGAAACATCTAAGAAACAAAGCAACAGAGCCTAGGGCACTTCCACTTATGGTACTATAGCTTAGGGAACTTAAACTGAAAAAGACACAGCCACCCCAAATTTTGGGACGGCTCTGTTTACAAGAACCTCGTTTATGGTAGAAGTACAGTATCACAGAAAGCGAAAA
The DNA here is from genome assembly GCF_949774975.1 of Lagenorhynchus albirostris. Classification (NCBI taxonomy): domain Eukaryota; kingdom Metazoa; phylum Chordata; class Mammalia; order Artiodactyla; family Delphinidae; genus Lagenorhynchus; species Lagenorhynchus albirostris. The sequence continues at coordinate 60,567,932 of NC_083098.1, read as the reverse complement.
ATGGATAAAAAAATTGTGGTACTTACGTACAATGCAATATCACTCAGCAATGAAATCTATGTCATCTGGCCCGTAGCAGCATAATGAGTGGATTCAGGTATGATGATTCTAAGTGAAATAAGTCACACAGAAAAAGAAACATCATAAGATGTCACTAATACACGGAATGTAAACATGGCTACACAAAACTGAATTACAAAACAGAACAGGGTCTCAAATTTAGAAAACCAACTTATGCTTGCTTAAGGGGAAAGGTGAGTTGGGGTGCTGCATAAAACCAGAGATTGAAATGAGCACAGATACCGTTCCATAAGCCAAATATGTAATAGACCAAAGCTACTCCTTGCTCAACGAAATGGGCTCAACACCCCATATTAAACGCCTAAGAATGTACCTGGCTAGTAAGTATCTTAAAACCTATAGATTGTTATGTCTCCGAAAGAGAATCAAGCATGTGTACAGGGGCATAAACGCAGCAGTGATAGGATTGGAGAGGTTCGGTGAGCAAATGAAGACCCTTTGAAGTCATATTGCATGGTACCCATTCCACGGGTCTCAACTCTCCAGGTTGAAGGGATTCTTCCTTCAGCTAAAACATGCATGTGGAACCCAGAGTATGATGAACCATGTGATCGGGAGACGTGTTCAAATATGTCTCAGTTTTCGACCCCTGGTACTCGGGTGCAACATTCCAGACGCTTTACTAACACTCTCCCGACTTGGAGAGTCAGTGTCTTTAACCTCCTGTTTGGCCCAGTTTGCAATTTCTGCGGAAGATGAACAGGAATAGGAGAACCAATGAGAGACTAGCTGGAGGTGTCTGGACGTGCAAATTTAACTCTCATTTGCCACCAGGAAGAGGAATTAACCAAAGGCTCAGCGTGCCGTGCCGGAACCGGATTAGGGCCTGAAGCAATCCTGCGGTGTTGTGGCCAGCTCACAAGAAAGCGAGTTGAAGAAAGGAGCTCAGGGGCACTGTAATTCACAAACCTGCAGAGTTATAAATGACAGCTATCGTCCAAAAATATACTGAAGTAAGGCTGCCAAGAGGACTTGAAAGCGGGGCAGAATTGCAGGAAACCGATTTCAGGAGGTAGACTGGAATTGCATTTAAAGCATAGGAAAAGAGGCAGAACGTGGACAATGATGCACTTGGCAAGAAGGGCGTATGCGTTTTTCCCTGAATATATTCAGGAAAAAAGGCATACGCCCTTTTTGGCCAACCAAGCAAGCTTGCAAAGGAAATCTGCACTACAATGAAGTCTCACTTCCCCCCGGTCAAAACGGCCATCTGAAAAAAGTGTAAAATCCAGAAAGGCAGGACAGGCCATGGAGAACTGGGAGCCTTGTTATGCCAATGGGCGGGATGTAAATTGCCAACAGCCACTCTGGAGAAGTGTATGGTGTTTCCTGAAACATCTAAAAAACAAAGCAACAGAGCCTAGGGCACTTCCACTTATGGTCCTATAGCTTAGGGAAATTAAAATCAAAAAGACACAGCCACCCCAAAGTTTGGGACGGCTCTGTTTACAAGAACCTCGTTTACGGTACAAGTTCAATATCGCAGAGAGCGAAAAATGGATAAAGAAGTTGTGGTACTTACGTACAATGCAATATCATTCAGCAATGAAATCTATGTCATCAGGCCCGTAGCAGCATAATGAGTGGATTCAGGTATGATGATTCTAACTGAAATAAGTCACACAGAAAAAGAAACATCATAAGATATCACTAATACATGGAATGTAAACATGGCTACACAGGAACTGAATTACAAAACAGAACAGGGTCTCAAATTTAGAAAACCAACTTATGCTTGCTTAAGGGGAAAGTTGAGTTGGGGTGCTGCATAAAACCAGAGATTGAAATGAGCACAGATAAAGTTCCTTAAGCCAAATATGTAATAGACAAGAGCTACTCCTTGCTCAACGAAATGGGCTCAACACCCCATATTAAACGCCTAAGAATGTACCTGACTAGTAAGTATCTTAAAACCTATGGATTGCTATGTCTCCGAAAGAGAATCAAGCGTGTGTACAGCGGCATAAACGCAGCAGTGATAGGATTGGTGAGGTTCAGTGAGCAAATGCAGACCCTTTGAAGTCATATTGCATGGTACGCATTCCATGGGTCTCAACTCTCCAGGTTTAAGGGATTCTTCCTTCAGCTAAAACATGCATGTGGAACCCAGAGTATGATCCACCGTGTGTTCGGGAAACGTGTTCAAATGTGTCTCAGGTTTCATCCCCTGGTACTCGGGTGCAACATTCCAGACGCTTTACTAACACTCTCCCCACTTGGAGAGTCAGTGCCTTTAACCTCCTGTTTGGCCCAGTTTGCAATTTCTGCGGAAGATGAACAGGAATAGGGAGAACCAATGACAGACTAGCTGGAGGTGTCTGGACGGGCAAATTTAACTCTCATTTCCCACCAGGAAGAGGAATTAACCAAAGGCTCATCTTGCCATACCGGAACCACACTAGGGTCTGAAGCAATCTTGCGGTGTTGCGGCCAGCTCACAAGAAACAGAGTAGAAGAAAGGAGCTCAGGGGCACTGTAATTCACAAAACTGCAGAGTTATAAATGACAGCTATCGTCCAAAAATATATTGAAGTAAGGCTGCCAAGAGGACTTGAAAGTGGGGCAGAAGTGAAGGAAACCGATTTCAGGAGGTAGACTGGAATTGCATGTAAAGCATAGGAAAAGAGGCAGAACGTCCACAATGATGCACTTGGCCAAAAAGGGCGTATGTGTTTTTTCCTGAATATATTCAGCAAAAAACGCATACGCCCTTTTTGGCCAACCAAGCAAGCTTGCAAAGGAAATCTGCACTACAATGAAGTCTCACTGCCTCCCCGGTCAAAAGGGCCATCTGAAAAAACTGTAAAATCCAGAAAGGAAGGACAGGCCATGGAAAACTGGGAGCCTTGTTATGCTGATGGGCGGGATGTAAATTGCCAACAGCCACTCTGGAGAAGTGTATGGTGTTTCCTGAAACATCTAAAACACAAAGCAACAGAGCCTAGGGCACTTCCTCTTATGGTCCTATAGCTTAGGGAAATTAAAATCAAAAAGACACAGCCACCCCAAAGCTTGGGCCGGCTCTGTTTACAAGAACCGCGCTTACGGTAGAAGTTCAATATCACAGAAAGCGAAAAATGGATAAAGAAGTTGTCGTACTTACATACAATGCAATATCACTCAGCAATGAAATGTATGTCATCAGGCCCATAGCAGCTTAATGAGTGCATTCAGGTACGATGATTCTAAGTGAAATAAGTCACACAGAAAAAGAAACATCATAAGGTATCGCTAATACATGGAATGTAAACTTGTCTACACAGGAACTGAATTAGAAAACAGAACAGGGTCTCAAATGTAGATAACCAACTTATGCTTGCTTAAGGGGAAAGGTGAGTTGGGGTGCTGCATAAAACCAGAGATTGAAATTAGCACAGATACTGTTCCATAAGCCAAATATGTAATAGACAAGAGCTACTCCTTGTTCAACGAAATGGGCTCAACACCCCATATTAAACGCCTAAGAATGTACCTGACTACTAATTATCTTAAAACCTATGGATTGCTATGTCTCCGAAAGAGAATCAAGCGTGTGTACAGGGGCATAAACGCAGCAGTGATAGGATTGGAGAGGTTCGGTGAGCAAATGAAGACCCTTTGAAGTCATATTGCATGGTACCCATTCCATGGGTCTCAACTCTCCAGGTTGAAGGGATTCTTCCTTCAGCTAAAACATGCATGTGGAACCCAGAGTATGATCAACCGTGTGATCGGGAGACGCGTTCAAATATGTCTCAGTGTTCGACCCCTGGTACTCGGGTGCAACATTCCAGACGCTTTACTAACACTCTCCCGACTTGGAGAGTCAGTGCCTTTAACCTCCTGTTTGGCCCAGTTTGCAATTTCTGCGGAAGATGAACAGGAATAGGAGAACCAATGAGAGACTAGCTGGAGGTGTCTGGACGGGCAAATTTAAGTCTCATTTGCCACCAGGAAGAGGAATTAACCAAAGGCTCAGCGTGCCGTGCCGGAAACGGATTACGGCCTGAAGCAATCCTGCGGTGTTGCGGCCAGCTCACAAGAAAGCGAGTTGAAGATAGGAGCTCAGGGGCACTGTAATTCACAAACCTGCAGAGTTATAAATGACAGCTATCGTCCAAAAATATACTGAAGTAAGGCTGCCAAGAGGACTTGAAAGCGGGGCAGAATTGCAGGAAACCGATTTCAGGAGGTAGACTGGAATTGCATTTAAAGCATAGGAAAAGAGGCAGAACGTCCACAATGATGCACTTGGCCAAAAAGGGCGTATGCGTTTTTTCCTGAATATATTCAGGAAAAAACGCATACGCCCTTTTTGGCCAACCAAGCAAGCTAGCAAAGGAAATGCACTACAATGAAGTCTCACTGCCCCAGGGTCAAAAGGGCCATCTGAAAAAAGTGTAAAATCCAGAAAGGCAGGACAGGCCATGGAGAACTGGGAGCCTTGTTATGCTGATGAGCGGGATGTAAATTGCCAACAGCCACTCTGGAGAAGTGTATGGTGTTTCCTGAAACATCTAAGAAACAAAGCAACAGAGCCTAGGGCACTTCCACTTATGGTACTATAGCTTAGGGAACTTAAACTGAAAAAGACACAGCCACCCCAAATTTTGGGACGGCTCTGTTTACAAGAACCTCGTTTATGGTAGAAGTACAGTATCACAGAAAGCGAAAAATGGATAAAAAAATTGTGGTACTTACGTACAATGCAATATCACTCAGCAATGAAATCTATGTCATCTGGCCCGTAGCAGCATAATGAGTGGATTCAGGTATGATGATTCTAAGTGAAATAAGTCACACAGAAAAAGAAACATCATAAGATGTCACTAATACACGGAATGTAAACATGGCTACACAAAACTGAATTACAAAACAGAACAGGGTCTCAAATTTAAAAAACCAACTTATGCTTGCTTAAGGGGAAAGGTGAGTTGGGGTGCTGCATAAAACCAGAGATTGAAATGAGCACAGATACCGTTCCATAAGCCAAATATGTAATAGACCAAAGCTACTCCTTGCTCAACGAAATGGGCTCAACACCCCATATTAAACGCCTAAGAATGTACCTGGCTAGTAAGTATCTTAAAACCTATAGATTGTTATGTCTCCGAAAGAGAATCAAGCATGTGTACAGGGGCATAAACGCAGCAGTGATAGGATTGGAGAGGTTCGGTGAGCAAATGAAGACCCTTTGAAGTCATATTGCATGGTACCCATTCCACGGGTCTCAACTCTCCAGGTTGAAAGGATTCTTCCTTCAGCTAAAACATGCATGTGGAACCCAGAGTATGATGAACCATGTGATCGGGAGACGTGTTCAAATATGTCTCAGCTTTCGACCCCTGGTACTCGGGTGCAACATTCCAGACGCTTTACTAACACTCTCCCGACTTGGAGAGTCAGTGTCTTTAACCTCCTGTTTGGCCCAGTTTGCAATTTCTGCGGAAGATGAACAGGAATAGGAGAACCAATGAGAGACTAGCTGGAGGTGTCTGGACGTGCAAATTTAACTCTCATTTGCCACCAGGAAGAGGAATTAACCAAAGGCTCAGCGTGCCGTGCCGGAACCGGATTAGGGCCTGAAGCAATCCTGCGGTGTTGTGGCCAGCTCACAAGAAAGCGAGTTGAAGAAAGGAGCTCAGGGGCACTGTAATTCACAAACCTGCAGAGTTATAAATGACAGCTATCGTCCAAAAATATACTGAAGTAAGGCTGCCAAGAGGACTTGAAAGCGGGGCAGAATTGCAGGAAACCGATTTCAGGAGGTAGACTGGAATTGCATTTAAAGCATAGGAAAAGAGGCAGAACGTGGACAATGATGCACTTGGCAAGAAGGGCGTATGCGTTTTTCCCTGAATATATTCAGGAAAAAAGGCATACGCCCTTTTTGGCCAACCAAGCAAGCTTGCAAAGGAAATCTGCACTACAATGAAGTCTCACTTCCCCCCGGTCAAAACGGCCATCTGAAAAAAGTGTAAAATCCAGAAAGGCAGGACAGGCCATGGAGAACTGGGAGCCTTGTTATGCCAATGGGCGGGATGTAAATTGCCAACAGCCACTCTGGAGAAGTGTATGGTGTTTCCTGAAACATCTAAAAAACAAAGCAACAGAGCCTAGGGCACTTCCACTTATGGTCCTATAGCTTAGGGAAATTAAAATCAAAAAGACACAGCCACCCCAAAGTTTGGGACGGCTCTGTTTACAAGAACCTCGTTTACGGTACAAGTTCAATATCGCAGAGAGCGAAAAATGGATAAAGAAGTTGTGGTACTTACGTACAATGCAATATCATTCAGCAATGAAATCTATGTCATCAGGCCCGTAGCAGCATAATGAGTGGATTCAGGTATGATGATTCTAACTGAAATAAGTCACACAGAAAAAGAAACATCATAAGATATCACTAATACATGGAATGTAAACATGGCTACACAGGAACTGAATTACAAAACAGAACAGGGTCTCAAATTTAGAAAACCAACTTATGCTTGCTTAAGGGGAAAGTTGAGTTGGGGTGCTGCATAAAACCAGAGATTGAAATGAGCACAGATAAAGTTCCTTAAGCCAAATATGTAATAGACAAGAGCTACTCCTTGCTCAACGAAATGGGCTCAACACCCCATATTAAACGCCTAAGAATGTACCTGACTAGTAAGTATCTTAAAACCTATGGATTGCTATGTCTCCGAAAGAGAATCAAGCGTGTGTACAGCGGCATAAACGCAGCAGTGATAGGATTGGTGAGGTTCAGTGAGCAAATGCAGACCCTTTGAAGTCATATTGCATGGTACGCATTCCATGGGTCTCAACTCTCCAGGTTTAAGGGATTCTTCCTTCAGCTAAAACATGCATGTGGAACCCAGAGTATGATCCACCGTGTGTTCGGGAAACGTGTTCAAATGTGTCTCAGGTTTCATCCCCTGGTACTCGGGTGCAACATTCCAGACGCTTTACTAACACTCTCCCGACTTGGAGAGTCAGTGCCTTTAACCTCCTGTTTGGCCCAGTTTGCAATTTCTGCGGAAGATGAACAGGAATAGGGAGAACCAATGACAGACTAGCTGGAGGTGTCTGGACGGGCAAATTTAACTCTCATTTCCCACCAGGAAGAGGAATTAACCAAAGGCTCATCTTGCCATACCGGAACCACACTAGGGTCTGAAGCAATCTTGCGGTGTTGCGGCCAGCTCACAAGAAACAGAGTAGAAGAAAGGAGCTCAGGGGCACTGTAATTCACAAAACTGCAGAGTTATAAATGACAGCTATCGTCCAAAAATATATTGAAGTAAGGCTGCCAAGAGGACTTGAAAGTGGGGCAGAAGTGAAGGAAACCGATTTCAGGAGGTAGACTGGAATTGCATGTAAAGCATAGGAAAAGAGGCAGAACGTCCACAATGATGCACTTGGCCAAAAAGGGCGTATGTGTTTTTTCCTGAATATATTCAGCAAAAAACGCATACGCCCTTTTTGGCCAACCAAGCAAGCTTGCAAAGGAAATCTGCACTACAATGAAGTCTCACTGCCTCCCCGGTCAAAAGGGCCATCTGAAAAAACTGTAAAATCCAGAAAGGAAGGACAGGCCATGGAAAACTGGGAGCCTTGTTATGCTGATGGGCGGGATGTAAATTGCCAACAGCCACTCTGGAGAAGTGTATGGTGTTTCCTGAAACATCTAAAACACAAAGCAACAGAGCCTAGGGCACTTCCTCTTATGGTCCTATAGCTTAGGGAAATTAAAATCAAAAAGAAACAGCCACCCCAAAGCTTGGGCCGGCTCTGTTTACAAGAACCGCGCTTACGGTAGAAGTTCAATATCACAGAAAGCGAAAAATGGATAAAGAAGTTGTCGTACTTACATACAATGCAATATCACTCAGCAATGAAATGTATGTCATCAGGCCCATAGCAGCTTAATGAGTGCATTCAGGTACGATGATTCTAAGTGAAATAAGTCACACAGAAAAAGAAACATCATAAGGTATCGCTAATACATGGAATGTAAACTTGTCTACACAGGAACTGAATTAGAAAACAGAACAGGGTCTCAAATGTAGATAACCAACTTATGCTTGCTTAAGGGGAAAGGTGAGTTGGGGTGCTGCATAAAACCAGAGATTGAAATTAGCACAGATACTGTTCCATAAGCCAAATATGTAATAGACAAGAGCTACTCCTTGTTCAACGAAATGGGCTCAACACCCCATATTAAACGCCTAAGAATGTACCTGACTACTAATTATCTTAAAACCTATGGATTGCTATGTCTCCGAAAGAGAATCAAGCGTGTGTACAGGGGCATAAACGCAGCAGTGATAGGATTGGAGAGGTTCGGTGAGCAAATGAAGACCCTTTGAAGTCATATTGCATGGTACCCATTCCATGGGTCTCAACTCTCCAGGTTGAAGGGATTCTTCCTTCAGCTAAAACATGCATGTGGAACCCAGAGTATGATCAACCGTGTGATCGGGAGACGCGTTCAAATATGTCTCAGTGTTCGACCCCTGGTACTCGGGTGCAACATTCCAGACGCTTTACTAACACTCTCCCGACTTGGAGAGTCAGTGCCTTTAACCTCCTGTTTGGCCCAGTTTGCAATTTCTGCGGAAGATGAACAGGAATAGGAGAACCAATGAGAGACTAGCTGGAGGTGTCTGGACGGGCAAATTTAAGTCTCATTTGCCACCAGGAAGAGGAATTAACCAAAGGCTCAGCGTGCCGTGCCGGAAACGGATTACGGCCTGAAGCAATCCTGCGGTGTTGCGGCCAGCTCACAAGAAAGCGAGTTGAAGATAGGAGCTCAGGGGCACTGTAATTCACAAACCTGCAGAGTTATAAATGACAGCTATCGTCCAAAAATATACTGAAGTAAGGCTGCCAAGAGGACTTGAAAGCGGGGCAGAATTGCAGGAAACCGATTTCAGGAGGTAGACTGGAATTGCATTTAAAGCATAGGAAAAGAGGCAGAACGTCCACAATGATGCACTTGGCCAAAAAGGGCGTATGCGTTTTTTCCTGAATATATTCAGGAAAAAACGCATACGCCCTTTTTGGCCAACCAAGCAAGCTAGCAAAGGAAATGCACTACAATGAAGTCTCACTGCCCCAGGGTCAAAAGGGCCATCTGAAAAAAGTGTAAAATCCAGAAAGGCAGGACAGGCCATGGAGAACTGGGAGCCTTGTTATGCTGATGAGCGGGATGTAAATTGCCAACAGCCACTCTGGAGAAGTGTATGGTGTTTCCTGAAACATCTAAGAAACAAAGCAACAGAGCCTAGGGCACTTCCACTTATGGTACTATAGCTTAGGGAACTTAAACTGAAAAAGACACAGCCACCCCAAATTTTGGGACGGCTCTGTTTACAAGAACCTCGTTTATGGTAGAAGTACAGTATCACAGAAAGCGAAAAATGGATAAAAAAATTGTGGTACTTACGTACAATGCAATATCACTCAGCAATGAAATCTATGTCATCTGGCCCGTAGCAGCATAATGAGTGGATTCAGGTATGATGATTCTAAGTGAAATAAGTCACACAGAAAAAGAAACATCATAAGATGTCACTAATACACGGAATGTAAACATGGCTACACAAAACTGAATTACAAAACAGAACAGGGTCTCAAATTTAAAAAACCAACTTATGCTTGCTTAAGGGGAAAGGTGAGTTGGGGTGCTGCATAAAACCAGAGATTGAAATGAGCACAGATACCGTTCCATAAGCCAAATATGTAATAGACCAAAGCTACTCCTTGCTCAACGAAATGGGCTCAACACCCCATATTAAACGCCTAAGAATGTACCTGGCTAGTAAGTATCTTAAAACCTATAGATTGTTATGTCTCCGAAAGAGAATCAAGCATGTGTACAGGGGCATAAACGCAGCAGTGATAGGATTGGAGAGGTTCGGTGAGCAAATGAAGACCCTTTGAAGTCATATTGCATGGTACCCATTCCACGGGTCTCAACTCTCCAGGTTGAAGGGATTCTTCCTTCAGCTAAAACATGCATGTGGAACCCAGAGTATGATGAACCATGTGATCGGGAGACGTGTTCAAATATGTCTCAGTTTTCGACCCCTGGTACTCGGGTGCAACATTCCAGACGCTTTACTAACACTCTCCCGACTTGGAGAGTCAGTGTCTTTAACCTCCTGTTTGGCCCAGTTTGCAATTTCTGCGGAAGATGAACAGGAATAGGAGAACCAATGAGAGACTAGCTGGAGGTGTCTGGACGTGCAAATTTAACTCTCATTTGCCACCAGGAAGAGGAATTAACCAAAGGCTCAGCGTGCCGTGCCGGAACCGGATTAGGGCCTGAAGCAATCCTGCGGTGTTGTGGCCAGCTCACAAGAAAGCGAGTTGAAGAAAGGAGCTCAGGGGCACTGTAATTCACAAACCTGCAGAGTTATAAATGACAGCTATCGTCCAAAAATATACTGAAGTAAGGCTGCCAAGAGGACTTGAAAGCGGGGCAGAATTGCAGGAAACCGATTTCAGGAGGTAGACTGGAATTGCATTTAAAGCATAGGAAAAGAGGCAGAACGTGGACAATGATGCACTTGGCAAGAAGGGCGTATGCGTTTTTCCCTGAATATATTCAGGAAAAAAGGCATACGCCCTTTTTGGCCAACCAAGCAAGCTTGCAAAGGAAATCTGCACTACAATGAAGTCTCACTTCCCCCCGGTCAAAACGGCCATCTGAAAAAAGTGTAAAATCCAGAAAGGCAGGACAGGCCATGGAGAACTGGGAGCCTTGTTATGCCAATGGGCGGGATGTAAATTGCCAACAGCCACTCTGGAGAAGTGTATGGTGTTTCCTGAAACATCTAAAAAACAAAGCAACAGAGCCTAGGGCACTTCCACTTATGGTCCTATAGCTTAGGGAAATTAAAATCAAAAAGACACAGCCACCCCAAAGTTTGGGACGGCTCTGTTTACAAGAACCTCGTTTACGGTACAAGTTCAATATCGCAGAGAGCGAAAAATGGATAAAGAAGTTGTGGTACTTACGTACAATGCAATATCATTCAGCAATGAAATCTATGTCATCAGGCCCGTAGCAGCATAATGAGTGGATTCAGGTATGATGATTCTAACTGAAATAAGTCACACAGAAAAAGAAACATCATAAGATATCACTAATACATGGAATGTAAACATGGCTACACAGGAACTGAATTACAAAACAGAACAGGGTCTCAAATTTAGAAAACCAACTTATGCTTGCTTAAGGGGAAAGTTGAGTTGGGGTGCTGCATAAAACCAGAGATTGAAATGAGCACAGATAAAGTTCCTTAAGCCAAATATGTAATAGACAAGAGCTACTCCTTGCTCAACGAAATGGGCTCAACACCCCATATTAAACGCCTAAGAATGTACCTGACTAGTAAGTATCTTAAAACCTATGGATTGCTATGTCTCCGAAAGAGAATCAAGCGTGTGTACAGCGGCATAAACGCAGCAGTGATAGGATTGGTGAGGTTCAGTGAGCAAATGCAGACCCTTTGAAGTCATATTGCATGGTACGCATTCCATGGGTCTCAACTCTCCAGGTTTAAGGGATTCTTCCTTCAGCTAAAACATGCATGTGGAACCCAGAGTATGATCCACCGTGTGTTCGGGAAACGTGTTCAAATGTGTCTCAGGTTTCATCCCCTGGTACTCGGGTGCAACATTCCAGACGCTTTACTAACACTCTCCCCACTTGGAGAGTCAGTGCCTTTAACCTCCTGTTTGGCCCAGTTTGCAATTTCTGCGGAAGATGAACAGGAATAGGGAGAACCAATGACAGACTAGCTGGAGGTGTCTGGACGGGCAAATTTAACTCTCATTTCCCACCAGGAAGAGGAATTAACCAAAGGCTCATCTTGCCATACCGGAACCACACTAGGGTCTGAAGCAATCTTGCGGTGTTGCGGCCAGCTCACAAGAAACAGAGTAGAAGAAAGGAGCTCAGGGGCACTGTAATTCACAAAACTGCAGAGTTATAAATGACAGCTATCGTCCAAAAATATATTGAAGTAAGGCTGCCAAGAGGACTTGAAAGTGGGGCAGAAGTGAAGGAAACCGATTTCAGGAGGTAGACTGGAATTGCATGTAAAGCATAGGAAAAGAGGCAGAACGTCCACAATGATGCACTTGGCCAAAAAGGGCGTATGTGTTTTTTCCTGAATATATTCAGCAAAAAACGCATACGCCCTTTTTGGCCAACCAAGCAAGCTTGCAAAGGAAATCTGCACTACAATGAAGTCTCACTGCCTCCCCGGTCAAAAGGGCCATCTGAAAAAACTGTAAAATCCAGAAAGGAAGGACAGGCCATGGAAAACTGGGAGCCTTGTTATGCTGATGGGCGGGATGTAAATTGCCAACAGCCACTCTGGAGAAGTGTATGGTGTTTCCTGAAACATCTAAAACACAAAGCAACAGAGCCTAGGGCACTTCCTCTTATGGTCCTATAGCTTAGGGAAATTAAAATCAAAAAGACACAGCCACCCCAAAGCTTGGGCCGGCTCTGTTTACAAGAACCGCGCTTACGGTAGAAGTTCAATATCACAGAAAGCGAAAAATGGATAAAGAAGTTGTCGTACTTACATACAATGCAATATCACTCAGCAATGAAATGTATGTCATCAGGCCCATAGCAGCTTAATGAGTGCATTCAGGTACGATGATTCTAAGTGAAATAAGTCACACAGAAAAAGAAACATCATAAGGTATCGCTAATACATGGAATGTAAACTTGTCTACACAGGAACTGAATTAGAAAACAGAACAGGGTCTCAAATGTAGATAACCAACTTATGCTTGCTTAAGGGGAAAGGTGAGTTGGGGTGCTGCATAAAACCAGAGATTGAAATTAGCACAGATACTGTTCCATAAGCCAAATATGTAATAGACAAGAGCTACTCCTTGTTCAACGAAATGGGCTCAACACCCCATATTAAACGCCTAAGAATGTACCTGACTACTAATTATCTTAAAACCTATGGATTGCTATGTCTCCGAAAGAGAATCAAGCGTGTGTACAGGGGCATAAACGCAGCAGTGATAGGATTGGAGAGGTTCGGTGAGCAAATGAAGACCCTTTGAAGTCATATTGCATGGTACCCATTCCATGGGTCTCAACTCTCCAGGTTGAAGGGATTCTTCCTTCAGCTAAAACATGCATGTGGAACCCAGAGTATGATCAACCGTGTGATCGGGAGACGCGTTCAAATATGTCTCAGTGTTCGACCCCTGGTACTCGGGTGCAACATTCCAGACGCTTTACTAACACTCTCCCGACTTGGAGAGTCAGTGCCTTTAACCTCCTGTTTGGCCCAGTTTGCAATTTCTGCGGAAGATGAACAGGAATAGGAGAACCAATGAGAGACTAGCTGGAGGTGTCTGGACGGGCAAATTTAAGTCTCATTTGCCACCAGGAAGAGGAATTAACCAAAGGCTCAGCGTGCCGTGCCGGAAACGGATTACGGCCTGAAGCAATCCTGCGGTGTTGCGGCCAGCTCACAAGAAAGCGAGTTGAAGATAGGAGCTCAGGGGCACTGTAATTCACAAACCTGCAGAGTTATAAATGACAGCTATCGTCCAAAAATATACTGAAGTAAGGCTGCCAAGAGGACTTGAAAGCGGGGCAGAATTGCAGGAAACCGATTTCAGGAGGTAGACTGGAATTGCATTTAAAGCATAGGAAAAGAGGCAGAACGTCCACAATGATGCACTTGGCCAAAAAGGGCGTATGCGTTTTTTCCTGAATATATTCAGGAAAAAACGCATACGCCCTTTTTGGCCAACCAAGCAAGCTAGCAAAGGAAATGCACTACAATGAAGTCTCACTGCCCCAGGGTCAAAAGGGCCATCTGAAAAAAGTGTAAAATCCAGAAAGGCAGGACAGGCCATGGAGAACTGGGAGCCTTGTTATGCTGATGAGCGGGATGTAAATTGCCAACAGCCACTCTGGAGAAGTGTATGGTGTTTCCTGAAACATCTAAGAAACAAAGCAACAGAGCCTAGGGCACTTCCACTTATGGTACTATAGCTTAGGGAACTTAAACTGAAAAAGACACAGCCACCCCAAATTTTGGGACGGCTCTGTTTACAAGAACCTCGTTTATGGTACAAGTACAATATCACAGAAAGCGAAAAATGGATAAAAAAGTTGTGGTACTTACGTACAATGCAATATCACTCAGCAATGAAATCTATGTCATCTGGCCCGTAGCAGCATAATGAGTGGATTCAGGTATGATGATTCTAAGTGAAATAAGTCACACAGAAAAAGAAACATCATAAGATGTCACTAATACACGGAATGTAAACATGGCTACACAAAACTGAATTACAAAACAGAACAGGGTCTCAAATTTAGAAAACCAACTTATGCTTGCTTAAGGGGAAAGGTGAGTTGGGGTGCTGCATAGAACCAGAGATTGAAATGAGCACAGATAAAGTTCCTTAAGCCAAATATGTAATAGACCAAAGCTACTCCTTGCTCAACGAAATGGGCTCAACACCCCATATTAAACGCCTAAGAATGTACCTGGCTAGTAAGTATCTTAAAACCTATAGATTGTTATGTCTCCGAAAGAGAATCAAGCATGTGTACAGGGGCATAAACGCAGCAGTGATAGGATTGGAGAGGTTCGGTGAGCAAATGAAGACCCTTTGAAGTCATATTGCATGGTACCCATTCCACGGGTCTCAACTCTCCAGGTTGAAGGGATTCTTCCTTCAGCTAAAACATGCATGTGGAACCCAGAGTATGATGAACCATGTGATCGGGAGACGTGTTCAAATATGTCTCAGTTTTCGACCCCTGGTACTCGGGTGCAACATTCCAGACGCTTTACTAACACTCTCCCGACTTGGAGAGTCAGTGTCTTTAACCTCCTGTTTGGCCCAGTTTGCAATTTCTGCGGAAGATGAACAGGAATAGGAGAACCAATGAGAGACTAGCTGGAGGTGTCTGGACGTGCAAATTTAACTCTCATTTGCCACCAGGAAGAGGAATTAACCAAAGGCTCAGCGTGCCGTGCCGGAACCGGATTAGGGCCTGAAGCAATCCTGCGGTGTTGTGGCCAGCTCACAAGAAAGCGAGTTGAAGAAAGGAGCTCAGGGGCACTGTAATTCACAAACCTGCAGAGTTATAAATGACAGCTATCGTCCAAAAATATACTGAAGTAAGGCTGCCAAGAGGACTTGAAAGCGGGGCAGAATTGCAGGAAACCGATTTCAGGAGGTAGACTGGAATTGCATTTAAAGCATAGGAAAAGAGGCAGAACGTGGACAATGATGCACTTGGCAAGAAGGGCGTATGCGTTTTTCCCTGAATATATTCAGGAAAAAAGGCATACGCCCTTTTTGGCCAACCAAGCAAGCTTGCAAAGGAAATCTGCACTACAATGAAGTCTCACTTCCCCCCGGTCAAAACGGCCATCTGAAAAAAGTGTAAAATCCAGAAAGGCAGGACAGGCCATGGAGAACTGGGAGCCTTGTTATGCCAATGGGCGGGATGTAAATTGCCAACAGCCACTCTGGAGAAGTGTATGGTGTTTCCTGAAACATCTAAAAAACAAAGCAACAGAGCCTAGGGCACTTCCACTTATGGTCCTATAGCTTAGGGAAATTAAAATCAAAAAGACACAGCCACCCCAAAGTTTGGGACGGCTCTGTTTACAAGAACCTCGTTTACGGTACAAGTTCAATATCGCAGAGAGCGAAAAATGGATAAAGAAGTTGTGGTACTTACGTACAATGCAATATCACTCAGCAATGAAATCTATGTCATCAGGCCCGTAGCAGCATAATGAGTGGATTCAGGTACGATGATTCTAAGTTAAATAAGTCACACAGAAAGAGAAACTTCATAAGATATCACTAATACACGGAATGTAAACTTGGCTACACAGGAGCTGAATTACAAAACAGAACAGGGTCTCAAATTTAGAAAACCAACTTATGCTTGCTTAAGGGGAAAGGTGAGTTGGGGTGCTACATAAAACCAGAGATTGAAATGAGCACAGATAAAGTTCCTTAAGCCAAATATGGAATAGACAAGAGCTACTCCTTGCTCAACGAAATGGGCTCAACACCCCATATTAAACGCCTAAGAATGTACCTGACTAGTAAGTATCTTAAAACCTATGGATTGCTATATCTCCGAAAAAGAATCAAGCGTGTGTACAGGGGCATAAACGCAGCAGTGATAGGATTGGAGAGGTTCGGTGAGCAAATTAAGATCCTTTGAAGTCATATTGCATTGTACCCATTCCACCGGTCTCAAATCTCCAGGTTGAAGGGATTCTTCCTTCAGCTAAAACATGCATGTGGAACCCAGAGTATGATGAACCCTGTGATTGGGACACGTGTTCAAATATGTCTCAGTTTTCGACCGCTGGTACTCGGGTGCAACATTCCAGATGCTTTACTAACACTCTCCCGACTTGGAGAGTCAGTGCCTTTAACCTCCTCTTTGGCACAGTTTGCAATTTGTGTGGAAGATGAACAGGAATAGGAGAACCAATGAGAGACTAGCTGGAGGTGTCTGGACGGGCAAATTTAACTCTCATTTGCCATCAGGAAGAGGAATTAACCAAAGGCTCAGCGTGCCATGCCTGAACCACACTAGGGCCTGAAGCAATCCTGTGGTGTTGCGGCCAGCTCACAAGAAAGCGAGTTGAAGAAAGGAGCTCAGGGGCACTGTCATTCACAAACCTGCAGAGTTATAAATGACAGCTATCGTCCAAAAATATACTGAAGTAAAGCTGCCAAGAGGACTTGAAAGCGGGGCAGAATTGCAGGAAATCGATTTCAGGAGGTAGACTGGAATTGCATTTAAAGCATAGGAAAAGAGGCAGAACGTCCACAATGATGCACTTGGCCAAAAAGTGCCTATGCGTTTTTTCCTGAATATATTCAGGAAAAAACGCATAGGCCCTTTTTGGCCAACCAAGCAAGCTTGCAAAGGAAATCTGCACTACAATGAAGTCTCACTGCCAACCGGTCAAAAGGGCCATCTGAAAAAAGTGTAAAATCCAGAAAGGCAGGACAGGCCATGGAGAACTGGGAGCCTTGTTATGCAGATGAGCGGGATGTAAATTGCCAACAGCCACTCTGGAGAAGTGTATGGTGTTTCCTGAAACATCTAAAAAACAAAGCAACAGAGCCTAGGGCACTTCCACTTATGGTCCTATAGCTTAGGGAAATTAAAATCAAAAAGACACAGCCACCCCAAAAATTTGGGACGGCTCTGTTTACAAGAACCTCGTTTACGGTACAAGTTCAATATCGCAGAGAGCGAAAAATGGATAAAGAAGTTGTGGTACTTACGTACAATGCAATATCATTCAGCAATGAAATCTATGTCATCAGGCCCGTAGCAGCATAATGAGTGGATTCAGGTATGATGATTCTAACTGAAATAAGTCACACAGAAAAAGAAACATCATAAGATATCACTAATACATGGAATGTAAACATGGCTACACAGGAACTGAATTACAAAACAGAACAGGGTCTCAAATTTAGAAAACCAACTTATGCTTGCTTAAGGGGAAAGTTGAGTTGGGGTGCTGCATAAAACCAGAGATTGAAATGAGCACAGATAAAGTTCCTTAAGCCAAATATGTAATAGACAAGAGCTACTCCTTGCTCAACGAAATGGGCTCAACACCCCATATTAAACGCCTAAGAATGTACCTGACTAGTAAGTATCTTAAAACCTATGGATTGCTATGTCTCCGAAAGAGAATCAAGCGTGTGTACAGCGGCATAAACGCAGCAGTGATAGGATTGGTGAGGTTCAGTGAGCAAATGCAGACCCTTTGAAGTCATATTGCATGGTACGCATTCCATGGGTCTCAACTCTCCAGGTTTAAGGGATTCTTCCTTCAGCTAAAACATGCATGTGGAACCCAGAGTATGATCCACCGTGTGTTCGGGAAACGTGTTCAAATGTGTCTCAGGTTTCATCCCCTGGTACTCGGGTGCAACATTCCAGACGCTTTACTAACACTCTCCCGACTTGTAGAGTCAGTGCCTTTAACCTCCTGTTTGGCCCAGTTTGCAATTTCTGCGGAAGATGAACAGGAATAGGGAGAACCAATGACAGACTAGCTGGAGGTGTCTGGACGGGCAAATTTAACTCTCATTTCCCACCAGGAAGAGGAATTAACCAAAGGCTCATCTTGCCATACCGGAACCACACTAGGGTCTGAAGCAATCTTGCGGTGTTGCGGCCAGCTCACAAGAAACAGAGTAGAAGAAAGGAGCTCAGGGGCACTGTAATTCACAAAACTGCAGAGTTATAAATGACAGCTATCGTCCAAAAATATATTGAAGTAAGGCTGCCAAGAGGACTTGAAAGTGGGGCAGAAGTGAAGGAAACCGATTTCAGGAGGTAGACTGGAATTGCATGTAAAGCATAGGAAAAGAGGCAGAACGTCCACAATGATGCACTTGGCCAAAAAGGGCGTATGTGTTTTTTCCTGAATATATTCAGCAAAAAACGCATACGCCCTTTTTGGCCAACCAAGCAAGCTTGC
This sequence comes from Lagenorhynchus albirostris, assembly GCF_949774975.1. Classification (NCBI taxonomy): domain Eukaryota; kingdom Metazoa; phylum Chordata; class Mammalia; order Artiodactyla; family Delphinidae; genus Lagenorhynchus; species Lagenorhynchus albirostris. The sequence continues at coordinate 60,549,330 of NC_083098.1, read as the reverse complement.
AAAGGAAATCTGCACTACAATGAAGTCTCACTGCCTCCCCGGTCAAAAGGGCCATCTGAAAAAACTGTAAAATCCAGAAAGGAAGGACAGGCCATGGAAAACTGGGAGCCTTGTTATGCTGATGGGCGGGATGTAAATTGCCAACAGCCACTCTGGAGAAGTGTATGGTGTTTCCTGAAACATCTAAAACACAAAGCAACAGAGCCTAGGGCACTTCCTCTTATGGTCCTATAGCTTAGGGAAATTAAAATCAAAAAGACACAGCCACCCCAAAGCTTGGGCCGGCTCTGTTTACAAGAACCGCGCTTACGGTAGAAGTTCAATATCACAGAAAGCGAAAAATGGATAAAGAAGTTGTCGTACTTACATACAATGCAATATCACTCAGCAATGAAATGTATGTCATCAGGCCCATAGCAGCTTAATGAGTGCATTCAGGTACGATGATTCTAAGTGAAATAAGTCACACAGAAAAAGAAACATCATAAGGTATCGCTAATACATGGAATGTAAACTTGTCTACACAGGAACTGAATTAGAAAACAGAACAGGGTCTCAAATGTAGATAACCAACTTATGCTTGCTTAAGGGGAAAGGTGAGTTGGGGTGCTGCATAAAACCAGAGATTGAAATTAGCACAGATACTGTTCCATAAGCCAAATATGTAATAGACAAGAGCTACTCCTTGTTCAACGAAATGGGCTCAACACCCCATATTAAACGCCTAAGAATGTACCTGACTACTAATTATCTTAAAACCTATGGATTGCTATGTCTCCGAAAGAGAATCAAGCGTGTGTACAGGGGCATAAACGCAGCAGTGATAGGATTGGAGAGGTTCGGTGAGCAAATGAAGACCCTTTGAAGTCATATTGCATGGTACCCATTCCATGGGTCTCAACTCTCCAGGTTGAAGGGATTCTTCCTTCAGCTAAAACATGCATGTGGAACCCAGAGTATGATCAACCGTGTGATCGGGAGACGCGTTCAAATATGTCTCAGTGTTCGACCCCTGGTACTCGGGTGCAACATTCCAGACGCTTTACTAACACTCTCCCGACTTGGAGAGTCAGTGCCTTTAACCTCCTGTTTGGCCCAGTTTGCAATTTCTGCGGAAGATGAACAGGAATAGGAGAACCAATGAGAGACTAGCTGGAGGTGTCTGGACGGGCAAATTTAAGTCTCATTTGCCACCAGGAAGAGGAATTAACCAAAGGCTCAGCGTGCCGTGCCGGAAACGGATTACGGCCTGAAGCAATCCTGCGGTGTTGCGGCCAGCTCACAAGAAAGCGAGTTGAAGATAGGAGCTCAGGGGCACTGTAATTCACAAACCTGCAGAGTTATAAATGACAGCTATCGTCCAAAAATATACTGAAGTAAGGCTGCCAAGAGGACTTGAAAGCGGGGCAGAATTGCAGGAAACCGATTTCAGGAGGTAGACTGGAATTGCATTTAAAGCATAGGAAAAGAGGGAGAACGTCCACAATGATGCACTTGGCCAAAAAGGGCGTATGCGTTTTTTCCTGAATATATTCAGGAAAAAACGCATACGCCCTTTTTGGCCAACCAAGCAAGCTAGCAAAGGAAATGCACTACAATGAAGTCTCACTGCCCCAGGGTCAAAAGGGCCATCTGAAAAAAGTGTAAAATCCAGAAAGGCAGGACAGGCCATGGAGAACTGGGAGCCTTGTTATGCTGATGAGCGGGATGTAAATTGCCAACAGCCACTCTGGAGAAGTGTATGGTGTTTCCTGAAACATCTAAGAAACAAAGCAACAGAGCCTAGGGCACTTCCACTTATGGTACTATAGCTTAGGGAACTTAAACTGAAAAAGACACAGCCACCCCAAATTTTGGGACGGCTCTGTTTACAAGAACCTCGTTTATGGTACAAGTACAATATCACAGAAAGCGAAAAATGGATAAAAAAGTTGTGGTACTTACGTACAATGCAATATCACTCAGCAATGAAATCTATGTCATCTGGCCCGTAGCAGCATAATGAGTGGATTCAGGTATGATGATTCTAAGTGAAATAAGTCACACAGAAAAAGAAACATCATAAGATGTCACTAATACACGGAATGTAAACATGGCTACACAAAACTGAATTACAAAACAGAACAGGGTCTCAAATTTAGAAAACCAACTTATGCTTGCTTAAGGGGAAAGGTGAGTTGGGGTGCTGCATAGAACCAGAGATTGAAATGAGCACAGATAAAGTTCCTTAAGCCAAATATGTAATAGACCAAAGCTACTCCTTGCTCAACGAAATGGGCTCAACACCCCATATTAAACGCCTAAGAATGTACCTGGCTAGTAAATATCTTAAAACCTATAGATTGTTATGTCTCCGAAAGAGAATCAAGCATGTGTACAGGGGCATAAACGCAGCAGTGATAGGATTGGAGAGGTTCGGTGAGCAAATGAAGACCCTTTGAAGTCATATTGCATGGTACCCATTCCACGGGTCTCAACTCTCCAGGTTGAAGGGATTCTTCCTTCAGCTAAAACATGCATGTGGAACCCAGAGTATGATGAACCATGTGATCGGGAGACGTGTTCAAATATGTCTCAGTTTTCGACCCCTGGTACTCGGGTGCAACATTCCAGACGCTTTACTAACACTCTCCCGACTTGGAGAGTCAGTGTCTTTAACCTCCTGTTTGGCCCAGTTTGCAATTTCTGCGGAAGATGAACAGGAATAGGAGAACCAATGAGAGACTAGCTGGAGGTGTCTGGACGTGCAAATTTAACTCTCATTTCCCACCAGGAAGAGGAATTAACCAAAGGCTCAGCGTGCCGTGCCGGAACCGGATTAGGGCCTGAAGCAATCCTGCGGTGTTGTGGCCAGCTCACAAGAAAGCGAGTTGAAGAAAGGAGCTCAGGGGCACTGTAATTCACAAACCTGCAGAGTTATAAATGACAGCTATCGTCCAAAAATATACTGAAGTAAGGCTGCCAAGAGGACTTGAAAGCGGGGCAGAATTGCAGGAAACCGATTTCAGGAGGTAGACTGGAATTGCATTTAAAGCATAGGAAAAGAGGCAGAACGTGGACAATGATGCACTTGGCAAGAAGGGCGTATGCGTTTTTCCCTGAATATATTCAGGAAAAAAGGCATACGCTCTTTTTGGCCAACCAAGCAAGCTTGCAAAGGAAATCTGCACTACAATGAAGTCTCACTTCCCCCCGGTCAAAACGGCCATCTGAAAAAAGTGTAAAATCCAGAAAGGCAGGACAGGCCATGGAGAACTGGGAGCCTTGTTATGCCAATGGGCGGGATGTAAATTGCCAACAGCCACTCTGGAGAAGTGTATGGTGTTTCCTGAAACATCTAAAAAACAAAGCAACAGAGCCTAGGGCACTTCCACTTATGGTCCTATAGCTTAGGGAAATTAAAATCAAAAAGACACAGCCACCCCAAAGTTTGGGACGGCTCTGTTTACAAGAACCTCGTTTACGGTACAAGTTCAATATCGCAGAGAGCGAAAAATGGATAAAGAAGTTGTGGTACTTACGTACAATGCAATATCACTCAGCAATGAAATCTATGTCATCAGGCCCGTAGCAGCATAATGAGTGGATTCAGGTACGATGATTCTAAGTTAAATAAGTCACACAGAAAGAGAAACTTCATAAGATATCACTAATACACGGAATGTAAGCTTGGCTACACAGGAGCTGAATTACAAAACAGAACAGGGTCTCAAATTTAGAAAACCAACTTATGCTTGCTTAAGGGGAAAGGTGAGTTGGGGTGCTACGTAAAACCAGAGATTGAAATGAGCACAGATAAAGTTCCTTAAGCCAAATATGGAATAGACAAGAGCTACTCCTTGCTCAACGAAATGGGCTCAACACCCCATATTAAACGCCTAAGAATGTACCTGACTAGTAAGTATCTTAAAACCTATGGATTGCTATATCTCCGAAAAAGAATCAAGCGTGTGTACAGGGGCATAAACGCAGCAGTGATAGGATTGGAGAGGTTCGGTGAGCAAATTAAGATCCTTTGAAGTCATATTGCATTGTACCCATTCCACCGGTCTCAAATCTCCAGGTTGAAGGGATTCTTCCTTCAGCTAAAACATGCATGTGGAACCCAGAGTATGATGAACCCTGTGATTGGGACACGTGTTCAAATATGTCTCAGTTTTCGACCGCTGGTACTCGGGTGCAACATTCCAGATGCTTTACTAACACTCTCCCGACTTGGAGAGTCAGTGCCTTTAACCTCCTCTTTGGCACAGTTTGCAATTTGTGTGGAAGATGAACAGGAATAGGAGAACCAATGAGAGACTAGCTGGAGGTGTCTGGACGGGCAAATTTAACTCTCATTTGCCATCAGGAAGAGGAATTAACCAAAGGCTCAGCGTGCCATGCCTGAACCACACTAGGGCCTGAAGCAATCCTGCGGTGTTGCGGCCAGCTCACAAGAAAGCGAGTTGAAGAAAGGAGCTCAGGGGCACTGTCATTCACAAACCTGCAGAGTTATAAATGACAGCTATCGTCCAAAAATATACTGAAGTAAAGCTGCCAAGAGGACTTGAAAGCGGGGCAGAATTGCAGGAAATCGATTTCAGGAGGTAGACTGGAATTGCATTTAAAGCATAGGAAAAGAGGCAGAACGTCCACAATGATGCACTTGGCCAAAAAGTGCCTATGCGTTTTTTCCTGAATATTTTCAGGAAAAAACGCATAGGCCCTTTTTGGCCAACCAAGCAAGCTTGCAAAGGAAATCTGCACTACAATGAAGTCTCACTGCCAACCGGTCAAAAGGGCCATCTGAAAAAAGTGTAAAATCCAGAAAGGCAGGACAGGCCATGGAGAACTGGGAGCCTTGTTATGCAGATGAGCGGGATGTAAATTGCCAACAGCCACTCTGGAGAAGTGTATGGTGTTTCCTGAAACATCTAAAAAACAAAGCAACAGAGCCTAGGGCACTTCCACTTATGGTCCTATAGCTTAGGGAAATTAAAATCAAAAAGACACAGCCACCCCAAAAATTTGGGACGGCTCTGTTTACAAGAACCTCGTTTACGGTACAAGTTCAATATCGCAGAGAGCGAAAAATGGATAAAGAAGTTGTGGTACTTACGTACAATGCAATATCATTCAGCAATGAAATCTATGTCATCAGGCCCGTAGCAGCATAATGAGTGGATTCAGGTATGATGATTCTAACTGAAATAAGTCACACAGAAAAAGAAACATCATAAGATATCACTAATACATGGAATGTAAACATGGCTACACAGGAACTGAATTACAAAACAGAACAGGGTCTCAAATTTAGAAAACCAACTTATGCTTGCTTAAGGGGAAAGTTGAGTTGGGGTGCTGCATAAAACCAGAGATTGAAATGAGCACAGATAAAGTTCCTTAAGCCAAATATGTAATAGACAAGAGCTACTCCTTGCTCAACGAAATGGGCTCAACACCCCATATTAAACGCCTAAGAATGTACCTGACTAGAAAGTATCTTAAAACCTATGGATTGCTATGTCTCCGAAAGAGAATCAAGCGTGTGTACAGGGGCATAAACGCAGCAGTGATAGGATTGGAGAGCTTCGGTGAGCAAATGAAGACCCTTTGAAGTCATATTGCATGGTACCCATTCCACGGGTCTCAACTCTCCAGGTTGAAGGGATTCTTCCTTCAGCTAAAACATGCATGTGGAACCCAGAGTATGATGAACCATGTGATCGGGAGACGTGTTCAAATGTGTCTCAGTTTTCGTCCCCTGGTACTCGGGTGCAACATTCCAGAAGCTTTACTAACACTCTCCCCACTTGGAGAGTCAGTGCCTTTAACCTCCTGTTTGGCCCAGTTTGCAATTTCTGTGGAAAATGAACAGGAAGAGGGAGAACAAATGAGAGACTAGCTGGAGGTGTCTGGACGGGCAAATTTAACTCTCATTTCCCACCAGGAATAGGAATTAACCAAAGGCTCAGTGTGCCATGCCGGAACCACACTAGGGCCTGAAGCAATCCTGCGGTGTTGCGGCCCGCTCACAAGAAAGCGAGTTGAAGAAAAGAGCTCAGGGGCACTGTAATTCACAAACCTGCAGAGTTCTAAATGACAGCTATCGTCCAAAAATATATTGAAGTAAGGCTGCCAAGAGGACTAGAAAGCGGGGCAGAATTGCAGGAAACCGATTTCAGGAGGTATCGGGAGTCGCTCTTAAAGCATAGGAAGAGAGACAGAACTTGGAAAATAATGCACTTGGCAAAAAAGGGCATATGTGTTTTATCCAGAGCTCTCATAACTGAGGGGAGGAGATTCCCAGCAGCCTCCAACTGCCACCTGAGGGCTCACATTGCCAAGGCAACATGAGCAAGCCAGGCAGGAGTTACCTCACAGCAGAGGTCCCACCTCACAGAAGGTTGAGAAACCCAGCCAACATCAGACTCTCACCAGAGGCCCTACATCACCAAGGGGATGGGAACCAGGCAGGAGTGTCTTCACACCAGTGGGGCCACATCATCGAAAGGTGAGGTACTCAGCACATGTGTCCTCAAACCAGAGGACCCACATCTCCAAGGGCCTCGGAGTGAGGCAGGCAGGAGTAGCCTCACAACACTGGGCCCATAGAATAAAAAAGTGAGGAATCCAGCAGTTGGAACCTCCCAGTAGGCGGCCCAGAGCACCGAGGCTATGGGATCCAGGCCACTCTGAACTCACAGAAGAGGGCCCATGTCATGAAACTGAACAACCCAGCCATTGGGACCTCAGAGCAGGAGGCCCACATCCCCATGGGGATGGAAATCTGGTAGGAGTGTCCTCGCACCACTGAGAACATATCAGAAAATTTTGGGCGACCAGCAGTTAGGGCCTGACGCCAGAGGACCCTCATCACCAAGGGAAGGAGGTTCCCAGCAGGCTCCAACTGCCACCAGAGGGCTGACGTCGCCAAGGCGATGTGTGCCAATCAGGCACGAATGACCTCACAGAAGAGGGCCCACCTCAGAGAAGTGTGACGAACCCAGTCAGGATCAGACTCGCACCAGAGGGCCCACATCACCAAATGGATTGGAACCAGGCAGGAGTGTCCTCACATGAGTAGGGCCACATCATCTAAAGGTGAGGAACCCAGAACATGTGGCTTCAAACCATAGGACACCCATCACCAAGGGGCTAGGAGTGAGGCAGGCAGGAGGAGCCTCATAACAGAGGGCCCAAAAATAAGAAAGGTGAGGAATCCAGCATTTGGAACCTCCCAGCAGGCGGCCCAGAGCACAGAGGCTAGGGGATCCAGGCCGGAGTGAACTAACACCAGACAGCCCACATCATGAAACTGTGAGCAACCCAGACATTGGGACCTCAGAGCAGAAGGCCCACATCCCCATAGTGATGGGAACATGACAGGAGTGTCCTGGCATCACTGGGCTCACATTAGAAAACGTGGGGTGCTCAGAAGTTAGGGCCTGACGCTAGAGGGCACTCATCACCGAGAGGAGGAGGCTCCCAGCAGGCTCCAGCTGCCACCAGAGGGCCAACGTCGCCAAGGCGATGTGTGCCAGCCCGGCAGGAGTGACCTCACAGCAGAGGGCCCACCTCACAGAAGGGTGAGGAACACAGCCAGGATCAGACTCTCACCAGAGGGCCCACATCACCAAGGGGACGAGAACCAGGCAGGAGTGTCCCCATACCAGTGGGACATCATCATCGAGAGGTGAGGATCCCAGCACATGTGTCCTCAAACCAGAGGAACCACATCACCAAGGGGTTCAGAATGAGGCTGGCAGGACCGGCCTCACAACACAGGGTCCATAGAATATAAAAGTTGAGGAATCCAGCAGTTGGAACCTCCCAGCAAGCGGCCCAGAGCACCGAGGCTATGGGATCCAGGCCGCAGTGAACTCACAGCAGAGGGCCCACATCATGAACCTGTGAGCAGCCCAGCCGTTGGGACCTCAGAACAGAAGGCCCACATCCCCATGGGAATGGGAACCTGGCTGGAGTGTCCTCGCACCACTGGGCGCACATCAGAAAATGTGGGGAGCCCACCATTTAGGGCCTGATGCCAGAGGGCCGTCATCACCGAGAGGAGGAGGCACCCTGCATGCTCCAACTGCCACCAGAGGGCTCACGTCTCCAAGGTGACGTGTGCCAGCCAGGCAGGAGTGACCACACAGCAGAGGGCCTACCTCACAGAACGTTGAGGAACCCAGCCAGGATTAGACTCTCGCCAGAGGGCCCACCTCACCAAGGGGATGGGAACCCGGCAGGAGTGTCCTCACACGAGTGGGGCCACATCATCGAAAGGTGAGGAACGCAGCACATGTGGCCTCAAGCCATAGGGCAGTCATCACCAAGGGGCTGGCAGTGAGGCAGGCAGGAGGAGCCTCACAACAGAGGGCACATAGAATAAAAAAGTTGAGGAATCCAGCAGTTGGAACCTCCCAGCAGGCGGCTCAGAGCACCGATGATAAGGGATCCTTGCCGGAGTGAACTCACAGCAGAGGGCCCACATCATGGTACTGTGAGCAAGCCAGCCGTTTTGACCTCAGAGCAGAAGGCCCATATCCCCATGGGGAAGGGAACATGGCAAGAGTGTCCTCACTCACTTGGCGCACATCAGAAAATGTGGGGAGCCCAGCAGTTATGGCCTAAGGCAAGAGGGCCCTCATCACCGAGGGGAGGAGGATCCCAGCACACTCCAACTGCCACCAGAGGGCCCATGTCACCAAGGTGACGTGTGCAAGACAGGCATGATTGACCTCACAGCAGAGGGCCCACCTCACAGAAGGGTGAGGAACCCAGCCAGGATCAGATTCTCACCTGAGGGCCCACATCAGCAAGGGGATGGGAACCAGTCAGGACAGTCTTCCCTCCAGTGGGGCCACATCATCAAAAGGTGCGGAACCCAGCACATGTGGCCTCAAATCAGAGGACACATATCACAAAGGGAATGGGAGTGAGGCAGGCAGGAGTAGCCTAAAAACAGAGGGCCCAAAGAATAAGAAAGGTGAGGAATCCAGCAGTTGGAACCTCCCAGCAGGCGGCCGAGAGCACAGAAGCTATGGGATGCAGGCAGGAGTGAACTAACAGCAGAGAGCCCACATCATGAAACTGTGAGCAACCCAGGCGTTGGGACCTCAGAGCAGAAGGCCCACATCCCAATGGGGATGTGAACCTGGCTGGAGTGTCCTCGCACCACTGGGCACACATCACAAAATGTGGGGAGCCCAGCAGTTAGGGCCTGACGCCAGAGGGCCCTCATCACCAAGGGGAGGAGGCCCCCAGCAGGCTCCAAGTGCCACCAGAGGGCTCATGTCCACAAGGCGAGGTGAGCAAGCCAGGCAGGAGTGACCTCACAGCGGACGGCCCACCTCACAGATGGGTGAGGAACCCAGCCAGGATCAGACTCTCAACAGAGGGCCCACATCACCAAGGGGATGTGAACCAGGCAGGAGTCTCCTAGGACCATTGGTCCCACATCATCGAAAGGTGAGGAACCCAGCACATGTGGCCTCAAACCAGACGACACACATCACGAAGGGGCTGGGAGTGAGGCAGGCAGGAGGATCCTCACAACAGAGGGCCCAAAAAATTAAAAAAGTGAGGAATCCAGCAGTTGGAACCTCCCAGCAGGCGGCCAAGAGCACAGAGGCTATGGGATCCAGGCCTCTGTGAACTAACACCAGAGAGCCCACATCATGAAAATGTGAACAACCCAGCCGTTGGGACCTCAGAGCAGAAGGCCCACATCCCCATGGAGATGGGATCCTAAGAGGAGTGCCAAAGCATCACTGGGCTCACTAAGAAAAGTTGGTGAGCCCAGCAGTTAGGGCCTGACGCAAGAGGGCCCTCAACACTGGGGGGAGGAGATTCCCAGCACGCTCCAACTGCCACCACACGGCTGACTTCACCAAGGCAATGTGTGCCAGCCATGCAGGAGTGACCTATCAGCAGAGGGTCTCCCTCACAGAAGGGTGAGGAACACAGCCAGGAACAGACTCTCACCAGGGGGTCCACATAACCACGTGGATGAGAACCAGGCAGGAGTGTCCTCACACTAGTGGGGCCACATCATCGAAAGGTGAGGAACCCAGCAAAGGTGGCCACAAACCAGAGGACCCACATCACCAAGGGGTTGAGAGTGAGGTAGGTGTCTGGACGGGCATATTTAACACTCATTTCCCACCAGGAAGAGGAATTAACCAAAGGCTCAGCGTGCCCTGCCAGAAGCAGATTAGGACCTGAAGCAGTCTTGCAGGTTTGCGGCCAGCTCACAAGAAAGCGAGTTGAAGAAAGGAGCTCAGGGGCACTGTAATTCACAAACCTGCAGAGTTATAAATGACAGATAACGTCCAAAAATATACCGAAGTAAGGCTGCCAAGAGGACTTGAAAGCAGGGCAGAATTTCAGGAAACCGATTTCAGGAGGTAGACTGGATTTGCATTTAAAGCATAGGAAAAGAGGCAGAACATCGACAATGATGCACTTGGCAAAAAAGGGCGTATGAGTTTGTTCCTGAATATATTCAGGGAAAAACACATACGCCCTTTTTGGCAAACCAAGCAAGCTTGCAATGGAAATCCGAACTACTATGAAGTGTCACTTCCCCCCGGTCTAAAGGGCCATCTGAAAAAAGTGTAAAATCCAGAAAGGCAAGACAGGCCATGGGGAAAAAGGAGCCTTGTTATGCTGATGGGTGGGATGTAAATTGCCAACAGCCACTCTGGAGAAGTGTATGGTGTTTCCTGATACATCTGGAAAACAAAGCAACAGAGTCTAGGGCATTTCCACTTATGGGCCTATAGCTTAGGGAAATTAAAATCAAAAAGACACAGCCACCCCAAAATTCGGGACGGCTGTGTTTACAGGAACCTCTTCTACAGTTCAAGTTAAATATCCCAGAGAACAAATAATTGATAAAGAAGTTGCGGTACTTACGTACAACAGAATACCACTCAGCAATGAAATCTGTGTCACCAGGCCTGTACCAGCATAATGAGTGGATTGAGGCACGATGATTCTAAGTGAAATAAGTCACACAGAAAAAGAAACATCATAAGGTATCACTAATGCACGGAATGTAAACTTGGCTACACAGGAACTGAATTACAAAACAGAACAGGGTCTCAAGTTTAGAAAACCAACTTATGCTTGCTTAAGGGGAAAGGTGAGTTGGGGTGCTGCATAAAACCAGAGTTTGAAATTAGCACAGATACCGTTCCATAAGCCAAATATGTAATAGACAAGACCTACCCCTTGCTCAACGAAATGGACTCAACAATGAGGTATCACCTCACACCTGTTAGAATGGGCATCATCTGAAAATCTACAAACAACAAATGCTGGAAAGGGTGTGGAGAAAAGGAAGCCTCTTTCACTATTGTTGGGAATATAAATTGATACAGTCACTATGGAGAACAATATGGAGTTTCTTAAGAAACTAATAATAGAATTACCCTATGATACAGCAATCCCAGTACTGGACATATACCCAGACAAAACCATAAATCAAAAAGAGACATTCACCGCAATGTTCATTGCATCTCTATTTACAATATCGAGGTAATGGAAGCAACCTAAATGCCCACAGACAGACGAATGCATAAAGATGTGGTACATATATAAAGTGGAATATTACTAAGCCATGAAAGGAATGAAATTGGGTCATTTGTAGAGACGTCGATGGATCTAGAGACTGTCATACAGAGTGAAGTAAGTCAGAAAGAGAAAAACAAATCTTGTATATTCATGCATATATGTGGAACCTAGAAAAACTGTACAGATGAACCATTTTGCAAGGAATAAATAGAGCAACAGATGTAGACAACAATCGTATGGACACAAGGGGGGAAAGCTCTTGAGGGTGTGGTGGTGGGAGGAGTTGAGAGATTGGGATTGGCATGTAAACATTTATATGTATAAAATAGATAACCAATAAGAACCTGCTGTATAAAAATATAAAATAAAATTCAAAATTAAAAAGAAATAAAATTTAAAAAATAAAATAGAAAAAACAATTATTCCCTTCACATACATGTATTTATATGAATAAATTATTTCCATGCTTATATCTGTAAATACAAAAAAGAGGAATAAAATCTACCTTGAACCAAAAATGAAAAAGAGAAAAAAAAACAGAACCCACCAGTTACACAGAGGAAAACTGTATCAGGGCACTTGCTCCAGTTGTAAACAATTCTGAAGTTGGTCAGTGGTGGGGAATCGTCTCCCATTCAGCCAGCAGCCCCCACACAACAAGCGTCCTCATTGCAAAGCTGGGGCACCGTGCCGAGGCATCTGTGAGTAAACGTGAGCTGAGCCCCAGGCCAGTTGCTGCTGAACTGTTCCCACCCTTCCCAGGTAAAACACCTGAATATATACAAGGACTTGAAAGCCTAGAGGAAGGGCCATGGAGCCACACGAGTGACAGCATGCCAGCTGACTTGGTGCCTGCAGGCCAGCCAGGATGGTCCTGGCCCTGGGTGCTCTTCTGGAAGATTTCCATTTCCCTGCCTGAGATACCCGTCCTGTCCCTGCCCCCACTGCTTTTTTCCTTCCTCACCTCTGCCCAGGGAGAAATTCCAGCAGCAGGTATGGGTGACACATCCTCTTCTTTAGCAGGTGGCAGCCTGGCAACTGCTGCAGAAAGTCCAGCAGAGCCCCACTCACACTGGGCCACCCACAAAGCCGTGGCCTCTCACTCCCTCCCACCAGCCCAGCCCCGAGACTGCTGACAGGGCAGAGAAAATGGCGTCAGGCACAGCTGCAGGGGCTCTTGCTGCCTGGAGTGGTATTTATGTTGATCTCAACCCAGGCACACCTGGGGAGGGCAGGCCGGCAGGGTAAGGCTGCCCAGGTCAGCCAATCATCACCCCTCAGGGGCTCACAGTTGAAGAAAATGGAACTTGCTGAACCGGCCAGGTCCAAGGAACAGGTGTGGGCTCCTGAGAGTCAGGATAGACAAGGGGCTGCAGCTTTGGCTTGTTTTCTAATCATTTTATCTGGCCCATGAGTGGGAGACAACTTCAAGAAAACCCTCTCCTAATGAGAGGAACCCAGGAGTCAGGGAGAGGAGGGGTGGGTGGTGGTTGGAGACAGAGGCCTGGTGCCCTGGGTGCAGTGGAAGTGTCTGGAAGACCAGGTGGAGGGAGGCCACACAGAGTGATGCCCAGGGTCACAGACCTGTCGGAGCTGCTGTTTGTTAGTTCAAGTCCTGCTCTGAGGTGCTCTGTGTCAGCTCTGAGCGACAGGTGAGCTGGGGGTGCTCTTCAATGAGGGCTATGTGCACGGTTCCTGTGTGCCCAGCCCTGCCACGGTACCTGCAAGGGTAGCTCTGTATCCTGGGAGGGGCCTGACCATGAGAGCCCCGTGGGCTGGGTTGGGGGTGGGGTACCTGCCCAGGAGAGCTCCATATCCTGGGATTGGCCTGACCACGAGAGCCCCATGGGCTGCTGGGGACCTGGTAAAGGATGTCAGGACAGTCAGTGAAGCCACCGAGGATATACCTCCAGTTGCTCCTGATTCCTACACCCTGCTGGTCATTCTACCAACCACCAGGACATGGTATTCTGTATTAGTCTTCAATGATGCCTTCTTTTGTATTCCATTAGTCCCAGAGTCACAAGAAATTTTGGCTTGTGAGTGGCAGGACTCAACATACAACTAAAACAATACTTCCGGGCCGTCTTGCCCCAAGGGTTCAAAAATTCCCACACCATCTTTGGGGAAAGCTTAGCTAAAGACCGAAAAGTTCTACCTCTGGAAAAGGAAAGCCTCCTTCAATATGCAGATGACATTCTGATCGCCAGCCCTACTAAGGAGGCCTCTGAACTACCAAGCCAATAAAGGATAGAAGTTGTCCAAGAAAAAGCTCAAATATCACAGACTGCGGTGACCTGCCTGGGCTTCATTCTCACACAAGGTCGGAGAAGCCCATCCCAGGAAAGGGAAGAAACCATTTGCAGCCTTACCCCTTTCTAAAACTAGAAGACAGCTTAGGGGTTCCTGGGGAGGCCAGGGTTTGCTGCTTCTGGATCCCTAACTACAGCCTACTAGCTGGGCCTCTATATGAAACACTGAAAGGAAAAGATGATGATCCTTTTGAACAGAATCCAGAAGTGGCCTTTCAAGAATGGAAAGAGCAGTCAATTCAGACCCTTGCCCTGGAACTCCCTAATTGAGCTAAACCCTTTGACCTTTCCATTCCCGGTGAAAGGTGAATCGCCATTGGAGAATTAGTGCAAAAACTGGGACCACTTGAAATGGAACAACGCAAGAATGCCATCCAGGTAGGATAAACTACAGTCACCAAGGGGCTTGGCCCACTGCCACATCTGGCCAAGATACTGGCGGTATCTAAAAACCTGGAAATCAGCAGCCCAAAAGGCCACCTCTCTCCTAAGGGAAAAGGACCCCACGTGGTGATCCTAATCACCAACCATGCCCTGAAGTTGCAGGGTTCGCTCCGTGGGCACACCGACCTCAGGTGAGGAGGCCCTCCAACTCCAACATCCAGAGAGATAACCGGGGGCAACAGGGCACCATGACGACTCGTGTGAACATCACTTGACCTGGAGTTTCTCTCATAAAACAACAATAGTGTGTCCCGAAGGAGTAGACTACTGCTTGCAGGACTTACTGCACCCGGAGGGGAGCTAATAATCTTGGCGGGGGAACCGTATATCACACTGTCACCATAGAAAAGCCTACAGACACCATGATGATGGTGGCCAATAAGACCGGCTGGACTCCTGTTTACTTCAAAAGGCTGTTGACTCAGTGGCCATCATGGTCCTTGATCACCACTGACCCTGGACTGTCTGGGAGTTGAGCGGGCAAGGCTCTGACACCTGGTGCTGTTTTTACGTTAATTCAGGGGCCTAATTGAAGAAAGAGCAGACTACTGGTCAGAGCATCTAGGCTGGCAGAAACGGTCAGCCTAAGGTGGCCGAACAAATGTGGGGCGGGGTGAAATCGGCCCCCACAGCGTCTCTGCACATCTCTTTCCTGGACCCTCAAAGGTCATTAGAATCTATAACACTTCCAATGCTGGTGCTCAGGCGGACGAGCAGGGAGGCAGAGGTCCTGGGGCCAATCAACGTCACCTGGAGGCTGCTGGGGAGAAGTTCTGACCCTCGTCCCCTGGTATGAGGGCTCCCAACTCAGCACTCAGCAGTTACAGAAGAAGGGTCTGCACCCTCAGCACTCCAAGAATGAGGAACGGGACAAAAGGCAGAGGAGGGGTTTGTCCCCAGCAAAGCCCATTAAAAATCCCTGGGAGATAAAAATAGAATCTGGGCAATAAAGTCAAGTCTGACCTTTTTTATCCTTTGTGCTTTGTCTAATTTCACGTGCTCCTAGGGTCCCGCATGCAGAGGTTCCACACCCGGCACTTCAGACCAGATTTCCTAGTGCAGAATGGCTGGGTCGACACCTCAGCTCCTGGGGCCCAGTGCAGACTCCGAGATATAGAGCCTGAGCTGCAGCCAACCCGGCCCTCGAGAGCTCCGCCCCCTCCCTCCCACTGACTCTGACAGGATCTCTACACAGCAGCCCAGCCCACAGCCCACGGGGTAGTGCATGCTCTCACCTCTCCATTCTCTGATCAAAATATAAAGTTTCCTTTGCTTGGGAACCAAACTCAGTCTCGATCTGTTGGCCCCAATGACACTGGGCAGGGGGACACTTGTTGGGGTCCACTCTGGAGGATCAGTAACAGAAATTGAGACTATTGTAACTTCAATGAACAGATGTGTGAGCCAAACTGTAGTTAACATAGAACAGTTTAGAAGGCTCGGGTAAAATAAGATGTTTCTAACACTTCCATTTGATATTTCCATCACTTTATCATAAGCAAGTTCAGTGAAAAGGTTTGTCTTATTTGTCAGGTCAACATTAGAGAAATGAAGTGATTTCTTTCCAAGGATGTACATCTAATAATCTTGGTTAAAGCTTCAATCTTGTTTTAAATGCTTTTCCATTGAAAATGATACCTCTCTTTCAGCTCCCCCATTTCTGAGAAGTATAAAATCTTATAATTTATTATTATCAAAGGGGAAAGGTGGGAGGAGGGATAAATTAACAGTTTGGAATTAACACATACACACTGCTATGTATAAAGTAGATCATCAACAAGGAACTACTGGATAGCACAGGGAACTACACTCAATATTTTGCAATAACCTATAAGGGGAAATAATCGGAAAAAGAATAGATATTTTTATTGACATCATCTATCAATGACAGTTAAAGTGTAACCTAAGGGAAGCCGGTGGTGAGTGCTTCTGACCCTGAAGACTTCAATCATCTGAAGTTTGGACTCTGCCTACTTCCCAAGGCCCTTAATGAACATATGTGTAGCCGTAGCTTAAAAAACTCCCCAGTTTGGGTTTCGGGGAGACACTGATTTTGAAAAAGCCCTGGCGTTCTCCTTACATGAATGGGACTCTTCCTACTGCTAAAACATGTCTGTCACATCCAGAGGATGGTATACCGTCTGATCGGGAAGAGTTTGGAAAAGGCATCTCATCTCCTCATCTCCTGGTGCTCGGGTTTACCCCTCCAGCGTCTTTACTAACAGTCTCCCCACTTGGAGATGTCAGCACTGTCAACATCCTGTTGCGTACAGTTTGGAATTTGTCCAGAGGATGAAGCGGAAGGATGAGGAACAATGAGAGACAAGTCCTAGGTGTTCAGACAGGCACATGTCACTCTAATTTCCAATCAGGAAGACGAATTGACCAAAGGCTAGGGTTGCCCATAGAAACAGTATAGGGCTTGAGGAAATCCCACTGCTTTGTGGCCAGTTCCCATAAACACAAGTTGAACAATGGAACTCAGGGGCAGTAAAATTCACAAAACTGCAGAGTTGAAAATATCTATCACTGAAAAATGTCTTGAGGAAAGTCAGAGAAAAGGATTGGTAAGCAAGGGAGAATGGCAGGAAAGGGATTTGAGGAGGTAGAAAGGACTCGCCATTAAGCACAAGAAAAGGGGCTGAACATTGCCAACATTGCAGTTGGCCAAAAAGGCTGTATGCGTTTTTTTCTGTATATATTCAAGAAAAGGGCATACACTTTTTTAGCCAACCAAACAGGTGGGCACTGGAAATCAATACTACAAAAGATATCACTTCGCATCAGTCAGAAGAGCCATCCTCATAAAGTGTAAACACCAGAAATGCAGGACAGGGCAAGGAGAAGAGGAAGCCCTGTGAGGCTTATAGTGGAAATGTATATTGCCAACGGCCATTCTGGAGAAGTGTATTGTGTTTACTAAAGCATCTAAAAAATGAGCTACAGAGCATAGGGCACTTGCACTCATGGGCGTATATCTTGGGAAAAACAAAAATCGAGAGGACACAGGCACCCCAATGTTTACTGCCTCTCTGTTTAAAAGATCCTCGACTAGGATAGAACTTAAATGTCTCTGGAGGGAAAAAATGGATAGAGATGTGGTACTTATGTAGAGTGAAATATTACTCAGCCTGGAAATCAATGAGATATGGCCAGTTGTAACAACTCCGGAGGAGTTACGTATGATCATTCTAAGTGACAGAATTCAAAAAGAAAAAGACATATATCATAAGATATCACTTAAAGGTGGAATCCAACATGGCTACACATGAAATAAATTACAAAACAAAAACATAGTCAAATATGTAGAAAACACGCGTAAGGCTACTGAACGGGAAAGGTGGGGAGGGGTGAGGCATCATCCAGGAGGTTGAAATTAGCAAAGATACCATTCCAAATACCAAACTGATAATCAACAAGGCCTACACGGTAGCTAAAAGAACTGCACTCAGCACACTCAAGTCACCGGAAAAGAATATCTATGACTGGTAAGAATCTGAAAAAGAATTTATTGATGTCTCTCTGTACGTGAATCAAGTGGATGTACAGCAGCAAGAAATAGAGCTTTGAAAATCAGCTGTAACCAATATAGTGATAAATTGCAAAAAATAAACGACAGAGGGACAGAGAAAACCTCTTACAACTTTTCCTCAGGGACGGTGATGCAACATGGATTGAACACATCTAGACCCACAGCAGGATGAGACATAAGACTGGAAACTGTTCACGCTAAGAGAAATGTGAGGTTGGGTGAGGAAATGCACACCCTTTAAAGTAATACTACCTGGTACCCATTCAATGGGTCCCAAATCTGCAGGTTCAAGGAATCTTCCTACAGCTAAAACATGCATGGAAAACCCAGAGGACTGTACACCATGTGATCGGGAGATGTGTCTAAAATGCACCTCATTTATCCTCTCCTGGTGCTCCTGTTCATCATTCCAGCCATGTTACTTAGAATCTCCCCACTTAGAGAATCAGCACATTTAAACTTCTGTTTCACACATTTTGCAAATTGTGAGGAGGATGAACGGGAAGAGGGGGAACCAATGAGAGAATAGTTGTAGGGGTTTGGACGGGCACATGTCACTCTAATTTCCCATTAAGAATAAGAATTAAAAAAAGGCTCAGCCCGCCTCGCCGGAGCCAAAATAGGGCCTGAAGCAATCCTGCGGCTTTGAGGCCAGCTCACAAAAGAGCAACTTAAAAAATGGAGCTCAGGGTCACTGCAATTCACAAACCTGCAGAGTTATAAATGAAAACTAACGTCCAAAAATATGTTGAGGTAAGGCAAAGAAGAGGATCTGAATGCAAGACAGACTTGCAAGAAACAGATTTCAAGAGATAGATTGGACTCGTCTTTAAAGCACATGAAAAGCGGCAGAATTTCGACAATGATGCAGTTGGCCCAAAAGGGAGTATGCGTTTTTTCCTGAATATATCCAGGAAAAAACGCATACGCCCTTTATGGGCAGCCAAGCAAGCAAGCAATGCAAATGTGCACAACAAAGAAGTCTCATTTCCCACCGGTCAAAAGGGCCATCCGAAAAAATTGTAAAAACCAGAAATGCAGGACAGGCCATGGAGAACAGGGAGCCTTTATACACTGATGGACAGTGTGTGAACTGCCGAGAGCCACTCTGGAGAAGTGTATGGTGGTTCCTAAATCATCTAAAAAACAGAGCTACAGAGCATAGGGCACTTCCAATCACGGGAGTATATCTAGGGAAGTCTAAAAATCAACAAGACACAAGCACACCACATTTTAGGGCTACTCTGTTTACAAGAACCTCAACTTCAGTACACCTTAAATATCCCAGGAAAGAGAACAATGGATAAAGAAAATGTGGTACTTATGTACAATGGAATATCTCTTCACCATGAAATCAATGTAATAAGGCTAGTAGAAGGATAAAGAGTGGATTTAGGTCCGATAATACTACTTGAAATAAGTCAAACAGAAAAAGAAACATATCATAAGATATCACTTATAGAGGGAGGATAAATATGGCTGCACAAAAAATGAATTACAAAACAGAACAGTGTCTCACATTTAGAAAACACACTTATGTCACCTTAAGGGGAAAGGAGAGGTGGGGTGATGCATAAAACCAGAGTTTGAAATAAGCACAGATACCGTTCAATAAACCAAATAGGTATTAGACAAGATCTACACCTTGCTCAATGAACTGGCCTCAACACACCCTATACACCGCAGAGAAATATATCTGAGTAATAAGAATCTTAAAACCCATGTATTGATATATCTCCATAAGGGAATCAAGTGTGTGCAGAGCGGCACAAACACAGCAGTGAAAATGAGCTAAACCCCATTATAGAAATAAATTTTAAAACCAAAACGCAGAAACAATGAAAGAGAGAAAACTTCTTACAAAATTCGCTCAGGGGCTGTGATGCAACCTGGAATGACCACATATAAACCCACAGCTGGATAAGACATAAGGCTGGACACTTGGGGCTGAGAGGATTGGTGAGCTTTGCTGAGCAACTGCCGAAAGTTTAATGCAATACTTCATGCTACTCATTCCAAGGGTCCCAACACTGCAGGTTGAAGGGAATCTTCCTACAGCTAAAACATGCATGGGAAATCCAGCAGATGCTATACCATATGATCGGGAAAGGTTTCTAAAACGCACCTCATTTTCCTCTCCTGGGGCTCCGGATCAACATTCCAGCCACTTTACTAACAACATCCTCACATGGAGAGTCAATGCCTTTAAGTTCCGGAATCGCACAGTCTGCAGTTAGTGCGGAGGATGAATGTGAATAGGGGGAACCAGTGAGAAAATAGCTGTAGCGGTTTCAATGCCCACATGTCACTCTAATTTCACATAGGAAGAAGAATTAACCAAAGGCACAGCAAGGTGCCCCAGAAGAAGAATAGGGCCTGAAGATATCCTGTGGATATGAGGCAAGATCACAAAAATAAGAGCTGAAAAATGGAACTAAGGGCAACTGCAATTCAAAAACCTGCAAAGTTATAAAGGCCAACTATTTTCCAAAAGTATATTGAGGTAAGGCTATGAAGAGGCTCTGACAGCAAGGCAGAATTGCAGGAAACCGATTTCAGGAGGTAGACTGGAATTGCATGTAAAGCATAGGAAAAGAGGCAGAATGTCCATAATGATGCACTTGGCCAAAAAGGGCATATGCGTTTTTTCCATTCAGGAAGAAATGCATACGCCCTTTTAGGCCAACCAAGCATGCTTGCAAAGGAAATCTGCACTACAATGAAGTCTCACTGCCCCCTGGTCAAAGGGCCATCTGAAAAAAGTGTAAAATCCAGAAAGGCAGGGCAGGCCATGGAGAACTGGGAGCCTTGTTATGCTCATGGGAGGGATGTAAATTGCCAACAGCCACTCTGGAGAAGTGTATGGTGTTTCTGAAACATCTAAAAAACAAAGCAACAGAGCCTAGTGCACTTCCACTTATGGTCCTATAGCTTAGGGAAATTAAAATCAAAAAGACACAGCCACCCCAAAGTTTGGGACGGCTCTGTTTACAAGAACCTCGTTTACGGTACAAGTTCAATATTACAGAAAACGAAAAATGGATAAAGAAGTTGTGGTACTTACGTACAATGCAATATCACTCAGCAATGAAATCTATGTCATGAGGCCGGTAGCAGCATATTGAGAGGATTCAGGTACGATGATTCTAAGTGAAATAAGTCACACAGAAAAAGAAGCAACATAAGATATCACTACTACACAGAATGTAAACTTGGCTACACAGGAACTGAATTACAAAACAGAACAGGGTCTCAAATGTAGAAAACCAACGTATGCTTGCTTAAGGGGAAAGGTGAGTTAGGGTGCAGCACAAAACCAGAGATTGAAATTAGCACAGATACCGTTCCATAAGCCAAATATGTTATAGACAAGAGCTACTCCCTGCTCAATGAGGTGGACACTACACCACATATTAAACGCCTAAGAATATACCTGACTAGTAAGAATCTTAAAACCTATGGATTTATATGTCTCCGAAAGAGAATCAAGCTTGTGTACAGCGGCATAAACGCAGCAGTGATAGGAATGGTGAGGTTCGGTGAGCAAATGCAGACCCTTTGAAGTCATATTGCATGGTACCCATTCCATGGGCCTCAACTCTCCAGGTTTAAGGGATTCTTCCTTCAGCTAAAACATGCATGTGGAACTCAGAGTATGATCCACTGTGTGATCGGGAAACGTGATCAAATGTGTCTCAGCTTTCGTCCCCTAGTACTCGGGTGCAACATTCCAGACGCTTTACTAACACTCTCCCCACTTGGAGAGTCAGTGCCTTTAACGTCTTGTTTGTCCCAGTTTGCAATTTCTGCGGAAAATGAACAGGAATAGGGAGAACCCATGAGAGACTAGATGGAGGTGTCTGGACAGGCAAATTTAACTCTCATTTCCCACCAGGAAGAGGAATTAACCAAAGGCTCAGCGTGCCATGCCTGAACCACACTAGGGCCTGAAGCAATCCTGCGGTGTTGCGGCCAGCTCACAAGAAAGCGAGTTGAAGAAAGGAGCTCAGGGGCACTGTCATTCACAAACCTGCAGAGTTATAACTGACAGCTATCGTCCAAAAATATATTGAAGTAAGGCTGCCAAGAGGACTTGAAAGCTTGGCAGAATTGCAGGAAACCGATTTCAGGAGGTAGACTGGAATTGCATGTAAAGCATAGGAAAAGAGGCAGAACGTCCACAATGATGCACTTGGCCAAAAAGGGCGTATGCGTTTTTTCCTGAATATATTCAGGAAAAAACGCATACGCCCTTTTTGGCCAACCAAGCATGCTTGCAAAGGAAATCTGCACTACAATGAAGTCTCACTGCCCCCAGTCAAAAGGGCCATCTGAAAAAAGTGTAAAATCCAGAAAGGCAGGACAGGCCATGGAGAACTGGGAGCCTTGTTATGCTGATGGGCGGGATGTAAATTGCCAACAGCCACTCTGGAGAAGTGTATGGTGTTTCCTGAAACATCTAAGAAACAAAGCAACAGAGCCTAGGGCACTTCCTCTTATGGTCCTATAGCTTAGGGAAATTAAACTCAAAAAGACACAGGCACCCCAAATTATGGGAAGGCTCTGTTTACAAGAACCTCATTTATGGTACAAGTTCAATATCGCAGAAAGCAAAACATGGATAAAGAATTTGTGGTACTTACGTACAATGCAGTATCACTCAGCAATGAAATCTATGTCATCAGGCCCGTAGCATCACAACGTGTGGATTCAGGTACGATGATTCTAAGTGAAATAAGTCACACAGAAAAAGAAACATCATAAGATATCACTAGTACACGGAATGTAAACTTCGCTACACAGGAACTGAATTTCAAAGAAGAACAGGGTCTCAAATGTAGAAAACCAACTTATGCTTGCTTAAGGGGAAAGGTGAGTTGGGGTGCTGCATAAAACCTGAGATTGAAATTGGCACAGATACAGTTCCATAAGCGAAATATGTAATAGACAAGAGCTACCCCTTCTTCAACGAAGTGGACTCAATACCCCATATTAAACGCCTAAGAATATACCTGACTAGTAAGAATCTTAAAACCTATGGAATTATAGGTCTCCGAAAGTGAATCAAGAGTGTGTACAGTGGCATAAATTCAGCAGTGATAGGATTGGTGAGGTTCGGTGAGCAAATGCAGACCCTTTGAAGTCATATTGCATGGTACCCATTACATGGGTCTCAACTCTCCAGGTTTAAGGGATTCTTCCTTCAAGTAAAAGATGCATGTGGAACCCAGAGTATGATCCACCGTGTGTTCGGGAAACGTGTTCAAATGTGTCTCAGTTTTCGTCCCCTCGTACTTGGGTGCAACATTCCAGACGCTTTACTAACACTCTCCCCACTTGGAGAGTCAGTGCCTTTAACATCCTGTTTGGCCCAGTTTGCAATTTCTGCGGAAAATGAACAGGAATAGGGAGAACCAATGACAGACTAGCTGGAGGTGTCTGGACGGGCAAATTTAACTCTCATTTCCCACCAGGAAGAGGAATTAACCAAAGGCTCTGCGTGCCGTGCCGGAACCACACTAGGGCCTGAAGCAATCCTGCGGTGTTGTGGCCAGCTCACGAGAAAGCAAGTTGAAGAAAGGAGCTCAGGGGCACTGTAATTCACAAACCTGCAGAGTTATAAATGACAGCTATCGTCCAAAAATATATTGAACTAAGGCAGCCAAGACGACTTGACAGCGGAGCAGAAGTGCAGGAAACCGATTACAAGAGGTAGACTGGAATTGCTTGTAAAGCATAGGAAAAGAGGCAGAACGTCCACAATGATGCACTTGGCCAAAAAGGGCGTATGCGTTTTTTCCTGAATATATTCAGGAAAAAACGCATACACACTTTTTGGCCAACCAAGCAAGCTTGCAAAGGAAATCTGCACTACAATGATGTCTCACTGACCCCCAGTCAAAAGGGCCATCTGAAAAAAGTGTAAAATCCAGAAAGGCAGGACAGGCCATAAAGAACTGGGAGCCTTGTTATGCTGATGGGCGGGATGTAAATTGCCAACAGCCACTCGGGAGAAGTGTATGGTGTTTCCTGAAACATCTAATAAACAAAGCAGAAGAGCCTAGGGCACTTCCACTTATATTCCTATAGCTTAGGGAAATTAAAATCCAAAAGACACACCACCCCAAAGTTTGGGATGGCTCTGTTTACAAGAACCTCATTTACGGTACAAGTTCAATATCACAGAAAGCGAAAAATGGATAAAGAAGTTGTGGTACTTACGTACAATGCAATATCACTCAGCTATGAAATCTATGTGTTCAGGCCCATAGCAGCATAATGAGTGGATTCAGGTACGATGATTCTAAGTGAAATAAGTCACACAGAAAAACAAACATCATAAGATATCACTACTATACGGAATGTAAACTTGGCTACACAGGAACTGAATTACAAAACAGAACAGGGTCTCAAATGTAGAAAACCAACTTATGCTTGCTTAAGGGGAAAGGTGAGTTGGGGTGCTGCATAAAACCAGAGATTGAAATTAGCACAGATACCGTTCCATAAGCCAAATACGTAATAGACAAGAGCTACTACTTGCTCATTGAAGTGGACTCAACACCCCATATTAAACGCCTAAGAATATACCTGACTATAAGAATCTTAAAACCTATGGATTTATATGTCTCCGAAAGAGAATCAAGCGTGTGTACAGCTGCATAAACGCAGCAGTGATAGGATTGGTGAGGTTCGGTGAGCAAATGCAGACCCTTTGAAGTCATATTGCATGGTACCCATTCCATGGGTCTCAACTCTCCAGGTTTAAGGGATTCTTCCTTCAGCTAAAACATGCATGTGGAACCCAGAGTATGATCCTCCGTTTGATCGGGAAACGTGTTCAAATGTGTCTCAGTTTTCGTCCCCTGGTTCTCGGGTGCAACATTCCAGACGCTTTACTAACACTCTCCCCACTTGGAGAGTCAGTGCCTTTAACATCCTGTTTGGCCCAGTTTCCAATTTCTGCGGAAAATGAACTGGAATAGGGAAAACCAATGAGAGACTAGCTGGAGGTGTCTTGACGGGCAAATTTAACTCTCATTTCCCACCAGGAAGAGGAATTAACCAAAGGCTCAGTGTGCCATGCGGGAACCACACTAGGGCCTGAAGCAATCCTGCGGTGTTGCGGCCAGCTCACAAGAAAGAGAGTTGAAGAATGGAGCTCAGGGGCACTGTCATTCACAAACCTGCAGAGTTATAAATGACAGCTATCATCCAAAAATATATTGACGTAAGGCTGCCAAGAGGACTTGAAAGTGGGGCAGAATTGCAGGAAACCGATTTCAGGAGGTAGACTGGAATTGCATGTAAAGCATAGGAAAAGAGGCAGAACGTCAACAATGATGCACTTGGCCAAAAAGGGCATATGCGTTTTTTCCTGAATATATTCAGGAAAAAACGCATACGCACTTTTTGGCCAACCAAGCAAGCTTGCAAATGAAATCTGCACTACAATGAAGTCTCACTGCCCCCCGGTCAAAAGGGCCATCCGAAAAAATTGTAAAATCCAGAAAGGCAGGTAAGGCCATGGAGAACTGGGAGCCTCGTTATGCTGATGGGCGGATGTAAATTGCCAACAGCCACTCTGGAGAAGTGTATGGTGTTTCCTGAAACATCTAAAACACAAAGCAACAGAGCCTAGGGCACTTCCACTTATGGTTCTATAGCTTAGGGAAATTAAAATCAAAAAACCAGCCACCTCAAAGTTTGGGACGGATTTGTTTACAAGAACCTCGTTTAGGTACAAGTTCAATATCGCAGAAAGCAAAAATGGATAAAGAAGTTGTGGTACTTACGTACAATGCAATATCACTCAACAACGAAATCTGTGTCATCAGTCCCGTAGCAGCATCATGAGTGGATTCAGGTACGATGATTCTAAGTGAAATAAGTCACACAGAAAAAGAAACATCATAAGATATCACTAATACACGGAATGTAACCTTGGCTACACAGGAACTGAATTACAAAACAGCACAGGGTCTCAAATGTAGAAAACCAACTTATGTTTGCTTAAGGGGAAAGCTGAGTTGGGGTGCTGGATAAAACCAAAGATTGAAATTAACACAGATACCGTTCCATAAGCCAAATATGTACTTAACAAGAGCTACTCCTTGTTCAACGAGGTGGACTCAACACCCCATATTAAACGCCTAAGAATATACCTGACTAGTAAGAATCTTAAAACCTATGGATTTATATGTCTCCGAAATAGAATCAAGTGTGTGTACAGCGGCAAAAACACAGCAGTGATAGGATTGGTGAGGTTCGGTGAGCAAATGCAGAACCTTTGAAGTCATATTGCATGGTACGCATTCCATGGGTCTCAACTCTCCAGGTTTAAGGGATTCTTCCTTCAGCTAAAACATGCATGTGGAACCCAGAGTATGATCCACCGTGTGATCGGAAAACGTGTTCAAATGTGTCTCAGATTTCGAACCCTGGTACTCGGGTGCAACATTCCAGACGCTTTACTAACACTCTCCCGACTTGTAGAGTCAGTGCCTTTAACCTCCTGTTTGGCCCAGTTTGCAATTTCTGCGGAAGATGAACAGGAATAGGAGAACCAATGAGAGACTAGCTGGAGGTGTCTGGACGGGCAAATTTAACTCTCATTTGCCACCAGGAAGAGGAATTAACCAAAGGCTCAGCGTGCCATTCCGGAACCGGATTAGGGCCTGAAGCAATCCTGCGGTGTTGCGGCCAGCTCACAAGAAAGCGAGTTGAAGAAAGGAGCTCAGGGGCACTGTAATTCACAAACCTGCAGAGTTATGAATGACAGCTATCGTCCGAAAATATACTGAAGTATGGCTGCCAAGAGGACTTGAAAGCGGGGCAGAATTGCAGGAAACCGATTTCAGGAGTTAGACTGGAATTGCATTTAAAGCATAGGAAAAGAGGCAGAACGTCCACAATGATGCACTTGGCCAAAAAGGGCGTATGCGTTTTTTCCTGAATATATTCAGGAAAAAACGCATACGCCCTTTTTGGCCAACCAAGCAAGCTTGCAAAGAAATCTGCACTACAATGAAGTCTCACTTCCCCCCGGTCAAAAGGGCCATCTGAAAAAAGTGTAAAATCCAGAAAGGCAGGACAGGCCATGGAGAACTGGGAGCCTTGTTATGCTGATGGGCGGGATGTAAATTGCCAACAGCCACTCGGGAGAAGTGTATGGTGTTTCCTGAAACATCTAAAAAACAAAGCAACAGAGCCTAGGGCACTTCCACTTATGGTCCTATAGCATAGGGAAATTAAAATCAAAAAGACACAGGCACCCCAAAGTTTGGGACGGCTCTGTTTACAAGAACCTCGTTTACGGTACAAGTTCAATATCAAAGAAAGCGAAAAATGGATAAAGAAGTTGTGGTAATTATGTACAATGCAATATCACTCAGCAATGAAATCTATGTCATCAGGCCCGTAGCAGCATAATGAGTGGATTCAGGTATGATGATTCTAACTGAAATAAGTCACACAGAAAAAGAAACATCATAAGATATCACTAATACACGGAATGTAAACTTGGCTACACAGGAACTGAATTACAAAACAGAACAGGGTCTCAAATTTAGAAAACCAACTTATGCTTGCTTAAGGGGAAAGGTGAGTTGGGGTGCTGCATAAAACCAGAGATTGAAATGAGCACAGATAAAGTTCCTTAAGCCAAATATGGAATAGACAAGAGCTACTCCTTGCTCAACGAAATGGGCTCAACACCCCATATTAAACGCCTAAGAATGTACCTGACTAGTAAGTATCTTAAAACCTATGGATTGCTATGTCTCCGAAAGAGAATCAAGCGTGTGTACAGGGGCATAAACGCAGCAGTGATAGGATTGGAGAGGTTCGGTGAGCAAATGAAGACCCTTTGAAGTCATATTGCATGGTACCCATTCCACGGGTCTCAACTCTCCAGGTTTAAGGGGTTCTTCCTTCAGCTAAAACATGCATGTGGTACCCAGAGTATGATCAACCGTGTGATCGGGACGTGTTCAAATATGTCTCAGTTTTCGACCCCTGGTACTCGGGTGCAACATTCCAGACGCTTTACTAACACTCTCCCGACTTGTAGAGTCAGTGCCTTTAACCTCCTGTTTGGCCCAGTTTGCAATTTCTGCGGAAGATGAACAGGAATAGGAGAACCAATGAGAGACTAGCTGGAGGTGTCTGGACGGGCAGATTTAACTCTCATTTGCCACCAGGAAGAGGAATTAACCAAAGGCTCAGCATGCCATGCCGGAACCGGATTAGGGCCTGAAGCAATCCTGCGGTGTTGCGGCCAGCTCACAAGAAAGCGAGTTGAAGAAAGGAGCTCAGGGGCACTGTCATTCACAAACCTGCAGAGTTATGAATGACAGCTATCGTCCAAAAATATACTGAAGTAAGGCTGCCAAGAGGACTTGAACGCGGGACAGAATTGCAGGAAACCCATTTCAGGAGGTAGACTGGAATTGCATTTAAAGCATAGGAAAAGAGGCAGAACGTCCACAATGATGCACTTGGCCAAAAAGGGCGTATGCGTTTTTTCCTGAATATATTCAGGAAAAAACGCATACGCCCTTTTTGGCCAACCAAGCAAGCTTGCAAAGAAATCTGCACTACAATGAAGTCTCACTTCCCCTGGTCAAAAGGGCCATCTGAAAAAAGTGTAAAATCCAGAAAGGCAGGACAGGCCATGGAGAACTGGGAGCCTTGTTATGCTGATGGGCGGGATGTAAATTGCCAAGAGCCACTTGGGAGAAGTGTATGGTGTTTCCTGAAACATCTAAAAACCAAAGCAACAGAGCCTAGGGCACTTCCACTTATGGTCCTAAAGCTTAGGGAAATTAAAATCAAAAAGACACAGCCACCCCAAAGTTTGGGACGGCTCTGTTTACAAGAACCTCGTTTACGGTACAAGTTCAATATCAAAGAAAGCGAAAAATGGATAAAGAAGTTGTGGTAATTATGTACAATGCAATATCACTCAGCAATGAAATCTATGTCATCAGGCCCGTAGCAGCATAATGAGTGGATTCAGGTATGATGATTCTAACTGAAATAAGTCACACAGAAAAAGAAACATCATAAGATATCACTAATACACGGAATGTAAACTTGGCTACACAGGAACTGAATTACAAAACAGAACAGGGTCTCAAATTTAGAAAACCAACTTATGCTTGCTTAAGGGGAAAGGTGAGTTGGGGTGCTGCATAAAACCAGAGATTGAAATTAGCACAGATACTGTTCCATAAGCCAAATATGTAATAGACCAGAGCTACTCATTGCTCAACGAAGTGGACTCAACACCCCATATTAAACGCGTAAGAATATACCTGACTAGTAAGAATCCTAAAACCTATGGATTTATATGTCTCCAAAAGAGAATCAAGCGTGTGTACAGGGGCATAAACGCAGCAGTGATAGGATTGGAGAGGTTCGGTGAGCAAATGCAGACCCTTTGAAGTCATATTGCATGGTACCCATTCCATGGGTCTCAACTCTCCAGGTTTAAGGGATTCTTCCTTCAGCTAAAACATGCATGTGGAACTCAGAGTATGATCCACTGTGTGATCGGGAAACGTGATCAAATGTGTCTCAGCTTTCGTCCCCTAGTACTCGGGTGCAACATTCCAGACGCTTTACTAACACTCTCCCCACTTGGAGAGTCAGTGCCTTTAACGTCTTGTTTGTCCCAGTTTGCAATTTCTGCGGAAAATGAACAGGAATAGGGAGAACCCATGAGAGACTAGATGGAGGTGTCTGGACAGGCAAATTTAACTCTCATTTCCCACCAGGAAGAGGAATTAACCAAAGGCTCAGCGTGCCATGCCTGAACCACACTAGGGCCTGAAGCAATCCTGCGGTGTTGCGGCCAGCTCACAAGAAAGCGAGTTGAAGAAAGGAGCTCAGGGGCACTGTCATTCACAAACCTGCAGAGTTATAACTGACAGCTATCGTCCAAAAATATATTGAAGTAAGGCTGCCAAGAGGACTTGAAAGCTTGGCAGAATTGCAGGAAACCGATTTCAGGAGGTAGACTGGAATTGCATGTAAAGCATAGGAAAAGAGGCAGAACGTCCACAATGATGCACTTGGCCAAAAAGGGCGTATGCGTTTTTTCCTGAATATATTCAGGAAAAAACGCATACGCCCTTTTTGGCCAACCAAGCATGCTTGCAAAGGAAATCTGCACTACAATGAAGTCTCACTGCCCCCAGTCAAAAGGGCCATCTGAAAAAAGTGTAAAATCCAGAAAGGCAGGACAGGCCATGGAGAACTGGGAGCCTTGTTATGCTGATGGGCGGGATGTAAATTGCCAACAGCCACTCTGGAGAAGTGTATGGTGTTTCCTGAAACATCTAAGAAACAAAGCAACAGAGCCTAGGGCACTTCCACTTATGGTCCTATAGCTTAGGGAAATTAAACTCAAAAAGACACAGCCACCCCAAATTATGGGAAGGCTCTGTTTACAAGAACCTCATTTATGGTACAAGTTCAATATCGCAGAAAGCAAAACATGGATAAAGAATTTGTGGTACTTACGTACAATGCAATATCACTCAGCAATGAAATCTATGTCATCAGGCCCGTAGCAACATAATGAGTGGATTCAGGTACGATGATTCTAACTGAAATAAGTCACACAGTAAAAGAAACATCATAAGATATCACTGGTACACGGAATGTAAACTTGGCTACACAGGAACTGAATTACAAAACAGAACAGGGTCTCAAATTTAGAAAACCAACTTATGCTTGCTTAAGGGGAAAGGTGAGTTGGGGTGCTGCATAAAACCGGAGATTGAAATGAGCACAGATACCGTTCCATAAGCCAAATATGTAATAGACCAAAGCTACTCCTTGCTCAACGAAATGGGCTCAACACCCCATATTAAACGCCTAAGAATGTACCTGGCTAGTAAGTATCTTAAAACCTATAGATTGTTATGTCTCCGAAAGAGAATCAAGCATGTGTACAGGGGCATAAACGCAGCAGTGATAGGATTGGAGAGGTTCGGTGAGCAAATGAAGACCCTTTGAAGTCATATTGCATGGTACCCATTCCACGGGTCTCAACTCTCCAGGTTGAAGGGATTCTTCCTTCAGCTAAAACATGCATGTGGAACCCAGAGTATGATGAACCATGTGATCGGGAGACGTGTTCAAATATGTCTCAGTTTTCGACCCCTGGTACTCGGGTGCAACATTCCAGACGCTTTACTAACACTCTCCCGACTTGGAGAGTCAGTGTCTTTAACCTCCTGTTTGGCCCAGTTTGCAATTTCTGCGGAAGATGAACAGGAATAGGAGAACCAATGAGAGACTAGCTGGAGGTGTCTGGACGTGCAAATTTAACTCTCATTTGCCACCAGGAAGAGGAATTAACCAAAGGCTCAGCGTGCCGTGCCGGAACCGGATTAGGGCCTGAAGCAATCCTGCGGTGTTGTGGCCAGCTCACAAGAAAGCGAGTTGAAGAAAGGAGCTCAGGGGCACTGTAATTCACAAACCTGCAGAGTTATAAATGACAGCTATCGTCCAAAAATATACTGAAGTAAGGCTGCCAAGAGGACTTGAAAGCGGGGCAGAATTGCAGGAAACCGATTTCAGGAGGTAGACTGGAATTGCATTTAAAGCATAGGAAAAGAGGCAGAACGTGGACAATGATGCACTTGGCAAGAAGGGCGTATGCGTTTTTCCCTGAATATATTCAGGAAAAAAGGCATACGCCCTTTTTGGCCAACCAAGCAAGCTTGCAAAGGAAATCTGCACTACAATGAAGTCTCACTTCCCCCCGGTCAAAACGGCCATCTGAAAAAAGTGTAAAATCCAGAAAGGCAGGACAGGCCATGGAGAACTGGGAGCCTTGTTATGCCAATGGGCGGGATGTAAATTGCCAACAGCCACTCTGGAGAAGTGTATGGTGTTTCCTGAAACATCTAAAAAACAAAGCAACAGAGCCTAGGGCACTTCCACTTATGGTCCTATAGCTTAGGGAAATTAAAATCAAAAAGACACAGCCACCCCAAAGTTTGGGACGGCTCTGTTTACAAGAACCTCGTTTACGGTACAAGTTCAATATCGCAGAGAGCGAAAAATGGATAAAGAAGTTGTGGTACTTACGTACAATGCAATATCACTCAGCAATGAAATCTATGTCATCAGGCCCGTAGCAGCATAATGAGTGGATTCAGGTACGATGATTCTAAGTTAAATAAGTCACACAGAAAGAGAAACTTCATAAGATATCACTAATACACGGAATGTAAGCTTGGCTACACAGGAGCTGAATTACAAAACAGAACAGGGTCTCAAATTTAGAAAACCAACTTATGCTTGCTTAAGGGGAAAGGTGAGTTGGGGTGCTACATAAAACCAGAGATTGAAATGAGCACAGATAAAGTTCCTTAAGCCAAATATGGAATAGACAAGAGCTACTCCTTGCTCAACGAAATGGGCTCAACACCCCATATTAAACGCCTAAGAATGTACCTGACTAGTAAGTATCTTAAAACCTATGGATTGCTATATCTCCGAAAAAGAATCAAGCGTGTGTACAGGGGCATAAACGCAGCAGTGATAGGATTGGAGAGGTTCGGTGAGCAAATGAAGACCCTTTGAAGTCATATTGCATTGTACCCATTCCACCGGTCTCAAATCTCCAGGTTGAAGGGATTCTTCCTTCAGCTAAAACATGCATGTGGAACACAGAGTATGATGAACCCTGTGATTGGGACACGTGTTCAAATATGTCTCAGTTTTCGACCGCTGGTACTCGGGTGCAACATTCCAGATGCTTTACTAACACTCTCCCGACTTGGAGAGTCAGTGCCTTTAACCTCCTCTTTGGCACAGTTTGCAATTTGTGTGGAAGATGAACAGGAATAGGAGAACCAATGAGAGACTAGCTGGAGGTGTCTGGACGGGCAAATTTAACTCTCATTTGCCATCAGGAAGAGGAATTAACCAAAGGCTCAGCGTGCCATGCCTGAACCACACTAGGGCCTGAAGCAATCCTGCGGTGTTGCGGCCAGCTCACAAGAAAGCGAGTTGAAGAAAGGAGCTCAGGGGCACTGTCATTCACAAACCTGCAGAGTTATAAATGACAGCTATCGTCCAAAAATATACTGAAGTAAAGCTGCCAAGAGGACTTGAAAGCGGGGCAGAATTGCAGGAAACCGATTTCAGGAGGTAGACTGGAATTGCATTTAAAGCATAGGAAAAGAGGCAGAACGTCCACAATGATGCACTTGGCCAAAAAGTGCCTATGCGTTTTTTCCTGAATATATTCAGGAAAAAACGCATAGGCCCTTTTTGGCCAACCAAGCAAGCTTGCAAAGGAAATCTGCACTACAATGAAGTCTCACTGCCAACCGGTCAAAAGGGCCATCTGAAAAAAGTGTAAAATCCAGAAAGGCAGGACAGGCCATGGAGAACTGGGAGCCTTGTTATGCAGATGAGCGGGATGTAAATTGCCAACAGCCACTCTGGAGAAGTGTATGGTGTTTCCTGAAACATCTAAAACACAAAGCAACAGAGCCTAGGGCACTTCCACTTATGGTCCTATAGCTTAGGGAAATTAAAATCAAAAAGACACAGCCACCCCAAAAATTTGGGACGGCTCTGTTTACAAGAACCTCGTTTACGGTACAAGTTCAATATCGCAGAGAGCGAAAAATGGATAAAGAAGTTGTGGTACTTACGTACAATGCAATATCATTCAGCAATGAAATCTATGTCATCAGGCCCGTAGCAGCATAATGAGTGGATTCAGGTATGATGATTCTAACTGAAATAAGTCACACAGAAAAAGAAACATCATAAGATATCACTAATACATGGAATGTAAACATGGCTACACAGGAACTGAATTACAAAACAGAACAGGGTCTCAAATTTAGAAAACCAACTTATGCTTGCTTAAGGGGAAAGTTGAGTTGGGGTGCTGCATAAAACCAGAGATTGAAATGAGCACAGATAAAGTTCCTTAAGCCAAATATGTAATAGACAAGAGCTACTCCTTGCTCAACGAAATGGGCTCAACACCCCATATTAAACGCCTAAGAATGTACCTGACTAGTAAGTATCTTAAAACCTATGGATTGCTATGTCTCCGAAAGAGAATCAAGCGTGTGTACAGGGGCATAAACGCAGCAGTGATAGGATTGGAGAGCTTCGGTGAGCAAATGAAGACCCTTTGAAGTCATATTGCATGGTACCCATTCCACGGGTCTCAACTCTCCAGGTTGAAGGGATTCTTCCTTCAGCTAAAACATGCATGTGGAACCCAGAGTATGATGAACCATGTGATCGGGAGACGTGTTCAAATGTGTCTCAGTTTTCGTCCCCTGGTACTCGGGTGCAACATTCCAGAAGCTTTACTAACACTCTCCCCACTTGGAGAGTCAGTGCCTTTAACCTCCTGTTTGGCCCAGTTTGCAATTTCTGTGGAAAATGAACAGGAAGAGGGAGAACAAATGAGAGACTAGCTGGAGGTGTCTGGACGGGCAAATTTAACTCTCATTTCCCACCAGGAATAGGAATTAACCAAAGGCTCAGTGTGCCATGCCGGAACCACACTAGGGCCTGAAGCAATCCTGCGGTGTTGCGGCCCGCTCACAAGAAAGCGAGTTGAAGAAAAGAGCTCAGGGGCACTGTAATTCACAAACCTGCAGAGTTCTAAATGACAGCTATCGTCCAAAAATATATTGAAGTAAGGCTGCCAAGAGGACTAGAAAGCGGGGCAGAATTGCAGGAAACCGATTTCAGGAGGTATCGGGAGTCGCTCTTAAAGCATAGGAAGAGAGACAGAACTTGGAAAATAATGCACTTGGCAAAAAAGGGCATATGTGTTTTATCCAGAGCTCTCATAACTGAGCGGAGGAGATTCCCAGCAGCCTCCAACTGCCACCTGAGGGCTCACATTGCCAAGGCAACATGAGCAAGCCAGGCAGGAGTTACCTCACAGCAGAGGTCCCACCTCACAGAAGGTTGAGAAACCCAGCCAACATCAGACTCTCACCAGAGGCCCTACATCACCAAGGGGATGGGAACCAGGCAGGAGTGTCTTCACACCAGTGGGGCCACATCATCGAAAGGTGAGGTACTCAGCACATGTGTCCTCAAACCAGAGGACCCACATCTCCAAGGGCCTCGGAGTGAGGCAGGCAGGAGTAGCCTCACAACACTGGGCCCATAGAATAAAAAAGTGAGGAATCCAGCAGTTGGAACCTCCCAGTAGGCGGCCCAGAGCACCGAGGCTATGGGATCCAGGCCACTCTGAACTCACAGAAGAGGGCCCATGTCATGAAACTGAACAACCCAGCCATTGGGACCTCAGAGCAGGAGGCCCACATCCCCATGGGGATGGAAATCTGGTAGGAGTGTCCTCGCACCACTGAGAACATATCAGAAAATTTTGGGCGACCAGCAGTTAGGGCCTGACGCCAGAGGACCCTCATCACCAAGGGAAGGAGGCTCCCAGCAGGCTCCAACTGCCACCAGAGGGCTGACGTCGCCAAGGCGATGTGTGCCAACCAGGCACGAATGACCTCACAGCAGAGGGCCCACCTCAGAGAAGTGTGACGAACCCAGTCAAGATCAGACTCACACCAGAGGGCCCACATCACCAAATGGATTGGAACCAGGCAGGACTGTCCTCACATGAGTAGGGCCACATCATCTAAAGGTGAGGAACCCAGAACATGTGGCTTCAAACCATAGGACACCCATCACCAAGGGGCTAGGAGTGAGGCAGGCAGGAGGAGCCTCATAACAGAGGGCCCAAAAATAAGAAAGGTGAGGAATCCAGCATTTGGAACCTCCCAGCAGGCGGCCCAGAGCACAGAGGCTAGGGGATCCAGGCCGGAGTGAACTAACACCAGACAGCCCACATCATGAAACTGTGAGCAACCCAGACATTGGGACCTCAGAGCAGAAGGCCCACATCCCCATAGTGATGGGAACATGACAGGAGTGTCCTGGCATCACTGGGCTCACATTAGAAAACGTGGGGTGCTCAGAAGTTAGGGCCTGACGCTAGAGGGCACTCATCACCGAGAGGAGGAGGCTCCCAGCAGGCTCCAGCTGCCACCAGAGGGCCAACGTCGCCAAGGCGATGTGTGCCAGCCCGGCAGGAGTGACCTCACAGCAGAGGGCCCACCTCACAGAAGGGTGAGGAACACAGCCAGGATCAGACTCTCACCAGAGGGCCCACATCACCAAGGGGATGAGAACCAGGCAGGAGTGTCCCCACACCAGTGGGACATCATCATCGAGAGGTGAGGATCCCAGCACATGTGTCCTCAAACCAGAGGAACCACATCACCAAGGGGTTCAGAATGAGGCTGGCAGGACCGGCCTCACAACACAGGGTCCATAGAATATAAAAGTTGAGGAATCCAGCAGTTGGAACCTCCCAGCAAGCGGCCCAGAGCACCGAGGCTATGGGATCCAGGCCGCAGTGAACTCACAGCAGAGGGCCCACATCATGAACCTGTGAGCAGCCCAGCCGTTGGGACCTCAGAACAGAAGGCCCACATCCCCATGGGAATGGGAACCTGGCTGGAGTGTCCTCGCACCACTGGGCGCACATCAGAAAATGTGGGGAGCCCACCATTTAGGGCCTGATGCCAGAGGGCCGTCATCACCGAGAGGAGGAGGCACC
The DNA here is from genome assembly GCF_949774975.1 of Lagenorhynchus albirostris. Lineage (NCBI taxonomy): Eukaryota > Metazoa > Chordata > Mammalia > Artiodactyla > Delphinidae > Lagenorhynchus > Lagenorhynchus albirostris. The sequence goes on along the minus strand of NC_083098.1, from coordinate 60,512,828 downwards.
CTGCATGCTCCAACTGCCACCAGAGGGCTCACGTCTCCAAGGTGACGTGTGCCAGCCAGGCAGGAGTGACCACACAGCAGAGGGCCTACCTCACAGAACGTTGAGGAACCCAGCCAGGATTAGACTCTCGCCAGAGGGCCCACCTCACCAAGGGGATGGGAACCCGGCAGGAGTGTCCTCACACGAGTGGGGCCACATCATCGAAAGGTGAGGAACGCAGCACATGTGGCCTCAAGCCATAGGGCAGTCATCACCAAGGGGCTGGCAGTGAGGCAGGCAGGAGGAGCCTCACAACAGAGGGCACATAGAATAAAAAAGTTGAGGAATCCAGCAGTTGGAACCTCCCAGCAGGCGGCTCAGAGCACCGATGATAAGGGATCCTTGCCGGAGTGAACTCACAGCAGAGGGCCCACATCATGGTACTGTGAGCAAGCCAGCCGTTTTGACCTCAGAGCAGAAGGCCCATATCCCCATGGGGAAGGGAACATGGCAAGAGTGTCCTCACTCACTTGGCGCACATCAGAAAATGTGGGGAGCCCAGCAGTTATGGCCTAAGGCAAGAGGGCCCTCATCACCGAGGGGAGGAGGATCCCAGCACACTCCAACTGCCACCAGAGGGCCCATGTCACCAAGGTGACGTGTGCAAGACAGGCATGATTGACCTCACAGCAGAGGGCCCACCTCACAGAAGGGTGAGGAACCCAGCCAGGATCAGATTCTCACCTGAGGGCCCACATCAGCAAGGGGATGGGAACCAGTCAGGACAGTCTTCCCTCCAGTGGGGCCACATCATCAAAAGGTGCGGAACCCAGCACATGTGGCCTCAAATCAGAGGACACATATCACAAAGGGAATGGGAGTGAGGCAGGCAGGAGTAGCCTAAAAACAGAGGGCCCAAAGAATAAGAAAGGTGAGGAATCCAGCAGTTGGAACCTCCCAGCAGGCGGCCGAGAGCACAGAAGCTATGGGATGCAGGCAGGAGTGAACTAACAGCAGAGAGCCCACATCATGAAACTGTGAGCAACCCAGGCGTTGGGACCTCAGAGCAGAAGGCCCACATCCCAATGGGGATGTGAACCTGGCTGGAGTGTCCTCGCACCACTGGGCACACATCACAAAATGTGGGGAGCCCAGCAGTTAGGGCCTGACGCCAGAGGGCCCTCATCACCAAGGGGAGGAGGCCCCCAGCAGGCTCCAAGTGCCACCAGAGGGCTCATGTCCACAAGGCGAGGTGAGCAAGCCAGGCAGGAGTGACCTCACAGCGGACGGCCCACCTCACAGATGGGTGAGGAACCCAGCCAGGATCAGACTCTCAACAGAGGGCCCACATCACCAAGGGGATGTGAACCAGGCAGGAGTCTCCTAGGACCATTGGTCCCACATCATCGAAAGGTGAGGAACCCAGCACATGTGGCCTCAAACCAGACGACACACATCACGAAGGGGCTGGGAGTGAGGCAGGCAGGAGGATCCTCACAACAGAGGGCCCAAAAAATTAAAAAAGTGAGGAATCCAGCAGTTGGAACCTCCCAGCAGGCGGCCAAGAGCACAGAGGCTATGGGATCCAGGCCTCTGTGAACTAACACCAGAGAGCCCACATCATGAAAATGTGAACAACCCAGCCGTTGGGACCTCAGAGCAGAAGGCCCACATCCCCATGGAGATGGGATCCTAAGAGGAGTGCCAAAGCATCACTGGGCTCACTAAGAAAAGTTGGTGAGCCCAGCAGTTAGGGCCTGACGCAAGAGGGCCCTCAACACCGGGGGGAGGAGATTCCCAGCACGCTCCAACTGCCACCACACGGCTGACTTCACCAAGGCAATGTGTGCCAGCCATGCAGGAGTGACCTATCAGCAGAGGGTCTCCCTCACAGAAGGGTGAGGAACACAGCCAGGAACAGACTCTCACCAGGGGGTCCACATAACCACGTGGATGAGAACCAGGCAGGAGTGTCCTCACACTAGTGGGGCCACATCATCGAAAGGTGAGGAACCCAGCAAAGGTGGCCACAAACCAGAGGACCCACATCACCAAGGGGTTGAGAGTGAGGTAGGTGTCTGGACGGGCATATTTAACACTCATTTCCCACCAGGAAGAGGAATTAACCAAAGGCTCAGCGTGCCCTGCCAGAAGCAGATTAGGACCTGAAGCAGTCTTGCAGGTTTGCGGCCAGCTCACAAGAAAGCGAGTTGAAGAAAGGAGCTCAGGGGCACTGTAATTCACAAACCTGCAGAGTTATAAATGACAGATAACGTCCAAAAATATACCGAAGTAAGGCTGCCAAGAGGACTTGAAAGCAGGGCAGAATTTCAGGAAACCGATTTCAGGAGGTAGACTGGATTTGCATTTAAAGCATAGGAAAAGAGGCAGAACATCGACAATGATGCACTTGGCAAAAAAGGGCGTATGAGTTTGTTCCTGAATATATTCAGGGAAAAACACATACGCCCTTTTTGGCAAACCAAGCAAGCTTGCAATGGAAATCCGAACTACTATGAAGTGTCACTTCCCCCCGGTCTAAAGGGCCATCTGAAAAAAGTGTAAAATCCAGAAAGGCAAGACAGGCCATGGGGAAAAAGGAGCCTTGTTATGCTGATGGGTGGGATGTAAATTGCCAACAGCCACTCTGGAGAAGTGTATGGTGTTTCCTGATACATCTGGAAAACAAAGCAACAGAGTCTAGGGCATTTCCACTTATGGGCCTATAGCTTAGGGAAATTAAAATCAAAAAGACACAGCCACCCCAAAATTCGGGACGGCTGTGTTTACAGGAACCTCTTCTACAGTTCAAGTTAAATATCCCAGAGAACAAATAATTGATAAAGAAGTTGCGGTACTTACGTACAACAGAATACCACTCAGCAATGAAATCTGTGTCACCAGGCCTGTACCAGCATAATGAGTGGATTGAGGCACGATGATTCTAAGTGAAATAAGTCACACAGAAAAAGAAACATCATAAGGTATCACTAATGCACGGAATGTAAACTTGGCTACACAGGAACTGAATTACAAAACAGAACAGGGTCTCAAGTTTAGAAAACCAACTTATGCTTGCTTAAGGGGAAAGGTGAGTTGGGGTGCTGCATAAAACCAGAGTTTGAAATTAGCACAGATACCGTTCCATAAGCCAAATATGTAATAGACAAGACCTACCCCTTGCTCAACGAAATGGACTCAACAATGAGGTATCACCTCACACCTGTTAGAATGGGCATCATCTGAAAATCTACAAACAACAAATGCTGGAAAGGGTGTGGAGAAAAGGAAGCCTCTTTCACTATTGTTGGGAATATAAATTGATACAGTCACTATGGAGAACAATATGGAGTTTCTTAAGAAACTAATAATAGAATTACCCTATGATACAGCAATCCCAGTACTGGACATATACCCAGACAAAACCATAAATCAAAAAGAGACATTCACCGCAATGTTCATTGCATCTCTATTTACAATATCGAGGTAATGGAAGCAACCTAAATGCCCACAGACAGACGAATGCATAAAGATGTGGTACATATATAAAGTGGAATATTACTAAGCCATGAAAGGAATGAAATTGGGTCATTTGTAGAGACGTCGATGGATCTAGAGACTGTCATACAGAGTGAAGTAAGTCAGAAAGAGAAAAACAAATCTTGTATATTCATGCATATATGTGGAACCTAGAAAAACTGTACAGATGAACCATTTTGCAAGGAATAAATAGAGCAACAGATGTAGACAACAATCGTATGGACACAAGGGGGGAAAGCTCTTGAGGGTGTGGTGGTGGGAGGAGTTGAGAGATTGGGATTGGCATGTAAACATTTATATGTATAAAATAGATAACCAATAAGAACCTGCTGTATAAAAATATAAAATAAAATTCAAAATTAAAAAGAAATAAAATTTAAAAAATAAAATAGAAAAAACAATTATTCCCTTCACATACATGTATTTATATGAATAAATTATTTCCATGCTTATATCTGTAAATACAAAAAAGAGGAATAAAATCTACCTTGAACCAAAAATGAAAAAGAGAAAAAAAAACAGAACCCACCAGTTACACAGAGGAAAACTGTATCAGGGCACTTGCTCCAGTTGTAAACAATTCTGAAGTTGGTCAGTGGTGGGGAATCGTCTCCCATTCAGCCAGCAGCCCCCACACAACAAGCGTCCTCATTGCAAAGCTGGGGCACCGTGCCGAGGCATCTGTGAGTAAACGTGAGCTGAGCCCCAGGCCAGTTGCTGCTGAACTGTTCCCACCCTTCCCAGGTAAAACACCTGAATATATACAAGGACTTGAAAGCCTAGAGGAAGGGCCATGGAGCCACACGAGTGACAGCATGCCAGCTGACTTGGTGCCTGCAGGCCAGCCAGGATGGTCCTGGCCCTGGGTGCTCTTCTGGAAGATTTCCATTTCCCTGCCTGAGATACCCGTCCTGTCCCTGCCCCCACTGCTTTTTTCCTTCCTCACCTCTGCCCAGGGAGAAATTCCAGCAGCAGGTATGGGTGACACATCCTCTTCTTTAGCAGGTGGCAGCCTGGCAACTGCTGCAGAAAGTCCAGCAGAGCCCCACTCACACTGGGCCACCCACAAAGCCGTGGCCTCTCACTCCCTCCCACCAGCCCAGCCCCGAGACTGCTGACAGGGCAGAGAAAATGGCGTCAGGCACAGCTGCAGGGGCTCTTGCTGCCTGGAGTGGTATTTATGTTGATCTCAACCCAGGCACACCTGGGGAGGGCAGGCCGGCAGGGTAAGGCTGCCCAGGTCAGCCAATCATCACCCCTCAGGGGCTCACAGTTGAAGAAAATGGAACTTGCTGAACCGGCCAGGTCCAAGGAACAGGTGTGGGCTCCTGAGAGTCAGGATAGACAAGGGGCTGCAGCTTTGGCTTGTTTTCTAATCATTTTATCTGGCCCATGAGTGGGAGACAACTTCAAGAAAACCCTCTCCTAATGAGAGGAACCCAGGAGTCAGGGAGAGGAGGGGTGGGTGGTGGTTGGAGACAGAGGCCTGGTGCCCTGGGTGCAGTGGAAGTGTCTGGAAGACCAGGTGGAGGGAGGCCACACAGAGTGATGCCCAGGGTCACAGACCTGTCGGAGCTGCTGTTTGTTAGTTCAAGTCCTGCTCTGAGGTGCTCTGTGTCAGCTCTGAGCGACAGGTGAGCTGGGGGTGCTCTTCAATGAGGGCTATGTGCACGGTTCCTGTGTGCCCAGCCCTGCCACGGTACCTGCAAGGGTAGCTCTGTATCCTGGGAGGGGCCTGACCATGAGAGCCCCGTGGGCTGGGTTGGGGGTGGGGTACCTGCCCAGGAGAGCTCCATATCCTGGGATTGGCCTGACCACGAGAGCCCCATGGGCTGCTGGGGACCTGGTAAAGGATGTCAGGACAGTCAGTGAAGCCACCGAGGATATACCTCCAGTTGCTCCTGATTCCTACACCCTGCTGGTCATTCTACCAACCACCAGGACATGGTATTCTGTATTAGTCTTCAATGATGCCTTCTTTTGTATTCCATTAGTCCCAGAGTCACAAGAAATTTTGGCTTGTGAGTGGCAGGACTCAACATACAACTAAAACAATACTTCCGGGCCGTCTTGCCCCAAGGGTTCAAAAATTCCCACACCATCTTTGGGGAAAGCTTAGCTAAAGACCGAAAAGTTCTACCTCTGGAAAAGGAAAGCCTCCTTCAATATGCAGATGACATTCTGATCGCCAGCCCTACTAAGGAGGCCTCTGAACTACCAAGCCAATAAAGGATAGAAGTTGTCCAAGAAAAAGCTCAAATATCACAGACTGCGGTGACCTGCCTGGGCTTCATTCTCACACAAGGTCGGAGAAGCCCATCCCAGGAAAGGGAAGAAACCATTTGCAGCCTTACCCCTTTCTAAAACTAGAAGACAGCTTAGGGGTTCCTGGGGAGGCCAGGGTTTGCTGCTTCTGGATCCCTAACTACAGCCTACTAGCTGGGCCTCTATATGAAACACTGAAAGGAAAAGATGATGATCCTTTTGAACAGAATCCAGAAGTGGCCTTTCAAGAATGGAAAGAGCAGTCAATTCAGACCCTTGCCCTGGAACTCCCTAATTGAGCTAAACCCTTTGACCTTTCCATTCCCGGTGAAAGGTGAATCGCCATTGGAGAATTAGTGCAAAAACTGGGACCACTTGAAATGGAACAACGCAAGAATGCCATCCAGGTAGGATAAACTACAGTCACCAAGGGGCTTGGCCCACTGCCACATCTGGCCAAGATACTGGCGGTATCTAAAAACCTGGAAATCAGCAGCCCAAAAGGCCACCTCTCTCCTAAGGGAAAAGGACCCCACGTGGTGATCCTAATCACCAACCATGCCCTGAAGTTGCAGGGTTCGCTCCGTGGGCACACCGACCTCAGGTGAGGAGGCCCTCCAACTCCAACATCCAGAGAGATAACCGGGGGCAACAGGGCACCATGACGACTCGTGTGAACATCACTTGACCTGGAGTTTCTCTCATAAAACAACAATAGTGTGTCCCGAAGGAGTAGACTACTGCTTGCAGGACTTACTGCACCCGGAGGGGAGCTAATAATCTTGGCGGGGGAACCGTATATCACACTGTCACCATAGAAAAGCCTACAGACACCATGATGATGGTGGCCAATAAGACCGGCTGGACTCCTGTTTACTTCAAAAGGCTGTTGACTCAGTGGCCATCATGGTCCTTGATCACCACTGACCCTGGACTGTCTGGGAGTTGAGCGGGCAAGGCTCTGACACCTGGTGCTGTTTTTACGTTAATTCAGGGGCCTAATTGAAGAAAGAGCAGACTACTGGTCAGAGCATCTAGGCTGGCAGAAACGGTCAGCCTAAGGTGGCCGAACAAATGTGGGGCGGGGTGAAATCGGCCCCCACAGCGTCTCTGCACATCTCTTTCCTGGACCCTCAAAGGTCATTAGAATCTATAACACTTCCAATGCTGGTGCTCAGGCGGACGAGCAGGGAGGCAGAGGTCCTGGGGCCAATCAACGTCACCTGGAGGCTGCTGGGGAGAAGTTCTGACCCTCGTCCCCTGGTATGAGGGCTCCCAACTCAGCACTCAGCAGTTACAGAAGAAGGGTCTGCACCCTCAGCACTCCAAGAATGAGGAACGGGACAAAAGGCAGAGGAGGGGTTTGTCCCCAGCAAAGCCCATTAAAAATCCCTGGGAGATAAAAATAGAATCTGGGCAATAAAGTCAAGTCTGACCTTTTTTATCCTTTGTGCTTTGTCTAATTTCACGTGCTCCTAGGGTCCCGCATGCAGAGGTTCCACACCCGGCACTTCAGACCAGATTTCCTAGTGCAGAATGGCTGGGTCGACACCTCAGCTCCTGGGGCCCAGTGCAGACTCCGAGATATAGAGCCTGAGCTGCAGCCAACCCGGCCCTCGAGAGCTCCGCCCCCTCCCTCCCACTGACTCTGACAGGATCTCTACACAGCAGCCCAGCCCACAGCCCACGGGGTAGTGCATGCTCTCACCTCTCCATTCTCTGATCAAAATATAAAGTTTCCTTTGCTTGGGAACCAAACTCAGTCTCGATCTGTTGGCCCCAATGACACTGGGCAGGGGGACACTTGTTGGGGTCCACTCTGGAGGATCAGTAACAGAAATTGAGACTATTGTAACTTCAATGAACAGATGTGTGAGCCAAACTGTAGTTAACATAGAACAGTTTAGAAGGCTCGGGTAAAATAAGATGTTTCTAACACTTCCATTTGATATTTCCATCACTTTATCATAAGCAAGTTCAGTGAAAAGGTTTGTCTTATTTGTCAGGTCAATATTAGAGAAATGAAGTGATTTCTTTCCAAGGATGTACATCTAATAATCTTGGTTAAAGCTTCAATCTTGTTTTAAATGCTTTTCCATTGAAAATGATACCTCTCTTTCAGCTCCCCCATTTCTGAGAAGTATAAAATCTTATAATTTATTATTATCAAAGGGGAAAGGTGGGAGGAGGGATAAATTAACAGTTTGGAATTAACACATACACACTGCTATGTATAAAGTAGATCATCAACAAGGAACTACTGGATAGCACAGGGAACTACACTCAATATTTTGCAATAACCTATAAGGGGAAATAATCGGAAAAAGAATAGATATTTTTACTGACATCATCTATCAATGACAGTTAAAGTGTAACCTAAGGGAAGCCGGTGGTGAGTGCTTCTGACCCTGAAGACTTCAATCATCTAAAGTTTGGACTCTGCCTACTTCCCAAGGCCCTTAATGAACATATGTGTAGCCGTAGCTTAAAAAACTCCCCAGTTTGGGTTTCGGGGAGACACTGATTTTGAAAAAGCCCTGGCGTTCTCCTTACATGAATGGGACTCTTCCTACTGCTAAAACATGTCTGTCACATCCAGAGGATGGTATACCGTCTGATCGGGAAGAGTTTGGAAAAGGCATCTCATCTCCTCATCTCCTGGTGCTCGGGTTTACCCCTCCAGCGTCTTTACTAACAGTCTCCCCACTTGGAGATGTCAGCACTGTCAACATCCTGTTGCGTACAGTTTGGAATTTGTCCAGAGGATGAAGCGGAAGGATGAGGAACAATGAGAGACAAGTCCTAGGTGTTCAGACAGGCACATGTCACTCTAATTTCCAATCAGGAAGACGAATTGACCAAAGGCTAGGGTTGCCCATAGAAACAGTATAGGGCTTGAGGAAATCCCACTGCTTTGTGGCCAGTTCCCATAAACACAAGTTGAACAATGGAACTCAGGGGCAGTAAAATTCACAAAACTGCAGAGTTGAAAATATCTATCACTGAAAAATGTCTTGAGGAAAGTCAGAGAAAAGGATTGGTAAGCAAGGGAGAATGGCAGGAAAGGGATTTGAGGAGGTAGAAAGGACTCGCCATTAAGCACAAGAAAAGGGGCTGAACATTGCCAACATTGCAGTTGGCCAAAAAGGCTGTATGCGTTTTTTTCTGTATATATTCAAGAAAAGGGCATACACTTTTTTAGCCAACCAAACAGGTGGGCACTGGAAATCAATACTACAAAAGATATCACTTCGCATCAGTCAGAAGAGCCATCCTCATAAAGTGTAAACACCAGAAATGCAGGACAGGGCAAGGAGAAGAGGAAGCCCTGTGAGGCTTATAGTGGAAATGTATATTGCCAACGGCCATTCTGGAGAAGTGTATTGTGTTTACTAAAGCATCTAAAAAATGAGCTACAGAGCATAGGGCACTTGCACTCATGGGCGTATATCTTGGGAAAAACAAAAATCGAGAGGACACAGGCACCCCAATGTTTACTGCCTCTCTGTTTAAAAGATCCTCGACTAGGATAGAACTTAAATGTCTCTGGAGGGAAAAAATGGATAGAGATGTGGTACTTATGTAGAGTGAAATATTACTCAGCCTGGAAATCAATGAGATATGGCCAGTTGTAACAACTCCGGAGGAGTTACGTATGATCATTCTAAGTGACAGAATTCAAAAAGAAAAAGACATATATCATAAGATATCACTTAAAGGTGGAATCCAACATGGCTACACATGAAATAAATTACAAAACAAAAACATAGTCAAATATGTAGAAAACACGCGTAAGGCTACTGAACGGGAAAGGTGGGGAGGGGTGAGGCATCATCCAGGAGGTTGAAATTAGCAAAGATACCATTCCAAATACCAAACTGATAATCAACAAGGCCTACACGGTAGCTAAAAGAACTGCACTCAGCACACTCAAGTCACCGGAAAAGAATATCTATGACTGGTAAGAATCTGAAAAAGAATTTATTGATGTCTCTCTGTACGTGAATCAAGTGGATGTACAGCAGCAAGAAATAGAGCTTTGAAAATCAGCTGTAACCAATATAGTGATAAATTGCAAAAAATAAACGACAGAGGGACAGAGAAAACCTCTTACAACTTTTCCTCAGGGACGGTGATGCAACATGGATTGAACACATCTAGAGCCACAGCAGGATGAGACATAAGACTGGAAACTGTTCGCGCTAAGAGAAATGTGAGGTTGGGTGAGGAAATGCACACCCTTTAAAGTAATACTACCTGGTACCCATTCAATGGGTCCCAAATCTGCAGGTTCAAGGAATCTTCCTACAGCTAAAACATGCATGGAAAACCCAGAGGACTGTACACCATGTGATCGGGAGATGTGTCTAAAATGCACCTCATTTATCCTCTCCTGGTGCTCCTGTTCATCATTCCAGCCATGTTACTTAGAATCTCCCCACTTAGAGAATCAGCACATTTAAACTTCTGTTTCACACATTTTGCAAATTGTGAGGAGGATGAACGGGAAGAGGGGGAACCAATGAGAGAATAGTTGTAGGGGTTTGGACGGGCACATGTCACTCTAATTTCCCATTAAGAATAAGAATTAAAAAAAGGCTCAGCCCGCCTCGCCGGAGCCAAAATAGGGCCTGAAGCAATCCTGCGGCTTTGAGGCCAGCTCACAAAAGAGCAACTTAAAAAATGGAGCTCAGGGTCACTGCAATTCACAAACCTGCAGAGTTATAAATGAAAACTAACGTCCAAAAATATGTTGAGGTAAGGCAAAGAAGAGGATCTGAATGCAAGACAGACTTGCAAGAAACAGATTTCAAGAGATAGATTGGACTCGTCTTTAAAGCACATGAAAAGCGGCAGAATTTCGACAATGATGCAGTTGGCCCAAAAGGGAGTATGCGTTTTTTCCTGAATATATCCAGGAAAAAACGCATACGCCCTTTATGGGCAGCCAAGCAAGCAAGCAATGCAAATGTGCACAACAAAGAAGTCTCATTTCCCACCGGTCAAAAGGGCCATCCGAAAAAATTGTAAAAACCAGAAATGCAGGACAGGCCATGGAGAACAGGGAGCCTTTATACACTGATGGACAGTGTGTGAACTGCCGAGAGCCACTCTGGAGAAGTGTATGGTGGTTCCTAAATCATCTAAAAAACAGAGCTACAGAGCATAGGGCACTTCCAATCACGGGAGTATATCTAGGGAAGTCTAAAAATCAACAAGACACAAGCACACCACATTTTAGGGCTACTCTGTTTACAAGAACCTCAACTTCAGTACACCTTAAATATCCCAGGAAAGAGAACAATGGATAAAGAAAATGTGGTACTTATGTACAATGGAATATCTCTTCACCATGAAATCAATGTAATAAGGCTAGTAGAAGGATAAAGAGTGGATTTAGGTCCGATAATACTACTTGAAATAAGTCAAACAGAAAAAGAAACATATCATAAGATATCACTTATAGAGGGAGGATAAATATGGCTGCACAAAAAATGAATTACAAAACAGAACAGTGTCTCACATTTAGAAAACACACTTATGTCACCTTAAGGGGAAAGGAGAGGTGGGGTGATGCATAAAACCAGAGTTTGAAATAAGCACAGATACCGTTCAATAAACCAAATAGGTATTAGACAAGATCTACACCTTGCTCAATGAACTGGCCTCAACACACCCTATACACCGCAGAGAAATATATCTGAGTAATAAGAATCTTAAAACCCATGTATTGATATATCTCCATAAGGGAATCAAGTGTGTGCAGAGCGGCACAAACACAGCAGTGAAAATGAGCTAAACCCCATTATAGAAATAAATTTTAAAACCAAAACGCAGAAACAATGAAAGAGAGAAAACTTCTTACAAAATTCGCTCAGGGGCTGTGATGCAACCTGGAATGACCACATATAAACCCACAGCTGGATAAGACATAAGGCTGGACACTTGGGGCTGAGAGGATTGGTGAGCTTTGCTGAGCAACTGCCGAAAGTTTAATGCAATACTTCATGCTACTCATTCCAAGGGTCCCAACACTGCAGGTTGAAGGGAATCTTCCTACAGCTAAAACATGCATGGGAAATCCAGCAGATGCTATACCATATGATCGGGAAAGGTTTCTAAAACGCACCTCATTTTCCTCTCCTGGGGCTCCGGATCAACATTCCAGCCACTTTACTAACAACATCCTCACATGGAGAGTCAATGCCTTTAAGTTCCGGAATCGCACAGTCTGCAGTTAGTGCGGAGGATGAATGTGAATAGGGGGAACCAGTGAGAAAATAGCTGTAGCGGTTTCAATGCCCACATGTCACTCTAATTTCACATAGGAAGAAGAATTAACCAAAGGCACAGCAAGGTGCCCCAGAAGAAGAATAGGGCCTGAAGATATCCTGTGGATATGAGGCAAGATCACAAAAATAAGAGCTGAAAAATGGAACTAAGGGCAACTGCAATTCAAAAACCTGCAAAGTTATAAAGGCCAACTATTTTCCAAAAGTATATTGAGGTAAGGCTATGAAGAGGCACTGACAGCAAGGCAGAATTGCAGGAAACCGATTTCAGGAGGTAGACTGGAATTGCATGTAAAGCATAGGAAAAGAGGCAGAATGTCCATAATGATGCACTTGGCCAAAAAGGGCATATGCGTTTTTTCCATTCAGGAAGAAATGCATACGCCCTTTTAGGCCAACCAAGCATGCTTGCAAAGGAAATCTGCACTACAATGAAGTCTCACTGCCCCCTGGTCAAAGGGCCATCTGAAAAAAGTGTAAAATCCAGAAAGGCAGGGCAGGCCATGGAGAACTGGGAGCCTTGTTATGCTCATGGGAGGGATGTAAATTGCCAACAGCCACTCTGGAGAAGTGTATGGTGTTTCTGAAACATCTAAAAAACAAAGCAACAGAGCCTAGTGCACTTCCACTTATGGTCCTATAGCTTAGGGAAATTAAAATCAAAAAGACACAGCCACCCCAAAGTTTGGGACGGCTCTGTTTACAAGAACCTCGTTTACGGTACAAGTTCAATATTACAGAAAACGAAAAATGGATAAAGAAGTTGTGGTACTTACGTACAATGCAATATCACTCAGCAATGAAATCTATGTCATGAGGCCGGTAGCAGCATATTGAGAGGATTCAGGTACGATGATTCTAAGTGAAATAAGTCACACAGAAAAAGAAGCAACATAAGATATCACTACTACACAGAATGTAAACTTGGCTACACAGGAACTGAATTACAAAACAGAACAGGGTCTCAAATGTAGAAAACCAACGTATGCTTGCTTAAGGGGAAAGGTGAGTTAGGGTGCAGCACAAAACCAGAGATTGAAATTAGCACAGATACCGTTCCATAAGCCAAATATGTTATAGACAAGAGCTACTCCCTGCTCAATGAGGTGGACACTACACCACATATTAAACGCCTAAGAATATACCTGACTAGTAAGAATCTTAAAACCTATGGATTTATATGTCTCCGAAAGAGAATCAAGCTTGTGTACAGCAGCATAAACGCAGCAGTGATAGGAATGGTGAGGTTCGGTGAGCAAATGAAGACCCTTTGAAGTCATATTGCATGGTACCCATTCCATGGGCCTCAACTCTCCAGGTTTAAGGGATTCTTCCTTCAGGTAAAACATGCATGTGGAACCCAGAGTATGATACACCGTGTGATCGGGAAACGTGTTCAAATGTGTCTCAGATTTCGTCCCCTGGTACTCGTGTGTAACTATCCAGACGCTTTACTAACACTCTCCCCACTTGAAGACTCAGTGCCTTTAACCTCCTGTTTGGCCCAGTTTGCAATTTCTGCAGAAAATGAACAGGAATTGGGAGAATCAATGAGAGAGTAGCTGGAGGTGTCTGGACGGGCAAATATAACTCTCATTCCCCACCAGGATGAGGAATTAACCAAAGGCTCAGCGTGACATACCGGAACAACACAAGGGCCTGAAGCAATCCTGTGGTGTTGCGGCCAGCTCACAAGAAAGCGAGTTGAAAAAAGGAGCTCAGGGGCACTGTCATTCACAAACCTGCAGAGTTATAAATGACAGGTATCGTCCAAAAATATATTGAAGTAAGGCTGCCAAGAGGACTTGAAAGCGGGACAGAATTGCAGGAAACCGATTTCAGGAGGTAGAGTGGAATTGAATGTAAAGTATAGGAAAAGAGGCAGAACGTCCACAATGATGTACTTGGCCAAAAAGGGCGTATGCGTTTTTCCTGAATATATTCAGGAAAAAACGCATACGCCCTTTTTGGCCAACCAAGCAAGCTTGCAAATGAAATCTTCACTACAATGAAGTCTCACTGCCCCCCGGTCAAGAGGGCCATCTCAAAATGTGTAAAATCCAGAAAAGCAGGACAGGCCATGGAGAACTGGGAGCCTTGTTATGCTGATGGGCGGGATGTAAATTGCCAACAGCCACTCGGGAGAAGTGTATGGTGTTTCCTGAAACATCCAAAAAACAAAGCAACAGAGCCTAGGGCACTTCCACTTATGGTCCTATAGCTTAGGGAAATTAAAATCAAAAAGACACAGCCACCCCAAAGTTTGGGAGGGCTCTGTTTATAAGAACCTCGTTTACAGTACAAGTTCAATATCACAGAAAGCGAAAAACGGATAAAGAAGTTGTGGTACTTACATACAATGCAGTATCACTCAGCAATGAAATCTATGTCATCAGGCCCGTAGCATCACAACGTGTGGATTCAGGTACGATGATTCTAAGTGAAATAAGTCACACAGAAAAAGAAACATCATAAGATATCACTAGTACACGGAATGTAAACTTCGCTACACAGGAACTGATTTACAAAACAGCACAGGGTCTCAAATGTAGAAAACCAACTTATGCTTGCTTAAGGGGAAAGGTGAGTTGGGGCGCTGCATAAAACCAGAGATTGAAATTACAACAAATACCGTTCCATAAGCCAAATATATAATAGAAAAGAGCTATTCCTTGTTCAATGAAGTGGACTCAACACCACATATTAAACGCCTAAGAATATACCTGACTAGTAAGAATCTTAAAACCTATGGATTTATATGTCTCCAAAAGAGAATCAAGTGTGTGTACAGCGGCATAAACGCAGCAGTGATAGGATTGGTGAGGATCGGTGAGCAAATGCAGACCCTTTGAAGTCATATTGCATGGTACCCATTCCATGGGTCTCAACTCTCCAGGTTTAAGGGATTCTTCCTTCAGCTAAAACATGCATGTGGAACCCAGAGTATAATCCACTGTGTGATCGGGAAACGTGTTCAAATGTGTCTCAGTTTTTGTCCCCTGGTACTTGGGTTCAACATTCCAGACGCTTTACTAACACTCTCCCGACTTGGAGAGTCAGTGCCTTTAACCTCCTGTTTGGCCCAGTTTGCAATTTCTGCGGAAAATGAACAGGAATAGGGAGAACCAATGACAGTCCAGCTGGAGGTGTCTGGACGGGCAAATTTAACTCTCATTTCCCACCAGGAAGAGGAATTAACCAAAGGCTCAGTGTGCCATGCCAGAACCACACTAGGGCCTGAAGCAATCCTGCGGTGTTGCAGCCAGCTCACAAGAAAGCGAGTTGAAGAAAGGAGCTCAGGGTCACTGTCATTCACAAACCTGCAGAGTTATAAATGACAGCTATCGTCCAAAAATATATTGAAGTAAGGCTGCCAAGAGGACTTGAAAGCGGGGCAGAATTGCAGGAAACCGATTTCAGGAGGTAGACTGGAATTGCATGTAAAGCATACGAAAAGAGGCAGAACGTCCACAATGATGCACTTGGCCAAAAAGGGCGTATGCGTCTTTTCCTGAATATATTCAGGAAAAAACGCATACGCCCTTTTTGGCCAACCAAACAAGCTTGCAAAGGAAATCTGCACTACAATGAAATCTCACTGCCCCCCTGTCAAAAGGGCCAGCTGAAAAAAGTGTAAAATCCAGAAAGGCAGGACAGGCCATAAAGAACTGGGAGCCTTGATATGCTGATGGGCGGGATGTAAATTGCCAACAGCAACTCTGGAGAAGTGTATGGTGTTTCCTGAAACATCTAAAAAACAAAGCAACAGAGCCTAGGGCACTTCCACTTATGGTCCTAAAGCTTAGGGAAATTAAAATCAAAAAGACACAGCCACCCCAATGTTTGGGATGGCTGTGTTTACAAGAACCTGGTTTACTGTACAAGTTCAATATCACAGAAAGCGAAAAATGGATAAAGATGTTGTGGTACTTACGTACAATGCAATATCACTCAGCAATGAAATCTATGTCATCAGGCCCGTAGCAGCATAATGAGTGGATTCAGGTACGATGATTCTAAGTGAAATAAGTCACACAGAAAAAGAAACATTATAAGATATCACTAATACACGGAATGTAAACTTGGCTACACAGGAACTGATTTACAAAACAGAACAGGGTCTCAAATGTAGAAAACCAACTTATGCTTGCTTAAGGGGAAAGGTGAGTTGGGGTGCTGAATAAAACCAGAGATTGAAATTAGCACAGATACCCTTCCATAAGCCAAATTTGTAATAGACAAGAGCTACTCCTTGCTCAACAAAGTGGACTCAACACCCCATATTAAAACCCTAAGAATATACCTGACTAGTAACAATCTTAAAACCTATGGATTTATATGTATCCGAAAGAGAATCAACAATGTGTACAATGGCATAAACGCAGCAGTGATAGGATTGGTGAGGTTCGGTGAGCAAATGCAGACCCTTTGAAGTCATATTGCATGGTACCCATTCCATGGGTCTCAACTCTCCAGGTTTAAGGGATTCTTCCTTCAGCTAAAACATGCATGTGGAACCCAGAGTATGATCCACTGTGTGATCGGGAAACGTGTTCAAATGTGTCTCAGTTTTCATCCCCTGGTACTCAGGTGCCACATTCCAGACGCTTTACTAACACTCTCCCCACTTGGAGAGTCAGTGCCTTTAACCTCCAGTTTGGCCCAGTTTTCAATTTCTGTGGAAAATGAACAGGAATAGGGAAAACCAATGAGAGACTAGCTGGAGGTGTCTGGACTGCCAAATTTAACTCTCATTTCCCACCAGGAAGAGGAATTATCCAAAGGCTCAGCATGCCGTGCCGGAAACACACAAGGGCCTGAAGCAATCCTGCGGTGTTGTGGCCAGCTCACATGAAAGCGAGTTGAAGAAAGGAGCTCAGGGATACTCTAATTCACAAACATGCAGAGTTATAAATGACAGCTATCGTCCAAAAATATATTGAAGTAAGGCTGCCAAGCGGACCTGAAAGCGCGGCAGAATTGCAGGAAACCGATTTCAGGAGGTAGACTGGAATTGCATTTAAAGCATAGGAAAAGAGGCAGAACCTCCACAATGATGCACTTGGCCAAAAAGTGGGTATGCGTTTTTTCCGGAATATATTCAGGAAAAAACGCATACCCACTTTTTGGCCAACCAAGCAAGCTTGCATAGGAAATCTTTACTACAATGAAGTCTCACTGCCAACCGGTCAAAAGGGCCATCTGAAAAAAGTGTAAAATCCAGAAAGGCAGGACAGGCCATGGAGAACTGGGAGCCTTGTTATGCAGATGAGCGGGATGTAAATTGCCAACAGGCACTCTGGAGAAGTGTATGGTGTTCCCTGAAACATCTAAAAAACAAAGCAACAGAGCCTAGGGAAATTCCATTTATGGTCCTATAGCTTAGGGAAATTAAAATCAAAAAGACACAGCCACCCCAAAGTTTGGGACGGCTCTGCTTACAAGAACCTCCTTTATGGTACAAGTTCAATATCACAGAAAGCGAAAAATGGATAAAGATATTGTGGTACTTACGTACAATGCAATATCACTCAGCAATGAAATCTATGTCATCAGGCCCGTAGCAGCATAATGAGTGGATTCAGGTACGATGATTCTAAGTGAAATAAGTCACACAGAAAAAGAAACATCATAATATATCACTAATACACGGAATGTAAACTTGGCTACACAGGAACTGAATTACAAAACAGAACAGTGTCTCAAATGTAGAAAACCAACTTATGCTTGCTTAAGGGGAAAGGTGAGTTGGGGTGCTGCATAAAACCAGAGATGGAAATTAGCACAGATACCCTTCCATAAGCCAAATATGTAATAGACAAGAGCTACTCCTTGCTCAACGAAGTGGACTCAACACCCCATATTAAACGCCTAAGAATATACCTGACTAGTAAGAATCTTAAAACCTATGGATTGATATGTCTCTGAAAGAGAATCAAGCGTGTGTACAGCGGCATAAATGTAGCAGTGATAGGATTGGTGATGTTCGTTGAGCAAATGCAGACCCTTTGAAGTCATATTGCATGGTACCCATTCCATGGGTCTAAACTCTCCAGGTTTAAGGGATTCTTCCTTCAGCTAAAACATGCATGTGGCACCCAGAGTATGATCCACCGTGTGATCGGGAAACGTGTTCAAATGTGTCTCAGTTTTCATCCCCTGGTACTCAGGTGCCACATTCCAGACGCTTTACTAACACTCTCCCCACTTGGAGAGTCAGTGCCTTTAACCTCCTGTTTGGCCCAGTTTGCAATTTCTGTGGAAAATGAACAGGAATAGGGAGAACCAATGAGAGACTAGCTGGAGGTGTCTGGAAGGGCAAATTTAACTCTCATTTCCCACCAGGCAGAGGAATTAACCAAAGGCTCAGTGTGCCATGCCAGAACCACACTAGGGCCTGAAGCAATCCTGCGGTGTTGCGGCCAGCTCACAAGAAAGCGAGTTGAAGAAAGGTGCTCAGGGGCACTGTAATTCACAAACCTGCAGAGTTATAAATGACAGCTATCGTCCAAAAATATATTGAAGTAAGGCTGCCAAGAGGACTTGAAAGCGGGGCAGAGTTGCAGGAAACCGATTTCAGAAGGTATCGGGAGTCACTCTTAAAGCATAGGAAAAGAGACAGAACTTGGAAAATAATGCACTTGGCAAAAAAGGGCATATGTGTTTTATCCAGAGCTCTCATAACTGAGGGGAGGTGATTCCCAGCAGCCTCCAACTGCCACCTGAGGGCTCACATTGCCAAGGCAACATGAGCAAGCCAGGCAGGAGTTACCTCACAGCAGAGGTCCCACCTCACAGAAGGGTGAGAAACCCAGCCAACATCAGACTCTCACCAGAGGGCCTACATCACCAAGGGGATGGGAACCAGGCAGGAGTGTCTTCACACCAGTGGGGCCACATCATCGAAAGGTGAGGTACTCAGCACATGTGTCCTCAAACCAGAGGACCCACATCTCCAAGGGCCTCGGAGTGAGGCAGGCAGGAGTAGCCTCACAACACTGGGCCCATAGAATAAAAAAGTGAGGAATCCAGCAGTTGGAACCTCCCAGTAGGCGGCCCAGAGCACCGAGGCTATGGGATCCAGGCCACTCTGAACTCACAGAAGAGGGCCCATGTCATGAAACTGAGCAACCCAGCCATTGCGACCTCAGAGCAGGAGGCCCACATCCCCATGGGGATGGAAATCTGGTAGGAGTGTCCTCGCACCACTGAGAACATATCAGAAAATTTTGGGCGACCAGCAGTTAGGGCCTGACGCCAGAGGACCCTCATCACCAAGGGAAGGAGGTTCCCAGCAGGCTCCAACTGCCACCAGAGGGCTGACGTCGCCAAGGCGATGTGTGCCAATCAGGCACGAATGACCTCACAGAAGAGGGCCCACCTCAGAGAAGTGTGACGAACCCAGTCAGGATCAGACTCGCACCAGAGGGCCCACATCACCAAATGGATTGGAACCAGGCAGGAGTGTCCTCACATGAGTAGGGCCACATCATCTAAAGGTGAGGAACCCAGAACATGTGGCTTCAAACCATAGGACACCCATCACCAAGGGGCTAGGAGTGAGGCAGGCAGGAGGAGCCTCATAACAGAGGGCCCAAAAATAAGAAAGGTGAGGAATCCAGCATTTGGAACCTCCCAGCAGGCGGCCCAGAGCACAGAGGCTAGGGGATCCAGGCCAGAGTGAACTAACACCAGACAGCCCACATCATGAAACTGTGAGCAACCCAGACATTGGGACCTCAGAGCAGAAGGCCCACATCCCCATAGTGATGGGAACATGACAGGAGTGTCCTGGCATCACTGGGCTCACATTAGAAAACGTGGGGTGCTCAGAAGTTAGGGCCTGACGCTAGAGGGCACTCATCACCGAGAGGAGGAGGCTCCCAGCAGGCTCCAGCTGCCACCAGAGGGCCAACGTCGCCAAGGCGATGTGTGCCAGCCCGGCAGGAGTGACCTCACAGCAGAGGGCCCACCTCACAGAAGGGTGAGGAACACAGCCAGGATCAGACTCTCACCAGAGGGCCCACATCACCAAGGGGATGAGAACCAGGCAGGAGTGTCCCCACACCAGTGGGACATCATCATCGAGAGGTGAGGATCCCAGCACATGTGTCCTCAAACCAGAGGAACCACATCACCAAGGGGTTCAGAATGAGGCTGGCAGGACCGGCCTCACAACACAGGGTCCATAGAATATAAAAGTTGAGGAATCCAGCAGTTGGAACCTCCCAGCAAGCGGCCCAGAGCACCGAGGCTATGGGATCCAGGCCGCAGTGAACTCACAGCAGAGGGCCCACATCATGAACCTGTGAGCAGCCCAGCCGTTGGGACCTCAGAACAGAAGGCCCACATCCCCATGGGAATGGGAACCTGGCTGGAGTGTCCTCGCACCACTGGGCGCACATCAGAAAATGTGGGGAGCCCACCATTTAGGGCCTGATGCCAGAGGGCCGTCATCACCGAGAGGAGGAGGCACCCTGCATGCTCCAACTGCCACCAGAGGGCTCACGTCTCCAAGGTGACGTGTGCCAGCCAGGCAGGAGTGACCACACAGCAGAGGGCCTACCTCACAGAACGTTGAGGAACCCAGCCAGGATTAGACTCTCGCCAGAGGGCCCACCTCACCAAGGGGATGGGAACCCGGCAGGAGTGTCCTCACACGAGTGGGGCCACATCATCGAAAGGTGAGGAACGCAGCACATGTGGCCTCAAGCCATAGAGCAGTCATCACCAAGGGGCTGGCAGTGAGGCAGGCAGGAGGAGCCTCACAACAGAGGGCACATAGAATAAAAAAGTTGAGGAATCCAGCAGTTGGAACCTCCCAGCAGGCGGCTCAGAGCACCGATGATAAGGGATCCTTGCCGGAGTGAACTCACAGCAGAGGGCCCACATCATGGTACTGTGAGCAAGCCAGCCGTTTTGACCTCAGAGCAGAAGGCCCATATCCCCATGGGGAAGGGAACATGGCAAGAGTGTCCTCACTCACTTGGCGCACATCAGAAAATGTGGGGAGCCCAGCAGTTATGGCCTAAGGCAAGAGGGCCCTCATCACCGAGGGGAGGAGGATCCCAGCACACTCCAACTGCCACCAGAGGGCCCATGTCACCAAGGTGACGTGTGCAAGACAGGCATGATTGACCTCACAGCAGAGGGCCCACCTCACAGAAGGGTGAGGAACCCAGCCAGGATCAGATTCTCACCTGAGGGCCCACATCAGCAAGGGGATGGGAACCAGTCAGGACAGTCTTCCCTCCAGTGGGGCCACATCATCAAAAGGTGCGGAACCCAGCACATGTGGCCTCAAATCAGAGGACACATATCACAAAGGGAATGGGAGTGAGGCAGGCAGGAGTAGCCTAAAAACAGAGGGCCCAAAGAATAAGAAAGGTGAGGAATCCAGCAGTTGGAACCTCCCAGCAGGCGGCCGAGAGCACAGAAGCTATGGGATGCAGGCAGGAGTGAACTAACAGCAGAGAGCCCACATCATGAAACTGTGAGCAACCCAGGCGTTGGGACCTCAGAGCAGAAGGCCCACATCCCAATGGGGATGTGAACCTGGCTGGAGTGTCCTCGCACCACTGGGCACACATCACAAAATGTGGGGAGCCCAGCAGTTAGGGCCTGACGCCAGAGGGCCCTCATCACCAAGGGGAGGAGGCCCCCAGCAGGCTCCAAGTGCCACCAGAGGGCTCATGTCCACAAGGCGAGGTGAGCAAGCCAGGCAGGAGTGACCTCACAGCGGACGGCCCACCTCACAGATGGGTGAGGAACCCAGCCAGGATCAGACTCTCAACAGAGGGCCCACATCACCAAGGGGATGTGAACCAGGCAGGAGTCTCCTAGGACCATTGGTCCCACATCATCGAAAGGTGAGGAACCCAGCACATGTGGCCTCAAACCAGACGACACACATCACGAAGGGGCTGGGAGTGAGGCAGGCAGGAGGAGCCTCACAACAGAGGGCCCAAAAAATTAAAAAAGTGAGGAATCCAGCAGTTGGAACCTCCCAGCAGGCGGCCAAGAGCACAGAGGCTATGGGATCCAGGCCTCTGTGAACTAACACCAGAGAGCCCACATCATGAAAATGTGAACAACCCAGCCGTTGGGACCTCAGAGCAGAAGGCCCACATCCCCATGGAGATGGGATCCTAAGAGGAGTGCCAAAGCATCACTGGGCTCACTAAGAAAAGTTGGTGAGCCCAGCAGTTAGGGCCTGACGCAAGAGGGCCCTCAACACCGGGGGGAGGAGATTCCCAGCACGCTCCAACTGCCACCACATGGCTGACTTCACCAAGGCAATGTGTGCCAGCCATGCAGGAGTGACCTATCAGCAGAGGGTCTCCCTCACAGAAGGGTGAGGAACACAGCCAGGAACAGACTCTCACCAGGGGGTCCACATAACCACGTGGATGAGAACCAGGCAGGAGTGTCCTCACACTAGTGGGGCCACATCATCGAAAGGTGAGGAACCCAGCAAAGGTGGCCACAAACCAGAGGACCCACATCACCAAGGGGTTGAGAGTGAGGTAGGTGTCTGGACGGGCATATTTAACACTCATTTCCCACCAGGAGGAGGAATTAACCAAAGGCTCAGCGTGCCCTGCCAGAAGCAGATTAGGGCCTGAAGCAGTCTTGCAGGTTTGCGGCCAGCTCACAAGAAAGCGAGTTGAAGAAAGGAGCTCAGGGGCACTGTCATTCACAAACCTGCAGAGTTATAAATGACAGATAAACGTCCAAAAATATATCGAAGTAAGGCTGCGAAGAGGACTTGAAAGCAGGGCAGAATTTCAGGAAACCGATTTCAGGAGGTAGACTGGATTTGCATTTAAAGCATAGGAAAAGAGGCAGAACATCGACAATGATGCACTTGGCAAAAAAGGGCGTATGAGTTTGTTCCTGAATATATTCAGGAAAAAACACATACGCCCTTTTTGGCAAACCAAGCAAGCTTGCAATGGAAATCCGAACTACTATGAAGTGTCACTTCCCCCCGGTCTAAAGGGCCATCTGATAAAAGTGTAAAATCCAGAAAGGCAAGACAGGCCATGGGGAAAAAGGAGCCTTGTTATGCTGATGGGTGGGATGTAAATTGCCAACAGCCACTCTGGAGAAGTGTATGGTGTTTCCTGATACATCTGGAAAACAAAGCAACAGAGTCTAGGGCATTTCCACTTATGGGCCTATAGCTTAGGGAAATTAAAATCAAAAAGACACAGCCACCCCAAAATTCGGGACGGCTGTGTTTACAGGAACCTCTTCTACAGTTCAAGTTAAATATCCCAGAGAACAAATAATTGATAAAGAAGTTGCGGTACTTACGTACAACAGAATACCACTCAGCAATGAAATCTGTGTCACCAGGCCTGTACCAGCATAATGAGTGGATTGAGGCACGATGATTCTAAGTGAAATAAGTCACACAGAAAAAGAAACATCATAAGGTATCACTAATGCACGGAATGTAAACTTGGCTACACATGAACTGAATTACAAAACAGAACAGGGTCTCAAATTTAGAAAACCAACTTATGCTTGCTTAAGGGGAAAGGTGAGTTGGGGTGCTGCATAAAACCAGAGTTTGAAATTAGCACAGATACCGTTCCATAAGCCAAATATGTAATAGACAAGACCTACCCCTTGCTCAACGAAATGGACTCAACAATGAGGTATCACCTCACACCTGTTAGAATGGGCATCATCTGAAAATCTACAAACAACAAATGCTGGAAAGGGTGTGGAGAAAAGGAAGCCTCTTTCACTATTGTTGGGAATATAAATTGATACAGTCACTATGGAGAACAATATGGAGTTTCTTAAGAAACTAATAATAGAATTACCCTATGATACAGCAATCCCAGTACTGGACATATACCCAGACAAAACCATAAATCAAAAAGAGACATTCACCGCAATGTTCATTGCATCTCTATTTACAATATCGAGGTAATGGAAGCAACCTAAATGCCCACAGACAGACGAATGCATAAAGATGTGGTACATATATAAAGTGGAATATTACTAAGCCATGAAAGGAATGAAATTGGGTCATTTGTAGAGACGTCGATGGATCTAGAGACTGTCATACAGAGTGAAGTAAGTCAGAAAGAGAAAAACAAATCTTGTATATTCATGCATATATGTGGAACCTAGAAAAACTGTACAGATGAACCATTTTGCAAGGAATAAATAGAGCAACAGATGTAGACAACAATCGTATGGACACAAGGGGGGAAAGCTCTTGAGGGTGTGGTGGTGGGAGGAGTTGAGAGATTGGGATTGGCATGTAAACATTTATATGTATAAAATAGATAACCAATAAGAACCTGCTGTATAAAAATATAAAATAAAATTCAAAATTAAAAAGAAATAAAATTTAAAAAATAAAACAGAAAAGACAATTATTCCCTTCACATACATGTATTTATATGAACAAATTATTTCCATGCTTATATCTGTAAATACAAAAAAGAGGAATAAAATCTACCTTGAACCAAAAATGAAAAAGAGAAAAAAAAAACAGAACCCACCAGTTACACAGAGGAAAACTGTATCAGGGCACTTGCTCCAGTTGTAAACAATTCTGAAGTTGGTCAGTGGTGGGGAATCGTCTCCCATTCAGCCAGCAGCCCCCACACAACAAGCGTCCTCATTGCAAAGCTGGGGCACCGTGCCGAGGCATCTGTGAGTAAACGTGAGCTGAGCCCCAGGCCAGTTGCTGCTGAACTGTTCCCACCCTTCCCAGGTAAAACACCTGAATATATACAAGGACTTGAAAGCCTAGAGGAAGGGCCATGGAGCCACACGAGTGACAGCATGCCAGCTGACTTGGTGCCTGCAGGCCAGCCAGGATGGTCCTGGCCCTGGGTGCTCTTCTGGAAGATTTCCATTTCCCTGCCTGAGATACCCGTCCTGTCCCTGCCCCCACTGCTTTTTTCCTTCCTCACCTCTGCCCAGGGAGAAATTCCAGCAGCAGGTATGGGTGACACATCCTCTTCTTTAGCAGGTGGCAGCCTGGCAACTGCTGCAGAAAGTCCAGCAGAGCCCCACTCACACTGGGCCACCCACAAAGCCGTGGTCTCTCACTCCCTCCCACCAGCCCAGCCCCGAGACTGCTGACAGGGCAGAGAAAATGGCGTCAGGCACAGCTGCAGGGGCTCTTGCTGCCTGGAGTGGTATTTATGTTGATCTCAACCCAGGCACACCTGGGGAGGGCAGGCCGGCACGGTAAGGCTGCCCAGGTCAGCCAATCATCACCCCTCAGGGGCTCACAGTTGAAGAAAATGGAACTTGCTGAACCGGCCAGGTCCAAGGAACAGGTGTGGGCTCCTGAGAGTCAGGATAGACAAGGGGCTGCAGCTTTGGCTTGTTTTCTAATCATTTTATCTGGCCCATGAGTGGGAGACAACTTCAAGAAAACCCTCTCCTAATGAGAGGAACCCAGGAGTCAGGGAGAGGAGGGGTGGGTGGTGGTTGGAGACAGAGGCCTGGTGCCCTGGGTGCAGTGGAAGTGTCTGGAAGACCAGGTGGAGGGAGGCCACACAGAGTGATGCCCAGGGTCACAGACCTGTCGGAGCTGCTGTTTGTTAGTTCAAGTCCTGCTCTGAGGTGCTCTGTGTCAGCTCTGAGCGACAGGTGAGCTGGGGGTGCTCTTCAATGAGGGCTATGTGCACGGTTCCTGTGTGCCCAGCCCTGCCACGGTACCTGCAAGGGTAGCTCTGTATCCTGGGAGGGGCCTGACCATGAGAGCCCCGTGGGCTGGGTTGGGGGTGGGGTACCTGCCCAGGAGAGCTCCATATCCTGGGATTGGCCTGACCACGAGAGCCCCATGGGCTGCTGGGGACCTGGTAAAGGATGTCAGGACAGTCAGTGAAGCCACCGAGGATATACCTCCAGTTGCTCCTGATTCCTACACCCTGCTGGTCATTCTACCAACCACCAGGACATGGTATTCTGTATTAGTCTTCAATGATGCCTTCTTTTGTATTCCATTAGTCCCAGAGTCACAAGAAATTTTGGCTTGTGAGTGGCAGGACTCAACATACAACTAAAACAATACTTCCGGGCCGTCTTGCCCCAAGGGTTCAAAAATTCCCACACCATCTTTGGGGAAAGCTTAGCTAAAGACCGAAAAGTTCTACCTCTGGAAAAGGAAAGCCTCCTTCAATATGCAGATGACATTCTGATCGCCAGCCCTACTAAGGAGGCCTCTGAACTACCAAGCCAATAAAGGATAGAAGTTGTCCAAGAAAAAGCTCAAATATCACAGACTGCGGTGACCTGCCTGGGCTTCATTCTCACACAAGGTCGGAGAAGCCCATCCCAGGAAAGGGAAGAAACCATTTGCAGCCTTACCCCTTTCTAAAACTAGAAGACAGCTTAGGGGTTCCTGGGGAGGCCAGGGTTTGCTGCTTCTGGATCCCTAACTACAGTCTACTAGCTGGGCCTCTATATGAAACACTGAAAGGAAAAGATGATGATCCTTTTGAACAGAATCCAGAAGTGGCCTTTCAAGAATGGAAAGAGCAGTCAATTCAGACCCTTGCCCTGGAACTCCCTAATTGAGCTAAACCCTTTGACCTTTCCATTCCCGGTGAAAGGTGAATCGCCATTGGAGAATTAGTGCAAAAACTGGGACCACTTGAAATGGAACAATGCAAGAATGCCATCCAGGTAGGATAAACTACAGTCACCAAGGGGCTTGGCCCACTGCCACATCTGGCCAAGATACTGGCGGTATCTAAAAACCTGGAAATCAGCAGCCCAAAAGGCCACCTCCCTCCTAAGGGAAAAGGACCCCACGTGGTGATCCTAATCACCAACCATGCCCTGAAGTTGCAGGGTTCGCTCCGTGGGCACACCGACCTCGGGTGAGGAGGCCCTCCAACTCCAACATCCAGAGAGATAACCGGGGGCAACAGGGCACCATGACGACTCGTGTGAACATCACTTGACCTGGAGTTTCTCTCATAAAACAACAGTAGTGTGTCCCGAAGGAGTAGACTACTGCTTGCAGGACTTACTGCACCCGGAGGGGAGCTAATAATCTTGGCGGGGGAACCGTATATCACACTGTCACCATAGAAAAGCCTACAGACACCGTGATGATGGTGGCCAATAAGACCGGCTGGACTCCTGTTTACTTCAAAAGGCTGTTGACTCAGTGGCCATCATGGTCCTTGATCACCACTGACCCTGGACTGTCTGGGAGTTGAGCGGGCAAGGCTCTGACACCTGGTGCTGTTTTTACGTTAATTCAGGGGCCTAATTGAAGAAAGAGCAGACTACTGGTCAGAGCATCTAGGCTGGCAGAAACGGTCAGCCTAAGGTGGCCGAACAAATGTGGGGCGGGGTGAAATCGGCCCCCACAGCGTCTCTGCACATCTCTTTCCTGGACCCTCAAAGGTCATTAGAATCTATAACACTTCCAATGCTGGTGCTCAGGCGGACGAGCAGGGAGGCAGGGGTCCTGGGGCCAATCAACGTCACCTGGAGGCTGCTGGGGAGAAGTTCTGACCCTCGTCCCCTGGTATGAGGGCTCCCAACTCAGCACTCAGCAGTTACAGAAGAAGGGTCTGCACCCTCAGCACTCCAAGAATGAGGAACGGGACAAAAGGCAGAGGAGGGGTTTGTCCCCAGCAAAGCCCATTAAAAATCCCTGGGAGATAAAAATAGAATCTGGGCAATAAAGTCAAGTCTGACCTTTTTTATCCTTTGTGCTTTGTCTAATTTCACGTGCTCCTAGGGTCCCGCATGCAGAGGTTCCACACCCGGCACTTCAGACCAGATTTCCTAGTGCAGAATGGCTGGGTCGACACCTCAGCTCCTGGGGCCCAGTGCAGACTCCGAGATATAGAGCCTGAGCTGCAGCCAACCCGGCCCTCGAGAGCTCCGCCCCCTCCCTCCCACTGACTCTGACAGGATCTCTACACAGCAGCCCAGCCCACAGCCCACGGGGTAGTGCATGCTCTCACCTCTCCATTCTCTGATCAAAATATAAAGTTTCCTTTGCTTGGGAACCAAACTCAGTCTCGATCTGTTGGCCCCAATGACACTGGGCAGGGGGACACTTGTTGGGGTCCACTCTGGAGGATCAGTAACAGAAATTGAGACTATTGTAACTTCAATGAACAGATGTGTGAGCCAAACTGTAGTTAACATAGAACAGTTTAGAAGGCTCGGGTAAAATAAGATGTTTCTAACACTTCCATTTGATATTTCCATCACTTTATCATAAGCAAGTTCAGTGAAAAGGTTTGTCTTATTTGTCAGGTCAACATTAGAGAAATGAAGTGATTTCTTTCCAAGGATGTACATCTAATAATCTTGGTTAAAGCTTCAATCTTGTTTTAAATGCTTTTCCATTGAAAATGATACCTCTCTTTCAGCTCCCCCATTTCTGAGAAGTATAAAATCTTATAATTTATTATTATCAAAGGGGAAAGGTGGGAGGAGGGATAAATTAACAGTTTGGAATTAACACATACACACTGCTATGTATAAAGTAGATCATCAACAAGGAACTACTGTATAGCACAGGGAACTACACTCAATATTTTGCAATAACCTATAAGGGGAAATAATCGGAAAAAGAATAGATATTTTTATTGACATCATCTATCAATGACAGTTAAAGTGTAACCTAAGGGAAGCCGGTGGTGAGTGCTTCTGACCCTGAAGACTTCAATCATCTAAAGTTTGGACTCTGCCTACTTCCCAAGGCCCTTAATGAACATATGTGTAGCCGTAGCTTAAAAAACTCCCCAGTTTGGGTTTCGGGGAGACACTGATTTTGAAAAAGCCCTGGCGTTCTCCTTACATGAATGGGACTCTTCCTACTGCTAAAACATGTCTGTCACATCCAGAGGATGGTATACCGTCTGATCGGGAAGAGTTTGGAAAAGGCATCTCATCTCCTCATCTCCTGGTGCTCGGGTTTACCCCTCCAGCGTCTTTACTAACAGTCTCCCCACTTGGAGATGTCAGCACTGTCAACATCCTGTTGCGTACAGTTTGGAATTTGTCCAGAGGATGAAGCGGAAGGATGAGGAACAATGAGAGACAAGTCCTAGGTGTTCAGACAGGCACATGTCACTCTAATTTCCAATCAGGAAGACGAATTGACCAAAGGCTAGGGTTGCCCATAGAAACAGTATAGGGCTTGAGGAAATCCCACTGCTTTGTGGCCAGTTCCCATAAACACAAGTTGAACAATGGAACTCAGGGGCAGTAAAATTCACAAAACTGCAGAGTTGAAAATATCTATCACTGAAAAATGTCTTGAGGAAAGTCAGAGAAAAGGATTGGTAAGCAAGGGAGAATGGCAGGAAAGGGATTTGAGGAGGTAGAAAGGACTCGCCATTAAGCACAAGAAAAGGGGCTGAACATTGCCAACATTGCAGTTGGCCAAAAAGGCTGTATGCGTTTTTTTTCTGTATATATTCAAGAAAAGGGCATACACTTTTTTAGCCAACCAAACAGGTGGGCACTGGAAATCAATACTACAAAAGATATCACTTCACATCAGTCAGAAGAGCCATCCTCATAAAGTGTAAACACCAGAAATGCAGGACAGGGCAAGGAGAAGAGGGAGCCCTGTGAGGCTTATAGTGGAAATGTATATTGCCAACGGCCATTCTGGAGAAGTGTATTGTGTTTACTAAAGCATCTAAAAAATGAGCTACAGAGCATAGGGCACTTGCACTCATGGGCGTATATCTTGGGAAAAACAAAAATCGAGAGGACACAGGCACCCCAATGTTTACTGCCTCTCTGTTTAAAAGATCCTCGACTAGGATAGAACTTAAATGTCTCTGGAGGGAAAAAATGGATAGAGATGTTGTACTTATGTAGAGTGAAATATTACTCAGCCTGGAAATCAATGAGATATGGCCAGTTGTAACAACTCCGGAGGAGTTACGTATGATCATTCTAAGTGACAGAATTCAAAAAGAAAAAGACACATATCATAAGATATCACTTAAAGGTAGAATCCAACATGGCTACACATGAAATAAATTACAAAACAAAAACATAGTCAAATATGTAGAAAACACGCGTAAGGCTACTGAACGGGAAAGGTGGGGAGGGGTGAGGCATCATCCAGGAGGTTGAAATTAGCAAAGGTACCATTCCAAATACCAAACTGATAATCAACAAGGCCTACACGGTAGCTAAAAGAACTGCACTCAGCACACTCAGGTCACCGGAAAAGAATATCTATGACTGGTAAGAATCTGAAAAAGAATTTATTGATGTCTCTCTGTACGTGAATCAAGTGGATGTACAGCAGCAAGAAATAGAGCTTTGAAAATCAGCTGTAACCAATATAGTGATAAATTGCAAAAAATAAACGACACAGAGACAGAGAAAACCTCTTACAACTTTTCCTCAGGGACGGTGATGCAACATGGATTGAACACATCTAGACCCACAGCAGGATGAGACATAAGACTGGAAACTGTTCACGCTAAGAGAAATGTGAGGTTGGGTGAGGAAATGCACACCCTTTAAAGTAATACTACCTGGTACCCATTCAATGGGTCCCAAATCTGCAGGTTCAAGGAATCTTCCTACAGCTAAAACATGCATGGAAAACCCAGAGGACTGTACACCATGTGATCGGGAGATGTGTCTAAAATGCACCTCATTTATCCTCTCCTGGTGCTCCTGTTCATCATTCCAGCCATGTTACTTAGAATCTCCCCACTTAGAGAATCAGCACATTTAAACTTCTGTTTCACACATTTTGCAAATTGTGAGGAGGATGAACGGGAAGAGGGGGAACCAATGAGAGAATAGTTGTAGGGGTTTGGATGGGCACATGTCACTCTAATTTCCCATTAAGAATAAGAATTAAAAAAAGGCTCAGCCCGCCTCGCCGGAGCCAAAATAGGGCCTGAAGCAATCCTGCGGCTTTGAGGCCAGCTCACAAAATAGCAACTTAAAAAATGGAGCTCAGGGTCACTGCAATTCACAAACCTGCAGAGTTATAAATGAAAACTAACGTCCAAAAATATGTTGAGGTAAGGCAAAGAAGAGGATCTGAATGCAAGACAGACTTGCAAGAAACAGATTTCAAGAGATAGATTGGACTCGTCTTTAAAGCACATGAAAAGCGGCAGAATTTCGACAATGATGCAGTTGGCCCAAAAGGGAGTATGCGTTTTTTCCTGAATATATCCAGGAAAAAACGCATACGCACTTTATGGGCAACCAAGCAAGCAAGCAATGCAAATGTGCACAACAAAGAAGTCTCATTTCCCACCGGTCAAAAGGGCCATCTGAAAAAATTGTAAAAACCAGAAATGCAGGACAGGCCATGGAGAACAGGGAGCCTTTATACGCTGATGGACAGTGTGTGAACTGCCGAGAGCCACTCTGGAGAAGTGTATGGTGGTTCCTAAATCATCTAAAAAACAGAGCTATAGAGCATAGGGCACTTCCAATCATGGGAGTATATATAGGGAAGTCTAAAAATCAACAAGACACAAGCACACCACATTTTAGGGCTACTCTGTTTACAAGAACCTCAACTCCAGTACACCTTAAATATCCCAGGAAAGAGAAAAATGGATAAACAAAATGTGGTACTTATGTACAATGGAATATCTCTTCACCATGAAATCAATGTAATAAGGCTAGTAGAAGGATAAAGAGTGGATTTAGGTCCGATAATACTACTTGAAATAAGTCAAACAGAAAAAGAAACATATCATAAGATATCACTTATAGAGGGAGGATAAATATGGCTGCACAAAAAATGAATTACAAAACAGAACAGTGTCTCAAATTTAGAAAACACACTTATGTCAGCTTAAGGGGAAAGGAGAGGTGGGGTGATGCATAAAACCAGAGATTGAAATGAGCACAGATAAAGTTCCTTAAGCCAAATATGGAATAGACAAGAGCTACTCCTTGCTCAACGAAATGGGCTCAACACCCCATATTAAACGCCTAAGAATGTACCTGTCTAGTAAGTATCTTAAAACCTATGGATTGTTATGTCTCCGAAAGAGAATCAAGCATGTGTACAGGGGCATAAACGCAGCAGTGATAGGATTGGAGAGGTTCGGTGAGCAAATGAAGACCCTTTGAAGTCATATTGCATGGTACCCATTCCACGGGTCTCAACTCTCCAGGTTGAAGGGATTCTTCCTTCAGCTAAAACATGCATGTGGAACCCAGAGTATGATCAACCATGTGATCGGGAGACGTGTTCAAATATGTCTCACTTTTCGACCCCTGGTACTCGGGTGCAACATTCCAGACGCTTTACTAACACTCTCCTGACTTGGAGAGTCAGTGTCTTTAACCTCCTGTTTGGCCCAGTTTGCAATTTCTGCGGAAGATGAACAGGAATAGGAGAACCAATGAGAGACTAGCTGGAGGTGCCTGGACGGGCAAATTTAACTCTCCTTTGCCACCAGGAAGAGGAATTAACCAAAGGCTCAGCGTGCCGTGCCGGAACCGGATTAGGGCCTGAAGCAATCCTGCGGTGTTGCGGCCAGCTCACAAGAAAGCGAGTTGAAGAAAGGAGCTCAGGGGCACTGTAATTCACAAACCTGCAGAGTTATGAATGACAGCTATCGTCCAAAAATATACTGAAGTAAGGCTGCCAAGAGGACTTGAAAGCGGGACAGAATTGCAGGAAACTGATTTCAGGAGGTAGACTGGAATTGCATTTAAAGCATAGGAAAAGAGGCAGAACGTCCACAATGATGCACTTGGCCAAAAAGGGCGTATGCGTTTTTTCCTGAATATATTCAGGAAAAAAAGCATACGCCCTTTTTGGCCAACCAAGCAAGCTTGCAAAGAAATCTGCACTACAATGAAGTCTCACTGCCCCCCGGTCAAAAGGGCCATCTGAAAAAAGTGTAAAATCCAGAAAGGCAGGACAGGCCATGGAGAACTGGGAGCCTTGTTATGCTGATGGGCGGGATGTAAATTGCCAACAGCCACTCGGGAGAAGTGTATGGTGTTTCCTGAAACATCTAAAAAACAAAGCAACAGAGCCTAGGGCACTTCCACTTATGGTCCTAAAGCTTAGGGAAATTAAAATCAAAAAGACACAGCCACCCCAAAGTTTGGGACGGCTCTGTTTACAAGAACCTCGTTTACGGTACAAGTTCAATATCAAAGAAAGCGAAAAATGGATAAAGAAGTTGTGGTAATTATGTACAATGCAATATCACTCAGCAATGAAATCTATGTCATCAGGCCCGTAGCAGCATAATGAGTGGATTCAGGTATGATGATTCTAACTGAAATAAGTCACACAGAAAAAGAAACATCATAAGATATCACTAATACACGGAATGTAAACTTGGCTACACAGGAACTGAATTACAAAACAGAACAGGGTCTCAAATTTAGAAAACCAACTTATGCTTGCTTAAGGGGAAAGGTGAGTTGGGGTGCTGCATAAAACCAGAGATTGAAATGAGCACAGATAAAGTTCCTTAAGCCAAATATGGAATAGACAAGAGCTACTCCTTGCTCAACGAAATGGGCTCAACACCCCATATTAAACGCCTAAGAATGTACCTGACTAGTAAGTATCTTAAAACCTATGGATTGCTATGTCTCCGAAAGAGAATCAACAGTGTGTACAGGGGCATAAACGCAGCAGTGATAGGATTGGAGAGGTTCGGTGAGCAAATGAAGACCCTTTGAAGTCATATTGCATGGTACCCATTCCACGGGTCTCAACTCTCCAGGTTGAAGGGATTCTTCCTTCAGCTAAAACATGCATGTGGAACCCAGAGTATGATCAACCGTGTGATCGGGAGACGTGTTCAAATATGTCTCAGTTTTCGACCCCTGGTACTCGGGTGCAACATTCCAGACGCTTTACTAACACTCTCCCGACTTGTAGAGTCAGTGCCTTTAACCTCCTGTTTGGCCCAGTTTGCAATTTCTGCGGAAGATGAACAGGAATAGGAGAACCAATGAGAGACTAGCTGGAGGTGTCTGGACGGGCAAATTTAACTCTCATTTGCCACCAGGAAGAGGAATTAACCAAAGGCTCAGCATGCCGTGCCGGAACCGGATTAGGGCCTGAAGCAATCCTGCGGTGTTGCGGCCAGCTCACAAGAAAGCGAGTTGAAGAAAGGAGCTCAGGGGCACTGTTATTCACAAACCTGCAGAGTTATGAATGACAGCTATCGTCCAAAAATATACTGAAGTAAGGCTTCCAAGAGGACTTGAAAGTGGGGCAGAATTGCAGGAAACCGATTTCAGGAGGTAGACTGGAATTGCATTTAAAGCATAGGAAAAGAGGCAGAACGTCCACAATGATGCACTTGGCCAAAAAGGGCGTATGCGTTTTTTCCTGAATATATTCAGGAAAAAACGCATACGCCCTTTTTGGCCAACCAAGCAAGCTTGCAAAGGA
The DNA here is from genome assembly GCF_949774975.1 of Lagenorhynchus albirostris. Taxonomy (NCBI): domain Eukaryota; kingdom Metazoa; phylum Chordata; class Mammalia; order Artiodactyla; family Delphinidae; genus Lagenorhynchus; species Lagenorhynchus albirostris. Next base: position 60,478,358 of record NC_083098.1, on the reverse strand, counting down.
AATCTGCACTACAATGAAGTCTCACTTCCCCTGGTCAAAAGGGCCATCTGAAAAAAGTGTAAAATCCAGAAAGGCAGGACAGGCCATGGAGAACTGGGAGCCTTGTTATGCTGATGGGCGGGATGTAAATTGCCAACAGACACTCGGGAGAAATGTATGGTGTTTCCTGAAACATCTAAAAACCAAAGCAACAGAGCCTAGGGCACTTCCACTTATGGTCCTAAAGCTTAGGGAAATTAAAATCAAAAAGACACAGGCACCCCAAAGTTTGGGACGGCTCTGTTTACAAGAACCTCGTTTACGGACCAAGTTCAATATCTCAGAAAGCGAAAAATGGATAAAGAAGTTGTGGTAATAACGTACAATGCAATATCACTCAGCAATGAAATCTATGTCATCAGGCCCGTAGCAGCATAATGAGTGGATTCAGGTATGATGATTCTAACTGAAATAAGTCACACAGAAAAAGAAACATCATAAGATATCACTAATACACGGAATGTAAACTTGGCTACACAGGAACTGAATTACAAAACAGAACAGGGTCTCAAATTTAGAAAACCAACTTATGCTTGCTTAAGGGGAAAGGTGAGTTGGGGTGCTGCATAAAACCAGAGATTGAAATGAGCACAGATAAAGTTCCTTAAGCCAAATATGGAATAGACAAGAGCTACTCCTTGCTCAACGAAATGGGCTCAACACCCCATATTAAACGCCTAAGAATGTACCTGACTAGTAAGTATCTTAAAACCTATGGATTGCTATGTCTCCGAAAGAGAATCAAGCGTGTGTACAGGGGCATAAACGCAGCAGTGATAGGATTGGAGAGGTTCGGTGAGCAAATGAAGACCCTTTGAAGTCATATTGCATGGTACCCATTCCACGGGTCTCAACTCTCCAGGTTGAAGGGATTCTTCGTTCAGCTAAAACATGCATGTGGAACCCAGAGTATGATCAACCGTGTGATCGGGACACGTGTTCAAATATGTCTCAGTTTTCGACCCCTGGTACTCGGGTGCAACATTCCAGACGCTTTACTAACACTCTCCCGACTTCTAGAGTCAGTGCCTTTAACCTCCTGTTTGGCCCAGTTTGCAATTTCTGCGGAAGATGAACAGGAATAGGAGAACCAATGAGAGACTAGCTGGAGGTGTCTGGACGGGCAAATTTAACTCTCATTTGCCACCAGGAAGAGGAATTAACCAAAGGCTCAGCATGCCGTGCCGGAACCGGATTAGGGCCTGAAGCAATCCTGCGGTGTTGCGGCCAGCTCACAAGAAAGCGAGTTGAAGAAAGGAGCTCAGGGGCACTGTAATTCACAAACCTGCAGAGTTATGAATGACAGCTATCGTCCAAAAATATACTGAAGTAAGGCTTCCAAGAGGACTTGAAAGCGGGGCAGAATTGCAGGAAACCGATTTCAGGAGGTAGACTGGAATTGCATTTAAAGCATTGGAAAAGAGGCAGAACGTCCACAATGATGCACTTGGCCAAAAAGGGCGTATGCGTTTTTTCCTGAATATATTCAGGAAAAAACGCATACGCCCTTTTTGGCCAACCAAGCAAGCTTGCAAAGGAAAACTGCACTACAATGAAGTCTCACTTCCCCTGGTCAAAAGGGCCATCTGAAAAAAGTGTAAAATCCAGAAAGGCAGGACAGGCCATGGAGAACTGGGAGCCTTGTTATGCTGATGGGCGGGATGTCAATTGCCAACAGCCACTCGGGAGAAGTGTATGGTGTTTCCTGAAACATCTAAAAAACAAAGCAACAGAGCCTAGGGCACTGCCACTTATGGTCCTATAGCTTAGGGAAATTAAAATCAAAAAGACACAGCCACCCCAAAGTTTGGGACGGCTCTGTTTACAAGAACCTCGTTTACGGTACAAGTTCAATATCAAAGAAAGCGAAAAATGGATAAAGAAGTTGTGGTAATTATGTACAATGCAATATCACTCAGCAATGAAATCTATGTCATCAGGCCCATAGCAGCATAATGAGTGGATTCAGGTATGATGATTCTAACTGAAATAAGTCACACAGAAAAAGAAACATCATAAGATATCACTAATACACGGAATGTAAACTTGGCTACACAGGAACTGAATTACAAAACAGAACAGGGTCTCAAATTTAGAAAACCAACTTATGCTTGCTTAAGGGGAAAGGTGAGTTGGGGTGCTGCATAAAACCAGAGATTGAAATGAGCACAGATAAAGTTCCTTAAGCCAAATATGGAATAGACAAGAGCTACTCCTTGCTCAACGAAATGGGCTCAACACCCCATATTAAACGCCTAAGAATGTACCTGACTAGTAAGTATCTTAAAACCTATGGATTGCTATGTCTCCGAAAGAGAATCAAGCGTGTGTACAGGGGCATAAACGCAGCAGTGATAGGATTGGAGAGGTTCGGTGAGCAAATGAAGACACTTTGAAGTCATATTGCATGGTACCCATTAAACGGGTCTCAACTCTCCAGGTTGAAGGGATTCTTCCTTCAGCTAAAACATCCATGTGGAACCCAGAGTATGATCAACCGTGTGATCGGGAGATGTGTTCAAATATGTCTCAGTTTTCGACCCCTGGTACTCGGGTGCAACATTCCAGACGCTTTACTAACACTCTCCCGACTTGTAGAGTCAGTGCCTTTAACCTCCTGTTTGGCCCAGTTTGCAATTTCTGCGGAAGATAAACAGGAATAGGAGAACCAATGAGAGACTAGCTGGAGGTGTCTGGACGGGCAAATTTAACTCTCATTTGCCACCAGGAAGAGGAATTAACCAAAGGCTCAGCGTGCCATGCCGGAACCACACAAGGGCCTGAAGCAATCCTGCGGTGTTGCGGCCAGCTCACAAGAAAGCGAGTTGAAGAAAGGAGCTCAGGGGCACTGTAATTCACAAACCTGCAGAGTTATGAATGACAGCTATCGTCCAAAAATATACTGAAGTAAGGCTGCCAAGAGGACTTGAAAGCGGGGCAGAATTGCAGGAAACCGATTTCAGGAGGTAGACTGGAATTGCTTGTAAAGCATAAAAAGAGGCAGAACGTCCACAATGATGCACTTGGCCAAAAAGGGCGTATGCGTTTTTTCCTGAATATATTCAGGAAAAAACTCATACGCACTTTTTGGCCAACCAAGCAAGCTTGCAAAGGAAATCTGCACTACAATGATGTCTCACTTCCCCCCGGTCAAAAGGGCCATCTGAAAAAAGTGTAAAATCCAGAAAGGCAGGACAGGCCATGGAGAACTGGGAGCCTTGTTATGCTGATGGGCGGGATGTAAATTGCCAACAGCCACTCTGGAGAAGTGTATGGTGTTTCCTGAAACATCTAAAAACCAAAGCAACAGAGCCTAGGGCACTTCCACTTATGGTCCTAAAGCTTAGGGAAATTAAAATCAAAAAGACACAGCCACCCCAAAGTTTGGGACGGCTCTGTTTACAAGAACCTCGTTTACGGTACAAGTTCAATATCAAAGAAATCGAAAAATGGATAAAGAAGTTGTGGTAATTATGTACAATGCAATATCACTCAGCAATGAAATCTATGTCATCAGGCCCATAGGAGCATAATGAGTGGATTCAGGTATGATGATTCTAACTGAAATAAGTCACACAGAAAAAGAAACATCATAAGATATCACTAATACACGGAATGTAAACTTGGCTACACAGGAACTGAATTACAAAACAGAACAGGGTCTCAAATTTAGAAAACCAACTTATGCTTGCTTAATGGGAAAGGTGAGTTGGGGTGCTGCATAAAACCAGAGATTGAAATGAGCACAGATAAAGTTCCTTAAGCCAAATATGGAATAGACAAGAGCTACTCCTTGCTCAACGAATTGGGCTCAACACCCCATATTAAACGCCTAAGAATGTACCTGACTAGTAAGTATCTTAAAACCTATGGATTGCTATGTCTCCGAAAGAGAATCAAGCGTGTGTACAGGGGCATAAACGCAGCAGTGATAGGATTGGAGAGGTTCGGTGAGCAAATGAAGACCCTTTGAAGTCATATTGCATGGTACCCATTCCACGGGTCTCAACTCTCCAGGTTTAAGGGATTCTTCCTTTAGCTAAAACATGCATGTGGAACCCAGAGTATGATCAACCGTGTGATCGGGAAACGTGTTCAAATATGTCTCACTTTTCGACCCCTGGTACTCGGGTGCAACATTCCAGACGCTTTACTAACACTCTCCCGACTTGGAGAGTCAGTGCCTTTAACCTCCTGTTTGGCCCAGTTTGCAATTTCTGCGGAAGATGAACAGGAATAGGAGAACCAATGAGAGACTAGCTGGAGGTGTCTGGACGGGCAAATTTAACTCTCATTTCCCACCAGGAAGAGGAATTAACCAAAGGCTCAGCGTGCCATGCCGGAACCAGATTAGGGCCTGAAGCAATCCTGCGGTGTTGCGGCCAGCTCACAAGAAAGCGAGTTGAAGAAAGGAGCTCAGGGGCACTGTAATTCACAAACCTGCAGAGTTATGAATGACAGCTATCGTCCAAAAATATACTGAAGTAAGGCTGCCAAGAGGACTTGAAAGCGGGACAGAATTGCAGGAAACCGATTTCAGGAGGTAGACTGGAATTGCATTTAAAGCATAGGAAAAGAGGCAGAACGTCCACAATGATGCACTTGGCCAAAAAGGGCGTATGCGTATTTTCCTGAATATATTCAGGAAAAATCGTATACGCCCTTTTTGGCCAACCAAGCAAGCTTGCAAAGAAATCTGCACTACAATGAAGTCTCACTTCCCCCCGGTCAAAAGGGCCATCTGAAAAAAGTGTAAAATCCAGAAAGGCAGGACAGGCCATGGAGAACTGGGAGCCTTGTTATGCTGATGGGCGGGATGTAAATTGCCAACAGCCACTCGGGAGAAGTGTATGGTGTTTCCTGAAACATCTAAAAAACAAAGCAACAGAGCCTAGGGCACTTCCACTTATGGTCCTATAGCTTAGGGAAATTAAAATCAAAAAGACACAGCCACCGCAAAGTTTGGGACGGCTCTGTTTACAAAAACCTCGTTTAAGGTGCAAGGTCAATATGGCAGAAAGCGAACAATGGATAAAGAAGTTGTGGTACTTACGTACAATGCAATATCACTCAGCAATGAAATCTATGTCATCAGGCCCGTAGCAGCATAATGAGTGGATTCAGGTATGATGATTCTAACTGAAATAAGTCACACAGAAAAAGAAACATCATAAGATATCACTAGTACACGGAATGTAAACTTGGCTACACAGGAACTGAATTACAAAACAGAACAGGGTCTCAAATTTAGAAAACCAACTTATGCTTGCTTAAGGGGAAAGGTGAGTTGGGGTGCTGCATAAAACCAGAGATTGAAATGAGCACAGATAAAGTTCCTTAAGCCAAATATGGAATAGACAAGAGCTACTCCTTGCTCAACGAAATGGGCTCAACACCCCATATTAAACGCCTGAGAATGTACCTGACTAGTAAGTACCTTAAAACCTATGGTTTGCTATGTCTCCGAAAGAGAATCAAGCGTGTGTACAGGGGCATAAACGCAGCAGTGATAGGATTGGAGAGGTTCGGTGAGCAAATGAAGACCCTTTGAAGTCATATTGCATGGTACCCATTCCACGGGTCTCAACTCTCCAGGTTGAAGGGATTCTTCCTTCAGCTAAAACATGCATGTGGAACCCAGAGTATGATCAACCGTGTGATCGGGAGACGTGTTCAAATATGTCTCAGTTTTCGACCCCTGGTACTCGGGTGCAACATTCCAGACGCTTTACTAACACTCTCCCGACTTGGAGAGTCAGTGCCTTTAACCTCCTGTTTGGCCCAGTTTGCAATTTCTGCGGAAGATGAACAGGAATAGGAGAACCAATGAGAGACTAGCTGGAGGTGTCTGGACGGGCAAATTTAACTCTCATTTCCCACCAGGAAGAGGAATTAACCAAAGGCTCAGTGTGCCGTGCCGGAACCATTTAAGGCCTGAAGCAATCCTGCGGTGTTGCGGCCAGCTCACAAGAAAGCGAGTTGAAGAAAGGAGCTCAGGGGCACTGTCATTCACAAACCTGCAGAGTTATGAATGACAGCTATCGTCCAAAAATATACTGAAGTAAGGCTGCCAAGAGGACTTGAAAGCGGGGCAGAATTGCAGGAAACCGATTTCAGGAGGTAGACTGGAATTGCATTTAAAGCATAGGAAAAGAGGCAGAACGTCCACAATGATGCACTTGGCCAAAAAGGGCGTATGCGTTTTTTCCTGAATATATTCAGGAAAAAACGCATACGCCCTTTTTGGCCAACCAAGCAAGCTTGCAAAGAAATCTGCACTACAATGAAGTCTCACTTCCGCCCGGTCAAAAGGGCCATCTGAAAAAAGTGTAAAATCCAGAAAGGCAGGACAGGCCATGGAGAACTGGGAGCCTTGTTATGCTGATGGGCGGGATGTAAATTGCCAAGAGCCACTCTGGAGAAGTGTATGGTGTTTCCTGAAACATCTAAAAAACAAAGCAACAGATCCTAGGGCACTTCCACTTATGGTCCTATAGCTTAGGGAAATTAAAATCAAAAAGACACAGCCACCCCAAAGTTTGGGACGGCTCTGTTTACAAGAACCTCGTTTACAGTGCAAGGTCAATATGGCAGAAAGCGAACAATGGATAAAGAAGTTGTGGTACTTACGTACAATGCAATATCACTCAGCAATGAAATCTATGTCATCAGGCCCGTAGCAGCATAATGAGTGGATTCAGGTATGATGATTCTAACTGACATAACTCACACAGAAAAAGAAACATCATAAGATATCACTAATACACGGAATGTAAACTTGGCTACACAGGAACTGAATTACAAAACAGAACAGGGTCTCAAATGTAGAAAACCAACTTATGCTTGCTTAAGGGGAAAGGTGAGTTGGGGTGTTGCATAAAAGCAGAGATTGAAATGAGCACAGATAAAGTTCCTTAAGCCAAATATGGAATAGACAAGAGCTACTCCTTGCTCAACGAAATGGGCTCAACACCCCATATTAAACGCCTAAGAATGTACCTGACTAGTAAGTATCTTAAAACCTATGGATTGCTATGTCTCCGAAAGAGAATCAAGCGTGTGTACAGAGGCATAAACGCAGCAGTGATAGGATTGGAGAGGTTCGGTGAGCAAATGAAGACCCTTTGAAGTCATATTGCATGGTACCCATTCCACGGGTCTCAACTCTCCAGGTTTAAGGGATTCTTCCTTCAGCTAAAACATCCATGTGGAACCCAGAGTATGATCAACCGTGTGATCGGGAGACGTGTTCAAATATGTCTCACTTTTCGACCCCTGGTAGTCGGGGGCAACATTCCAGACGCTTTACTAACACTCTCCCAACTTGTAGAGTCAGTGCCTTTAACCTCCTGTTTGGCCCAGTTTGCAATTTCTGCGGAAGATGAACAGGAATAGGAGAACCAATGAGAGACTAGCTGGAGGTGTCTGGACGGGCAAATTTAACTCTCATTTGCCACCAGGAAGAGGAATTAACCAAAGGCTCAGCGTGCCGTGCCGGACCGGATTAGGGCCTGAAGCAATCCTGCGGTGTTGCGGCCAGCTCACAAGAAAGCGAGTTGAAGAAAGGAGCTCAGGGGCACTGTAATTCACAAACCTGCAGAGTTATGAATGACAGCTATCGTCCAAAAATATACTGAAGTAAGGCTGCCAAGAGGACTTGAAAGCGGGGCAGAATTGCAGGAAACCGATTTCAGGAGGTAGACTGGAATTGCTTGTAAAGCATAGGAAAAGAGGCAGAACGTCCACAATGATGCACTTGGCCAAAAAGGGCGTATGCGTTTTTTCCTGAATATATTCAGGAAAAAACGCATACGCCCTTTTTGGCCAACCAAGCAAGCTTGCAAATGAAATCTGCACTACAATGATGTCTCACGGCCTCCCCGGTCAAAAGGGCCATCTGAAAAAAGTGTAAAATCCAGAAAGGAAGGACAGGCCATGGAAAACTGGGAGCCTTGTTATGCTGATGGGCGGGATGTAAATTGCCAACAGCCACTCGGGAGAAGTGTATGGTGTTTCCTGAAACATCTAAAACACAAAGCAACAGAGCCTAGGGCACTTCCACTTATGGTCCTATAGCTTAGGGAAATTAAAATCAAAAAGACACAGCCACCCCAAATTTTGGGATGGCTCTGTTTACAAGAACCTCGTTTACGGTACAAGTTCAATATCACAGAAAGTGAAAAATGGATAAAGAAGTTGTCGTACTTACATACAATGCAATATCACTCAGCAGTGAAATCTGTGTCATCAGGCCCGTAGCACCATCATGAGTGGATTCAGGTACGATGATTCTAAGTGAAATAAGTCACACAGAAAAAGAAACATCATAAGCTATCACTAATATACGGAATGTAAACTTGGCTACACAGGAACTGATTTACAAAACAGCACAGGGTCTCAAATGTAGAAAACCAACTTATGCTTGCTTAAGGGGAAAGGTGAGTTGGGGCGCTGCATAAAACCAGAGATTGAAATTACAACAAATACCGTTCCATAGCCAAATATATAATAGAAAAGAGCTATTCCTTGTTCAATGAAGTGGACTCAACACCACATATTAAACGCCTAAGAATATACCTGACTAGTAAGAATCTTAAAACCTATGGATTTATATGTCTCCAAAAGAGAATCAAGTGTGTGTACAGCGGCATAAACGCAGCAGTGATAGGATTGGTGAGGATCGGTGAGCAAATGCAGACCCTTTGAAGTCATATTGCATGGTACCCATTCCATGGGTCTCAACTCTCCAGGTTTAAGGGATTCTTCCTTCAGCTAAAACATGCATGTGGAACCCAGAGTATAATCCACTGTGTGATCGGGAAACGTGTTCAAATGTGTCTCAGTTTTTGTCCCCTGGTACTTGGGTTCAACATTCCAGACGCTTTACTAACACTCTCCCGACTTGGAGAGTCAGTGCCTTTAACCTCCTGTTTGGCCCAGTTTGCAATTTCTGCGGAAAATGAACAGGAATAGGGAGAACCAATGACAGACCAGCTGGAGGTGTCTGGACGGGCAAATTTAACTCTCATTTCCCACCAGGAAGAGGAATTAACCAAAGGCTCAGTGTGCCATGCCAGAACCACACTAGGGCCTGAAGCAATCCTGCGGTGTTGCAGCCAGCTCACAAGAAAGCGAGTTGAAGAAAGGAGCTCAGGGTCACTGTCATTCACAAACCTGCAGAGTTATAAATGACAGCTATCGTCCAAAAATATATTGAAGTAAGGCTGCCAAGAGGACTTGAAAGCGGGGCAGAATTGCAGGAAACCGATTTCAGGAGGTAGACTGGAATTGCATGTAAAGCATACGAAAAGAGGCAGAACGTCCACAATGATGCACTTGGCCAAAAAGGGCGTATGCGTCTTTTCCTGAATATATTCAGGAAAAAACGCATACGCCCTTTTTGGCCAACCAAACAAGCTTGCAAAGGAAATCTGCACTACAATGAAATCTCACTGCCCCCCTGTCAAAAGGGCCAGCTGAAAAAAGTGTAAAATCCAGAAAGGCAGGACAGGCCATAAAGAACTGGGAGCCTTGATATGCTGATGGGCGGGATGTAAATTGCCAACAGCAACTCTGGAGAAGTGTATGGTGTTTCCTGAAACATCTAAAAAACAAAGCAACAGAGCCTAGGGCACTTCCACTTATGGTCCTAAAGCTTAGGGAAATTAAAATCAAAAAGACACAGCCACCCCAATGTTTGGGATGGCTGTGTTTACAAGAACCTGGTTTACTGTACAAGTTCAATATCACAGAAAGCGAAAAATGGATAAAGATGTTGTGGTACTTACGTACAATGCAATATCACTCAGCAATGAAATCTATGTCATCAGGCCCGTAGCAGCATAATGAGTGGATTCAGGTACGATGATTCTAAGTGAAATAAGTCACACAGAAAAAGAAACATTATAAGATATCACTAATACACGGAATGTAAACTTGGCTACACAGGAACTGATTTACAAAACAGAACAGGGTCTCAAATGTAGAAAACCAACTTATGCTTGCTTAAGGGGAAAGGTGAGTTGGGGTGCTGAATAAAACCAGAGATTGAAATTAGCACAGATACCCTTCCATAAGCCAAATTTGTAATAGACAAGAGCTACTCCTTGCTCAACAAAGTGGACTCAACACCCCATATTAAAACCCTAAGAATATACCTGACTAGTAACAATCTTAAAACCTATGGATTTATATGTATCCGAAAGAGAATCAACAATGTGTACAATGGCATAAACGCAGCAGTGATAGGATTGGTGAGGTTCGGTGAGCAAATGCAGACCCTTTGAAGTCATATTGCATGGTACCCATTCCATGGGTCTCAACTCTCCAGGTTTAAGGGATTCTTCCTTCAGCTAAAACATGCATGTGGAACCCAGAGTATGATCCACTGTGTGATCGGGAAACGTGTTCAAATGTGTCTCAGTTTTCATCCCCTGGTACTCAGGTGCCACATTCCAGACGCTTTACTAACACTCTCCCCACTTGGAGAGTCAGTGCCTTTAACCTCCAGTTTGGCCCAGTTTTCAATTTCTGTGGAAAATGAACAGGAATAGGGAAAACCAATGAGAGACTAGCTGGAGGTGTCTGGACTGCCAAATTTAACTCTCATTTCCCACCAGGAAGAGGAATTATCCAAAGGCTCAGCATGCCGTGCCGGAAACACACAAGGGCCTGAAGCAATCCTGCGGTGTTGTGGCCAGCTCACATGAAAGCGAGTTGAAGAAAGGAGCTCAGGGATACTCTAATTCACAAACATGCAGAGTTATAAATGACAGCTATCGTCCAAAAATATATTGAAGTAAGGCTGCCAAGCGGACCTGAAAGCGCGGCAGAATTGCAGGAAACCGATTTCAGGAGGTAGACTGGAATTGCATTTAAAGCATAGGAAAAGAGGCAGAACCTCCACAATGATGCACTTGGCCAAAAAGTGGGTATGCGTTTTTTCCGGAATATATTCAGGAAAAAACGCATACCCACTTTTTGGCCAACCAAGCAAGCTTGCATAGGAAATCTTTACTACAATGAAGTCTCACTGCCAACCGGTCAAAAGGGCCATCTGAAAAAAGTGTAAAATCCAGAAAGGCAGGACAGGCCATGGAGAACTGGGAGCCTTGTTATGCAGATGAGCGGGATGTAAATTGCCAACAGGCACTCTGGAGAAGTGTATGGTGTTCCCTGAAACATCTAAAAAACAAAGCAACAGAGCCTAGGGAAATTCCATTTATGGTCCTATAGCTTAGGGAAATTAAAATCAAAAAGACACAGCCACCCCAAAGTTTGGGACGGCTCTGCTTACAAGAACCTCCTTTATGGTACAAGTTCAATATCACAGAAAGCGAAAAATGGATAAAGATATTGTGGTACTTACGTACAATGCAATATCACTCAGCAATGAAATCTATGTCATCAGGCCCGTAGCAGCATAATGAGTGGATTCAGGTACGATGATTCTAAGTGAAATAAGTCACACAGAAAAAGAAACATCATAATATATCACTAATACACGGAATGTAAACTTGGCTACACAGGAACTGAATTACAAAACAGAACAGTGTCTCAAATGTAGAAAACCAACTTATGCTTGCTTAAGGGGAAAGGTGAGTTGGGGTGCTGCATAAAACCAGAGATGGAAATTAGCACAGATACCCTTCCATAAGCCAAATATGTAATAGACAAGAGCTACTCCTTGCTCAACGAAGTGGACTCAACACCCCATATTAAACGCCTAAGAATATACCTGACTAGTAAGAATCTTAAAACCTATGGATTGATATGTCTCTGAAAGAGAATCAAGCGTGTGTACAGCGGCATAAATGTAGCAGTGATAGGATTGGTGATGTTCGTTGAGCAAATGCAGACCCTTTGAAGTCATATTGCATGGTACCCATTCCATGGGTCTAAACTCTCCAGGTTTAAGGGATTCTTCCTTCAGCTAAAACATGCATGTGGCACCCAGAGTATGATCCACCGTGTGATCGGGAAACGTGTTCAAATGTGTCTCAGTTTTCATCCCCTGGTACTCAGGTGCCACATTCCAGACGCTTTACTAACACTCTCCCCACTTGGAGAGTCAGTGCCTTTAACCTCCTGTTTGGCCCAGTTTGCAATTTCTGTGGAAAATGAACAGGAATAGGGAGAACCAATGAGAGACTAGCTGGAGGTGTCTGGAAGGGCAAATTTAACTCTCATTTCCCACCAGGCAGAGGAATTAACCAAAGGCTCAGTGTGCCATGCCAGAACCACACTAGGGCCTGAAGCAATCCTGCGGTGTTGCGGCCAGCTCACAAGAAAGCGAGTTGAAGAAAGGTGCTCAGGGGCACTGTAATTCACAAACCTGCAGAGTTATAAATGACAGCTATCGTCCAAAAATATATTGAAGTAAGGCTGCCAAGAGGACTTGAAAGCGGGGCAGAGTTGCAGGAAACCGATTTCAGAAGGTATCGGGAGTCACTCTTAAAGCATAGGAAAAGAGACAGAACTTGGAAAATAATGCACTTGGCAAAAAAGGGCATATGTGTTTTATCCAGAGCTCTCATAACTGAGGGGAGGTGATTCCCAGCAGCCTCCAACTGCCACCTGAGGGCTCACATTGCCAAGGCAACATGAGCAAGCCAGGCAGGAGTTACCTCACAGCAGAGGTCCCACCTCACAGAAGGGTGAGAAACCCAGCCAACATCAGACTCTCACCAGAGGGCCTACATCACCAAGGGGATGGGAACCAGGCAGGAGTGTCTTCACACCAGTGGGGCCACATCATCGAAAGGTGAGGTACTCAGCACATGTGTCCTCAAACCAGAGGACCCACATCTCCAAGGGCCTCGGAGTGAGGCAGGCAGGAGTAGCCTCACAACACTGGGCCCATAGAATAAAAAAGTGAGGAATCCAGCAGTTGGAACCTCCCAGTAGGCGGCCCAGAGCACCGAGGCTATGGGATCCAGGCCACTCTGAACTCACAGAAGAGGGCCCATGTCATGAAACTGAGCAACCCAGCCATTGCGACCTCAGAGCAGGAGGCCCACATCCCCATGGGGATGGAAATCTGGTAGGAGTGTCCTCGCACCACTGAGAACATATCAGAAAATTTTGGGCGACCAGCAGTTAGGGCCTGACGCCAGAGGACCCTCATCACCAAGGGAAGGAGGTTCCCAGCAGGCTCCAACTGCCACCAGAGGGCTGACGTCGCCAAGGCGATGTGTGCCAATCAGGCACGAATGACCTCACAGAAGAGGGTCCACCTCAGAGAAGTGTGACGAACCCAGTCAGGATCAGACTCGCACCAGAGGGCCCACATCACCAAATGGATTGGAACCAGGCAGGAGTGTCCTCACATGAGTAGGGCCACATCATCTAAAGGTGAGGAACCCAGAACATGTGGCTTCAAACCATAGGACACCCATCACCAAGGGGCTAGGAGTGAGGCAGGCAGGAGGAGCCTCATAACAGAGGGCCCAAAAATAAGAAAGGTGAGGAATCCAGCATTTGGAACCTCCCAGCAGGCGGCCCAGAGCACAGAGGCTAGGGGATCCAGGCCGGAGTGAACTAACACCAGACAGCCCACATCATGAAACTGTGAGCAACCCAGACATTGGGACCTCAGAGCAGAAGGCCCACATCCCCATAGTGATGGGAACATGACAGGAGTGTCCTGGCATCACTGGGCTCACATTAGAAAACGTGGGGTGCTCAGAAGTTAGGGCCTGACGCTAGAGGGCACTCATCACCGAGAGGAGGAGGCTCCCAGCAGGCTCCAGCTGCCACCAGAGGGCCAACGTCGCCAAGGCGATGTGTGCCAGCCCGGCAGGAGTGACCTCACAGCAGAGGGCCCACCTCACAGAAGGGTGAGGAACACAGCCAGGATCAGACTCTCACCAGAGGGCCCACATCACCAAGGGGATGAGAACCAGGCAGGAGTGTCCCCACACCAGTGGGACATCATCATCGAGAGGTGAGGATCCCAGCACATGTGTCCTCAAACCAGAGGAACCACATCACCAAGGGGTTCAGAATGAGGCTGGCAGGACCGGCCTCACAACACAGGGTCCATAGAATATAAAAGTTGAGGAATCCAGCAGTTGGAACCTCCCAGCAAGCGGCCCAGAGCACCGAGGCTATGGGATCCAGGCCGCAGTGAACTCACAGCAGAGGGCCCACATCATGAACCTGTGAGCAGCCCAGCCGTTGGGACCTCAGAACAGAAGGCCCACATCCCCATGGGAATGGGAACCTGGCTGGAGTGTCCTCGCACCACTGGGCGCACATCAGAAAATGTGGGGAGCCCACCATTTAGGGCCTGATGCCAGAGGGCCGTCATCACCGAGAGGAGGAGGCACCCTGCATGCTCCAACTGCCACCAGAGGGCTCACGTCTCCAAGGTGACGTGTGCCAGCCAGGCAGGAGTGACCACACAGCAGAGGGCCTACCTCACAGAACGTTGAGGAACCCAGCCAGGATTAGACTCTCGCCAGAGGGCCCACCTCACCAAGGGGATGGGAACCCGGCAGGAGTGTCCTCACACGAGTGGGGCCACATCATCGAAAGGTGAGGAACGCAGCACATGTGGCCTCAAGCCATAGGGCAGTCATCACCAAGGGGCTGGCAGTGAGGCAGGCAGGAGGAGCCTCACAACAGAGGGCACATAGAATAAAAAAGTTGAGGAATCCAGCAGTTGGAACCTCCCAGCAGGCGGCTCAGAGCACCGATGATAAGGGATCCTTGCCGGAGTGAACTCACAGCAGAGGGCCCACATCATGGTACTGTGAGCAAGCCAGCCGTTTTGACCTCAGAGCAGAAGGCCCATATCCCCATGGGGAAGGGAACATGGCAAGAGTGTCCTCACTCACTTGGCGCACATCAGAAAATGTGGGGAGCCCAGCAGTTATGGCCTAAGGCAAGAGGGCCCTCATCACCGAGGGGAGGAGGATCCCAGCACACTCCAACTGCCACCAGAGGGCCCATGTCACCAAGGTGACGTGTGCAAGACAGGCATGATTGACCTCACAGCAGAGGGCCCACCTCACAGAAGGGTGAGGAACCCAGCCAGGATCAGATTCTCACCTGAGGGCCCACATCAGCAAGGGGATGGGAACCAGTCAGGACAGTCTTCCCTCCAGTGGGGCCACATCATCAAAAGGTGCGGAACCCAGCACATGTGGCCTCAAATCAGAGGACACATATCACAAAGGGAATGGGAGTGAGGCAGGCAGGAGTAGCCTAAAAACAGAGGGCCCAAAGAATAAGAAAGGTGAGGAATCCAGCAGTTGGAACCTCCCAGCAGGCGGCCGAGAGCACAGAAGCTATGGGATGCAGGCAGGAGTGAACTAACAGCAGAGAGCCCACATCATGAAACTGTGAGCAACCCAGGCGTTGGGACCTCAGAGCAGAAGGCCCACATCCCAATGGGGATGTGAACCTGGCTGGAGTGTCCTCGCACCACTGGGCACACATCACAAAATGTGGGGAGCCCAGCAGTTAGGGCCTGACGCCAGAGGGCCCTCATCACCAAGGGGAGGAGGCCCCCAGCAGGCTCCAAGTGCCACCAGAGGGCTCATGTCCACAAGGCGAGGTGAGCAAGCCAGGCAGGAGTGACCTCACAGCGGACGGCCCACCTCACAGATGGGTGAGGAACCCAGCCAGGATCAGACTCTCAACAGAGGGCCCACATCACCAAGGGGATGTGAACCAGGCAGGAGTCTCCTAGGACCATTGGTCCCACATCATCGAAAGGTGAGGAACCCAGCACATGTGGCCTCAAACCAGACGACACACATCACGAAGGGGCTGGGAGTGAGGCAGGCAGGAGGAGCCTCACAACAGAGGGCCCAAAAAATTAAAAAAGTGAGGAATCCAGCAGTTGGAACCTCCCAGCAGGCGGCCAAGAGCACAGAGGCTATGGGATCCAGGCCTCTGTGAACTAACACCAGAGAGCCCACATCATGAAAATGTGAACAACCCAGCCGTTGGGACCTCAGAGCAGAAGGCCCACATCCCCATGGAGATGGGATCCTAAGAGGAGTGCCAAAGCATCACTGGGCTCACTAAGAAAAGTTGGTGAGCCCAGCAGTTAGGGCCTGACGCAAGAGGGCCCTCAACACCGGGGGGAGGAGATTCCCAGCACGCTCCAACTGCCACCACACGGCTGACTTCACCAAGGCAATGTGTGCCAGCCATGCAGGAGTGACCTATCAGCAGAGGGTCTCCCTCACAGAAGGGTGAGGAACACAGCCAGGAACAGACTCTCACCAGGGGGTCCACATAACCACGTGGATGAGAACCAGGCAGGAGTGTCCTCACACTAGTGGGGCCACATCATCGAAAGGTGAGACACCCAGCAAAGGTGGCCACAAACCAGAGGACCCACATCACCAAGGGGTTGAGAGTGAGGTAGGTGTCTGGACGGGCATATTTAACACTCATTTCCCACCAGGAGGAGGAATTAACCAAAGGCTCAGCGTGCCCTGCCAGAAGCAGATTAGGGCCTGAAGCAGTCTTGCAGGTTTGCGGCCAGCTCACAAGAAAGCGAGTTGAAGAAAGGAGCTCAGGGGCACTGTCATTCACAAACCTGCAGAGTTATAAATGACAGATAAACGTCCAAAAATATATCGAAGTAAGGCTGCGAAGAGGACTTGAAAGCAGGGCAGAATTTCAGGAAACCGATTTCAGGAGGTAGACTGGATTTGCATTTAAAGCATAGGAAAAGAGGCAGAACATCGACAATGATGCACTTGGCAAAAAAGGGCGTATGAGTTTGTTCCTGAATATATTCAGGAAAAAACACATACGCCCTTTTTGGCAAACCAAGCAAGCTTGCAATGGAAATCCGAACTACTATGAAGTGTCACTTCCCCCCGGTCTAAAGGGCCATCTGATAAAAGTGTAAAATCCAGAAAGGCAAGACAGGCCATGGGGAAAAAGGAGCCTTGTTATGCTGATGGGTGGGATGTAAATTGCCAACAGCCACTCTGGAGAAGTGTATGGTGTTTCCTGATACATCTGGAAAACAAAGCAACAGAGTCTAGGGCATTTCCACTTATGGGCCTATAGCTTAGGGAAATTAAAATCAAAAAGACACAGCCACCCCAAAATTCGGGACGGCTGTGTTTACAGGAACCTCTTCTACAGTTCAAGTTAAATATCCCAGAGAACAAATAATTGATAAAGAAGTTGCGGTACTTACGTACAACAGAATACCACTCAGCAATGAAATCTGTGTCACCAGGCCTGTACCAGCATAATGAGTGGATTGAGGCACGATGATTCTAAGTGAAATAAGTCACACAGAAAAAGAAACATCATAAGGTATCACTAATGCACGGAATGTAAACTTGGCTACACAGGAACTGAATTACAAAACAGAACAGGGTCTCAAATTTAGAAAACCAACTTATGCTTGCTTAAGGGGAAAGGTGAGTTGGGGTGCTGCATAAAACCAGAGTTTGAAATTAGCACAGATACCGTTCCATAAGCCAAATATGTAATAGACAAGACCTACCCCTTGCTCAACGAAATGGACTCAACAATGAGGTATCACCTCACACCTGTTAGAATGGGCATCATCTGAAAATCTACAAACAACAAATGCTGGAAAGGGTGTGGAGAAAAGGAAGCCTCTTTCACTATTGTTGGGAATATAAATTGATACAGTCACTATGGAGAACAATATGGAGTTTCTTAAGAAACTAATAATAGAATTACCCTATGATACAGCAATCCCAGTACTGGACATATACCCAGACAAAACCATAAATCAAAAAGAGACATTCACCGCAATGTTCATTGCATCTCTATTTACAATATCGAGGTAATGGAAGCAACCTAAATGCCCACAGACAGACGAATGCATAAAGATGTGGTACATATATAAAGTGGAATATTACTAAGCCATGAAAGGAATGAAATTGGGTCATTTGTAGAGACGTCGATGGATCTAGAGACTGTCATACAGAGTGAAGTAAGTCAGAAAGAGAAAAACAAATCTTGTATATTCATGCATATATGTGGAACCTAGAAAAACTGTACAGATGAACCATTTTGCAAGGAATAAATAGAGCAACAGATGTAGACAACAATCGTATGGACACAAGGGGGGAAAGCTCTTGAGGGTGTGGTGGTGGGAGGAGTTGAGAGATTGGGATTGGCATGTAAACATTTATATGTATAAAATAGATAACCAATAAGAACCTGCTGTATAAAAATATAAAATAAAATTCAAAATTAAAAAGAAATAAAATTTAAAAAATAAAACAGAAAAAACAATTATTCCCTTCACATACATGTATTTATATGAATAAATTATTTCCATGCTTATATCTGTAAATACAAAAAAGAGGAATAAAATCTACCTTGAACCAAAAATGAAAAAGAGAAAAAAAAAACAGAACCCACCAGTTACACAGAGGAAAACTGTATCAGGGCACTTGCTCCAGTTGTAAACAATTCTGAAGTTGGTCAGTGGTGGGGAATCGTCTCCCATTCAGCCAGCAGCCCCCACACAACAAGCGTCCTCATTGCAAAGCTGGGGCACCGTGCCGAGGCATCTGTGAGTAAACGTGAGCTGAGCCCCAGGCCAGTTGCTGCTGAACTGTTCCCACCCTTCCCAGGTAAAACACCTGAATATATACAAGGACTTGAAAGCCTAGAGGAAGGGCCATGGAGCCACACGAGTGACAGCATGCCAGCTGACTTGGTGCCTGCAGGCCAGCCAGGATGGTCCTGGCCCTGGGTGCTCTTCTGGAAGATTTCCATTTCCCTGCCTGAGATACCCGTCCTGTCCCTGCCCCCACTGCTTTTTTCCTTCCTCACCTCTGCCCAGGGAGAAATTCCAGCAGCAGGTATGGGTGACACATCCTCTTCTTTAGCAGGTGGCAGCCTGGCAACTGCTGCAGAAAGTCCAGCAGAGCCCCACTCACACTGGGCCACCCACAAAGCCGTGGCCTCTCACTCCCTCCCACCAGCCCAGCCCCGAGACTGCTGACAGGGCAGAGAAAATGGCGTCAGGCACAGCTGCAGGGGCTCTTGCTGCCTGGAGTGGTATTTATGTTGATCTCAACCCAGGCACACCTGGGGAGGGCAGGCCGGCACGGTAAGGCTGCCCAGGTCAGCCAATCATCACCCCTCAGGGGCTCACAGTTGAAGAAAATGGAACTTGCTGAACCGGCCAGGTCCAAGGAACAGGTGTGGGCTCCTGAGAGTCAGGATAGACAAGGGGCTGCAGCTTTGGCTTGTTTTCTAATCATTTTATCTGGCCCATGAGTGGGAGACAACTTCAAGAAAACCCTCTCCTAATGAGAGGAACCCAGGAGTCAGGGAGAGGAGGGGTGGGTGGTGGTTGGAGACAGAGGCCTGGTGCCCTGGGTGCAGTGGAAGTGTCTGGAAGACCAGGTGGAGGGAGGCCACACAGAGTGATGCCCAGGGTCACAGACCTGTCGGAGCTGCTGTTTGTTAGTTCAAGTCCTGCTCTGAGGTGCTCTGTGTCAGCTCTGAGCGACAGGTGAGCTGGGGGTGCTCTTCAATGAGGGCTATGTGCACGGTTCCTGTGTGCCCAGCCCTGCCACGGTACCTGCAAGGGTAGCTCTGTATCCTGGGAGGGGCCTGACCATGAGAGCCCCGTGGGCTGGGTTGGGGGTGGGGTACCTGCCCAGGAGAGCTCCATATCCTGGGATTGGCCTGACCACGAGAGCCCCATGGGCTGCTGGGGACCTGGTAAAGGATGTCAGGACAGTCAGTGAAGCCACCGAGGATATACCTCCAGTTGCTCCTGATTCCTACACCCTGCTGGTCATTCTACCAACCACCAGGACATGGTATTCTGTATTAGTCTTCAATGATGCCTTCTTTTGTATTCCATTAGTCCCAGAGTCACAAGAAATTTTGGCTTGTGAGTGGCAGGACTCAGCATACAACTAAAACAATACTTCCGGGCCGTCTTGCCCCAAGGGTTCAAAAATTCCCACACCATCTTTGGGGAAAGCTTAGCTAAAGACCGAAAAGTTCTACCTCTGGAAAAGGAAAGCCTCCTTCAATATGCAGATGACATTCTGATCGCCAGCCCTACTAAGGAGGCCTCTGAACTACCAAGCCAATAAAGGATAGAAGTTGTCCAAGAAAAAGCTCAAATATCACAGACTGCGGTGACCTGCCTGGGCTTCATTCTCACACAAGGTCGGAGAAGCCCATCCCAGGAAAGGGAAGAAACCATTTGCAGCCTTACCCCTTTCTAAAACTAGAAGACAGCTTAGGGGTTCCTGGGGAGGCCAGGGTTTGCTGCTTCTGGATCCCTAACTACAGTCTACTAGCTGGGCCTCTATATGAAACACTGAAAGGAAAAGATGATGATCCTTTTGAACAGAATCCAGAAGTGGCCTTTCAAGAATGGAAAGAGCAGTCAATTCAGACCCTTGCCCTGGAACTCCCTAATTGAGCTAAACCCTTTGACCTTTCCATTCCCGGTGAAAGGTGAATCGCCATTGGAGAATTAGTGCAAAAACTGGGACCACTTGAAATGGAACAATGCAAGAATGCCATCCAGGTAGGATAAACTACAGTCACCAAGGGGCTTGGCCCACTGCCACATCTGGCCAAGATACTGGCGGTATCTAAAAACCTGGAAATCAGCAGCCCAAAAGGCCACCTCCCTCCTAAGGGAAAAGGACCCCACGTGGTGATCCTAATCACCAACCATGCCCTGAAGTTGCAGGGTTCGCTCCGTGGGCACACCGACCTCGGGTGAGGAGGCCCTCCAACTCCAACATCCAGAGAGATAACCGGGGGCAACAGGGCACCATGACGACTCGTGTGAACATCACTTGACCTGGAGTTTCTCTCATAAAACAACAGTAGTGTGTCCCGAAGGAGTAGACTACTGCTTGCAGGACTTACTGCACCCGGAGGGGAGCTAATAATCTTGGCGGGGGAACCGTATATCACACTGTCACCATAGAAAAGCCTACAGACACCGTGATGATGGTGGCCAATAAGACCGGCTGGACTCCTGTTTACTTCAAAAGGCTGTTGACTCAGTGGCCATCATGGTCCTTGATCACCACTGACCCTGGACTGTCTGGGAGTTGAGCGGGCAAGGCTCTGACACCTGGTGCTGTTTTTACGTTAATTCAGGGGCCTAATTGAAGAAAGAGCAGACTACTGGTCAGAGCATCTAGGCTGGCAGAAACGGTCAGCCTAAGGTGGCCGAACAAATGTGGGGCGGGGTGAAATCGGCCCCCACAGCGTCTCTGCACATCTCTTTCCTGGACCCTCAAAGGTCATTAGAATCTATAACACTTCCAATGCTGGTGCTCAGGCAGACGAGCAGGGAGGCAGGGGTCCTGGGGCCAATCAACGTCACCTGGAGGCTGCTGGGGAGAAGTTCTGACCCTCGTCCCCTGGTATGAGGGCTCCCAACTCAGCACTCAGCAGTTACAGAAGAAGGGTCTGCACCCTCAGCACTCCAAGAATGAGGAACGGGACAAAAGGCAGAGGAGGGGTTTGTCCCCAGCAAAGCCCATTAAAAATCCCTGGGAGATAAAAATAGAATCTGGGCAATAAAGTCAAGTCTGACCTTTTTTATCCTTTGTGCTTTGTCTAATTTCACGTGCTCCTAGGGTCCCGCATGCAGAGGTTCCACACCCGGCACTTCAGACCAGATTTCCTAGTGCAGAATGGCTGGGTCGACACCTCAGCTCCTGGGGCCCAGTGCAGACTCCGAGATATAGAGCCTGAGCTGCAGCCAACCCGGCCCTCGAGAGCTCCGCCCCCTCCCTCCCACTGACTCTGACAGGATCTCTACACAGCAGCCCAGCCCACAGCCCACGGGGTAGTGCATGCTCTCACCTCTCCATTCTCTGATCAAAATATAAAGTTTCCTTTGCTTGGGAACCAAACTCAGTCTCGATCTGTTGGCCCCAATGACACTGGGCAGGGGGACACTTGTTGGGGTCCACTCTGGAGGATCAGTAACAGAAATTGAGACTATTGTAACTTCAATGAACAGATGTGTGAGCCAAACTGTAGTTAACATAGAACAGTTTAGAAGGCTCGGGTAAAATAAGATGTTTCTAACACTTCCATTTGATATTTCCATCACTTTATCATAAGCAAGTTCAGTGAAAAGGTTTGTCTTATTTGTCAGGTCAACATTAGAGAAATGAAGTGATTTCTTTCCAAGGATGTACATCTAATAATCTTGGTTAAAGCTTCAATCTTGTTTTAAATGCTTTTCCATTGAAAATGATACCTCTCTTTCAGCTCCCCCATTTCTGAGAAGTATAAAATCTTATAATTTATTATTATCAAAGGGGAAAGGTGGGAGGAGGGATAAATTAACAGTTTGGAATTAACACATACACACTGCTATGTATAAAGTAGATCATCAACAAGGAACTACTGTATAGCACAGGGAACTACACTCAATATTTTGCAATAACCTATAAGGGGAAATAATCGGAAAAAGAATAGATATTTTTATTGACATCATCTATCAATGACAGTTAAAGTGTAACCTAAGGGAAGCCGGTGGTGAGTGCTTCTGACCCTGAAGACTTCAATCATCTAAAGTTTGGACTCTGCCTACTTCCCAAGGCCCTTAATGAACATATGTGTAGCCGTAGCTTAAAAAACTCCCCAGTTTGGGTTTCGGGGAGACACTGATTTTGAAAAAGCCCTGGCGTTCTCCTTACATGAATGGGACTCTTCCTACTGCTAAAACATGTCTGTCACATCCAGAGGATGGTATACCGTCTGATCGGGAAGAGTTTGGAAAAGGCATCTCATCTCCTCATCTCCTGGTGCTCGGGTTTACCCCTCCAGCGTCTTTACTAACAGTCTCCCCACTTGGAGATGTCAGCACTGTCAACATCCTGTTGCGTACAGTTTGGAATTTGTCCAGAGGATGAAGCGGAAGGATGAGGAACAATGAGAGACAAGTCCTAGGTGTTCAGACAGGCACATGTCACTCTAATTTCCAATCAGGAAGACGAATTGACCAAAGGCTAGGGTTGCCCATAGAAACAGTATAGGGCTTGAGGAAATCCCACTGCTTTGTGGCCAGTTCCCATAAACACAAGTTGAACAATGGAACTCAGGGGCAGTAAAATTCACAAAACTGCAGAGTTGAAAATATCTATCACTGAAAAATGTCTTGAGGAAAGTCAGAGAAAAGGATTGGTAAGCAA
Source organism: Lagenorhynchus albirostris (assembly GCF_949774975.1). Lineage (NCBI taxonomy): Eukaryota > Metazoa > Chordata > Mammalia > Artiodactyla > Delphinidae > Lagenorhynchus > Lagenorhynchus albirostris. Next base: position 60,455,154 of record NC_083098.1, on the reverse strand, counting down.
GGGAGAATGGCAGGAAAGGGATTTGAGGAGGTAGAAAGGACTCGCCATTAAGCACAAGAAAAGGGGCTGAACATTGCCAACATTGCAGTTGGCCAAAAAGGCTGTATGCGTTTTTTTTCTGTATATATTCAAGAAAAGGGCATACACTTTTTTAGCCAACCAAACAGGTGGGCACTGGAAATCAATACTACAAAAGATATCACTTCACATCAGTCAGAAGAGCCATCCTCATAAAGTGTAAACACCAGAAATGCAGGACAGGGCAAGGAGAAGAGGGAGCCCTGTGAGGCTTATAGTGGAAATGTATATTGCCAACGGCCATTCTGGAGAAGTGTATTGTGTTTACTAAAGCATCTAAAAAATGAGCTACAGAGCATAGGGCACTTGCACTCATGGGCGTATATCTTGGGAAAAACAAAAATCGAGAGGACACAGGCACCCCAATGTTTACTGCCTCTCTGTTTAAAAGATCCTCGACTAGGATAGAACTTAAATGTCTCTGGAGGGAAAAAATGGATAGAGATGTTGTACTTATGTAGAGTGAAATATTACTCAGCCTGGAAATCAATGAGATATGGCCAGTTGTAACAACTCCGGAGGAGTTACGTATGATCATTCTAAGTGACAGAATTCAAAAAGAAAAAGACACATATCATAAGATATCACTTAAAGGTGGAATCCAACATGGCTACACATGAAATAAATTACAAAACAAAAACATAGTCAAATATGTAGAAAACACGCGTAAGGCTACTGAACGGGAAAGGTGGGGAGGGGTGAGGCATCATCCAGGAGGTTGAAATTAGCAAAGGTACCATTCCAAATACCAAACTGATAATCAACAAGGCCTACACGGTAGCTAAAAGAACTGCACTCAGCACACTCAGGTCACCGGAAAAGAATATCTATGACTGGTAAGAATCTGAAAAAGAATTTATTGATGTCTCTCTGTACGTGAATCAAGTGGATGTACAGCAGCAAGAAATAGAGCTTTGAAAATCAGCTGTAACCAATATAGTGATAAATTGCAAAAAATAAACGACACAGAGACAGAGAAAACCTCTTACAACTTTTCCTCAGGGACGGTGATGCAACATGGATTGAACACATCTAGACCCACAGCAGGATGAGACATAAGACTGGAAACTGTTCACGCTAAGAGAAATGTGAGGTTGGGTGAGGAAATGCACACCCTTTAAAGTAATACTACCTGGTACCCATTCAATGGGTCCCAAATCTGCAGGTTCAAGGAATCTTCCTACAGCTAAAACATGCATGGAAAACCCAGAGGACTGTACACCATGTGATCGGGAGATGTGTCTAAAATGCACCTCATTTATCCTCTCCTGGTGCTCCTGTTCATCATTCCAGCCATGTTACTTAGAATCTCCCCACTTAGAGAATCAGCACATTTAAACTTCTGTTTCACACATTTTGCAAATTGTGAGGAGGATGAACGGGAAGAGGGGGAACCAATGAGAGAATAGTTGTAGGGGTTTGGATGGGCACATGTCACTCTAATTTCCCATTAAGAATAAGAATTAAAAAAAGGCTCAGCCCGCCTCGCCGGAGCCAAAATAGGGCCTGAAGCAATCCTGCGGCTTTGAGGCCAGCTCACAAAATAGCAACTTAAAAAATGGAGCTCAGGGTCACTGCAATTCACAAACCTGCAGAGTTATAAATGAAAACTAACGTCCAAAAATATGTTGAGGTAAGGCAAAGAAGAGGATCTGAATGCAAGACAGACTTGCAAGAAACAGATTTCAAGAGATAGATTGGACTCGTCTTTAAAGCACATGAAAAGCGGCAGAATTTCGACAATGATGCAGTTGGCCCAAAAGGGAGTATGCGTTTTTTCCTGAATATATCCAGGAAAAAACGCATACGCACTTTATGGGCAACCAAGCAAGCAAGCAATGCAAATGTGCACAACAAAGAAGTCTCATTTCCCAGAGGTCAAAAGGGCCATCTGAAAAAATTGTAAAAACCAGAAATGCAGGACAGGCCATGGAGAACAGGGAGCCTTTATACGCTGATGGACAGTGTGTGAACTGCCGAGAGCCACTCTGGAGAAGTGTATGGTGGTTCCTAAATCATCTAAAAAACAGAGCTATAGAGCATAGGGCACTTCCAATCATGGGAGTATATATAGGGAAGTCTAAAAATCAACAAGACACAAGCACACCACATTTTAGGGCTACTCTGTTTACAAGAACCTCAACTCCAGTACACCTTAAATATCCCAGGAAAGAGAAAAATGGATAAACAAAATGTGGTACTTATGTACAATGGAATATCTCTTCACCATGAAATCAATGTAATAAGGCTAGTAGAAGGATAAAGAGTGGATTTAGGTCCGATAATACTACTTGAAATAAGTCAAACAGAAAAAGAAACATATCATAAGATATCACTTATAGAGGGAGGATAAATATGGCTGCACAAAAAATGAATTACAAAACAGAACAGTGTCTCACATTTAGAAAACACACTTATGTCAGCTTAAGGGGAAAGGAGAGGTGGGGTGATGCATAAAACCAGAGATTGAAATGAGCACAGATAAAGTTCCTTAAGCCAAATATGGAATAGACAAGAGCTACTCCTTGCTCAACGAAATGGGCTCAACACCCCATATTAAACGCCTAAGAATGTACCTGTCTAGTAAGTATCTTAAAACCTATGGATTGTTATGTCTCCGAAAGAGAATCAAGCATGTGTACAGGGGCATAAACGCAGCAGTGATAGGATTGGAGAGGTTCGGTGAGCAAATGAAGACCCTTTGAAGTCATATTGCATGGTACCCATTCCACGGGTCTCAACTCTCCAGGTTGAAGGGATTCTTCCTTCAGCTAAAACATGCATGTGGAACCCAGAGTATGATCAACCATGTGATCGGGAGACGTGTTCAAATATGTCTCACTTTTCGACCCCTGGTACTCGGGTGCAACATTCCAGACGCTTTACTAACACTCTCCCGACTTGGAGAGTCAGTGTCTTTAACCTCCTGTTTGGCCCAGTTTGCAATTTCTGCGGAAGATGAACAGGAATAGGAGAACCAATGAGAGACTAGCTGGAGGTGTCTGGACGGGCAAATTTAACTCTCCTTTGCCACCAGGAAGAGGAATTAACCAAAGGCTCAGCGTGCCGTGCCGGAACCGGATTAGGGCCTGAAGCAATCCTGCGGTGTTGCGGCCAGCTCACAAGAAAGCGAGTTGAAGAAAGGAGCTCAGGGGCACTGTAATTCACAAACCTGCAGAGTTATGAATGACAGCTATCGTCCAAAAATATACTGAAGTAAGGCTGCCAAGAGGACTTGAAAGCGGGACAGAATTGCAGGAAACTGATTTCAGGAGGTAGACTGGAATTGCATTTAAAGCATAGGAAAAGAGGCAGAACGTCCACAATGATGCACTTGGCCAAAAAGGGCGTATGCGTTTTTTCCTGAATATATTCAGGAAAAAACGCATACGCCCTTTTTGGCCAACCAAGCAAGCTTGCAAAGAAATCTGCACTACAATGAAGTCTCACTGCCCCCCGGTCAAAAGGGCCATCTGAAAAAAGTGTAAAATCCAGAAAGGCAGGACAGGCCATGGAGAACTGGGAGCCTTGTTATGCTGATGGGCGGGATGTAAATTGCCAACAGCCACTCGGGAGAAGTGTATGGTGTTTCCTGAAACATCTAAAAAACAAAGCAACAGAGCCTAGGGCACTTCCACTTATGGTCCTAAAGCTTAGGGAAATTAAAATCAAAAAGACACAGCCACCCCAAAGTTTGGGACGGCTCTGTTTACAAGAACCTCGTTTACGGTACAAGTTCAATATCAAAGAAAGCGAAAAATGGATAAAGAAGTTGTGGTAATTATGTACAATGCAATATCACTCAGCAATGAAATCTATGTCATCAGGCCCGTAGCAGCATAATGAGTGGATTCAGGTATGATGATTCTAACTGAAATAAGTCACACAGAAAAAGAAACATCATAAGATATCACTAATACACGGAATGTAAACTTGGCTACACAGGAACTGAATTACAAAACAGAACAGGGTCTCAAATTTAGAAAACCAACTTATGCTTGCTTAAGGGGAAAGGTGAGTTGGGGTGCTGCATAAAACCAGAGATTGAAATGAGCACAGATAAAGTTCCTTAAGCCAAATATGGAATAGACAAGAGCTACTCCTTGCTCAACGAAATGGGCTCAACACCCCATATTAAACGCCTAAGAATGTACCTGACTAGTAAGTATCTTAAAACCTATGGATTGCTATGTCTCCGAAAGAGAATCAAGCGTGTGTACAGGGGCATAAACGCAGCAGTGATAGGATTGGAGAGGTTCGGTGAGCAAATGAAGACCCTTTGAAGTCATATTGCATGGTACCCATTCCACGGGTCTCAACTCTCCAGGTTGAAGGGATTCTTCCTTCAGCTAAAACATGCATGTGGAACCCAGAGTATGATCAACCGTGTGATCGGGAGACGTGTTCAAATATGTCTCAGTTTTCGACCCCTGGTACTCGGGTGCAACATTCCAGACGCTTTACTAACACTCTCCCGACTTGTAGAGTCAGTGCCTTTAACCTCCTGTTTGGCCCAGTTTGCAATTTCTGCGGAAGATGAACAGGAATAGGAGAACCAATGAGAGACTAGCTGGAGGTGTCTGGACGGGCAAATTTAACTCTCATTTGCCACCAGGAAGAGGAATTAACCAAAGGCTCAGCATGCCGTGCCGGAACCGGATTAGGGCCTGAAGCAATCCTGCGGTGTTGCGGCCAGCTCACAAGAAAGCGAGTTGAAGAAAGGAGCTCAGGGGCACTGTAATTCACAAACCTGCAGAGTTATGAATGACAGCTATCGTCCAAAAATATACTGAAGTAAGGCTTCCAAGAGGACTTGAAAGCGGGGCAGAATTGCAGGAAACCGATTTCAGGAGGTAGACTGGAATTGCATTTAAAGCATAGGAAAAGAGGCAGAACGTCCACAATGATGCACTTGGCCAAAAAGGGCGTATGCGTTTTTTCCTGAATATATTCAGGAAAAAACGCATACGCCCTTTTTGGCCAACCAAGCAAGCTTGCAAAGGAAATCTGCACTACAATGAAGTCTCACTTCCCCTGGTCAAAAGGGCCATCTGAAAAAAGTGTAAAATCCAGAAAGGCAGGACAGGCCATGGAGAACTGGGAGCCTTGTTATGCTGATGGGCGGGATGTCAATTGCCAACAGCCACTCGGGAGAAGTGTATGGTGTTTCCTGAAACATCTAAAAAACAAAGCAACAGAGCCTAGGGCACTGCCACTTATGGTCCTATAGCTTAGGGAAATTAAAATCAAAAAGACACAGCCACCCCAAAGTTTGGGACGGCTCTGTTTACAAGAACCTCGTTTACGGTACAAGTTCAATATCAAAGAAAGCGAAAAATGGATAAAGAAGTTGTGGTAATTATGTACAATGCAATATCACTCAGCAATGAAATCTATGTCATCAGGCCCATAGCAGCATAATGAGTGGATTCAGGTATGATGATTCTAACTGAAATAAGTCACACAGAAAAAGAAACATCATAAGATATCACTAGTACACGGAATGTAAACTTGGCTACACAGGAACTGAATTACAAAACAGAACAGGGTCTCAAATTTAGAAAACCAACTTATGCTTGCTTAAGGGGAAAGGTGAGTTGGGGTGCTGCATAAAACCAGAGATTGAAATGAGCACAGATAAAGTTCCTTAAGCCAAATATGGAATAGACAAGAGCTACTCCTTGCTCAACGAAATGGGCTCAACACCCCATATTAAACGCCTAAGAATGTACCTGACTAGTAAGTATCTTAAAACCTATGGATTGCTATGTCTCCGAAAGAGAATCAAGCGTGTGTACAGGGGCATAAACGCAGCAGTGATAGGATTGGAGAGGTTCGGTGAGCAAATGAAGACACTTTGAAGTCATATTGCATGGTACCCATTAAACGGGTCTCAACTCTCCAGGTTGAAGGGATTCTTCCTTCAGCTAAAACATGCATGTGGAACCCAGAGTATGATCAACCGTGTCATCGGGAGATGTGTTCAAATATGTCTCAGTTTTCGACCCCTGGTACTCGGGTGCAACATTCCAGACGCTTTACTAACACTCTCCCGACTTGTAGAGTCATTGCCTTTAACCTCCTGTTTGGCCCAGTTTGCAATTTCTGCGGAAGATGAACAGGAATAGGAGAACCAATGAGAGACTAGCTGGAGGTGTCTGGACGGGCAAATTTAACTCTCATTTGCCACCAGGAAGAGGAATTAACCAAAGGCTCAGCGTGCCGTGCCGGAACCGGATTAGGGCCTGAAGCAATCCTGCGGTGTTGCGGCCAGCTCACAAGAAAGCGAGTTGAAGAAAGGAGCTCAGGGGCACTGTAATTCACAAACCTGCAGAGTTATGAATGACAGCTATCGTCCAAAAATATACTGAAGTAAGGCTGCCAAGAGGACTTGAAAGCGGGGCAGAATTGCAGGAAACCGATTTCAGGAGGTAGACTGGAATTGCATTTAAAGCATAGGAAAAGAGGCAGAACGTCCACAATGATGCACTTGGCCAAAAAGGGCGAATGCGTTTTTTCCTGAATATATTCAGGAAAAAACGCATACGCACTTTTTGGCCAACCAAGCAAGCTTGCAAAGGAAATCTGCACTACAATGAAGTCTCACTTCCCCTGGTCAAAAGGGCCATCTGAAAAAAGTGTAAAATCCAGAAAGGCAGGACAGGCCATGGAGAACTGGGAGCCTTGTTATGCTGATGGGCGGGATGTAAATTGCCAACAGCCACTCGGGAGAAATGTATGGTGTTTCCTGAAACATCTAAAAACCAAAGCAACAGAGCCTAGGGCTCTTCCACTTATGGTCCTAAAGCTTAGGGAAATTAAAATCAAAAAGACACAGGCACCCCAAAGTTTGGGACGGCTCTGTTTACAAGAACCTCGTTTACGGTACAAGTTCAATATCTCAGAAAGCGAAAAATGGATAAAGAAGTTGTGGTAATAACGTACAATGCAATATCACTCAGGAATGAAATCTATGTCATCAGGCCCGTAGCAGCATAATGAGTGGATTCAGGTATGATGATTCTAACTGAAATAAGTCACACAGAAAAAGAAACATCATAAGATATCACTAATACACGGAATGTAAACTTGGCTACACAGGAACTGAATTACAAAACAGAACAGGGTCTCAAATTTAGAAAACCAACTTATGCTTGCTTAAGGGGAAAGGTGAGTTGGGGTGCTGCATAAAACCAGAGATTGAAATGAGCACAGATAAAGTTCCTTAAGCCAAATATGGAATAGACAAGAGCTACTCCTTGCTCAACGAAATGGGCTCAACACCCCATATTAAATGCCTAAGAATGTACCTGACTAGTAAGTATCTTAAAACCTATGGATTGCTATGTCTCCGAAAGAGAATCAAGCGTGTGTACAGGGGCATAAACGCAGCAGTGATAGGATTGGAGAGGTTCGGTGAGCAAATGAAGACCCTTTGAAGTCATATTGCATGGTACCCATTCCACGGGTCTCAACTCTCCAGGTTTAAGGGATTCTTCCTTCAGCTAAAACATCCATGTGGAACCCAGAGTATGATCAACCGTGTGATCGGGACACGTGTTCAAATATGTCTCAGTTTTCGACCCCTGGTACTCGGGTGCAACATTCCAGACGCTTTACTAACACTCTCCCGACTTGTAGAGTCATTGCCTTTAACCTCCTGTTTGGCCCAGTTTGCAATTTCTGCGGAAGATGAACAGGAATAGGAGAACCAATGAGAGACTAGCTGGAGGTGTCTGGACGGGCAAATTTAACTCTCATTTGCCACCAGGAAGAGGAATTAACCAAAGGCTCAGCATGCCGTGCCGGAACCGGATTAGGGCCTGAAGCAATCCTGCGGTGTTGCGGCCAGCTCACAAGAAAGCGAGTTGAAGAAAGGAGCTCAGGGGCACTGTAATTCACAAACCTGCAGAGTTATGAATGACAGCTATCGTCCAAAAATATACTGAAGTAAGGCTTCCAAGAGGACTTGAAAGCGGGGCAGAATTGCAGGAAACCGATTTCAGGAGGTAGACTGGAATTGCATTTAAAGCATTGGAAAAGAGGCAGAACGTCCACAATGATGCACTTGGCCAAAAAGGGCGTATGCGTTTTTTCCTGAATATATTCAGGAAAAAACGCATACGCCCTTTTTGGCCAACCAAGCAAGCTTGCAAAGGAAAACTGCACTACAATGAAGTCTCACTTCCCCTGGTCAAAAGGGCCATCTGAAAAAAGTGTAAAATCCAGAAAGGCAGGACAGGCCATGGAGAACTGGGAGCCTTGTTATGCTGATGGGCGGGATGTCAATTGCCAACAGCCACTCGGGAGAAGTGTATGGTGTTTCCTGAAACATCTAAAAAACAAAGCAACAGAGCCTAGGGCACTGCCACTTATGGTCCTATAGCTTAGGGAAATTAAAATCAAAAAGACACAGCCACCCCAAAGTTTGGGACGGCTCTGTTTACAAGAACCTCGTTTACGGTACAAGTTCAATATCTCAGAAAGCGAAAAATGGATAAAGAAGTTGTGGTAATAACGTACAATGCAATATCACTCAGCAATGAAATCTATGTCATCAGGCCCGTAGCAGCATAATGAGTGGATTCAGGTATGATGATTCTAACTGAAATAAGTCACACAGAAAAAGAAACATCATAAGATATCACTAATACACGGAATGTAAACTTGGCTACACAGGAACTGAATTACAAAACAGAACAGGGTCTCAAATTTAGAAAACCAACTTATGCTTGCTTAAGGGGAAAGGTGAGTTGGGGTGCTGCATAAAACCAGAGATTGAAATGAGCACAGATAAAGTTCCTTAAGCCAAATATGGAATAGACAAGAGCTACTCCTTGCTCAACGAAATGGGCTCAACACCCCATATTAAACGCCTAAGAATGTACCTGACTAGTAAGTATCTTAAAACCTATGGATTGCTATGTCTCTGAAAGAGAATCAAGCGTGTGTACAGGGGCATAAACGCAGCAGTGATAGGATTGGAGAGGTTCGGTGAGCAAATGAAGACCCTTTGAAGTCATATTGCATGGTACCCATTCCACGGGTCTCAACTCTCCAGGTTGAAGGGATTCTTCCTTCAGCTAAAACATCCATGTGGAACCCAGAGTATGATCAACCGTGTGATCGGGACACGTGTTCAAATATGTCTCAGTTTTCGACCCCTGGTACTCGGGTGCAACATTCCAGACGCTTTACTAACACTCTCCCGACTTGTAGAGTCAGTGCCTTTAACCTCCTGTTTGGCCCAGTTTGCAATTTCTGCGGAAGATGAACAGGAATAGGAGAACCAGTGAGAGACTAGCTGGAGGTGTCTGGACGGGCAAATTTAACTCTCATTTGCCACCAGGAAGAGGAATTAACCAAAGGCTCAGCGTGCCATGCCGGAACCGGATTAGGGCCTGAAGCAATCCTGTGGTGTTGCGGCCAGCTCACAAGAAAGCGAGTTGAAGAAAAGAGCTCAGGGGCACTGTAATTCACAAACCTGCAGAGTTATGAATGACAGCTATCGTCCAAAAATATACTGAAGTAAGGCTGCCAAGAGGACTTGAAAGCGGGGCAGAATTGCAGGAAACCGATTTCAGGAGGTAGACTGGAATTGCATTTAAAGCATAGGAAAAGAGGCAGAACGTCCACAATGATGCACTTGGCCAAAAAGGGCGTATGCGTTTTTTCCTGAATATATTCAGGAAAAAACGCATACGCCCTTTTTGGCCAACCAAGCAAGCTTGCAAAGAAATCTGCACTACAATGAAGTCTCACTTCCCCTGGTCAAAAGGGCCATCTGAAAAAAGTGTAAAATCCAGAAAGGCAGGACAGGCCATGGAGAACTGGGAGCCTTGTTATGCTGATGGGCGGGATGTAAATTGCCAACAGCCACTGGGGAGAAGTGTATAGTGTTTCCTGAAACATCTAAAAACCAAAGCAACAGAGCCTAGGGCACTTCCACTTATGGTCCTAAAGCTTAGGGAAATTAAAATCAAAAAGACACAGCCACCCCAAAGTTTGGGACGGCTCTGTTTACAAGAACCTCGTTTACGGTACAAGTTCAATATCGCAGAAAGCGAAAAATGGATAAAGAAGTTGTGGTACTTACGTACAATGCAATATCACTCAGCAATGAAATCTATGTCATCAGGCCCGTAGCAGCATAATGAGTGGATTCAGGTATGATGATTCTAACTGAAATAAGTCACACAGAAAAAGAAACATCATAAGATATCACTAATACACGGAATGTAAACTTGGCTACACAGGAACTGAATTACAAAACAGAACAGGGTCTCAAATTTAGAAAACCAACTTATGCTTGCTTAAGGGGAAAGGTGAGTTGGGGTGCTGCATAAAACCAGAGATTGAAATGAGCACAGATAAAGTTCCTTAAGCCAAATATGGAATAGACAAGAGCTACTCCTTGCTCAACGAAATGGGCTCAACACCCCATATTAAACGCCTAAGAATGTACCTGACTAGTAAGTATCTTAAAACCTATGGATTGCTATGTGTCCGAAAGAGAATCAAGCGTGTGTACAGGGGCATAAACGCAGCAGTGATAGGATTGGAGAGGTTCGGTGAGCAAATGAAGACCCTTTGAAGTCATATTGCATGGTACCCATTCCACGGGTCTCAACTCTCCAGGTTTAAGGGGTTCTTCCTTCAGCTAAAACATGCATGTGGAACCCAGAGTATGATCAACCGTGTGATCGGGAGACGTGTTCAAATATGTCTCACTTTTCGACCGCTGGTACTCGGGTGCAACATTCCAGACGCTTTACTAACACTCTCCCGACTTGTAGAGTCAGTGCCTTTAACCTCCTGTTTGACCCAGTTTGCAATTTCTGCGGAAGATGAACAGGAATAGGAGAACCAATGAGAGACTAGCTGGAGGTGTCTGGACGGGCAAATTTAACTCTCATTTGCCACCAGGAAGAGGAATTAACCAAAGGCTCAGCGTGCCATTCCGGAACCGGATTAGGGCCTGAAGCAATCCTGCGGTGTTGCGGCCAGCTCACAAGAAAGCGAGTTGAAGAAAGGAGCTCAGGGGCACTGTAATTCACAAACCTGCAGAGTTATGAATGACAGCTATCGTCCGAAAATATACTGAAATAAGGCTGCCAAGAGGACTTGAAAGCGGGGCAGAATTGCAGGAAACCGATTTCAGGAGGTAGACTGGAATTGCATTTAAAGCATAGGAAAAGAGGCAGAACGTCCACAATGATGCACTTGGCCAAAAAGGGCGTATGCGTTTTTTCCTGAATATATTCAGGAAAAAACGCATACGCCCTTTTTGGCCAACCAAGCAAGCTTGCAAAGAAATCTGCACTACAATGAAGTCTCACCTCCCCCCGGTCAAAAGGGCCATCTGAAAAAAGTGTAAAATCCAGAAAGGCAGGACAGGCCATGGAGAACTGGGAGCCTTGTTATGCTGATGGGCGGGATGTAAATTGCCAACAGCCACTCGGGAGAAGTGTATGGTGTTTCCTGAAACATCTAAAAAACAAAGCAACAGAGCCTAGGGCACTTCCACTTATGGTCCTATAGCATAGGGAAATTAAAATCAAAAAGACACAGGCACCCCAAAGTTTGGGACGGCTCTGTTTACAAGAACCTCGTTTACGGTACAAGTTCAATATCAAAGAAAGCGAAAAATGGATAAAGAAGTTGTGGTAATTATGTACAATGCAATATCACTCAGCAATGAAATCTATGTCATCAGGCCCGTAGCAGCATAATGAGTGGATTCAGGTATGATGATTCTAACTGAAATAAGTCACACAGAAAAAGAAACATCATAAGATATCACTAATACACGGAATGTAAACTTGGCTACACAGGAACTGAATTACAAAACAGAACAGGGTCTCAAATTTAGAAAACCAACTTATGCTTGCTTAAGGGGAAAGGTGAGTTGGGGTGCTGCATAAAACCAGAGATTGAAATGAGCACAGATAAAGTTCCTTAAGCCAAATATGGAATAGACAAGAGCTACTCCTTGCTCAACGAAATGGGCTCAACACCCCATATTAAACGCCTAAGAATGTACCTGACTAGTAAGTATCTTAAAACCTATGGATTGCTATGTCTCCGAAAGAGAATCAAGCGTGTGTACAGGGGCATAAACGCAGCAGTGATAGGATTGGAGAGGTTCGGTGAGCAAATGAAGACCCTTTGAAGTCATATTGCATGGTACCCATTCCACGGGTCTCAACTCTCCAGGTTTAAGGGGTTCTTCCTTCAGCTAAAACATGCATGTGGATCCCAGAGTATGATCAACCGTGTGATCGGGAGACGTGTTCAAATATGTCTCAGTTTTCGACCCCTGGTACTCGGGTGCAACATTCCAGACGCTTTACTAACACTCTCCCGACTTGTAGAGTCAGTGCCTTTAACCTCCTGTTTGGCCCAGTTTGCAATTTCTGCGGAAGATGAACAGGAATAGGAGAACCAATGAGAGACTAGCTGGAGGTGTCTGGACGGGCAGATTTAACTCTCATTTGCCACCAGGAAGAGGAATTAACCAAAGGCTCAGCGTGCCATGCCGGAACCGGATTAGGGCCTGAAGCAATTCTGTGGTGTTGCGGCCAGCTCACAAGAAAGCGAGTTGAAGAAAGGAGCTCAGGGGCACTGTCATTCACAAACCTGCAGAGTTATGAATGACAGCTATCGTCCAAAAATATACTGAAGTAAGGCTGCCAAGAGGACTTGAAAGCGGGACAGAATTGCAGGAAACCCATTTCAGGAGGTAGACTGGAATTGCATTTAAAGCATAGGAAAAGAGGCAGAACGTCCACAATGATGCACTTGGCCAAAAAGGGCGTATGCGTTTTTTCCTGAATATATTCAGGAAAAAACGCATACGCCCTTTTTGGCCAACCAAGCAAGCTTGCAAAGAAATCTGCACTACAATGAAGTCTCACTTCCCCTGGTCAAAAGGGCCATCTGAAAAAAGTGTAAAATCCAGAAAGGCAGGACAGGCCATGGAGAACTGGGAGCCTTGTTATGCTGATGGGCGGGATGTAAATTGCCAACAGCCACTGGGGAGAAGTGTATGGTGTTTCCTGAAACATCTAAAAACCAAAGCAACAGAGCCTAGGGCACTTCCACTTATGGTCCTAAAGCTTAGGGAAATTAAAATCAAAAAGACACAGCCACCCCAAAGTTTGGGACGGCTCTGTTTACAAGAACCTCGTTTACGGTACAAGTTCAATATCAAAGAAAGCGAAAAATGGATAAAGAAGTTGTGGTACTTACGTACAATGCAATATCACTCAGGAATGAAATCTATGTCATCAGGCCCGTAGCAGCATAATGAGTGGATTCAGGTATGATGATTCTAACTGAAATAAGTCACACAGAAAAAGAAACATCATAAGATATCACTAATACACGGAATGTAAACTTGGCTACACAGGAACTGAATTACAAAACAGAACAGGGTCTCAAATTTAGAAAACCAACTTATGCTTGCTTAAGGGGAAAGGTGAGTTGGGGTGCTGCATAAAACCAGAGATTGAAATGAGCACAGATAAAGTTCCTTAAGCCAAATATGGAATAGACAAGAGCTACTCCTTGCTCAACGAAATGGGCTCAACACCCCATATTAAACGCCTAAGAATGTACCTGACTAGTAAGTATCTTAAAACCTATGGATTGCTATGTGTCCGAAAGAGAATCAAGCGTGTGTACAGGGGCATAAACGCAGCAGTGATAGGATTGGAGAGGTTCGGTGAGCAAATGAAGACCCTTTGAAGTCATATTGCATGGTACCCATTCCACGGGTCTCAACTCTCCAGGTTTAAGGGGTTCTTCCTTCAGCTAAAACATGCATGTGGAACCCAGAGTATGATCAACCGTGTGATCGGGAGACGTGTTCAAATATGTCTCAGTTTTCGACCCCTGGTACTCGGGTGCAACATTCCAGACGCTTTACTAACACTCTCCCGACTTGTAGAGTCAGTGCCTTTAACCTCCTGTTTGGCCCAGTTTGCAATTTCTGCGGAAGATGAACAGGAATAGGAGAACCAATGAGAGACTAGCTGGAGGTGTCTGGACGGGCAGATTTAACTCTCATTTGCCAACAGGAAGAGGAATTAACCAAAGACTCAGCGTGCCGTGCCGGAACCGGATTAGGGCCTGAAGCAATTCTGTGGTGTTGCGGCCAGCTCACAAGAAAGCGAGTTGAAGAAAGGAGCTCAGGGGCACTGTCATTCACAAACCTGCAGAGTTATGAATGACAGCTATCGTCCAAAAATATACTGAAGTAAGGCTGCCAAGAGGACTTGAAAGCGGGACAGAATTGCAGGAAACCGATTTCAGGAGGTAGACTGGAATTGCATTTAAAGCATAGGAAAAGAGGCAGAACGTCCACAATGATGCACTTGGCCAAAAAGGGCGTATGCGTTTTTTCCTGAATATATTCAGGAAAAAACGCATACGCCCTTTTTGGCCAACCAAGCAAGCTTGCAAAGAAATCTGCACTACAATGAAGTCTCACTTCCCCTGGTCAAAAGGGCCATCTGAAAAAAGTGTAAAATCCAGAAAGGCAGGACAGGCCATGGAGAACTGGGAGCCTTGTTATGCTGATGGGCGGGATGTAAATTGCCAACAGCCACTAGGGAGAAGTGTATGGTGTTTCCTGAAACATCTAAAAAACAAAGCAACAGAGCCTAGGGCACTTCCACTTATGGTCCTAAAGCTTAGGGAAATTAAAATCAAAAAGACACAGCCACCCCAAAGTTTGGGACGGCTCTGTTTACAAGAACCTCGTTTACGGTACAAGTTCAATATCGCAGAAAGCGAAAAATGGATAAAGAATTTGTGGTACTTACGTACAATGCAATATCACTCAGCAATGAAATCTATGTCATCAGGCCCGTAGCAGCATAATGAGTGGATTCAGGTATGATGATTCTAACTGAAATAAGTCACACAGAAAAAGAAACATCATAAGATATCACTAGTACACGGAATGTAAACTTGGCTACACAGGAACTGAATTACAAAACAGAACAGGGTCTCAAATTTAGAAAACCAACTTATGCTTGCTTAAGAGGAAAGGTGAGTTGGGGTGCTGCATAAAACCAGAGATTGAAATGAGCACAGATAAAGTTCCTTAAGCCAAATATGTAATAGACAAGAGCTACTCCTTGCTCAACGAAATGGGCTCAACACCCCATATTAAACGCCTAAGAATGTACCTGACTAGTAAGTATCTTAAAACCTATGGATTGCTATGTCTCCGAAAGAGAATCAAGCGTGTGTACAGGGGCATAAACGCAGCAGTGATAGGATTGGAGAGGTTCGGTGAGCAAATGAAGACCCTTTGAAGTCATATTGCATGGTACCCATTCCACGGGTCTCAACTCTCCAGGTTTAAGGGGTTCTTCCTTCAGTTAAAACATGCATGTGGAACCCAGAGTATGATCAACCGTGTGATCGGGAGACGTGTTCAAATATGTCTCAGTTTTCGACCCCTGGTACTCGGGTGCAACATTCCAGACGCTTTCTAACACTCTCCCGAATTGTAGAGTCAGTGCCTTTAACCTCCTGTTTGGCCCAGTTTGCAATTTCTGCGGAAGATGAACAGGAATAGGAGAACCAATGAGAGACTAGCTGGAGGTGTCTGGACGGGCAAATTTAACTCTCATTTGCCACCAGGAAGAGGAATTAACCAAAGGCTCAGCGTGCCGTGCCGGAACCGGATTAGGGCCTGAAGCAATTCTGTGGTGTTGCGGCCAGCTCACAAGAAAGCGAGTTGAAGAAAGGAGCTCAGGGGCACTGTAATTCACAAACCTGCAGAGTTATGAATGACAGCTATCGTCCAAAAATATACTGAAGTAAGGCTGCCAAGAGGACTTGAAAGCGGGACAGAATTGCAGGAAACCGATTTCAGGAGGTAGACTGGAATTGCATTTAAAGCATAGGAAAAGAGGCAGAAAGTCCACAATGATGCACTTGGCCAAAAAGGGCGTATGCGTTTTTTCCTGAATATATTCAGGAAAAAACGCATACGCCCTTTTTGGCCAACCAAGCAAGCTTGCAAAGAAATCTGCACTACAATGAAGTCTCACTTCCCCCCGGTCAAAAGGGCCATCTGAAAAAAGTGTAAAATCCAGAAAGGCAGGACAGGCCATGGAGAACTGGGAGCCTTGTTATGCTGATGGGCGGGATGTAAATTGCCAAGAGCCACTTGGGAGAAGTGTATGGTGTTTCCTGAAACATCTAAAAACCAAAGCAACAGAGCCTAGGGCACTGCCACTTATGGTCCTATAGCTTAGGGAAATTAAAATCAAAAAGACACAGCCACCCCAAAGTTTGGGACGGCTCTGTTTACAAGAACCTCGTTTACGGTACAAGTTCAATATCAAAGAAAGCGAAAAATGGATAAAGAAGTTGTGGTAATTATGTACAATGCAATATCACTCAGCAATGAAATCTATGTCATCAGGCCCGTAGCAGCATAATGAGTGGATTCAGGTATGATGATTCTAACTGAAATAAGTCACACAGAAAAAGAAACATCATAAGATATCACTAATACACGGAATGTAAACTTGGCTACACAGGAACTGAATTACAAAACAGAACAGGGTCTCAAATTTAGAAAACCAACTTATGCTTGCTTAAGGGGAAAGGTGAGTTGGGGTGCTGCATAAAACCAGAGATTGAAATTAGCACAGATACTGTTCCATAAGCCAAATATGTAATAGACCAGAGCTACTCATTGCTCAACGAAGTGGACTCAACACCCCATATTAAACGCCTAAGAATATACCTGACTAGTAAGAATCCTAAAACCTATGGATTTATATGTCTCCAAAAGAGAATCAAGCGTGTGTACAGGGGCATAAACGCAGCAGTGATAGGATTGGAGAGGTTCGGTGAGCAAATGCAGACCCTTTGAAGTCATATTGCATGGTACCCATTCCATGGGTCTCAACTCTCCAGGTTTAAGGGATTCTTCCTTCAGCTAAAACATGCATGTGGAACTCAGAGTATGATCCACTGTGTGATCGGGAAACGTGATCAAATGTGTCTCAGCTTTCGTCCCCTAGTACTCGGGTGCAACATTCCAGACGCTTAACTAACACTCTCCCCACTTGGAGAGTCAGTGCCTTTAACGTCTTGTTTGTCCCAGTTTGCAATTTCTGCGGAAAATGAACAGGAATAGGGAGAACCCATGAGAGACTAGATGGAGGTGTCTGGACAGGCATATTTAACTCTCATTTCCCACCAGGAAGAGGAATTAACCAAAGGCTCAGCGTGCCATGCCTGAACCACACTAGGGCCTGAAGCAATCCTGCGGTGTTGCGGCCAGCTCACAAGAAAGCGAGTTGAAGAAAGGAGCTCAGGGGCACTGTCATTCACAAACCTGCAGAGTTATAACTGACAGCTATCGTCCAAAAATATATTGAAGTAAGGCTGCCAAGAGGACTTGAAAGCTTGGCAGAATTGCAGGAAACCGATTTCAGGAGGTAGACTGGAATTGCATGTAAAGCATAGGAAAAGAGGCAGAACGTCCACAATGATGCACTTGGCCAAAAAGGGCGTATGCGTTTTTTCCTGAATATATTCAGGAAAAAACGCATACGCCCTCTTTGGCCAACCAAGCAAGCTTGCAAAGGAAATCTGCACTACAATGAAGTCTCACTGCCCCCAGTCAAAAGGGCCATCTGAAAAAAGTGTAAAATCCAGAAAGGCAGGACAGGCCATGGAGAACTGGGAGCCTTGTTATGCTGATGGGCGGGATGTAAATTGCCAACAGCCACTCTGGAGAAGTGTATGGTGTTTCCTGAAACATCTAAGAAACAAAGCAACAGAGCCTAGGGCACTTCCACTTATGGTCCTATAGCTTAGGGAAATTAAACTCAAAAAGACACAGCCACCCCAAATTATGGGAAGGCTCTGTTTACAAGAACCTCATTTATGGTACAAGTTCAATATCGCAGAAATCAAAACATGGATAAAGAATTTGTGGTACTTACGTACAATGCAATATCACTCAGCAATGAAATCTATGTCATCAGGCCCGTAGCAGCATAATGAGTGGATTCAGGTACGATGATTCTAACTGAAATAAGTCACACAGAAAAAGAAACATCATAAGATATCACTAGTACACGGAATGTAAACTTGGCTACACAGGAACTGAATTACAAAACAGAACAGGGTCTCAAATTTAGAAAACCAACTTATGCTTGCTTAAGGGGAAAGGTGAGTTGGGGTGCTGCATAAAACCAGAGATTGAAATGAGCACAGATAAAGTTCCTTAAGCCAAATATGGAATAGACAAGAGCTACTCCTTGCTCAACGAAATGGGCTCAACACCCCATATTAAACGCCTAAGAATGTACCTGACTAGTAAGTATCTTAAAACCTATGGATTGCTATGTGTCCGAAAGAGAATCAAGCGTGTGTACAGGGGCATAAACGCAGCAGTGATAGGATTGGAGAGGTTCGGTGAGCAAATGAAGACCCTTTGAAGTCATATTGCATGGTACCCATTCCACGGGTCTCAACTCTCCAGGTTTAAGGGGTTCTTCCTTCAGCTAAAACATGCATGTGGAACCCAGAGTATGATCAACCGTGTGATCGGGAGACGTGTTCAAATATGTCTCACTTTTCGACCGCTGGTACTCGGGTGCAACATTCCAGACGCTTTACTAACACTCTCCCGACTTGTAGAGTCAGTGCCTTTAACCTCCTGTTTGACCCAGTTTGCAATTTCTGCGGAAGATGAACAGGAATAGGAGAACCAATGAGAGACTAGCTGGAGGTGTCTGGACGGGCAAATTTAACTCTCATTTGCCACCAGGAAGAGGAATTAACCAAAGGCTCAGCGTGCCATTCCGGAACCGGATTAGGGCCTGAAGCAATCCTGCGGTGTTGCGGCCAGCTCACAAGAAAGCGAGTTGAAGAAAGGAGCTCAGGGGCACTGTAATTCACAAACCTGCAGAGTTATGAATGACAGCTATCGTCCGAAAATATACTGAAGTAAGGCTGCCAAGAGGACTTGAAAGCGGGGCAGAATTGCAGGAAACCGATTTCAGGAGGTAGACTGGAATTGCATTTAAAGCATAGGAAAAGAGGCAGAACGTCCACAATGATGCACTTGGCCAAAAAGGGCGTATGCGTTTTTTCCTGAATATATTCAGGAAAAAACGCATACGCCCTTTTTGGCCAACCAAGCAAGCTTGCAAAGAAATCTGCACTACAATGAAGTCTCACCTCCCCCCGGTCAAAAGGGCCATCTGAAAAAAGTGTAAAATCCAGAAAGGCAGGACAGGCCATGGAGAACTGGGAGCCTTGTTATGCTGATGGGCGGGATGTAAATTGCCAACAGCCACTCGGGAGAAGTGTATGGTGTTTCCTGAAACATCTAAAAAACAAAGCAACAGAGCCTAGGGCACTTCCACTTATGGTCCTATAGCATAGGGAAATTAAAATCAAAAAGACACAGGCACCCCAAAGTTTGGGACGGCTCTGTTTACAAGAACCTCGTTTACGGTACAAGTTCAATATCAAAGAAAGCGAAAAATGGATAAAGAAGTTGTGGTAATTATGTACAATGCAATATCACTCAGCAATGAAATCTATGTCATCAGGCCCGTAGCAGCATAATGAGTGGATTCAGGTATGATGATTCTAACTGAAATAAGTCACACAGAAAAAGAAACATCATAAGATATCACTAATACACGGAATGTAAACTTGGCTACACAGGAACTGAATTACAAAACAGAACAGGGTCTCAAATTTAGAAAACCAACTTATGCTTGCTTAAGGGGAAAGGTGAGTTGGGGTGCTGCATAAAACCAGAGATTGAAATGAGCACAGATAAAGTTCCTTAAGCCAAATATGGAATAGACAAGAGCTACTCCTTGCTCAACGAAATGGGCTCAACACCCCATATTAAACGCCTAAGAATGTACCTGACTAGTAAGTATCTTAAAACCTATGGATTGCTATGTCTCCGAAAGAGAATCAAGCGTGTGTACAGGGGCATAAACGCAGCAGTGATAGGATTGGAGAGGTTCGGTGAGCAAATGAAGACCCTTTGAAGTCATATTGCATGGTACCCATTCCACGGGTCTCAACTCTCCAGGTTTAAGGGGTTCTTCCTTCAGCTAAAACATGCATGTGGATCCCAGAGTATGATCAACCGTGTGATCGGGAGACGTGTTCAAATATGTCTCAGTTTTCGACCCCTGGTACTCGGGTGCAACATTCCAGACGCTTTACTAACACTCTCCCGACTTGTAGAGTCAGTGCCTTTAACCTCCTGTTTGGCCCAGTTTGCAATTTCTGCGGAAGATGAACAGGAATAGGAGAACCAATGAGAGACTAGCTGGAGGTGTCTGGACGGGCAGATTTAACTCTCATTTGCCACCAGGAAGAGGAATTAACCAAAGGCTCAGCGTGCCATGCCGGAACCGGATTAGGGCCTGAAGCAATTCTGTGGTGTTGCGGCCAGCTCACAAGAAAGCGAGTTGAAGAAAGGAGCTCAGGGGCACTGTCATTCACAAACCTGCAGAGTTATGAATGACAGCTATCGTCCAAAAATATACTGAAGTAAGGCTGCCAAGAGGACTTGAAAGCGGGACAGAATTGCAGGAAACCCATTTCAGGAGGTAGACTGGAATTGCATTTAAAGCATAGGAAAAGAGGCAGAACGTCCACAATGATGCACTTGGCCAAAAAGGGCGTATGCGTTTTTTCCTGAATATATTCAGGAAAAAACGCATACGCCCTTTTTGGCCAACCAAGCAAGCTTGCAAAGAAATCTGCACTACAATGAAGTCTCACTTCCCCTGGTCAAAAGGGCCATCTGAAAAAAGTGTAAAATCCAGAAAGGCAGGACAGGCCATGGAGAACTGGGAGCCTTGTTATGCTGATGGGCGGGATGTAAATTGCCAACAGCCA
This sequence comes from Lagenorhynchus albirostris, assembly GCF_949774975.1. Lineage (NCBI taxonomy): Eukaryota > Metazoa > Chordata > Mammalia > Artiodactyla > Delphinidae > Lagenorhynchus > Lagenorhynchus albirostris. The sequence continues at coordinate 60,434,154 of NC_083098.1, read as the reverse complement.
CTGGGGAGAAGTGTATGGTGTTTCCTGAAACATCTAAAAACCAAAGCAACAGAGCCTAGGGCACTTCCACTTATGGTCCTAAAGCTTAGGGAAATTAAAATCAAAAAGACACAGCCACCCCAAAGTTTGGGACGGCTCTGTTTACAAGAACCTCGTTTACGGTACAAGTTCAATATCAAAGAAAGCGAAAAATGGATAAAGAAGTTGTGGTACTTACGTACAATGCAATATCACTCAGGAATGAAATCTATGTCATCAGGCCCGTAGCAGCATAATGAGTGGATTCAGGTATGATGATTCTAACTGAAATAAGTCACACAGAAAAAGAAACATCATAAGATATCACTAATACACGGAATGTAAACTTGGCTACACAGGAACTGAATTACAAAACAGAACAGGGTCTCAAATTTAGAAAACCAACTTATGCTTGCTTAAGGGGAAAGGTGAGTTGGGGTGCTGCATAAAACCAGAGATTGAAATGAGCACAGATAAAGTTCCTTAAGCCAAATATGGAATAGACAAGAGCTACTCCTTGCTCAACGAAATGGGCTCAACACCCCATATTAAACGCCTAAGAATGTACCTGACTAGTAAGTATCTTAAAACCTATGGATTGCTATGTGTCCGAAAGAGAATCAAGCGTGTGTACAGGGGCATAAACGCAGCAGTGATAGGATTGGAGAGGTTCGGTGAGCAAATGAAGACCCTTTGAAGTCATATTGCATGGTACCCATTCCACGGGTCTCAACTCTCCAGGTTTAAGGGGTTCTTCCTTCAGCTAAAACATGCATGTGGAACCCAGAGTATGATCAACCGTGTGATCGGGAGACGTGTTCAAATATGTCTCAGTTTTCGACCCCTGGTACTCGGGTGCAACATTCCAGACGCTTTACTAACACTCTCCCGACTTGTAGAGTCAGTGCCTTTAACCTCCTGTTTGGCCCAGTTTGCAATTTCTGCGGAAGATGAACAGGAATAGGAGAACCAATGAGAGACTAGCTGGAGGTGTCTGGACGGGCAGATTTAACTCTCATTTGCCAACAGGAAGAGGAATTAACCAAAGACTCAGCGTGCCGTGCCGGAACCGGATTAGGGCCTGAAGCAATTCTGTGGTGTTGCGGCCAGCTCACAAGAAAGCGAGTTGAAGAAAGGAGCTCAGGGGCACTGTCATTCACAAACCTGCAGAGTTATGAATGACAGCTATCGTCCAAAAATATACTGAAGTAAGGCTGCCAAGAGGACTTGAAAGCGGGACAGAATTGCAGGAAACCGATTTCAGGAGGTAGACTGGAATTGCATTTAAAGCATAGGAAAAGAGGCAGAACGTCCACAATGATGCACTTGGCCAAAAAGGGCGTATGCGTTTTTTCCTGAATATATTCAGGAAAAAACGCATACGCCCTTTTTGGCCAACCAAGCAAGCTTGCAAAGAAATCTGCACTACAATGAAGTCTCACTTCCCCTGGTCAAAAGGGCCATCTGAAAAAAGTGTAAAATCCAGAAAGGCAGGACAGGCCATGGAGAACTGGGAGCCTTGTTATGCTGATGGGCGGGATGTAAATTGCCAACAGCCACTAGGGAGAAGTGTATGGTGTTTCCTGAAACATCTAAAAAACAAAGCAACAGAGCCTAGGGCACTTCCACTTATGGTCCTAAAGCTTAGGGAAATTAAAATCAAAAAGACACAGCCACCCCAAAGTTTGGGACGGCTCTGTTTACAAGAACCTCGTTTACGGTACAAGTTCAATATCGCAGAAAGCGAAAAATGGATAAAGAATTTGTGGTACTTACGTACAATGCAATATCACTCAGCAATGAAATCTATGTCATCAGGCCCGTAGCAGCATAATGAGTGGATTCAGGTATGATGATTCTAACTGAAATAAGTCACACAGAAAAAGAAACATCATAAGATATCACTAGTACACGGAATGTAAACTTGGCTACACAGGAACTGAATTACAAAACAGAACAGGGTCTCAAATTTAGAAAACCAACTTATGCTTGCTTAAGAGGAAAGGTGAGTTGGGGTGCTGCATAAAACCAGAGATTGAAATGAGCACAGATAAAGTTCCTTAAGCCAAATATGTAATAGACAAGAGCTACTCCTTGCTCAACGAAATGGGCTCAACACCCCATATTAAACGCCTAAGAATGTACCTGACTAGTAAGTATCTTAAAACCTATGGATTGCTATGTCTCCGAAAGAGAATCAAGCGTGTGTACAGGGGCATAAACGCAGCAGTGATAGGATTGGAGAGGTTCGGTGAGCAAATGAAGACCCTTTGAAGTCATATTGCATGGTACCCATTCCACGGGTCTCAACTCTCCAGGTTTAAGGGGTTCTTCCTTCAGTTAAAACATGCATGTGGAACCCAGAGTATGATCAACCGTGTGATCGGGAGACGTGTTCAAATATGTCTCAGTTTTCGACCCCTGGTACTCGGGTGCAACATTCCAGACGCTTTCTAACACTCTCCCGAATTGTAGAGTCAGTGCCTTTAACCTCCTGTTTGGCCCAGTTTGCAATTTCTGCGGAAGATGAACAGGAATAGGAGAACCAATGAGAGACTAGCTGGAGGTGTCTGGACGGGCAAATTTAACTCTCATTTGCCACCAGGAAGAGGAATTAACCAAAGGCTCAGCGTGCCGTGCCGGAACCGGATTAGGGCCTGAAGCAATTCTGTGGTGTTGCGGCCAGCTCACAAGAAAGCGAGTTGAAGAAAGGAGCTCAGGGGCACTGTAATTCACAAACCTGCAGAGTTATGAATGACAGCTATCGTCCAAAAATATACTGAAGTAAGGCTGCCAAGAGGACTTGAAAGCGGGACAGAATTGCAGGAAACCGATTTCAGGAGGTAGACTGGAATTGCATTTAAAGCATAGGAAAAGAGGCAGAAAGTCCACAATGATGCACTTGGCCAAAAAGGGCGTATGCGTTTTTTCCTGAATATATTCAGGAAAAAACGCATACGCCCTTTTTGGCCAACCAAGCAAGCTTGCAAAGAAATCTGCACTACAATGAAGTCTCACTTCCCCCCGGTCAAAAGGGCCATCTGAAAAAAGTGTAAAATCCAGAAAGGCAGGACAGGCCATGGAGAACTGGGAGCCTTGTTATGCTGATGGGCGGGATGTAAATTGCCAAGAGCCACTTGGGAGAAGTGTATGGTGTTTCCTGAAACATCTAAAAACCAAAGCAACAGAGCCTAGGGCACTGCCACTTATGGTCCTATAGCTTAGGGAAATTAAAATCAAAAAGACACAGCCACCCCAAAGTTTGGGACGGCTCTGTTTACAAGAACCTCGTTTACGGTACAAGTTCAATATCAAAGAAAGCGAAAAATGGATAAAGAAGTTGTGGTAATTATGTACAATGCAATATCACTCAGCAATGAAATCTATGTCATCAGGCCCGTAGCAGCATAATGAGTGGATTCAGGTATGATGATTCTAACTGAAATAAGTCACACAGAAAAAGAAACATCATAAGATATCACTAATACACGGAATGTAAACTTGGCTACACAGGAACTGAATTACAAAACAGAACAGGGTCTCAAATTTAGAAAACCAACTTATGCTTGCTTAAGGGGAAAGGTGAGTTGGGGTGCTGCATAAAACCAGAGATTGAAATTAGCACAGATACTGTTCCATAAGCCAAATATGTAATAGACCAGAGCTACTCATTGCTCAACGAAGTGGACTCAACACCCCATATTAAACGCCTAAGAATATACCTGACTAGTAAGAATCCTAAAACCTATGGATTTATATGTCTCCAAAAGAGAATCAAGCGTGTGTACAGGGGCATAAACGCAGCAGTGATAGGATTGGAGAGGTTCGGTGAGCAAATGCAGACCCTTTGAAGTCATATTGCATGGTACCCATTCCATGGGTCTCAACTCTCCAGGTTTAAGGGATTCTTCCTTCAGCTAAAACATGCATGTGGAACTCAGAGTATGATCCACTGTGTGATCGGGAAACGTGATCAAATGTGTCTCAGCTTTCGTCCCCTAGTACTCGGGTGCAACATTCCAGACGCTTAACTAACACTCTCCCCACTTGGAGAGTCAGTGCCTTTAACGTCTTGTTTGTCCCAGTTTGCAATTTCTGCGGAAAATGAACAGGAATAGGGAGAACCCATGAGAGACTAGATGGAGGTGTCTGGACAGGCATATTTAACTCTCATTTCCCACCAGGAAGAGGAATTAACCAAAGGCTCAGCGTGCCATGCCTGAACCACACTAGGGCCTGAAGCAATCCTGCGGTGTTGCGGCCAGCTCACAAGAAAGCGAGTTGAAGAAAGGAGCTCAGGGGCACTGTCATTCACAAACCTGCAGAGTTATAACTGACAGCTATCGTCCAAAAATATATTGAAGTAAGGCTGCCAAGAGGACTTGAAAGCTTGGCAGAATTGCAGGAAACCGATTTCAGGAGGTAGACTGGAATTGCATGTAAAGCATAGGAAAAGAGGCAGAACGTCCACAATGATGCACTTGGCCAAAAAGGGCGTATGCGTTTTTTCCTGAATATATTCAGGAAAAAACGCATACGCCCTCTTTGGCCAACCAAGCAAGCTTGCAAAGGAAATCTGCACTACAATGAAGTCTCACTGCCCCCAGTCAAAAGGGCCATCTGAAAAAAGTGTAAAATCCAGAAAGGCAGGACAGGCCATGGAGAACTGGGAGCCTTGTTATGCTGATGGGCGGGATGTAAATTGCCAACAGCCACTCTGGAGAAGTGTATGGTGTTTCCTGAAACATCTAAGAAACAAAGCAACAGAGCCTAGGGCACTTCCACTTATGGTCCTATAGCTTAGGGAAATTAAACTCAAAAAGACACAGCCACCCCAAATTATGGGAAGGCTCTGTTTACAAGAACCTCATTTATGGTACAAGTTCAATATCGCAGAAATCAAAACATGGATAAAGAATTTGTGGTACTTACGTACAATGCAATATCACTCAGCAATGAAATCTATGTCATCAGGCCCGTAGCAGCATAATGAGTGGATTCAGGTACGATGATTCTAACTGAAATAAGTCACACAGAAAAAGAAACATCATAAGATATCACTAGTACACGGAATGTAAACTTGGCTACACAGGAACTGAATTACAAAACAGAACAGGGTCTCAAATTTAGAAAACCAACTTATGCTTGCTTAAGGGGAAAGGTGAGTTGGGGTGCTGCATAAAACCAGAGATTGAAATGAGCACAGATAATGTTCCTTAAGCCAAATATGTAATAGAGAAGAGCTACTCCTTGTTCAACGAAATGGGCTCAACACCCCATATTAAACGCCTAAGAATGTACCTGACTAGTAAGTATCTTAAAACCTATGGATTGCTATGTCTCCGAAAGAGAATCAAGCGTGTGTACAGGGGCATAAACGCAGCAGTGATAGGATTGGAGAGGTTCGGTGAGCAAATGAAGACCCTTTGAAGTCATATTGCATGGTACCCATTCCACGGGTCTCAACTCTCCAGGTTTAAGGGGTTCTTCCTTCAGTTAAAACATGCATGTGGAACCCAGAGTATGATCAACCGTGTGATCGGGAGACGTGTTCAAATATGTCTCAGTTTTCGACCCCTGGTACTCGGGTGCAACATTCCAGACGCTTTACTAACACTCTCCCGACTTGTAGAGTCAGTGCCTTTAACCTCCTGTTTGGCCCAGTTTGCAATTTCTGCGGAAGATGAACAGGAATAGGAGAACCAATGAGAGACTAGCTGGAGGTGTCTGGACGGGCAAATTTAACTCTCATTTGCCACCAGGAAGAGGAATTAACCAAAGGCTCAGCGTGCCGTGCCGGAACCGGATTAGGGCCTGAAGCAATCCTGCGGTGTTGCGGCCAGCTCACAAGAAAGCGAGTTGAAGAAAGGAGCTCAGGGGCACTGTCATTCACAAACCTGCAGAGTTATGAATGACAGCTATCGTCCAAAAATATACTGAAGTAAGGCTGCCAAGAGGACTTGAAAGCGGGGCAGAATTGCAGGAAACCGATTTCAGGAGGTAGACGGGAATTGCATTTAAAGCATAGGAAAAGAGGCAGAACGTCCACAATGATGCACTTGGCCAAAAAGGGCGTATGCGTTTTTTCCTGAATATATTCAGGAAAAAACGCATACGCCCTTTTTGGCCAACCAAGCAAGCTTGCAAAGAAATCTGCACTACAATGAAGTCTCACTTCCCCCCGGTCAAAAGGGCCATCTGAAAAAAGTGTAAAATCCAGAAAGGCAGGACAGGCCATGGAGAACTGGGAGCCTTGTTATGCTGATGGGCGGGATGTAAATTGCCAACAGCCACTCGGGAGAAGTGTATGGTGCTTCCTGAAACATCTAAAAACCAAAGCAACAGAGCCTAGGGCACTTCCACTTATGGTCCTAAAGCTTAGGGAAATTAAAATCAAAAAGACACAGCCACCCCAAAGTTTGGGACGGCTCTGTTTACAAGAACCTCGTTTACGGTACAAGTTCAATATCGCAGAAAGCGAAAAATGGATAAAGAAGTTGTGGTACTTACGTACAATGCAATATCACTCAGCAATGAAATCTATGTCATCACTCCCGTAGCAACATAATGAGTGGATTCAGGTATGATGATTCTAACTGAAATAAGTCACACAGAAAAAGAAACATCATAAGATATCACTAGTACACGGAATGTAAACTTGGCTACACAGGAACTGAATTACAAAACAGAACAGGGTCTCAAATTTAGAAAACCAACTTATGCTTGCTTAAGGGGAAAGGTGAGTTGGGGTGCTGCATAAAACCAGAGATTGAAATGAGCACAGATAAAGTTCCTTAAGCCAAATATGTAATAGACAAGAGCTACTCCTTGCTCAACGAAATGGGCTCAACACCCCATATTAAACGCCTAAGAATGTACCTGACTAGTAAGTATCTTAAAACCTATGGATTGCTATGTCTCCGAAAGAGAATCAAGCGTGTGTACAGGGGCATAAATGCAACAGTGATAGGATTGGAGAGGTTCGGTGAGCAAATGAAGACCCTTTGAAGTCATATTGCATGGTACCCATTCCACGGGTCTCAACTCTCCAGGTTTAAGGGGTTCTTCCTTCAGCTAAAACATGCATGTGGAACCCAGAGTATGATCAACCGTGTGATCGGGAGACGTGTTCAAATATGTCTCAGTTTTCGACCCCTGGTACTCGGGTGCAACATTCCAGACGCTTTACTAACACTCTCCCGACTTGTAGAGTCAGTGCCTTTAACCTCCTGTTTGGCCCAGTTTGCAATTTCTGCGGAAGATGAACAGGAATAGGAGAACCAATGAGAGACTAGCTGGAGGTGTCTGGACGGGCAAATTTAACTCTCATTTGCCACCAGGAAGAGGAATTAACCAAAGGCTCAGTGTGCCATGCCGGAACCGGATTAGGGCCTGAAGCAATCCTGCGGTGTTGCGGCCAGCTCACAAGAAAGCGAGTTGAAGAAAGGAGCTCAGGGGCACTGTAATTCACAAACCTGCAGAGTTATAAATGACAGCTATCGTCCAAAATTATACTGAAATAAGGCTGCCAAGAGGACTTGAAAGCGGGACAGAATTGCAGGAAACCGATTTCAGGAGGTAGACTGGAATTGCATTTAAAGCATAGGAAAAGAGGCAGAACGTCCACAATGATGCACTTGGCCAAAAAGGGCGTATGCGTTTTTTCCTGAATATATTCAGGAAAAAACGCATACGCCCTTTTTGGCCAACCAAGCAAGCTTGCAAAGAAATCTGCACTACAATGAAGTCTCACTTCCCCTGGTCAAAAGGGCCATCTGAAAAAAGTGTAAAATCCAGAAAGGCAGGACAGGCCATGGAGAACTGGGAGCCTTGTTATGCTGATGGGCGGGATGTAAATTGCCAAGAGCCACTCGGGAGAAGTGTATGGTGTTTCCTGAAACATCTAAAAACCAAAGCAACAGAGCCTAGGGCACTTCCACTTATGGTCCTAAAGCTTAGGGAAATTAAAATCAAAAAGACACAGCCACCCCAAAGTTTGGGACGGCTCTGTTTACAAGAACCTCGTTTACGGTACAAGTTCAATATCGCAGAAAGCGAAAAATGGATAAAGAAGTTGTGGTACTTACGTACAATGCAATATCACTCAGCAATGAAATCTATGTCATCACTCCCGTAGCAACATAATGAGTGGATTCAGGTATGATGATTCTAACTGAAATAAGTCACACAGAAAAAGAAACATCATAAGATATCACTAGTACACGGAATGTAAACTTGGCTACACAGGAACTGAATTACAAAACAGAACAGGGTCTCAAATTTAGAAAACCAACTTATGCTTGCTTAAGGGGAAAGGTGAGTTGGGGTGCTGCATAAAACCAGAGATTGAAATGAGCACAGATAAAGTTCCTTAAGCCAAATATGTAATAGACAAGAGCTACTCCTTGCTCAACGAAATGGGCTCAACACCCCATATTAAACGCCTAAGAATGTACCTGACTAGTAAGTATCTTAAAACCTATGGATTGCTATGTCTCCGAAAGAGAATCAAGCGTGTGTACAGGGGCATAAATGCAACAGTGATAGGATTGGAGAGGTTCGGTGAGCAAATGAAGACCCTTTGAAGTCATATTGCATGGTACCCATTCCACGGGTCTCAACTCTCCAGGTTTAAGGGGTTCTTCCTTCAGCTAAAACATGCATGTGGAACCCAGAGTATGATCAACCGTGTGATCGGGAGACGTGTTCAAATATGTCTCAGTTTTCGACCCCTGGTACTCGGGTGCAACATTCCAGACGCTTTACTAACACTCTCCCGACTTGTAGAGTCAGTGCCTTTAACCTCCTGTTTGGCCCAGTTTGCAATTTCTGCGGAAGATGAACAGGAATAGGAGAACCAATGAGAGACTAGCTGGAGGTGTCTGGACGGGCAAATTTAACTCTCATTTGCCACCAGGAAGAGGAATTAACCAAAGGCTCAGTGTGCCATGCCGGAACCGGATTAGGGCCTGAAGCAATCCTGCGGTGTTGCGGCCAGCTCACAAGAAAGCGAGTTGAAGAAAGGAGCTCAGGGGCACTGTAATTCACAAACCTGCAGAGTTATAAATGACAGCTATCGTCCAAAATTATACTGAAATAAGGCTGCCAAGAGGACTTGAAAGCGGGACAGAATTGCAGGAAACCGATTTCAGGAGGTAGACTGGAATTGCATTTAAAGCATAGGAAAAGAGGCAGAACGTCCACAATGATGCACTTGGCCAAAAAGGGCGTATGCGTTTTTTCCTGAATATATTCAGGAAAAAACGCATACGCCCTTTTTGGCCAACCAAGCAAGCTTGCAAAGAAATCTGCACTACAATGAAGTCTCACTTCCCCTGGTCAAAAGGGCCATCTGAAAAAAGTGTAAAATCCAGAAAGGCAGGACAGGCCATGGAGAACTGGGAGCCTTGTTATGCTGATGGGCGGGATGTAAATTGCCAACAGCCACTCGGGAGAAGTGTATGGTGTTTCCTGAAACATCTAAAAACCAAAGCAACAGAGCCTAGGGCACTTCCACTTATGGTCCTAAAGCTTAGGGAAATTAAAATCAAAAAGACACAGCCACCCCAAAGTTTGGGACGGCTCTGTTTACAAGAACCTCGTTTACGGTACAAGTTCAATATCGCAGAAAGCGAAAAATGGATAAAGAATTTGTGGTAATTACGTACAATGCAATATCACTCAGCAATGAAATCTATGTCATCAGGCCCGTAGCAGCATAATGAGTGGATTCAGGTATGATGATTCTAACTGAAATAAGTCACACAGAAAAAGAAACATCATAAGATATCACTAGTACACGGAATGTAAACTTGGCTACACAGGAACTGAATTACAAAACAGAACAGGGTCTCAAATTTAGAAAACCAACTTATGCTTGCTTAAGGGGAAAGGTGAGTTGGGGTGCTGCATAAAACCAGAGATTGAAATGAGCACAGATAAAGTTCCTTAAGCCAAATATGTAATAGACCAGAGCTACTCCTTGCTCAACGAAATGGGCTCAACACCCCATATTAAACGTCTAAGAATGTACCTGACTAGTAAGTATCTTAAAACCTATGGATTGCTATGTCTCCGAAAGAGAATCAAGCGTGTGTACAGGGGCATAAACGCAGCAGTGATAGGATTGGAGAGGTTCGGTGAGCAAATGAAGACCCTTTGAAGTCATATTGCATGGTACCCATTCCACGGGTCTCAACTCTCCAGGTTTAAGGGGTTCTTCCTTCAGCTAAAACATGCATGTGGAACCCAGAGTATGATCAACCGTGTGATCGGGAGACGTGTTCAAATATGTCTCAGTTTTCGACCCCTGGTACTCGGGTGCAACATTCCAGACGCTTTACTAACACTCTCCCGACTTGTAGAGTCAGTGCCTTTAACCTCCTGTTTGGCCCAGTTTGCAATTTCTGCGGAAGATGAACAGGAATAGGAGAACCAATGAGAGACTAGCTGGAGGTGTCTGGACGGGCAAATTTAACTCTCATTTGCCACCAGGAAGAGGAATTAACCAAAGGCTCAGCGTGCCGTGCCGGAACCGGATTAGGGCCTGAAGCAATCCTGCGGTGTTGCGGCCAGCTCACAAGAAAGCGAGTTGAAGAAAGGAGCTCAGGGGCACTGTCATTCACAAACCTGCAGAGTTATGAATGACAGCTATCGTCCAAAAATATACTGAAGTAAGGCTGCCAAGAGGACTTGAAAGCGGGGCAGAATTGCAGGAAACTGATTTCAGGAGGTAGACTGGAATTGCATTTAAAGCATAGGAAAAGAGGCAGAACGTCCACAATGATGCACTTGGCCAAAAAGGGCGTATGCGTTTTTTCCTGAATATATTCAGGAAAAAACGCATACGCCCTTTTTGGCCAACCAAGCAAGCTTGCAAAGAAATCTGCACTACAATGAAGTCTCACTTCCCCCCGGTCAAAAGGGCCATCTGAAAAAAGTGTAAAATCCAGAAAGGCAGGACAGGCCATGGAGAACTGGGAGCCTTGTTATGCTGATGGGCGGGATGTAAATTGCCAAGAGCCACTAGGGAGAAGTGTATGGTGTTTCCTGAAACATCTAAAAACCAAAGCAACAGAGCCTAGGGCACTTCCACTTATGGTCCTAAAGCTTAGGGAAATTAAAATCAAAAAGACACAGCCACCCCAAAGTTTGGGACGGCTCTGTTTACAAGAACCTCATTTACGGTACAAGTTCAATATCGCAGAAAGCGAAAAATGGATAAAGAAGTTGTGGTACTTACGTACAATGCAATATCACTCAGCAATGAAATCTATGTCATCAGGCCCGTAGCAGCATAATGAGTGGATTCAGGTATGATGATTCTAACTGAAATAAGTCACACAGAAAAAGAAACATCATAAGATATCACTAGTACACGGAATGTAAACTTGGCTACACAGGAACTGAATTACAAAACAGAACAGGGTCTCAAATTTAGAAAACCAACTTATGCTTGCTTAAGGGGAAAGGTGAGTTGGGGTGCTGCATAAAACCAGAGATTGAAATGAGCACAGATAAAGTTCCTTAAGCCAAATATGGAATAGACAAGAGCTACTCCTTGCTCAACGAAATGGGCTCAACACCCCATATTAAACGCCTAAGAATGTACCTGACTAGTAAGTATCTTAAAACCTATGGATTGCTATGTCTCCGAAAGAGAATCAAGCGTGTGTACAGGGGCATAAACGCAGCAGTGATAGGATTGGAGAGGTTCGGTGAGCAAATGAAGACCCTTTGAAGTCATATTGCATGGTACCCATTCCACGGGTCTCAACTCTCCAGGTTGAAGGGATTCTTCCTTCAGCTAAAACATGCATGTGGAACCCAGAGTATGATCAACCGTGTGATCGGGAGACGTGTTCAAATATGTCTCAGTTTTCGACCCCTGGTACTCGGGTGCAACATTCCAGACGCTTTACTAACACTCTCCCGACTTGTAGAGTCAGTGCCTTTAACCTCCTGTTTGGCCCAGTTTGCAATTTCTGCGGAAGATGAACAGGAATAGGAGAACCAATGAGAGACTAGCTGGAGGTGTCTGGACGGGCAAATTTAACTCTCATTTGCCACCAGGAAGAGGAATTAACCAAAGGCTCAGCGTGCCGTGCCGGAACCGGATTAGGGCCTGAAGCAATCCTGCGGTGTTGCGGCCAGCTCACAAGAAAGCGAGTTGAAGAAAGGAGCTCAGGGGCACTGTAATTCACAAACCTGCAGAGTAATGAATGACAGCTATCGTCCAAAAATATACTGAAGTAAGGCTGCCAAGAGGACTTGAAAGCGGGGCAGAATTGCAGGAAACCGATTTCAGGAGGTAGACTGGAATTGCATTTAAAGCATAGGAAAAGAGGCAGAACGTCCACAATGATGCACTTGGCCAAAAAGGGCGTATGCGTTTTTTCCTGAATATATTCAGGAAAAAACGCATACGCCCTTTTTGGCCAACCAAGCAAGCTTGCAAAGAAATCTGCACTACAATGAAGTCTCACTTCCCCTGGTCAAAAGGGCCATCTAAAAAAAGTGTAAAATCCAGAAAGGCAGGACAGGCCATGGAGAACTGGGAGCCTTGTTATGCTGATGGGCGGGATGTAAATTGCCAACAGCCACTCGGGAGAAGTGTATGGTGTTTCCTGAAACATCTAAAAAACAAAGCAACAGAGCCTAGGGCACTTCCACTTATGGTCCTAAAGCTTAGGGAAATTAAAATCAAAAAGACACAGCCACCCCAAAGTTTGGGACGGCTCTGTTTACAAGAACCTCGTTTACGGTACAAGTTCAGTATCAAAGAAAGCGAAAAATGGATAAAGAAGTTGTGGTACTTACGTACAATGCAATATCACTCAGCAATGAAATCTATGTCATCAGGCCCGTAGCAGCATAATGAGTGGATTCAGGTATGATGATTCTAACTGAAATAAGTCACACAGAAAAAGAAACACCATAAGATATCACTAATACACGGAATGTAAACTTGGCTACACAGGAACTGAATTACAAAACAGAACAGGGTCTCAAATTTAGAAAACCAACTTATGCTTGCTTAAGGGGAAAGGTGAGTTGGGGTGCTGCATAAAACCAGAGATTGAAATGAGCACAGATAAAGTTCCTTAAGCCAAATATGGAATAGACAAGAGCTACTCCTTGCTCAACGAAATGGGCTCAACACCCCATATTAAACGCCTAAGAATGTACCTGACTAGTAAGTATCTTAAAACCTATGGATTGCTATGTCTCCGAAAGAGAATCAAGCGTGTGTACAGGGGCATAAACGCAGCAGTGATAGGATTGGAGAGGTTCGGTGAGCAAATGAAGACCCTTTGAAGTCATATTGCATGGTACCCATTCCACGGGTCTCAACTCTCCAGGTTTAAGGGGTTCTTCCTTCAGCTAAAACATGCATGTGGAACCCAGAGTATGATCAACCGTGTGATCGGGAGACGTGTTCAAATATGTCTCAGTTTTCGACCCCTGGTACTCGGGTGCAACATTCCAGACGCTTTACTAACACTCTCCCGACTTGTAGAGTCAGTGCCTTTAACCTCCTGTTTGGCCCAGTTTGCAATTTCTGCGGAAGATGAACAGGAATAGGAGAACCAATGAGAGACTAGCTGGAGGTGTCTGGACGGGCAAATTTAACTCTCATTTGCCACCAGGAAGAGGAATTAACCAAAGGCTCAGTGTGCCATGCCGGAACCGGATTAGGGCCTGAAGCAATCCTGCGGTGTTGCGGCCAGCTCACAAGAAAGCGAGTTGAAGAAAGGAGCTCAGGGGCACTGTAATTCACAAACCTGCAGAGTTATAAATGACAGCTATCGTCCAAAATTATACTGAAATAAGGCTGCCAAGAGGACTTGAAAGCGGGACAGAATTGCAGGAAACCGATTTCAGGAGGTAGACTGGAATTGCATTTAAAGCATAGGAAAAGAGGCAGAACGTCCACAATGATGCACTTGGCCAAAAAGGGCGTATGCGTTTTTTCCTGAATATATTCAGGAAAAAACGCATACGCCCTTTTTGGCCAACCAAGCAAGCTTGCAAAGAAATCTGCACTACAATGAAGTCTCACTTCCCCTGGTCAAAAGGGCCATCTGAAAAAAGTGTAAAATCCAGAAAGGCAGGACAGGCCATGGAGAACTGGGAGCCTTGTTATGCTGATGGGCGGGATGTAAATTGCCAACAGCCACTCGGGAGAAGTGTATGGTGTTTCCTGAAACATCTAAAAACCAAAGCAACAGAGCCTAGGGCACTTCCACTTATGGTCCTAAAGCTTAGGGAAATTAAAATCAAAAAGACACAGCCACCCCAAAGTTTGGGACGGCTCTGTTTACAAGAACCTCGTTTACGGTACAAGTTCAATATCGCAGAAAGCGAAAAATGGATAAAGAATTTGTGGTAATTACGTACAATGCAATATCACTCAGCAATGAAATCTATGTCATCAGGCCCGTAGCAGCATAATGAGTGGATTCAGGTATGATGATTCTAACTGAAATAAGTCACACAGAAAAAGAAACATCATAAGATATCACTAGTACACGGAATGTAAACTTGGCTACACAGGAACTGAATTACAAAACAGAACAGGGTCTCAAATTTAGAAAACCAACTTATGCTTGCTTAAGGGGAAAGGTGAGTTGGGGTGCTGCATAAAACCAGAGATTGAAATGAGCACAGATAAAGTTCCTTAAGCCAAATATGTAATAGACCAGAGCTACTCCTTGCTCAACGAAATGGGCTCAACACCCCATATTAAACGTCTAAGAATGTACCTGACTAGTAAGTATCTTAAAACCTATGGATTGCTATGTCTCCGAAAGAGAATCAAGCGTGTGTACAGGGGCATAAACGCAGCAGTGATAGGATTGGAGAGGTTCGGTGAGCAAATGAAGACCCTTTGAAGTCATATTGCATGGTACCCATTCCACGGGTCTCAACTCTCCAGGTTTAAGGGGTTCTTCCTTCAGCTAAAACATGCATGTGGAACCCAGAGTATGATCAACCGTGTGATCGGGAGACGTGTTCAAATATGTCTCAGTTTTCGACCCCTGGTACTCGGGTGCAACATTCCAGACGCTTTACTAACACTCTCCCGACTTGTAGAGTCAGTGCCTTTAACCTCCTGTTTGGCCCAGTTTGCAATTTCTGCGGAAGATGAACAGGAATAGGAGAACCAATGAGAGACTAGCTGGAGGTGTCTGGACGGGCAAATTTAACTCTCATTTGCCACCAGGAAGAGGAATTAACCAAAGGCTCAGCGTGCCGTGCCGGAACCGGATTAGGGCCTGAAGCAATCCTGCGGTGTTGCGGCCAGCTCACAAGAAAGCGAGTTGAAGAAAGGAGCTCAGGGGCACTGTCATTCACAAACCTGCAGAGTTATGAATGACAGCTATCGTCCAAAAATATACTGAAGTAAGGCTGCCAAGAGGACTTGAAAGCGGGGCAGAATTGCAGGAAACTGATTTCAGGAGGTAGACTGGAATTGCATTTAAAGCATAGGAAAAGAGGCAGAACGTCCACAATGATGCACTTGGCCAAAAAGGGCGTATGCGTTTTTTCCTGAATATATTCAGGAAAAAACGCATACGCCCTTTTTGGCCAACCAAGCAAGCTTGCAAAGAAATCTGCACTACAATGAAGTCTCACTTCCCCCCGGTCAAAAGGGCCATCTGAAAAAAGTGTAAAATCCAGAAAGGCAGGACAGGCCATGGAGAACTGGGAGCCTTGTTATGCTGATGGGCGGGATGTAAATTGCCAAGAGCCACTAGGGAGAAGTGTATGGTGTTTCCTGAAACATCTAAAAACCAAAGCAACAGAGCCTAGGGCACTTCCACTTATGGTCCTAAAGCTTAGGGAAATTAAAATCAAAAAGACACAGCCACCCCAAAGTTTGGGACGGCTCTGTTTACAAGAACCTCATTTACGGTACAAGTTCAATATCGCAGAAAGCGAAAAATGGATAAAGAAGTTGTGGTACTTACGTACAATGCAATATCACTCAGCAATGAAATCTATGTCATCAGGCCCGTAGCAGCATAATGAGTGGATTCAGGTATGATGATTCTAACTGAAATAAGTCACACAGAAAAAGAAACATCATAAGATATCACTAGTACACGGAATGTAAACTTGGCTACACAGGAACTGAATTACAAAACAGAACAGGGTCTCAAATTTAGAAAACCAACTTATGCTTGCTTAAGGGGAAAGGTGAGTTGGGGTGCTGCATAAAACCAGAGATTGAAATGAGCACAGATAAAGTTCCTTAAGCCAAATATGGAATAGACAAGAGCTACTCCTTGCTCAACGAAATGGGCTCAACACCCCATATTAAACGCCTAAGAATGTACCTGACTAGTAAGTATCTTAAAACCTATGGATTGCTATGTCTCCGAAAGAGAATCAAGCGTGTGTACAGGGGCATAAACGCAGCAGTGATAGGATTGGAGAGGTTCGGTGAGCAAATGAAGACCCTTTGAAGTCATATTGCATGGTACCCATTCCACGGGTCTCAACTCTCCAGGTTGAAGGGATTCTTCCTTCAGCTAAAACATGCATGTGGAACCCAGAGTATGATCAACCGTGTGATCGGGAGACGTGTTCAAATATGTCTCAGTTTTCGACCCCTGGTACTCGGGTGCAACATTCCAGACGCTTTACTAACACTCTCCCGACTTGTAGAGTCAGTGCCTTTAACCTCCTGTTTGGCCCAGTTTGCAATTTCTGCGGAAGATGAACAGGAATAGGAGAACCAATGAGAGACTAGCTGGAGGTGTCTGGACGGGCAAATTTAACTCTCATTTGCCACCAGGAAGAGGAATTAACCAAAGGCTCAGCGTGCCGTGCCGGAACCGGATTAGGGCCTGAAGCAATCCTGCGGTGTTGCGGCCAGCTCACAAGAAAGCGAGTTGAAGAAAGGAGCTCAGGGGCACTGTAATTCACAAACCTGCAGAGTAATGAATGACAGCTATCGTCCAAAAATATACTGAAGTAAGGCTGCCAAGAGGACTTGAAAGCGGGGCAGAATTGCAGGAAACCGATTTCAGGAGGTAGACTGGAATTGCATTTAAAGCATAGGAAAAGAGGCAGAACGTCCACAATGATGCACTTGGCCAAAAAGGGCGTATGCGTTTTTTCCTGAATATATTCAGGAAAAAACGCATACGCCCTTTTTGGCCAACCAAGCAAGCTTGCAAAGAAATCTGCACTACAATGAAGTCTCACTTCCCCTGGTCAAAAGGGCCATCTAAAAAAAGTGTAAAATCCAGAAAGGCAGGACAGGCCATGGAGAACTGGGAGCCTTGTTATGCTGATGGGCGGGATGTAAATTGCCAACAGCCACTCGGGAGAAGTGTATGGTGTTTCCTGAAACATCTAAAAAACAAAGCAACAGAGCCTAGGGCACTTCCACTTATGGTCCTAAAGCTTAGGGAAATTAAAATCAAAAAGACACAGCCACCCCAAAGTTTGGGACGGCTCTGTTTACAAGAACCTCGTTTACGGTACAAGTTCAGTATCAAAGAAAGCGAAAAATGGATAAAGAAGTTGTGGTACTTACGTACAATGCAATATCACTCAGCAATGAAATCTATGTCATCAGGCCCGTAGCAGCATAATGAGTGGATTCAGGTATGATGATTCTAACTGAAATAAGTCACACAGAAAAAGAAACACCATAAGATATCACTAATACACGGAATGTAAACTTGGCTACACAGGAACTGAATTACAAAACAGAACAGGGTCTCAAATTTAGAAAACCAACTTATGCTTGCTTAAGGGGAAAGGTGAGTTGGGGTGCTGCATAAAACCAGAGATTGAAATGAGCACAGATAAAGTTCCTTAAGCCAAATATGGAATAGACAAGAGCTACTCCTTGCTCAACGAAATGGGCTCAACACCCCATATTAAACGCCTAAGAATGTACCTGACTAGTAAGTATCTTAAAACCTATGGATTGCTATGTCTCCGAAAGAGAATCAAGCGTGTGTACAGGGGCATAAACGCAGCAGTGATAGGATTGGAGAGGTTCGGTGAGCAAATGAAGACCCTTTGAAGTCATATTGCATGGTACCCATTCCACGGGTCTCAACTCTCCAGGTTGAAGGGATTCTTCCTTCAGCTAAAACATGCATGTGGAACCCAGAGTATGATCAACCGTGTGATCGGGACACGTGTTCAAATATGTCTCAGTTTTCGACCCCTGGTACTCGGGTGCAACATTCCAGACGCTTTACTAACACTCTCCCGACTTGTAGAGTCAGTGCCTTTAACCTCCTGTTTGGCCCAGTTTGCAATTTCTGCGGAAGATGAACAGGAATAGGAGAACCAATGAGAGACTAGCTGGAGGTGTCTGGACGGGCAAATTTAACTCTCATTTGCCACCAGGAAGAGGAATTAACCAAAGGCTCAGCCTGCCGTGCCGGAACCGGATTAGGGCCTGAAGCAATCTTGCGGTGTTGCGGCCAGCTCACAAGAAAGCGAGTTGAAGAAAGGAGCTCAGGGGCACTGTAATTCACAAACCTGCAGAGTTATGAATGACAGCTATCGTCCAAAAATATACTGAAGTAAGGCTGCCAAGAGGACTTGAAAGCGGGGCAGAATTGCAGGAAACCGATTTCAGGAGGTAGACTGGAATTGCATGTAAAGCATAGGAAAAGAGGCAGAACGTCCACAATGATGCACTTGGCCAAAAAGGGCGTAGGCGTTTTTTCCTGAATATATTCAGGAAAAAACGCCTACGCCCTTTTTGGCCAACCAAGCAAGCTTGCAATGCAAATCTGCACTACAATGAAGTCTCACTTCCCCTGGTCAAAAGGGCCATCTGAAAAAAGTGTAAAATCCAGAAAGGCAGGACAGGCCATGGAGAACTGGGAGCCTTGTTATTCTTATGGGCGGGATGTAAATTGCCAACAGCCACTCGGGAGAAGTGTATGGTGTTTCCTGAAACATCTAAAAAACAAACCAACAGAGCCTAGTGCACTGCCACTTATGGTCCTATAGCTTAGGGAAATTAAAATCAAAAAGACACAGCCACCCCAAAGTTTGGGACGGCTCTGTTTACAAGAACCTCGTTTACAGTGCAAGGTCAATATCGCAGAAAGCGAACAATGGATAAAGAAGTTGTGGTACTTACGTACAATGCAATATCACTCAGCAATGAAATCTATGTCATCAGGCCCGTAGCAGCATAATGAGTGGATTCAGGTATGATGATTCTAACTGAAATAAGTCACACAGAAAAAGAAACATCATAAGATATCACTAGTACACGGAATGTAAACTTGGCTACACAGGAACTGAATTACAAAACAGAACAGGGTCTCAAATTTAGAAAACCAACTTATGCTTGCTTAAGGGGAAAGGTGAGTTGGGGTGCTGCATAAAACCAGAGATTGAAATGAGCACAGATAAAGTTCCTTAAGCCAAATATGGAATAGACAAGAGCTACTCCTTGCTCAACGAAATGGGCTCAACACCCCATATTAAACGCCTAAGAATGTACCTGACTAGTAAGTATCTTAAAACCTATGGATTGCTATGTCTCCGAAAGAGAATCAAGCGTGTGTACAGGGGCATAAACGCAGCAGTGATAGGATTGGAGAGGTTCGGTGAGCAAATGAAGACCCTTTGAAGTCATATTGCATGGTACCCATTCAACGGGTCTCAACTCTCCAGGTTGAAGGGATTCTTCGTTCAGCTAAAACATGCATGTGGAACCCAGAGTATGATCAACCGTGTGATCGGGAGACGTGTTCAAATATGTCTCAGTTTTCGACCCCTGGTACTCGGGTGCAACATTCCAGACGCTTTACTAACACTCTCCCGACTTCTAGAGTCAGTGCCTTTAACCTCCTGTTTGGCCCAGTTTGCAATTTCTGCGGAAGATGAACAGGAATAGGAGAACCAATGAGAGACTAGCTGGAGGTGTCTGGACGGGCAAATTTAACTCTCATTTCCCACCAGGAAGAGGAATTAACCAAAGGCTCATTGTGCCGTTCCGGAACAGGATTAGGGCCTGAAGCAATCCTGCAGTGTTGCGGCCAGCTCACAAGAAAGCGAGTTGAAGAAAGGAGCTCAGGGGCACTGTCATTCACAAACCTGCAGAGTTATGAATGACAGCTATCGTCCAAAAATATACTGAAGTAAGGCTGCCAAGAGGACTTGAAAGCGGGACAGAATTGCAGGAAACCGATTTCAGGAGGTAGACTGGAATTGCATTTAAAGCATAGGAAAAGAGGCAGAACGTCCACAATGATGCACTTGGCCAAAAAGGGCGTATGCGTTTTTTCCTGAATATATTCAGGAAAAAACGCATACGCCCTTTTTCGCCAACCAAGCAAACTTGCAAAGAAATCTGCACTACAATGAAGTCTCACTTCCCCTGGTCAAAAGGGCCATCTGAAAAAAGTGTAAAATCCAGAAAGGCAGGACAGGCCATGGAGAACTGGGAGCCTTGTTATGCTGATGGGCGGGATGTAAATTGCCAACAGCCACTGGGGAGAAGTGTATGGTGTTTCCTGAAACATCTAAAAACCAAAGCAACAGAGCCTAGGGCACTTCCACTTATGGTCCTAAAGCTTAGGGAAATTAAAATCAAAAAGACACAGCCACCCCAAAGTTTGGGACGGCTCTGTTTACAAGAACCTCGTTTACGGTACAAGTTCAATATCGCAGAAAGCGAAAAATGGATAAAGAAGTTGTGGTACTTACGTACAATGCAATATCACTCAGCAATGAAATCTATGTCATCAGGCCCGTAGCAGCATAATGAGTGGATTCAGGTATGATGATTCTAACTGAAATAAGTCACACAGAAAAGGAAACATCATAAGATATCTCTAGTACACGGAATGTAAACTTGGCTACACAGGAACTGAATTACAAAACAGAACAGGGTCTCAAATGTAGAAAACCAACTTATGCTTGCTTAAGGGGAAAGGTGAGTTGGGGTGCTGCATAAAACCAGAGATTGAAATGAGCACAGATAAAGTTCCTTAAGCCAAATATGGAATAGACAAGAGCTACTCCTTGCTCAACGAAATGGGCTCAACACCCCATATTAAACGCCTAAGAATGTACCTGACTAGTAAGTATCTTAAAACCTATGGATTGCTATGTCTCCGAAAGAGAATCAAGCGTGTGTACAGGGGCATAAACGCAGCAGTGATAGGATTGGAGAGGTTCGGTGAGCAAATGAAGACCCTTTGAAGTCATATTGCATGGTACCCATTCCACGGGTCTCAACTCTCCAGGTTTAAGGGGTTCTTCCTTCAGCTAAAACATGCATGTGGAACCCAGAGTATGATCAACCGTGTGATCGGGAGACGTGTTCAAATATGTCTCAGTTTTCGACCCCTGGTACTCGGGTGCAACATTCCAGACGCTTTACTAACACTCTCCCGACTTGTAGAGTCAGTGCCTTTAACCTCCTGTTTGGCCCAGTTTGCAATTTCTGCGGAAGATGAACAGGAATAGGAGAACCAATGAGAGACTAGCTGGAGGTGTCTGGACGGGCAAATTTAACTCTCATTTGCCACCAGGAAGAGGAATTAATCAAAGGCTCAGCGTGCCGTGCCGGAACCGGATTAGGGCCTGAAGCAATCCTGCGGTGTTGCGGCCAGCTCACAAGAAAGCGAGTTGAAGAAAGGAGTTCAGGGGCACTGTCATTCACAAACCTGCAGAGTTATGAATGACAGCTATCGTCCAAAAATATACTGAAGTAAGGCTGCCAAGAGGACTTGAAAGCGGGGCAGAATTGCAGGAAACCGATTTCAGGAGGTAGACTGGAATTGCATTTAAAGCATAGGAAAAGAGGCAGAACGTCCACAATGATGCACTTGGCCAAAAAGGGCGTATGCGTTTTTTCCTGAATATATTCAGGAAAAAATGCATACGCCCTTTTTGGCCAACCAAGCAAGCTTGCAAAGAAATCTGCACTACAATGAAGTCTCACTTCCCCTGGTCAAAAGGGCCATCTGAAAAAAGTGTAAAATCCAGAAAGGCAGGACAGGCCATGGAGAACTGGGAGCCTTGTTATTCTGATGGGCGGGATGTAAATTGCCAACAGCCACTCGGGAGAAGTGTATGGTGTTTCCTGAAACATCTAAAAACCAAAGCAACAGAGCCTAGGGCACTTCCACTTACGGTCCTAAAGCTTAGGGAAATTAAAATCAAAAAGACACAGCCACCCCAAAGTTTGGGACGGCTCTGTTTACAAGAACCTCGTTTACGGTACAAGTTCAATATCGCAGAAAGCGAAAAATGGATAAAGAAGTTGTGGTACTTACGTACAATGCAATATCACTCAGCAATGAAATCTATGTCATCAGGCCCGTAGCAGCATAATGAGTGGATTCAGGTATGATGATTCTAACTGAAATAAGTCACACAGAAAAAGAAACATCATAAGATATCACTAGTACACGGAATGTAAACTTGGCTACACAGGAACTGAATTACAAAACAGAACAGGGTCTCAAATTTAGAAAACCAACTTATGCTTGCTTAAGGGGAAAGGTGAGTTGGGGTGCTGCATAAACCCAGAGATTGAAATGAGCACAGATGTAGTTCCTTAAGCCAAATATGGAATAGACAAGAGCTACTCCTTGCTCAACGAAATGGGCTCAACACCCCATATTAAACGCCTAAGAATGTACCTGACTAGTAAGTATCTTAAAACCTATGGATTGCTATGTCTCCGAAAGAGAATCAAGCGTGTGTACAGGGGCATAAACGCAGCAGTGATAGGATTGGAGAGGTTCGGTGAGCAAATGAAGACCCTTTGAAGTCATATTGCATGGTACCCATTCCACGGGTCTCAACTCTCCAGGTTTAAGGGGTTCTTCCTTCAGCTAAAACATGCATGTGGAACCCAGAGTATGATCAACCGTGTGATCGGGAGACGTGTTCAAATATGTCTCAGTTTTCGACCCCTGGTACTCGGGTGCAACATTCCAGACGCTTTACTAACACTCTCCCGACTTGTAGAGTCAGTGCCTTTAACCTCCTGTTTGGCCCAGTTTGCAATTTCTGCGGAAGATGAACAGGAATAGGAGAACCAATGAGAGACTAGCTGGAGGTGTCTGGACGGGCAAATTTAACTCTCATTTGCCACCAGGAAGAGGAATTAACCAAAGGCTCAGCGTGCCGTGCCGGAACCGGATTAGGGCCTGAAGCAATCCTGCAGTGTTGCGGCCAGCTCACAAGAAAGCGAGTTGAAGAAAGGAGCTCAGGGGCACTGTCATTCACAAACCTGCAGAGTTATGAATGACAGCTATCGTCCAAAAATATACTGAAGTAAGGCTGCCAAGAGGACTTGAAAGCGGGGCAGAATTGCAGGAAACCGATTTCAGGAGGTAGACTGGAATTGCATTTAAAGCATAGGAAAAGAGGCAGAACGTCCACAATGATGCACTTGGCCAAAAAGGGCGTATGCGTTTTTTCCTGAATATATTCAGGAAAAAATGCATACGCCCTTTTTGGCCAACCAAGCAAGCTTGCAAAGAAATCTGCACTACAATGAAGTCTCACTTCCCCTGGTCAAAAGGGCCATCTGAAAAAAGTGTAAAATCCAGAAAGGCAGGACAGGCCATGGAGAACTGGGAGCCTTGTTATTCTGATGGGCGGGATGTAAATTGCCAACAGCCACTCGGGAGAAGTGTATGGTGTTTCCTGAAACATCTAAAAACCAAAGCAACAGAGCCTAGGGCACTTCCACTTACGGTCCTAAAGCTTAGGGAAATTAAAATCAAAAAGACACAGCCACCCCAAAGTTTGGGACGGCTCTGTTTACAAGAACCTCGTTTACGGTACAAGTTCAATATCGCAGAAAGCGAAAAATGGATAAAGAAGTTGTGGTACTTACGTACAATGCAATATCACTCAGCAATGAAATCTATGTCATCAGGCCCGTAGCAGCATAATGAGTGGATTCAGGTATGATGATTCTAACTGAAATAAGTCACACAGAAAAAGAAACATCATAAGATATCACTAGTACACGGAATGTAAACTTGGCTACACAGGAACTGAATTACAAAACAGAACAGGGTCTCAAATTTAGAAAACCAACTTATGCTTGCTTAAGGGGAAAGGTGAGTTGGGGTGCTGCATAAACCCAGAGATTGAAATGAGCACAGATGTAGTTCCTTAAGCCAAATATGGAATAGACAAGAGCTACTCCTTGCTCAACGAAATGGGCTCAACACCCCATATTAAACGCCTAAGAATGTACCTGACTAGTAAGTATCTTAAAACCTATGGATTGCTATGTCTCCGAAAGAGAATGAAGCGTGTGTACAGGGGCATAAACGCAGCAGTGATAGGATTGGAGAGGTTCGGTGAGCAAATGAAGACCCTTTGAAGTCATATTGCATGGTACCCATTCCACGGGTCTCAACTCTCCAGGTTTAAGGGGTTCTTCCTTCAGCTAAAACATGCATGTGGAACCCAGAGTATGATCAACCGTGTGATCGGGAGACGTGTTCAAATATGTCTCAGTTTTCGACCCCTGGTACTCGGGTGCAACATTCCAGACGCTTTACTAACACTCTCCCGACTTGTAGAGTCAGTGCCTTTAACCTCCTGTTTGGCCCAGTTTGCAATTTCTGCGGAAGATGAACAGGAATAGGAGAACCAATGAGAGACTAGCTGGAGGTGTCTGGACGGGCAAATTTAACTCTCATTTGCCACCAGGAAGAGGAATTAACCAAAGGCTCATCTTGCCATACCGGATCCACAGTAGGGTCTGAAACAATCTTGCGGTGTTGCGGCCAGCTCACAAGAAACGGAGTAGAGGAAAGGAGCTCAGGGGCACTGTAATTCACAAAACTGCAGAGTTATAAATGACAGCTATCGTCCAAAAATATATTGAAGTAAGGCTGCCAAGAGCACTTGAAAGCGGGGCAGAATTGCAGGAAACCGATTTCAGGAGGTAGACTGGAATTGCATGTAAAGCATAGGAAAAGAGGCAGAACGTACACATTGATGAACTTGGCCAAAAGGGCGTATGCGTTTTTTCCTGAATATATTCAGGAAAAAATGCATACGCCCTTTTTGGTCAACCAAGCAAGCTTGCAAATGAAATCTTCAGTACAATGAAGTCTCACTGTCACCCGGTCAAAAGGGCCATCTGAAAAATGTGTATAGTCCAGAAAGGCAGGACAGGCCATGGAGAACTGGGAGGCTTGTTTTGCTGATGGGCTGGATGTAAATTGCCAAGAGCCACTCTGGAGAAGTGTATGGTGTTTCCTGAAACATCTAAAACACAAAGCAACAGAGCCTAGGGCACTTCCACTTATGGTCCTATAGCTTAGGGAAATTAAAATCAAATAGACACAGCCACCCCAAAGTTTGGGACGGCTCTGTTTACAAGAAACTCGTTTATGGTACCAGTTCAATATCACAGAAAGTGAAAAATGGATAAAGAAGTTGTGCTACTTACGTACAATGCAATATCACTCAGCAATGAAATCTATGTCATCAGGCCCATAGCAGCATAATGAGTGGATTCAGGTACGATGATTCTAAGTGAAATAAGCCACACAGAAAAAGAAACATCATAAGCTATCACTAATACACAGAATGTAATCCTGGCTACACAGGAACTGAATTACAAAACAGAAGAGGCTCTCAAATGTAGAAAACCAACTTATGTTTGCTTAAGGGGAAAGGTGAGTTGGGGTGCTGCATAAAACCAGAGACTGAACTTGGCACAGATACCGTTCCATAAGCCAAATATGTAATAGACAAGAGCTACTCCTTGCTCAAAGAAGTGGACTCAACACCCCATATTAAACGCCTAAGAATATACCTGACTAGTAAGAATCTTAAAACCTATGGATATATGTCTCTGAAAGAGAATCAAGCATGTGTACAGCGACATAAACGCAGCAGTGATAGGATTGGTGAGGTTCGGTGAGCAAATGCAAACCCTTTGAAGTCATATTGCATGGTACCCATTCCATGGGTCTCAACTCTTCAGGTTTAAGGGATTCTTCCTTCAGCTAAAACATGCATGTGGAACCCAGAGTATGATCCACCGTGTGATCGGCAAACGTGTTCAAATGTGTCTCAGTTTTCGTCCCCTGGTACTCGGGTGCAACATTCCAGACGCTTTACTAACACTCTCCCCACTTGGAGAGTCAGGGACTTTAACATCCTGTTTGGCCCAGTTTGCAATTTCTGCGGAAAATGAACAGGAATAGGGAGAACCAATGAGAGACTAGCTGGAGGTGTCTGGGCGGGCAAATTTAACTCTCATTTCCCACCAGGAAGAGGAATTAACCAAAGGCTCAGCGTGCCATACCGGATCCACAGTAGGGTCTGAAGCAATCTTGCGGTGTTGCGGCCAGCTCACAAGAAAGCGAGTGAAGAAAGGAGCTCAGGGGCACTGTCATTCACAGACCTGCAGAGTTATAAATGACAGCTATCGTCCAAAAATATATTGAAGTAAGGCTGCCAAGAGCACTTGAAAGCGGGGCAGAATTGCAGGAAACCGATTTCAGGAGGTAGACTGGAATTGCATGTAAAGCATAGGAAAAGAGGCAGAACGTCCACAATGATGCACTTGGCCAAAAAGTGCGTATGTGTTTTTTCCTGAATATATTCAGCAAAAAACGCATACGCCCTTTTTGGCCAACCAACCAAGCTTGCAAAGGAAATCTGCACTACAATGAAGTCTCACTGCCTCCCCAGTCAAAAGGGACATCTGAAAAAAGTGTAAAATCCAAAGGCAGGACAGGCCATGGAAAACTGGGAGCCTTGTTATGCTGATGGGTGGGATGTAAATTGCCAACAGCCACTCTGGAGAAGTGTATGGTGTTTCCTGAAACATCTAAAACACAAAGCAACAGAGCCTAGGGCACTTCCACTTATGGTCCTATAGCTTAGAGAAATTAAAATCAAAAAGACACAGCCACCCCAAAGTTTGGGACGGCTCTGTTTACAAGAACCTCGTTTATGGTACAAGTTCAATATCGCAGAAAGTGAAAAATGGATAAAGAAGTTGTCGTACTTACGTACAATGCAATATCACTCAGCAATGAAATCTATGTCATCAGGCCCGTAGCAGCATAATGAGTGGATTCAGGTACGATGATTCTAAGTGAAATAAGTCACACAGAAAAAGAAACATCATAAGGTATCACTACTACACGGAATGTAAACTTGTCTACACAGGAACTGAACTACAAAACAGAACAGGGTCTCAAATGTAGAAAACCAACTTATGCTTTCTTAAGGGGAAAGGTGAGTTGGGGTGCTGCATAAAACCAGAGATTGCAATTAGCACAGATACCGTTCCATAAGCCAAATATGTAATAGACAAGAGCTACTCCTTGCTCAACGACGTGGACTAAACAACCATATTAAACGCCTAAGAATATACCTGACTAGTAAGAATCTTAAAACCTATGGATTTATATGTCTCCGAAAGAGAATCAAGCATGTGTACAGCGGAAAAACGCAGCAGTGATAGGATTGGTGAGGTTCGGTGAGCAAATGCAGACCCTTTGAAATCATATTGCATGGTATCCATTCCATGGGTCTCAACTTTCCAGGTTTAAGGGATTCTTCCTTCAGCTAAAACATGCATGTGGAACCCAGACTATGATCCACCGTGTGATCAGGAAACGTGTTCAAATGTGTCTCAGTTTTCGTCCCCTGGTACTTGGGTGCAACATTCCAGACGCTTTACTAACACTCTCCCCACTTGAAGAGTCAGTGACTTTAACCTCCTGTTTGGCCCAGTTTGCAATTTCTGCGGAAAATGAACAGGAATAGGGAGAACCAATGAGAGACTAGCTGGAGGTGTCTGGACGGGCAAATTTAACTCTCATTTCCCACCAGGAAGAGGAATTAACCAAAGGCTCAGTGTGCCGTGCCGGAACCACACTAGGGCCTGAAGCAATCCTGCAGTGTTGCGGCCAGCTCACAAGAAAGCGAGTTGAAGAAAGGAGCTCAGGGGCACTGTAATTCACAGACCTACAGAGTTATAAATGACAGCTATCGTCCAAAAATATATTGAAGTAAGTCTGTCAAGAGGACTTGAAAGCGGGGCAGAATTGCAGGAATCCGATTTCAGGAGGTAGACTGGAATTGCATGTAAAGCATAGGAAAAGAGGCAGAACGTCCACAATGATGCACTTGGCCAAAAAGGGTGTATGCGTTTTTTCCTGAATATATTCAGGAAAAAACGCATACCCACTTTTTGGCCAACCAAGCAAGCTTGCATAGGAAATCTTTACTACAATGAAGTCTCACTGCCAACCGGTCTAAAGGGCCTTCTGAAAAATGTGTAAAGTCCAGAAAGGCAGGACAGGCCATGGAGAACTGGGAGCCTTGTTATGCTGATGGGCGGGATGTAAATTGCCAACCGCCACTCTGGAGAAGTGTATGGTGTTTCCTGAAACATCTAAAAAACAAAGCAACAGAGCCTAGGGCAATTCCACTTATGGTCCTATAGGTTAGGGAAATTAAAATCAAAAACACACAGCCACCCCAGAGTTTGGGATGGCTCTGTTAACAAGAACCTCGTTTACGGTGCAAGTTCAATATCACAGAAAGCGAAAAATGGATAAAGAAGTTGTGGTACTCACGTACAATGCAATATCACTCAGCAATGAAATCTATGTCATCAGGCCCATAGCAGCATAATGAGTGGATTCAGGTTCGATGATTCTAAGTGAAATAAGTCACACAGAAAAAGAAACATCATAAGCTATCACTAATACACGGAATGTAAACTTGGCTACACAGGAACTGAATTACAAAACAGAACAGGGTCTCAAATTTAGAAAACCAACTTATGCTTGCTTAAGGGGAAAGGTGTGTTGGGGTGCTGCATAAAACCAGAGATTGAAATTAGCAGAGATACTATTCCATAAGCCAAATATATAATAGACAAGAGCTACTCCTTGCTCAACGAAGTGGACTCAACACCCCATATTAAACGCCTAAGAATATACCTGACTAGTAAGAATCTTAAAACCTATGGATTTATATGTCTCCGAAAGAGAATCAAACGTGTGTACAGTGGCATAAACACAGCAGTGATACGATTGTTGAGGTTCGGTGAGCAAATGCAGACCTTTAATGTCGTATTGCATGGTACCCATTCCATGGGTCTCAACTCTCCAGGTTTAAGGGATTCTTCCTTCAGCTAAAACATGCATGTGGAACCCAGAGTATGATCCACCGTGTGATCGGGAAACGTGTTCAAATGTGTCTCAGTTTTCATCCCCTGGTACTCAGGTGCCACATTCCAGACGCTTTACTAACACTCTCCCCACTTGGAGAGTCAGTGCCTTTAACCTACTGTTTGGCTCAGTTTGCAATTTCTGCGGAAAATGAACAGGAATAGGGAGAACCAATGAGAGACTAGCTGCAGGTGTCTGGACGGGAAAATTTAACTCTCATTTCCCACCAGAAAGAGGAATTAACCAAAGGTCAGTGTGCTGTGCCGGAACCACACTAGGGCCTGAAGCAATCCTGCAGTGTTGCGGCCAGCTCACAGGAAAGCAAGTTGAAGAAAGGAGCTCAGGGGCACTGTCATTCACAAACCTGCAGAGTTATAAATGACAGCTATCGTCCAAAAGTATATTGAAGTAAGGCTGCCAAGGGGACTTGAAAGTGGGGCAGAATTGAAGGAAACGGATTTCAGGAGGTAGACTGGAATTGCATGTAAAGCATAGGAAAAGAGGCAGAACGTCCACAATGATGCACTTGGCCAAAAAGGGCGTATGCGTTTTTTCCTGAATATATTCAGGAAAAAACGCATACGCCGTTTTTGGCCAACCAAGCAAGCTTGCAATGGAAATCTGCACTACAATGAAATCTCACTGCCTCCCCGGTCAAAAGGGCCATCTGAAAAAAGTGTAAAATCCAGAAAGGCAGGACAGGCCATGGAAAACTGGGAGCCTTGTTATGCTGATGGTCGGGATGTAAATTGCCAACAGCCACTCTGGAGAAGTGTATGGTGTTTCCTGAAACATCTAAAACACAAAGCAACAGAGCCTAGGGCACTTCCTCTTATGGTCCTATAGCTTAGGGAAATTAAAATCAAAAAGACACAGCCACCCCAAAGCTTGGGCCGGCTCTGTTTACAAGAACCTCGCTTATGGTAGAAGTTCAATATCACAGAAAGTGAAAAATGGATAAAGAAGTTGTCGTACTTACATACAATGCAATATCACTCAGCAATGAAATGTATGTCATCAGGCCCATAGCAGCTTAATGAGTGCATTCAGGTACGATGATTCTAAGTGAAATAAGTCACACAGAATAAGAAACATCATAAGGTATCACTAATACATGGAATGTAAACTTGTCTACACAGGAACTGAATTAGAAAACAGAACATGGTCTCAAATGTAGATAACCAACTTATGCTTGCTTAAGGGGAAAGGTGAGTTGGGGTGCTGCATAAAACCAGAGATTGAAATTAGCACAGATACTGTTCCATAAGCCAAATATGTAATAGACAAGAGCTACTCCTTGCTCAACGAAATGGGCTCAACACCCCATATTAAACGCCTAAAAATGTACCTGACTACTAAGTATCTTAAAACCTATGGATTGCTATGTCTCCGAAAGAGAATCAAGCGTGTGTACAGGGGCATAAACGCAGCAGTGATAGGATTGGAGAGGTTCGGTGAGCAAATGAAGACCCTTTGAAGTCATATTGCATGGTACCCATTCCACGGGTCTCAACTCTCCAGGTTTAAGGGATTCTTCCTTCAGCTAAAACATGCATGTGGAACCCAGAGTATGATCAACCATGTGATCGGGAGACGTGTTCAAATATGTCTCAGTGTTCGACCCCTGGTACTCGGGTGCAACATTCCAGACGCTTTACTAACACTCTCCCGACTTGTAGAGTCAGTGCCTTTAACCTCCTGTTTGGCCCAGTTTGCAATTTCTGCGGAAGATGAACAGGAATAGGAGAACCAATGAGAGACCAGCTGGAGGTGTCTGGACGGGCAAATTTAACTCTCATTTGCCACCAGGAAGAGGAATTAACCAAAGGCTCAGCTTGCCGTGCCGGAACCGGATTAGGGAATGAAGCAATCCTGCGGTGTTGCGGCCAGCTCACAAGAAAGCGAGTTGAAGATAGGAGATCAGGGGCACTGTAATTCACAAACCTGCAGAGTTATAAATGACAGCTATCGTCCAAAAATATACTGAAGTAAGGCTGCCAAGAGGACTTGAAAGCGGGGTAGAATTGCAGGAAACCGATTTCAGGAGGTAGACTGGAATTGCATTTAAAGCATAGGAAAAGAGGCAGAACGTCCACAATGATGCACTTGGCCAAAAAGGGCGTATGCGTTTTTTCCTGAATATATTCAGGAAAAAACGCATACGCCCTTTTTGGCCAACCAAGCAAGCTTGCAAAGGAAATGCACTACAATGAAGTCTCACTGCCCCAGGGTCAAAAGGGCCATCTGAAAAAAGTGTAAAATCCAGAAAGGCAGGACAGGCCATGGAGAACTGGGAGCCTTGTTATGCTGATGGGCGGGATGTAAATTGCCAACAGCCACTCTGGAGAAGTGTATGGTGTTTCCTGAAACATCTAAAAAACAAAGCAACAGAGCCTAGGGCACTTCCACTTATGGTACTATAGCTTAGGGAAATTAAACTGAAAAAGACACAGCCACCCCAAATTTTGGGACGGCTCTGTTTACAAGAACCTCGTTTATGGTACAAGTACAATATCACAGAAAGCGAAAAATGGATAAAGAAGTTGTGGTACTTACGTACAATGCAATATCACTCAGCAATGAAATCTATGTCATCAGGCCCGTAGCAGCATAATGAGTGGATTCAGGTATGATGATTCTAAGTGAAATAAATCACACAGAAAAAGAAACATCATAAGATGTCACTAATACACGGAATGTAAACATG
The DNA here is from genome assembly GCF_949774975.1 of Lagenorhynchus albirostris. Taxonomy (NCBI): domain Eukaryota; kingdom Metazoa; phylum Chordata; class Mammalia; order Artiodactyla; family Delphinidae; genus Lagenorhynchus; species Lagenorhynchus albirostris. Next base: position 60,402,237 of record NC_083098.1, on the reverse strand, counting down.
GCTACAGAGGAACTGAATTACAAAACAGAACAGGGTCTCAAATGTAGAAAACCAACTTATGCTTGCTTAAGGGGAAAGGTGAGTTGGGGTGCTGCATAAAACCAGAGATTGAAATGAACACAGATAAAGTTCCTTAAGCCAAATATGGAATAGACCAAAGCTACTCCTTGCTCAACGAAATGGGCTCAACACCCCATATTAAACGCCTAAGAATGTACCTGGCTAGTAAGTATCTTAAAGCCTATAGATTGTTATGTCTCCGAAAGAGAATCAAGCATGTGTACAGGGGCATGAACGCAGCAGTGATAGGATTGGAGAGGTTCGGTGAGCAAATGAAGACCCTTTGAAGTCATATTGCATGGTACCCATTCCACGGGTCTCAACTCTCCAGGTTGAAGGGATTCTTCCTTCAGCTAAAACATGCATGTGGAACCCAGAGTATGATGAACCATGTGATCGGGAGACGTGTTCAAATATTTCTCACTTTTCGACCCCTGGTACTCGGGTGCAACATTCCAGACGCTTTACTAACACTCTCCCGACTTGGAGAACAGTGTCTTTAACCTCCTGTTTGGCCCAGTTTGCAATTTCTGCGGAAGATGAACAGGAATAGGAGAACCAATGAGAGACTAGCTGGAGGTGTCTGGACGGGCAAATTTAACTCTCATTTGCCACCAGGAAGAGGAATTAACCAAAGGCTCAGCGTGCCGTGCCGGAACTGGATTAGGGCCTGAAGCAATCCTGCGGTGTTGCGGCCAGCTCACAAGAAAGTGAGTTGAAGAAAGGAGCTCAGGGGCACTGTCATTCACAAACCTGCAGAGTTATAAATGACAGCTATCATCCAAAAATATACTGAAGTAAGGCTGCCAAGAGGACTTGAAAGCGGGGCAGAATTGCAGGAAACCGATTTCAGGAGGTAGACTGGAATTGCATTTAAAGCATAGGAAAAGAGGCAGAACGTGGACAATGATGCACTTGGCCAAAAAGGGCGTATGCGTTTTTCCCTGAATATATTCAGGAAAAAAGGCATATGCACTTTTTGGCCAACCAAGCAAGCTTGCAAAGGAAATCTGCACTACAATGAAGTCTCACTACCCCCCGGTCAAAACGGCCATCTGAAAAAAGTGTAAAATCCAGAAAGGCAGGACAGGCCATGGAGAACTGGGAGCCTTGTTATGCTGATGGGCGGGATGTCAATTGCCAACAGCCACTCGGGAGAAGTGTATGGTGTTTCCTGAAACATCTAAAAACCAAAGCAACAGAGCCTATGGCACTTCCACTTATGGTCCTATAGCTTAGGGAAATTAAAATCAAAAAGACACAGCCACCCCAAAGTTTGGGACGGCTCTGTTTACAAGAACCTCGTTTACGGTACAAGTTCAATATCGCAGAGTGCGAAAAATGGATAAAGAAGTTGTGGTAATTACGTACAATGCAATATCACTCAGCAATGAAATCTATGTCATCAGGCCCGTAGCAGCATAATGAGTGGATTCAGGTATGATGATTCTAACTGAAATAAGTCACACAGAAAAAGAAACATCATAAGATATCACTAATACACGGAATGTAAGCTTGGCTACACAGGAACTGAATTACAAAACAGAACAGGGTCTCAAATTTAGAAAACCAACTTATGCTTGCTTAAGGGGAAAGGTGAGTTGGGGTGCTGCATAAAACCAGAGATTGAAATGAGCACAGATAAAGTTCCTTAAGCCAAATATGGAATAGACAAGAGCTACTCCTTGCTCAACGAAATGGGCTCAACACCCCATATTAAACGCCTAAGAATGTACCTGACTAGTAAGTATCTTAAAACCTATGGATTGCTATATCTCCGAAAGAGAATCAAGCATGTGTACAGGGGCATAAACGCAGCAGTGATAGGATTGGAGAGGTTCGGTGAGCAAATTAAGACCCTTTGAAGTCATATTGCATTTTACCCATTCCACGGGTCTCAACTCTCCAGGTTGAAGGGATTCTTCCTTCAGCTAAAACATGCATGTGGAACCCAGAGTATGATCAACCCTGTGATCGGGACACGTGTTCAAATATGTCTCAGTTTTCGACCCCTGGTACTCGGGTGCAACATTCCAGATGCTTTACTAACACTCTCCCGACTTGGAGAGTCAGTGCCTTTAACCTCCTCTTTGGCACAGTTTGCAATTTCTGTGGAAGATGAACAGGAATAGGAGAACCAATGAGAGACTAGCTGGAGGTGTCTGGACGGCAAATTTAACTCTCATTTGCCACCAGGAAGAGGAATTAAACAAAGGCTCAGCGTGCCGTGCCAGAAACCAGATTAGGGCCTGAAGCAATCCTGCGGTGTTGCGGCCAGCTCACAAGAAAGCGAGTTGAAGAAAGGAGCTCAGGGGCACTGTAATTCACAAACCTGCAGAGTTATAAATGACAGCTATCGTCCAAAAATATACTGAAGTAAAGCTGCCAAGAGGACTTGAAAGCGGGGCAGAATTGCAGGAAATCGATTTCAGGAGGTAGACTGGAATTGCATTTAAAGCATAGGAAAAGAGGCAGAACGTCCACAATGATGCACTTGGCCAAAAAGGGCCTATGCGTTTTTTCCTGAATATATTCAGGAAAAAACGCATAGGCCCTTTTTGCCAACCAAGCAAGCTTGCAAAGGAAATCTGCACTACAATGAAGTCTCACTGCCCCAGGGTCAAAAGGGCCATCTGAAAAAAGTGTAAAATCCAGAAAGGCAGGACAGGCCATGGAGAACTGGGAGCTTTGTTATGCAGATGAGCGGGATGTAAATTGCCAACAGCCACTCTGGAGAAGTGTATGGTGTTTCCTGAAACATCTAAAAAACAAAGCAACAGAGCCTAGGGCACTTCCACTTATGGTCCTATAGCTTAGGGAAATTAAAATCAAAAAGACACAGCCACCCCAAAGTTTGGGACGGCTCCTTTTACAAGAACCTCGTTTACGGTACAAGTTCAATATCGCAGAGAGCGAAAAATGGATAAAGAAGTTGTGGTACTTACGTACAATGCAATATCACTCAGCAATGAAATCTATGTCATCAGGCCCGTAGCAGCATAATGAGTGGATTCAGGTATGATGATTCTAACTGAAATAAGTCACACAGAAAAAGAAACATCATAAGATATCACTAATACACGGAATGTAAACATGGCTACACAGGAACTGTATTACAAAACAGAAGAGGGTCTCAAATTTAGAAAACCAACTTATGCTTGCTTAAGGGGAAAGGTGAGTTGGGGTGCTGCATAAAACCAGAGATTGAAATGAGCACAGATAAAGTTCCTTAAGCCAAATATGTAATAGACAAGAGCTACTCCTTGCTCAACGAAATGGACTCAACACCCCATATTAAACGCCTAAGAATGTACCTGACTAGTAAGTATCTTAAAACCTATGGATTGCTATGTCTCCGAAAGAGAATCAAGCGTGTGTACAGGGGCATAAACGCAGCAGTGATAGGATTGGAGAGGTTCGGTGAGCAAATGAAGACCCTTTGAAGTCATATTGCATGGTACCCATTCCACGGGTCTCAACTCTCCAGGTTGAAGGGATTCTTCCTTCAGCTAAAACATGCATGTGGAACCCAGAGTATGATGAACCATGTGATCGGGAGACGTGTTCAAATGTGTCTCAGTTTTCGTCCCATGGTACTCGGGTGCAACATTCCAGAAGCTTTACTAACACTCTCCCCACTTGGAGAGTCAGTGCCTTTAACCTCCTGTTTGGCCCAGTTTGCAATTTCTGTGGAAAATGAACAGGAAGAGGGAGAACACATGAGAGACTAGCTGGAGGTGTCTGGACGGGCAAATTTAACTCTCATTTCCCACCAGGAATAGGAATTAACCAAAGGCTCAGTGTGCCATGCCGGAACCACACTAGGGCCTGAAGCAATCCTGCGGTGTTGCGGCCCGCTCACAAGAAAGCGAGTTGAAGAAAGGAGCTCAGGGGCACTGTAATTCACAAACCTGCAGAGTTCTAAATTACAGCTATCGTCCAAAAATATATTGAAGGAAGGCTGCCAAGAGGACTAGAAAGCGGGGCAGAATTGCAGGAAACCGATTTCAGGAGGTATCGGGAGTCGCTCTTAAAGCATAGGAAAAGAGACAGAACTTGGAAAATAATGCACTTGGCAAAAAAGGGCATATGTGTTTTATTCAGAGCTCTCATAACTGAAGGTTGGTGATTCCCAGCAGCCTCCAACTGCCACCTGAGGGCTCACATTGCCAAGGCAACATGAGCAAGCCAGGCAGGAGTTACCTCACAGCAGAGGTCCCACCTCACAGAAGGGTGAGAAACCCAGCCAACATCAGACTCTCACCAGAGGGCCTACATCACCAAGGGGATGGGAACCAGGCAGGAGTGTCTTCACACCAGTGGGGCCACATCATCGAAAGGTGAGGAACTCAGCACATGTGTCCTCAAACCAGAGGACCCACATCTCCAAGGGCCTCGGAGTGAGGCAGGCAGGAGTAGCCTCACAACACTGGGCCCATAGAATAAAAAAGTGAGGAATCCAGCAGTTGGAACCTCCCAGTAGGCGGCCCAGAGCACCGAGGCTATGGGATCCAGGCCACTCTGAACTCACAGAAGAGGGCCCATGTCATGAAACTGAACAACCCAGCCATTGGGACCTCAGAGCAGGAGGCCCACATCCCCATGGGGATGGAAATCTGGTAGGAGTGTCCTCGCACCACTGAGAACATATCAGAAAATTTTGGGCGACCAGCAGTTAGGGCCTGACGCCAGAGGACCCTCATCACCAAGGGAAGGAGGCTCCCAGCAGGCTCCAACTGCCACCAGAGGGCTGATGTCGCCAAGGCGATGTGTGCCAACCAGGCACGAATGACCTCACAGCAGAGGGCCCACCTCAGAGAAGTGTGACGAACCCAGTCAGGATCAGACTCACACCAGAGGGCCCACATCACCAAATGGATTGGAACCAGGCAGGAGTGTCCTCACATGAGTAGGGTCACATCATCTAAAGGTGAGGAACCCAGAACATGTGGCTTCAAACCATAGGACACCCATCACCAAGGGGCTGGGAGTGAGGCAGGCAGGAGGAGCCTCATAACAGAGGGCCCAAAAATAAGAAAGGTGAGGAATCCAGCATTTGGAACCTCCCAGCAGGCGGCCCAGAGCACAGAGGCTAGGGGATCCAGGCCGGAGTGAACTAACACCAGACAGCCCACATCATGAAACTGTGAGCAACCCAGACATTGGGACCTCAGAGCAGAAGGCCCACATCCCCATAGTGATGGGAACATGACAGGAGTGTCCTGGCATCACTGGGCTCACATGAGAAAACGTGGGGTGCTCAGAAGTTAGGGCCTGACGCTAGAGGGCACTCATCACCGAGAGGAGGAGGCTCCCAGCAGGCTCCAGCTGCCACCAGAGGGCCAACGTCGCCAAGGCGATGTGTGCCAGCCCGGCAGGAGTGACCTCACAGCAGAGGGCCCACCTCACAGAAGGGTGAGGAACACAGCCAGGATCAGACTCTCACCAGAGGGCCCACATCACCAAGGGGATGAGAACCAGGCAGGAGTGTCCCCACACCAGTGGGACATCATCATCGAAAGGTGAGGATCCCAGCACATGTGTCCTCAAACCAGAGGAACCACATCACCAAGGGGTTCAGAATGAGGCTGGCAGGACCGGCCTCACAACACAGGGTCCATAGAATATAAAAGTTGAGGAATCCAGCAGTTGGAACCTCCCAGCAAGCGGCCCAGAGCACTGAGGCTATGGGATCCAGGCCGCAGTGAACTCACAGCAGAGGGCCCACATCATGAACCTGTGAGCAGCCCAGCCGTTGGGACCTCAGAACAGAAGGCCCACATCCCCATGGGAATGGGAACCTGGCTGGAGTGTCCTCGCACCACTGGGCGCACATCAGAAAATGTGGGGAGCCCACCATTTAGGGCCTGATGCCAGAGGGCCGTCATCACCGAGAGGAGGAGGCACCCTGCATGCTCCAACTGCCACCAGAGGGCTCACGTCTCCAAGGTGACATGTGCCAGCCAGGCAGGAGTGACCACACAGCAGAGGGCCTACCTCACAGAACGTTGAGGAACCCAGCCAGGATTAGACTCTCGCCAGAGGGCCCACCTCACCAAGGGGATGGGAACCCGGCAGGAGTGTCCTCACACGAGTGGGGCCACATCATCGAAAGGTGAGGAACGCAGCACATGTGGCCTCAAGCCATAGGGCAGTCATCACCAAGGGGCTGGCAGTGAGGCAGGCAGGAGGAGCCTCACAACAGAGGGCACATAGAATAAAAAAGTTGAGGAATCCAGCAGTTGGAACCTCCCAGCAGGCGGCTCAGAGCACCGATGATAAGGGATCCTTGCCGGAGTGAACTCACAGCAGAGGGCCCACATCATGGTACTGTGAGCAAGCCAGCCGTTTTGACCTCAGAGCAGAAGGCCCATATCCCCATGGGGAAGGGAACATGGCAAGAGTGTCCTCACTCACTTGGCGCACATCAGAAAATGTGGGGAGCCCAGCAGTTATGGCCTAAGGCAAGAGGGCCCTCATCACCGAGGGGAGGAGGATCCCAGCACACTCCAACTGCCACCAGAGGGCCCATGTCACCAAGGTGACGTGTGCAAGACAGGCATGATTGACCTCACAGCAGAGGGCCCACCTCACAGAAGGGTGAGGAACCCAGCCAGGATCAGATTCTCACCTGAGGGCCCACATCAGCAAGGGGATGGGAACCAGTCAGGACAGTCTTCCCTCCAGTGGGGCCACATCATCAAAAGGTGCGGAACCCAGCACATGTGGCCTCAAATCAGAGGACACATATCACAAAGGGAATGGGAGTGAGGCAGGCAGGAGTAGCCTAAAAACAGAGGGCCCAAAGAATAAGAAAGGTGAGGAATCCAGCAGTTGGAACCTCCCAGCAGGCGGCCGAGAGCACAGAAGCTATGGGATGCAGGCAGGAGTGAACTAACAGCAGAGAGCCCACATCATGAAACTGTGAGCAACCCAGGCGTTGGGACCTCAGAGCAGAAGGCCCACATCCCAATGGGGATGTGAACCTGGCTGGAGTGTCCTCGCACCACTGGGCGCACATCACAAAATGTGGGGAGCCCAGCAGTTAGGGCCTGACGCCAGAGGGCCCTCATCACCAAGGGGAGGAGGCCCCCAGCAGGCTCCAAGTGCCACCAGAGGGCTCATGTCCACAAGGCGAGGTGAGCAAGCCAGGCAGGAGTGACCTCACAGCGGACGGCCCACCTCACAGATGGGTGAGGAACCCAGCCAGGATCAGACTCTCAACAGAGGGCCCACATCACCAAGGGGATGTGAACCAGGCAGGAGTCTCCTAAGACCATTGGTCCCACATCATCGAAAGGTGAGGAACCCAGCACATGTGGCCTCAAACCAGACGACACACATCACGAAGGGGCTGGGAGTGAGGCAGGCAGGAGGATCCTCACAACAGAGGGCCCAAAAAATTAAAAAAGTGAGGAATCCAGCAGTTGGAACCTCCCAGCAGGCGGCCAAGAGCACAGAGGCTATGGGATCCAGGCCTCTGTGAACTAACACCAGAGAGCCCACATCATGAAAATGTGAACAACCCAGCCGTTGGGACCTCAGAGCAGAAGGCCCACATCCCCATGGAGATGGGATCCTAAGAGGAGTGCCAAAGCATCACTGGGCTCACTAAGAAAAGTTGGTGAGCCCAGCAGTTAGGGCCTGACGCAAGAGGGCCCTCAACACCGGGGGGAGGAGATTCCCAGCACGCTCCAACTGCCACCACACGGCTGACTTCACCAAGGCAATGTGTGCCAGCCATGCAGGAGTGACCTATCAGCAGAGGGTCTCCCTCACAGAAGGGTGAGGAACACAGCCAGGAACAGACTCTCACCAGGGGGTCCACATAACCACGTGGATGAGAACCAGGCAGGAGTGTCCTCACACTAGTGGGGCCACATCATCGAAAGGTGAGACACCCAGCAAAGGTGGCCACAAACCAGAGGACCCACATCACCAAGGGGTTGAGAGTGAGGTAGGTGTCTGGACGGGCATATTTAACACTCATTTCCCACCAGGAAGAGGAACTAACCAAAGGCTCAGCGTGCCCTGCCAGAAGCAGATTAGGGCCTGAAGCAGTCTTGCAGGTTTGCGGCCAGCTCACAAGAAAGCGAGTTGAAGAAAGGAGCTCAGGGGCACTGTCATTCACAAACCTGCAGAGTTATAAATGACAGATAACGTCCAAAAATATATTGAAGTAAGGCTGCGAAGAGGACTTGAAAGCAGGGCAGAATTTCAGGAAACCGATTTCAGGAGGTAGACTGGATTTGCATTTAAAGCATAGGAAAAGAGGCAGAACATCGACAATGATGCACTTGGCAAAAAAGGGCGTATGAGTTTATTCCTGAATATATTCAGGGAAAAACACATACGCCCTTTTTGGCAAACCAAGCAAGCTTGCAATGGAAATCCGAACTACTATGAAGTGTCACTTCCCCCCGGTCTAAAGGGCCATCTGAAAAAAGTGTAAAATCCAGAAAGGCAAGACAGGCCATGGGGAAAAAGGAGCCTTGTTATGCTGATGGGTGGGATGTAAATTGCCAACAGCCACTCTGGAGAAGTGTATGGTGTTTCCTGATACATCTGGAAAACAAAGCAACAGAGTCTAGGGCATTTCCACTTATGGGCCTATAGCTTAGGGAAATTAAAATCAAAAAGACACAGCCACCCCAAAATTCGGGACGGCTGTGTTTACAGGAACCTCTTCTACAGTTCAAGTTAAATATCCCAGAGAACAAATAATTGATAAAGAAGTTGCGGTACTTACGTACAACAGAATACCACTCAGCAATGAAATCTGTGTCACCAGGCCTGTACCAGCATAATGAGTGGATTGAGGCACGATGATTCTAAGTGAAATAAGTCACACAGAAAAAGAAACATCATAAGGTATCACTAATGCACGGAATGTAAACTTGGCTACACAGGAACTGAATTACAAAACAGAACAGGGTCTCAAATTTAGAAAACCAACTTATGCTTGCTTAAGGGGAAAGGTGAGTTGGGGTGCTGCATAAAACCAGAGTTTGAAATTAGCACAGATACCGTTCCATAAGCCAAATATGTAATAGACAAGACCTACCCCTTGCTCAACGAAATGGACTCAACAATGAGGTATCACCTCACACCTGTTAGAATGGGCATCATCTGAAAATCTACAAACAACAAATGCTGGAAAGGGTGTGGAGAAAAGGAAGCCTCTTTCACTATTGTTGGGAATATAAATTGATACAGTCACTATGGAGAACAATATGGAGTTTCTTAAGAAACTAATAATAGAATTACCCTATGATACAGCAATCCCAGTACTGGACATATACCCAGACAAAACCATAAATCAAAAAGAGACATTCACCGCAATGTTCATTGCATCTCTATTTACAATATCGAGGTAATGGAAGCAACCTAAATGCCCACAGACAGACGAATGCATAAAGATGTGGTACATATATAAAGTGGAATATTACTAAGCCATGAAAGGAATGAAATTGGGTCATTTGTAGAGACGTCGATGGATCTAGAGACTGTCATACAGAGTGAAGTAAGTCAGAAAGAGAAAAACAAATCTTGTATATTCATGCATATATGTGGAACCTAGAAAAACTGTACAGATGAACCATTTTGCAAGGAATAAATAGAGCAACAGATGTAGACAACAATCGTATGGACACAAGGGGGGAAAGCTCTTGAGGGTGTGGTGGTGGGAGGAGTTGAGAGATTGGGATTGGTATGTAAACATTTATATGTATAAAATAGATAACCAATAAGAACCTGCTGTATAAAAATATAAAATAAAATTCAAAATTAAAAAGAAATAAAATTTAAAAAATAAAACAGAAAAAACAATTATTCCCTTCACATACATGTATTTATATGAATAAATTATTTCCATGCTTATATCTGTAAATACAAAAAAGAGGAATAAAATCTACCTTGAACCAAAAATGAAAAAGAGAAAAAAAAACAGAACCCACCAGTTACACAGAGGAAAACTGTATCAGGGCACTTGCTCCAGTTGTAAACAATTCTGAAGTTGGTCAGTGGTGGGGAATCGTCTCCCATTCAGCCAGCAGCCCCCACACAACAAGCGTCCTCATTGCAAAGCTGGGGCACCGTGCCGAGGCATCTGTGAGTAAACGTGAGCTGAGCCCCAGGCCAGTTGCTGCTGAACTGTTCCCACCCTTCCCAGGTAAAACACCTGAATATATACAAGGACTTGAAAGCCTAGAGGAAGGGCCATGGAGCCACACGAGTGACAGCATGCCAGCTGACTTGGTGCCTGCAGGCCAGCCAGGATGGTCCTGGCCCTGGGTGCTCTTCTGGAAGATTTCCATTTCCCTGCCTGAGATACCCGTCCTGTCCCTGCCCCCACTGCTTTTTTCCTTCCTCACCTCTGCCCAGGGAGAAATTCCAGCAGCAGGTATGGGTGACACATCCTCTTCTTTAGCAGGTGGCAGCCTGGCAACTGCTGCAGAAAGTCCAGCAGAGCCCCACTCACACTGGGCCACCCACAAAGCCGTGGCCTCTCACTCCCTCCCACCAGCCCAGCCCCGAGACTGCTGACAGGGCAGAGAAAATGGCGTCAGGCACAGCTGCAGGGGCTCTTGCTGCCTGGAGTGGTATTTATGTTGATCTCAACCCAGGCACACCTGGGGAGGGCAGGCCGGCACGGTAAGGCTGCCCAGGTCAGCCAATCATCACCCCTCAGGGGCTCACAGTTGAAGAAAATGGAACTTGCTGAACCGGCCAGGTCCAAGGAACAGGTGTGGGCTCCTGAGAGTCAGGATAGACAAGGGGCTGCAGCTTTGGCTTGTTTTCTAATCATTTTATCTGGCCCATGAGTGGGAGACAACTTCAAGAAAGCCCTCTCCTAATGAGAGGAACCCAGGAGTCAGGGAGAGGAGGGGTGGGTGGTGGTTGGAGACAGAGGCCTGGTGCCCTGGGTGCAGTGGAAGTGTCTGGAAGACCAGGTGGAGGGAGGCCACACAGAGTGATGCCCAGGGTCACAGACCTGTCGGAGCTGCTGTTTGTTAGTTCAAGTCCTGCTCTGAGGTGCTCTGTGTCAGCTCTGAGCGACAGGTGAGCTGGGGGTGCTCTTCAATGAGGGCTATGTGCACGGTTCCTGTGTGCCCAGCCCTGCCACGGTACCTGCAAGGGTAGCTCTGTATCCTGGGAGGGGCCTGACCATGAGAGCCCCGTGGGCTGGGTTGGGGGTGGGGTACCTGCCCAGGAGAGCTCCATATCCTGGGATTGGCCTGACCACGAGAGCCCCATGGGCTGCTGGGGACCTGGTAAAGGATGTCAGGACAGTCAGTGAAGCCACCGAGGATATACCTCCAGTTGCTCCTGATTCCTACACCCTGCTGGTCATTCTACCAATCACCAGGACATGGTATTCTGTATTAGTCTTCAATGATGCCTTCTTTTGTATTCCATTAGTCCCAGAGTCACAAGAAATTTTGGCTTGTGAGTGGCAGGACTCAACATACAACTAAAACAATACTTCCGGGCCGTCTTGCCCCAAGGGTTCAAAAATTCCCACACCATCTTTGGGGAAAGCTTAGCTAAAGACCGAAAAGTTCTACCTCTGGAAAAGGAAACCCTCCTTCAATATGCAGATGACATTCTGATCGCCAGCCCTACTAAGGAGGCCTCTGAACTACCAAGCCAATAAAGGATAGAAGTTGTCCAAGAAAAAGCTCAAATATCACAGACTGCGGTGACCTGCCTGGGCTTCATTCTCACACAAGGTCGGAGAAGCCCATCCCAGGAAAGGGAAGAAACCATTTGCAGCCTTACCCCTTTCTAAAACTAGAAGACAGCTTAGGGGTTCCTGGGGAGGCCAGGGTTTGCTGCTTCTGGATCCCTAACTACAGTCTACTAGCTGGGCCTCTATATGAAACACTGAAAGGAAAAGATGATGATCTTTTTGAACAGAATCCAGAAGTGGCCTTTCAAGAATGGAAAGAGCAGTCAATTCAGACCCTTGCCCTGGAACTCCCTAATTGAGCTAAACCCTTTGACCTTTACATTCCCGGTGAAAGGTGAATCGCCATTGGAGAATTAGTGCAAAAACTGGGACCACTTGAAATGGAACAACGCAAGAATGCCATCCAGGTAGGATAAACTACAGTCACCAAGGGGCTTGGCCCACTGCCACATCTGGCCAAGATACTGGCGGTATCTAAAAACCTGGAAATCAGCAGCCCAAAAGGCCACCTCTCTCCTAAGGGAAAAGGACCCCACGTGGTGATCCTAATCACCAACCATGCCCTGAAGTTGCAGGGTTCGCTCCGTGGGCACACCGACCTCAGGTGAGGAGGCCCTCCAACTCCAACATCCAGAGAGATAACCGGGGGCAACAGGGCACCATGACGACTCGTGTGAACATCACTTGACCTGGAGTTTCTCTCATAAAACAACAATAGTGTGTCCCGAAGGAGTAGACTACTGCTTGCAGGACTTACTGCACCCGGAGGGGAGCTAATAATCTTGGCGGGGGAACCGTATATCACACTGTCACCATAGAAAAGCCTACAGACACCGTGATGATGGTGGCCAATAAGACCGGCTGGACTCCTGTTTACTTCAAAAGGCTGTTGACTCAGTGGCCATCATGGTCCTTGATCACCACTGACCCTGGACTGTCTGGGAGTTGAGCGGGCAAGGCTCTGACACCTGGTGCTGTTTTTACGTTAATTCAGGGGCCTAATTGAAGAAAGAGCAGACTACTGGTCAGAGCATCTAGGCTGGCAGAAACGGTCAGCCTAAGGTGGCCGAACAAATGTGGGGCGGGGTGAAATCGGCCCCCACAGCGTCTCTGCACATCTCTTTCCTGGACCCTCAAAGGTCATTAGAATCTATAACACTTCCAATGCTGGTGCTCAGGCGGACGAGCAGGGAGGCAGAGGTCCTGGGGCCAATCAACGTCACCTGGAGGCTGCTGGGGAGAAGTTCTGACCCTCGTCCCCTGGTATGAGGGCTCCCAACTCAGCACTCAGCAGTTACAGAAGAAGGGTCTGCACCCTCAGCACTCCAAGAATGAGGAACGGGACAAAAGGCAGAGGAGGGGTTTGTCCCCAGCAAAGCCCATTAAAAATCCCTGGGAGATAAAAATAGAATCTGGGCAATAAAGTCAAGTCTGACCTTTTTTATCCTTTGTGCTTTGTCTAATTTCACGTGCTCCTAGGGTCCCGCATGCAGAGGTTCCACACCCGGCACTTCAGACCAGATTTCCTAGTGCAGAATGGCTGGGTCGACACCTCAGCTCCTGGGGCCCAGTGCAGACTCCGAGATATAGAGCCTGAGCTGCAACCAACCCGGCCCTCGAGAGCTCCGCCCCCTCCCTCCCACTGACTCTGACAGGATCTCTACACAGCAGCCCAGCCCACAGCCCACGGGGTAGTGCATGCTCTCACCTCTCCATTCTCTGATCAAAATATAAAGTTTCCTTTGCTTGGGAACCAAACTCAGTCTCGATCTGTTGGCCCCAATGACACTGGGCAGGGGGACACTTGTTGGGGTCCACTCTGGAGGATCAGTAACAGAAATTGAGACTATTGTAACTTCAATGAACAGATGTGTGAGCCACACTGTAGTTAACATAGAACAGTTTAGAAGGCTCGGGTAAAATAAGATGTTTCTAACACTTCCATTTGATATTTCCATCACTTTATCATAAGCAAGTTCAGTGAAAAGGTTTGTCTTATTTGTCAGGTCAATATTAGAGAAATGAAGTGATTTCTTTCCAAGGATGTACATCTAATAATCTTGGTTAAAGCTTCAATCTTGTTTTAAATGCTTTTCCATTGAAAATGATACCTCTCTTTCAGCTCCCCCATTTCTGAGAAGTATAAAATCTTATAATTTATTATTATCAAAGGGGAAAGGTGGGAGGAGGGATAAATTAACAGTTTGGAATTAACACATACACACTGCTATGTATAAAGTAGATCATCAACAAGGAACTACTGGATAGCACAGGGAACTACACTCAATATTTTGCAATAACCTATAAGGGGAAATAATCGGAAAAAGAATAGATATTTTTATTGACATCATCTATCAATGACAGTTAAAGTGTAACCTAAGGGAAGCCGGTGGTGAGTGCTTCTGACCCTGAAGACTTCAATCATCTAAAGTTTGGACTCTGCCTACTTCCCAAGGCCCTTAATGAACATATGTGTAGCCGTAGCTTAAAAAACTCCCCAGTTTGGGTTTCGGGGAGACACTGATTTTGAAAAAGCCCTGGCGTTCTCCTTACATGAATGGGACTCTTCCTACTGCTAAAACATGTCTGTCACATCCAGAGGATGGTATACCGTCTGATCGGGAAGAGTTTGGAAAAGGCATCTCATCTCCTCATCTCCTGGTGCTCGGGTTTACCCCTCCAGCGTCTTTACTAACAGTCTCCCCACTTGGAGATGTCAGCACTGTCAACATCCTGTTGCGTACAGTTTGGAATTTGTCCAGAGGATGAAGCGGAAGGATGAGGAACAATGAGAGACAAGTCCTAGGTGTTCAGACAGGCACATGTCACTCTAATTTCCAATCAGGAAGACGAATTGACCAAAGGCTAGGGTTGCCCATAGAAACAGTATAGAGCTTGAGGAAATCCCACTGCTTTGTGGCCAGTTCCCATAAACACAAGTTGAACAATGGAACGCAGGGGCAGTAAAATTCACGAAACTGCAGAGTTGAAAATATCTATCACTGAAAAATGTCTTGAGGAAAGTCAGAGAAAAGGATTGGTAAGCAAGGGAGAATGGCAGGAAAGGGATTTGAGGAGGTAGAAAGGACTCGCCATTAAGCACAAGAAAAGGGGCTGAACATTGCCAACATTGCAGTTGGCCAAAAAGGCTGTATGCGTTTTTTTCTGTATATATTCAAGAAAAGGGCATACACTTTTCTAGCCAACCAAACAGGTGGGCACTGGAAATCAATACTACAAAAGATATCACTTCGCATCAGTCAGAAGAGCCATCCTCATAAAGTGTAAACACCAGAAATGCAGGACAGGGCAAGGAGAAGAGGGAGCCCTGTGAGGCTTATAGTGGAAATGTATATTGCCAACGGCCATTCTGGAGAAGTGTATTGTGTTTACTAAAGCATCTAAAAAATGAGCTACAGAGCATAGGGCACTTGCACTCATGGGCGTATATCTTGGGAAAAACAAAAATCGAGAGGACACAGGCACCCCAATGTTTACTGCCTCTCTGTTTAAAAGATCCTCGACTAGGATAGAACTTAAATGTCTCTGGAGGGAAAAAATGGATAGAGATGTGGTACTTATGTAGAGTGGAATATTACTCAGCCTGGAAATCAATGAGATATGGCCAGTTGTAACAACTCCGGAGGAGTTACGTATGATCATTCTAAGTGACAGAATTCAAAAAGAAAAAGACACATATCATAAGATATCACTTAAAGGTGGAATCCAAAATGGCTACACATGAAATAAATTACAAAACAAAAACATAGTCAAATATGTAGAAAGCACGCGTAAGGCTACTGAACGGGAAAGGTGGGGAGGGGTGAGGCATCATCCAGGAGGTTGAAATTAGCAAAGGTACCATTCCAAATACCAAACTGATAATCAACAAGGCCTACACGGTAGCTAAAAGAACTGCACTCAGCACACTCAAGTCACCGGAAAAGAATATCTATGACTGGTAAGAATCTGAAAAAGAATTTATTGATGTCTCTCTGTACGTGAATCAAGTGGATGTACAGCAGCAAGAAACAGAGCTTTGAAAATCAGCTGTAACCAATATAGTGATAAATTGCAAAAAATAAACGACAGAGGGACAGAGAAAACCTCTTACAACTTTTCCTCAGGGACGGTGATGCAACATGGATTGAACACATCTAGACCCACAGCAGGATGAGACATAAGACTGGAAACTGTTCGCGCTAAGAGAAATGTGAGGTTGGGTGAGGAAATGCACACCCTTTAAAGTAATACTACCTGGTACCCATTCAATGGGTCCCAAATCTGCAGGTTCAAGGAATCTTCCTACAGCTAAAACATGCATGGAAAACCTAGAGGACTGTACACCATGTGATCGGGAGATGTGTCTAAAATGCACCTCATTTATCCTCTCCTGGTGCTCCTGTTCATCATTCCAGCCATGTTACTTAGAATCTCCCCACTTAGAGAATCAGCACATTTAAACTTCTGTTTCACACATTTTGCAAATTGTGAGGAGGATGAACGGGAAGAGGGGGAACCAATGAGAGAATAGTTGTAGGGGTTTGGACGGGCACATGTCACTCTAATTTCCCATTAAGAATAAGAATTAAAAAAAGGCTCAGCCCGCCTCGCCGGAGCCAAAATAGGGCCTGAAGCAATCCTGCGGCTTTGAGGCCAGCTCACAAAAGAGCAACTTAAAAAATGGAGCTCAGGGTCACTGCAATTCACAAACCTGCAGAGTTATAAATGAAAACTAACGTCCAAAAATATGTTGAGGTAAGGCAAAGAAGAGGATCTGAATGCAAGACAGACTTGCAAGAAACAGATTTCAAGAGATAGATTGGACTCGTCTTTAAAGCACATGAAAAGCGGCAGAATTTCGACAATGATGCAGTTGGCCCAAAAGGGAGTATGCGTTTTTTCCTGAATATATCCAGGAAAAAACGCATACGCCCTTTATGGGCAGCCAAGCAAGCAAGCAATGCAAATGTACACAACAAAGAAGTCTCATTTCCCACCGGTCAAAAGGGCCATCCGAAAAAATTGTAAAAACCAGAAATGCAGGACAGGCCATGGAGAACAGGGAGCCTTTATACACTGATGGACAGTGTGTGAACTGCCGAGAGCCACTCTGGAGAAGTGTATGGTGGTTCCTAAATCATCTAAAAAACAGAGCTACAGAGCATAGGGCACTTCCAATCACGGGAGTATATCTAGGGAAGTCTAAAAATCAACAAGACACAAGCACACCACATTTTAGGGCTACTCTGTTTACAAAAACCTCAACTTCAGTACACCTTAAATATCCCAGGAAAGAGAACAATGGATAAAGAAAATGTGGTACTTATGTACAATGGAATATCTCTTCACCATGAAATCAATGTAATAAGGCTAGTAGAAGGATAAAGAGTGGATTTAGGTCCGATAATACTACTTGAAATAAGTCAAACAGAAAAAGAAACATATCATAAGATATCACTTATAGAGGGAGGATAAATATGGCTGCACAAAAAATGAATTACAAAACAGAACAGTGTCTCACATTTAGAAAACACACTTATGTCAGCTTAAGGGGAAAGGAAAGGTGGGGTGATGCATAAAACCAGAGTTTGAAATTAGCACAGATACCGTTCAATAAACCAAATAGGTATTAGACAAGATCTACACCTTGCTCAATGAACTGGCCTCAACACACCCTATACACCGCAGAGAAATATATCTGAGTAATAAGAATCTTAAAACCCATGTATTGATATATCTCCATAAGGGAATCAAGTGTGTGCAGAGCGGCACAAACACAGCAGTGAAAATGAGCTAAACCCCATTATAGAAATAAATTTTAAAACCAAAACGCAGAAACAATGAAAGAGAGAAAACTTCTTACAAAATTCGCTCAGGGGCTGTGATGCAACCTGGAATGACCACATATAAACCCACAGCTGGATAAGACATAAGGCTGGACACTTGGGGCTGAGAGGATTGGTGAGCTTTGCTGAGCAACTGCCGAAAGTTTAATGCAATACTTCATGCTACTCATTCCAAGGGTCCCAACACTGCAGGTTGAAGGGAATCTTCCTACAGCTAAAACATGCATGGGAAATCCAGCAGATGGTATACCATATGATCAGGAAAGGTTTCTAAAACGCACCTCATTTTCCTCTCCTGGGGCTCCGGATCAACATTCCAGCCACTTTACTAACAACATCCCCACATGGAGAGTCAATGACTTTAAGTTCCGGTATCGCACAGTCTGCAGTTAGTGCGGAGGATGAATGGGAATAGGGGGAACCAGTGAGAAAATAGCTGTAGCGGTTTCAATGCCCACATGTCACTCTAATTTCACACAGGAAGAAGAATTAACCAAAGGCACAACAAGGCGCCCCAGAAGAAAAATAGGGCCTGAAGAAATCCTGTGGATATGAGGCAAGATCACAAAAATAAGAGCTGAAAAATGGAACTAAGGGCAAAAGCAATTCAAAAACCTGCAGAGTTATAAAGGCCAACTATTTTCCAAACTATATTGAGGTAGGGTATGAAGAGGCACTGACAGCAAGGCAGAATTGCAGGAAACCGACTTCAGGAGGTAGACTGGAATTGCATGTAAAGCATAGGAAAAGAGGCAGAACGTCCACAATGATGCACTTGGCCAAAAAGGGCATATGCGTTTTTTCCTGAATATATTCAGGAAAAAACGCATACGCCCTTTTTGGCCAATCAAACAAGCTTGCAAAGGAAATCTGCACTACAATGAAATCTCACTGCCCCCGGTCAAAAGGGCCAGCTGAAAAAAGTGTAAAATCCAGAAAGGCAGGACAGGCCATAAAGAACTGGGAACCTTGATATGCTGATGGGCGGGATGTAAATTGCCAACAGCAACTCTGGAGAAGTGTATGGTGTTTCCTGAAACATCTAAAAAACAAAGCAACAGAGCCTGGGGCACTTCCACTTATGGTCCTATAGCTTAGGGAAATTAACATCAAAAAGACACAGCCACCCCAAAATTTGGGATGGCGCTGTTTACAAGAACCTCCTTTATGGTACAAGTTCAATAACACAGAAAGCGAAAAATGCATAAAGATGTTGTGGTACTTACGTACAATGCAATATCACTCAGCAATGAAATCTATGTCATCAGGCCCGTAGCAGCATAATGAGTGGATTCAGGTACGATGATTCTAAGTGAAATAAGTCACACAGAAAAAGAAACATCATAAGATATCACTAATACACGGAATGTAAACTTGACTACACAGGAACTGAATTACAAAAGAGAACAGAGTCTCAAATGTAGAAAAACAACTTATGCTTGCTTAAGGGGAAAGGTGAGTTGGGGTGCTGCATAAAACCAGAGATGGAAATTAGCACAGATACCCTTTCATAAGCCAAATATGTAATAGACCATAGCTACTCCTTGTTCAACGAAGTGGACTCAACACCCCACATTAAACGCCTAAGAATATACCTGACTAGTAAGAATCTTAAAACCAATGGATTTATATGTCTCCAAAAGAGAATCAAGCATGTGTACAGTGGCATAAATGCAGCAGTGATAGGATTGGTGAGGTTCGTTGAGCATATGCAGACCCTTTGAAGTCATATTGCATGGTAACCATTCCATCGGTCTCAACTCTCCAGGTTTAAGGGATTCTTCCTTCAGCTAAAACATGCATGTGGAACCCAGAGTATGCTCCACCGTGTGATCGGGAAATGTGTTCAAATGTGTCTCAGTTTTCGTCCCCTGGTACTCGGGTGCAACATTCCAGATGCTTTACTAACACTCTCCCCACTTGGAGAGTCAGTGCCTTTAACCTCCTGTTTGGCCCAGTTTGCAATTTCTGTGGAAAATGTACAGGAATAGGGAGAACCTATGAGAGACTAGCTGGAGGTGTCTGGACGGGCAAATTTAACTCTCATTTCCCACCAGGCAGAGGAATTAACCAAAGGCTCAGCGTGCAGTGCCGGAACCACACTAGGCCCTGAAGCAATCCTGCGGTGTTGCGGCCAGCTCACAAGAAAGCGAGTTGAAGAAAGGAGCTCAGGGTCACTGTAACTCACAAACCTGCAGAGTTATAAATGACAGCTATGTCCAAAAATATATTGAAGTAAGGCTGCCAAGAGGAGTTGAAAGCGGGGCAGAATTGCAGAAAACCGATTTCAGGAGGAAGACTGGAATTGCATGTAAAGCATAGGAAAAGAGGCAGAAAGTCCACAATGATGCACTTGGCCAAAAAGAGCGTATGCGATTTTTCCTGAATATATTCAGGAAAAAACGCATATGCCCTTTTTAGCCAACCAAGCAAGCTTGCAAAGGAAATCTGCACTACAATGAAGTCTCACTGCCCCCTGGTCAAAAGGGTCATCTGAAAAAAGTGTAAAATCCAGAAATGCAGGGCAGGCCATGGAGAATTGGGAGCCTTGTTATGCTGATGGGCGGGATGTAAATTGCCAACAGCCACTGGGGAGAAGTGTATGGTGTTTCCTGAAACATCTAAAAAACAAAGAAACAGAGCCTAGGGCACTTCCACTTATGGTCCTATAGCTTAGGGAAATTAAAATCAAAAAGACACAGCCAACCCAAATGTTGGGACGGCTCTGTTTACAAGAACCTGGTTTACGGTACAAGTTCAATATCGCAGAAAGTGAAAAATGGATAAAGAAGTTGTGGTACTTACGTACAATGCAGTATCACTCAGCAATGAAATCTATGTCATCAGGCCCGTAGCAGCATAATGAGTGGATTCAGGTATGATGATTCTAACTGAAATAAGTCACACAGAAAAAGAAACATCATAAGATATCACTAATACACGGAATGTAAACTTGGCTACACAGGAACTGAATTACAAAACAGAACAGTTTCTCAAATTTAGAAAACCAACTTATGCTTGCGTAAGGGGAAAGGTGAGTTGGGGTGCTGCATAAAACCAGAGATTGAAATGAGCACAGATAAAGTTCCTTAAGCCAAATATGGAATAGACAAGAGCTACTCCTTGCTCAACGAAATGGACTCAACACCCCATATTAAATGCCTAAGAGTGTACCTGACTAGGAAGTATCTTAAAACCTATGGATTGCTATGTCTCCGAAAGAGAATCAAGCGTGTGTACAGGGGCATAAACGCAGCAGTGATAGGATTGGAGAGGTTCGGTGAGCAAATGAAGACCCTTTGAAGTCATATTGCATGGTACCCATTCCACGGGTCTCAACTCTCCAGGTTTAAGGTATTCTTCCTTCAGCTAAAACATGCATGTGGAACCCAGAGTATGATCAACCATGTGATCGGGAGACGTGTTCCAATATGTGTCAGTTTTCGTCCCTTGTTACTCGGGTGCAACATTCCAGACGCTTTACTAACACTCTCCCGACTTGGAGAGTCAGTGCCTTTAACCTCCTGTTTGGCCCAGTTTCCAATTTCTGCAGAAGATGAACAGGAATAGGGAGAACCAATGAGAGACTAGCTGGAGGTGTCTGGACGGGCAAATTGTACTCTCATTTCCCACCAGGAAGAGGAATTAACCAAAGGTTCAGCGTGCCGTGCCGGAACCAGATTAGGGCCTGAAGCCATCCTGCGGTGTTGCGGCCAGCTCACGAGAAAGCGAGTTGAAGAAAGGAGCTCAGGGGCACTGTAATTCACAAACCTGCAGAGTTATAAATGACAGCTATCGTCCAAAAATATACTGAAGTAAGGCTGCCAAGAGGTCTTGAAAGCGGGGCAGAATTGCAGGAAACCGATTTCAGGAGGTAGACTGGAATTGCATTTAAAGCATAGGAAAAGAGGCAGAAAGTCTACAATGATGCACTTGGCCAAAAAGGGCGTATGCGTTTTTTCCTGAATATATTCAGGAAAAAACGCATACGCCCTTTTTGGCCAACCAAGCAAGCTTGCAAAGGAAATCTGCACTACAATGTAGTCTCACTTCCCCCCGGTCAAAAGGGCCATCTGAAAAAAGTGTAAAATCCAGAAAGGCAGGACAGGCCATGGAGAACTGGGAGCCTTGTTATGCTGATGGGCGGGATGTAAATTGCCAACAGCCACTCTGGAGAAGTGTATGGTGTTTCCTGAAACATCTAAAAAACAAAGAAACAGAGCCTAGGGCACTTCCACTTATGGTCCTATAGCTTAGGGAAATTAAAATCAAAAGACACAGCCACCCCAAAGTTTTGAACGGCTCTGTTTACAAGAACCTGGTTTACGGTACAAGTTCAATATCGCAGAAAGTGAAAAATGGATAAAGAAGTTGTGGTACTTACGTACAATGCAATATCACTCAGCAAGGAAATCTATGTCATCAGGCCCGTAGCAGCATAATGAGTGGATTCAGGTACGATGATCTAACTGAAATAAGTCACACAGGAAAAGAAACATCATAAGATATCACTAATACACGGAATGTAAACTTGGCTACACAGGAACTGAATTACAAAACAGAACAGGGTCTCAAATTTAGAAACCCAACTATGCTTGCTTAAGGGGAAAGGTGAGTTGGGGTGCTGCATAAAACCAGAGATTGAAATGAGCATAGATAAAATTCCTTAAGCCAAATATGGAATAGACAAGAGCTACTCCTTGCTCAACGAAATGGACTCAACACCCCATATTAAATGCCTAAGAGTGTACCTGACTAGGAAGTATCTTAAAACCTATGGATTGCTATGTCTCTGAAAGAGAATCAAGTGTGTGTACAGGGGCATAAACGCAGCAGTGATAGGATTGGAGAGGTTCGGTGAGCAAATGAAGACCCTTTGAAGTCATATTGCATGGTACCCATTCCACGGGTCTCAACTCTCCAGGTTTAAGGTATTCTTCCTTCAGCTAAAACATGCATGTGGAACCCAGAGTATGATCAACCGTGTGATCGGGAGACGTGTTCAAATATGTCTCAGTTTTCGTCCCCTAGTACTCGGGTGCAACATTCCAGACGCTTTGCTAACACTCTCCCCACTTGGAGAGTCAGTGCATTTAAACTCCTGTTTGTCCCAGTTTGCAATTTCTGTGGAAAATGAACAGGAATAGGGAGAACCAATGAGAGACTAGCTGGAGGTGTCTGCACGGGCATATTTAACTCTCATTTCCCACAAGGCAGAGGAATTAACCAAAGGCTCAATGTGCCATGCCAGAACCACACTAGGGCCTGAAGCAATCCTGCGGTGTTGGGACCAGCTCACAAGAAAGCGAGTTGAAGAAAGGAGCTCAGGGGCACTGTCATTCACAAACCTGCAGAGTTATAAATGACAGCTATCGTCCAAAAATATATTGAAGTAAGGCTGCCAAGAGGACTTGAAAGCGGGGCAGAATTGCAGGAAACCGATTTCAGGAGGTAGACTGGAATTGCATGTAAAGCATAGGAAAAGAGGCAGAACGTCCACAATGATGCACTTGGCCAAAAAGGGCGTATGCGTTTTTTCCTGAATATATTCAGGAAAAAATGCATACGCCCTTTTTGGCCAACCAAGCAAGCTTGCAAAGGAAATCTGCACTACAATGAAGTCTCACTGCCCCCGGTCAAAAGGGCAAGCTGAAAAATGTGTAAAATCCAGAAAGGCAGGACAGGCCATGGAGAACTGGGAGCCTTGTTATGCTGATGGGCGGGATGTAAATTGCCAACAGCCACTCTGGAGAAGTGTATGGTGTTTCCTGAATCATCTACAAAACAAAGCAACAGAGCCTAGGGCACTTCCACTTATGGTCCTATATTTAGGGAAATTAAAATCAAAAAGACACAGCCACCCCAAAGTTTGGGACGGCTCTGTTTACAAGAACCTCGTTTACGGTACAAGTTCAATATCACAGAAAGCGAAAAATGGATAAAGAAGTTGTGGTACTTACGTACAATGCAATATCACTCAGCAATGAAATCTATGTCATCAGGCCCGTAGCAGCATAATGAGTGGATTCAGGTACGATGATTCTAAGTGAAATAAGTCACACAGAAAAAGAAACATTATAAGATATCACTACTACACGGAATATAAACTTGGCTACACAGGAACTGAATTACAAAACAGAACAGGGTCTCAAATGTAGAAAACCAACTTATGCTTGCTTAAGGGGAAAGGTGAGTTGGGGTGCTGCATAAAACCAGAGATTGAAATGAGCACAGATACCGTTCCATAAGCCAAATTTGTAATAGACAAGAGCTACTCCTTGCTCAACGAAGTGGACTCAACACCCCATATTAAACGCCTAAGAATATATCTGACTAGTAAGAATCTTAAAACCTATGGATTTATATGTCTCCGAAAGAGAATCAAGCATGTGTACAGCGGCATAAACGCAGCAGTGATAGGATTGGTGAGGTTCGGTGAGCAAATGCAGACCCTTTGAAGTCATATTGCATGGTACCCATTCCATGGGTCTCAACTCTTCAGGTTTAAGGGATTCATCCTTCAGCTAAAACATGCATGTGGAACCCAGAATATGATCCACCGTGTGATCGGGAAACGTGTTCAAATGTGTCTCAGTTTTGTCCCCTGGTACTCGGGTGCAACATTCCAGAAGCTTTACTAACTCTCTCCCCACTTGGAGAGTCAATGCCTTTAACCTCCTGTTTGGCCCAGTTTGCAATTTCTGTGGAAAATGAACAGGAATAGGGAGAACCAATGACAGACTAGCTGGAGGTGTCTGGACGGGCAAATTTAACTCTCATTTAACCCCAAGAAGAGGAATTAACCAAAGGATCAGCGTGTCGTGCCAGAACCACACTAGAGCCTGAAGCAATCCTGCGGTGTTGCAGGCAGCTCACAAGAAAGCGAGTTGAAGAAAGGAGCTCAGGGGCACTGTCATTCACAAACATGTAGAGTTATAAATGACAGCTATCATCCAAAAATATATTGAAGTAAGGCTGCCAAGAGGACTTGAAAGCGGGGCAGAATTGCAGGAAACCGATTTCAGGAGGTAGACTGGAATTGCATGTAAAGCATAGGAAAAGAGGCAGAACGTCCACAATGATGCACTTGGCCAAAAAGGGCGTATGCGTTTTTTCCTGAATATATTCAGGAAAAAACGCATACGCCGTTTTTGGACAACCAAGCAAGCTTGCAAAGGAAATCTGCACTACAATGAAGTCTCACTGCCCCCAGTCAAAAGGGCCATCTGAAAAAAGTGTAAAATCCAGAAAGCAGGACAGGCCATGGAGAACTTGGAGCCTTGTTATGCTGATGGGTGGGATGTAAATTGCCAACAGCCACTCTGGAGAAGTGTATGGTGTTTCCTGAAACATCTAAGAAACAAAGCAAAAGAGCCTAGGGCACTTCCACTTATGGTACAATAGCTTAGGGAAATTAAACTCAAAAAGACACAGCCACCCCAAATTTTGGGACGGCTCTGTTTAAAAGGACCTCATTTATGGTACAAGTTCAATATCGCAGAAAGCGAAAAATGGATAAAGAAGTTGTGGTACTTACGTACAATGCAATATCACTCAGCAATGAAATCTATGTCATCAGGCCCGTAGCAGCATAATGAGTGGATTCAGGTACGATGATTCTAAGTGAAATAAGTCACACAGAAAAAGAAACATCATAAGATATCACTACTACATGGAATGTAAACTTGGCTACACAGGAACTGAATTACAAAACAGAACAGGGTCTCAAATGTAGAAAACCAACTTATGCTTGCTTAAGGGGAAAGGTGAGTTGGGGTGCTGCAGAAAACCAGAGATTGAACTTGGCACAGATACCGTTCCATAAGCCAAATATATAATAAACAATAGCTACTCCTTGTTCAACGAAGTGGACTCAACACCCCATATTAAACGCCTAAGAATACACCTGACAAGTAAGAATCTTAAAACCTATGGATTTATATGTCTCCGAAAGAGAATCAAGCGTGTGTACAGCGGCATAAATGCAGTAGTGATAGGATTGTTGTGGTTCGGTGAGCAAATGCAGACCCTTTGAAGTCATCTTTCATGGTACCCATTCCATGGGTCTCAACTCTCCAGGTTTAAGGGATTCTTCCTTCAGCTAAAACATGCATGTGGAACCCAGAGTATGATCCACCGTGTGTTCGGGAAACGTATTCAAATGTGTCTCAGTTTTCGTCCCCTGGTACTCGGGTGCAACATTCCAGACGCTTTACTAACACTCTCCCCACTTGGAGAGTCAGTGCATTTAACCTCCTGTTTGGCCCAGTTTGCAATTTCTGCGGAAAATGAACAGAAATAGGGAGAACCAATGAGAGACTAGCTGGAGGTGTCTGGACGGGCAAATTTAACTCTCATTTGCCACCAGGAAGAGGAATCAACCAAAGGCTCAGCGTGCAGTGCCGGAACCACACTAGGCCCTGAAGCAATCCTGCGGTGTTGCGGCCAGCTCACAAGAAAGCGAGTTGAAGAAAGGAGCTCAGGGTCACTGTAACTCACAAACCTGCAGAGTTATAAATGACAGCTATGTCCAAAAATATATTGAAGTAAGGCTGCCAAGAGGAGTTGAAAGCGGGGCAGAATTGCAGGAGACCGATTTCAGGAGGAAGACTGGAATTGCATGTAAAGCATAGGAAAAGAGGCAGAAAGTCCACAATGATGCACTTGGCCAAAAAGAGCGTATGCGATTTTTCCTGAATATATTCAGGAAAAAACGCATATGCCCTTTTTAGCCAACCAAGCAAGCTTGCAAAGGAAATCTGCACTACAATGAAGTCTCACTGCCCCCCGGTCAAAAGGGTCATCTGAAAAAAGTGTAAAATCCAGAAATGCAGGGCAGGCCATGGAGAATTGGGAGCCTTGTTATGCTGATGGGCGGGATGTAAATTGCCAACAGCCACTGGGGAGAAGTGTATGGTGTTTCCTGAAACATCTAAAAAACAAAGAAACAGAGCCTAGGGCACTTCCACTTATGGTCCTATAGCTTAGGGAAATTAAAATCAAAAAGACACAGCCAACCCAAATGTTGGGACGGCTCTGTTTACAAGAACCTGGTTTACGGTACAAGTTCAATATCGCAGAAAGTGAAAAATGGATAAAGAAGTTGTGGTACTTACGTACAATGCAGTATCACTCAGCAATGAAATCTATGTCATCAGGCCCGTAGCAGCATAATGAGTGGATTCAGGTATGATGATTCTAACTGAAATAAGTCACACAGAAAAAGAAACATCATAAGATATCACTAATACACGGAATGTAAACTTGGCTACACAGGAACTGAATTACAAAACAGAACAGTTTCTCAAATTTAGAAAACCAACTTATGCTTGCGTAAGGGGAAAGGTGAGTTGGGGTGCTGCATAAAACCAGAGATTGAAATGAGCACAGATAAAGTTCCTTAAGCCAAATATGGAATAGACAAGAGCTACTCCTTGCTCAACGAAATGGACTCAACACCCCATATTAAATGCCTAAGAGTGTCCCTGACTAGGAAGTATCTTAAAACCTATGGATTGCTATGTCTCCGAAAGAGAATCAAGCGTGTGTACAGGGGCATAAACGCAGCAGTGATAGGATTGGAGAGGTTCGGTGAGCAAATGAAGACCCTTTGAAGTCATATTGCATGGTTCCCATTCCACGGGTCTCAACTCTCCAGGTTTAAGGTATTCTTCCTTCAGCTAAAACATGCATGTGGAACCCAGAGTATGATCAACCATGTGATCGGGAGACGTGTTCCAATATGTGTCAGTTTTCGTCCCTTGTTACTCGGGTGCAACATTCCAGACGCTTTACTAACACTCTCCCGACTTGGAGAGTCAGTGCCTTTAACCTCCTGTTTGGCCCAGTTTCCAATTTCTGCAGAAGATGAACAGGAATAGGGAGAACCAATGAGAGACTAGCTGGAGGTGTCTGGACGGGCAAATTGTACTCTCATTTCCCACCAGGAAGAGGAATTAACCAAAGGTTCAGCGTGCCGTGCCGGAACCAGATTAGGGCCTGAAGCCATCCTGCGGTGTTGCGGCCAGCTCACGAGAAAGCGAGTTGAAGAAAGGAGCTCAGGGGCACTGTAATTCACAAACCTGCAGAGTTATAAATGACAGCTATCGTCCAAAAATATACTGAAGTAAGGCTGCCAAGAGGTCTTGAAAGCGGGGCAGAATTGCAGGAAACCGATTTCAGGAGGTAGACTGGAATTGCATTTAAAGCATAGGAAAAGAGGCAGAAAGTCTACAATGATGCACTTGGCCAAAAAGGGCGTATGCGTTTTTTCCTGAATATATTCAGGAAAAAACGCATACGCCCTTTTTGGCCAACCAAGCAAGCTTGCAAAGGAAATCTGCACTACAATGTAGTCTCACTTCCCCCCGGTCAAAAGGGCCATCTGAAAAAAGTGTAAAATCCAGAAAGGCAGGACAGGCCATGGAGAACTGGGAGCCTTGTTATGCTGATGGGCGGGATGTAAATTGCCAACAGCCACTCTGGAGAAGTGTATGGTGTTTCCTGAAACATCTAAAAAACAAAGAAACAGAGCCTAGGGCACTTCCACTTATGGTCCTATAGCTTAGGGAAATTAAAATCAAAAGACACAGCCACCCCAAAGTTTTGAACGGCTCTGTTTACAAGAACCTGGTTTACGGTACAAGTTCAATATCGCAGAAAGTGAAAAATGGATAAAGAAGTTGTGGTACTTACGTACAATGCAATATCACTCAGCAAGGAAATCTATGTCATCAGGCCCGTAGCAGCATAATGAGTGGATTCAGGTACGATGATCTAACTGAAATAAGTCACACAGGAAAAGAAACATCATAAGATATCACTAATACACGGAATGTAAACTTGGCTACACAGGAACTGAATTACAAAACAGAACAGGGTCTCAAATTTAGAAACCCAACTATGCTTGCTTAAGGGGAAAGGTGAGTTGGGGTGCTGCATAAAACCAGAGATTGAAATGAGCATAGATAAAATTCCTTAAGCCAAATATGGAATAGACAAGAGCTACTCCTTGCTCAACGAAATGGACTCAACACCCCATATTAAATGCCTAAGAGTGTACCTGACTAGGAAGTATCTTAAAACCTATGGATTGCTATGTCTCTGAAAGAGAATCAAGTGTGTGTACAGGGGCATAAACGCAGCAGTGATAGGATTGGAGAGGTTCGGTGAGCAAATGAAGACCCTTTGAAGTCATATTGCATGGTACCCATTCCACGGGTCTCAACTCTCCAGGTTTAAGGTATTCTTCCTTCAGCTAAAACATGCATGTGGAACCCAGAGTATGATCAACCGTGTGATCGGGAGACGTGTTCAAATATGTCTCAGTTTTCGTCCCCTAGTACTCGGGTGCAACATTCCAGACGCTTTGCTAACACTCTCCCCACTTGGAGAGTCAGTGCATTTAAACTCCTGTTTGTCCCAGTTTGCAATTTCTGTGGAAAATGAACAGGAATAGGGAGAACCAATGAGAGACTAGCTGGAGGTGTCTGCACGGGCATATTTAACTCTCATTTCCCACAAGGCAGAGGAATTAACCAAAGGCTCAATGTGCCATGCCAGAACCACACTAGGGCCTGAAGCAATCCTGCGGTGTTGGGACCAGCTCACAAGAAAGCGAGTTGAAGAAAGGAGCTCAGGGGCACTGTCATTCACAAACCTGCAGAGTTATAAATGACAGCTATCGTCCAAAAATATATTGAAGTAAGGCTGCCAAGAGGACTTGAAAGCGGGGCAGAATTGCAGGAAACCGATTTCAGGAGGTAGACTGGAATTGCATGTAAAGCATAGGAAAAGAGGCAGAACGTCCACAATGATGCACTTGGCCAAAAAGGGCGTATGCGTTTTTTCCTGAATATATTCAGGAAAAAATGCATACGCCCTTTTTGGCCAACCAAGCAAGCTTGCAAAGGAAATCTGCACTACAATGAAGTCTCACTGCCCCCGGTCAAAAGGGCCAGCTGAAAAATGTGTAAAATCCAGAAAGGCAGGACAGGCCATGGAGAACTGGGAGCCTTGTTATGCTGATGGGCGGGATGTAAATTGCCAACAGCCACTCTGGAGAAGTGTATGGTGTTTCCTGAATCATCTACAAAACAAAGCAACAGAGCCTAGGGCACTTCCACTTATGGTCCTATATTTAGGGAAATTAAAATCAAAAAGACACAGCCACCCCAAAGTTTGGGACGGCTCTGTTTACAAGAACCTCGTTTACGGTACAAGTTCAATATCACAGAAAGCGAAAAATGGATAAAGAAGTTGTGGTACTTACGTACAATGCAATATCACTCAGCAATGAAATCTATGTCATCAGGCCCGTAGCAGCATAATGAGTGGATTCAGGTACGATGATTCTAAGTGAAATAAGTCACACAGAAAAAGAAACATTATAAGATATCACTACTACACGGAATGTAAACTTGGCTACACAGGAACTGAATTACAAAACAGAACAGGGTCTCAAATGTAGAAAACCAACTTATGCTTGCTTAAGGGGAAAGGTGAGTTGGGGTGCTGCATAAAACCAGAGATTGAAATGAGCACAGATACCGTTCCATAAGCCAAATTTGTAATAGACAAGAGCTACTCCTTGCTCAACGAAGTGGACTCAACACCCCATATTAAACGCCTAAGAATATATCTGACTAGTAAGAATCTTAAAACCTATGGATTTATATGTCTCCGAAAGAGAATCAAGCATGTGTACAGCGGCATAAACGCAGCAGTGATAGGATTGGTGAGGTTCGGTGAGCAAATGCAGACCCTTTGAAGTCATATTGCATGGTACCCATTCCATGGGTCTCAACTCTTCAGGTTTAAGGGATTCATCCTTCAGCTAAAACATGCATGTGGAACCCAGAATATGATCCACCGTGTGATCGGGAAACGTGTTCAAATGTGTCTCAGTTTTGTCCCCTGGTTCTCGGGTGCAACATTCCAGAAGCTTTACTAACTCTCTCCCCACTTGGAGAGTCAATGCCTTTAACCTCCTGTTTGGCCCAGTTTGCAATTTCTGTGGAAAATGAACAGGAATAGGGAGAACCAATGACAGACTAGCTGGAGGTGTCTGGACGGGCAAATTTAACTCTCATTTAACCCCAAGAAGAGGAATTAACCAAAGGATCAGCGTGTCGTGCCAGAACCACACTAGAGCCTGAAGCAATCCTGCGGTGTTGCAGGCAGCTCACAAGAAAGCGAGTTGAAGAAAGGAGCTCAGGGGCACTGTCATTCACAAACATGTAGAGTTATAAATGACAGCTATCATCCAAAAATATATTGAAGTAAGGCTGCCAAGAGGACTTGAAAGCGGGGCAGAATTGCAGGAAACCGATTTCAGGAGGTAGACTGGAATTGCATGTAAAGCATAGGAAAAGAGGCAGAACGTCCACAATGATGCACTTGGCCAAAAAGGGCGTATGCGTTTTTTCCTGAATATATTCAGGAAAAAACGCATACGCCGTTTTTGGACAACCAAGCAAGCTTGCAAAGGAAATCTGCACTACAATGAAGTCTCACTGCCCCCAGTCAAAAGGGCCATCTGAAAAAAGTGTAAAATCCAGAAAGCAGGACAGGCCATGGAGAACTTGGAGCCTTGTTATGCTGATGGGTGGGATGTAAATTGCCAACAGCCACTCTGGAGAAGTGTATGGTGTTTCCTGAAACATCTAAGAAACAAAGCAAAAGAGCCTAGGGCACTTCCACTTATGGTACAATAGCTTAGGGAAATTAAACTCAAAAAGACACAGCCACCCCAAATTTTGGGACGGCTCTGTTTAAAAGGACCTCATTTATGGTACAAGTTCAATATCGCAGAAAGCGAAAAATGGATAAAGAAGTTGTGGTACTTACGTACAATGCAATATCACTCAGCAATGAAATCTATGTCATCAGGCCCGTAGCAGCATAATGAGTGGATTCAGGTACGATGATTCTAAGTGAAATAAGTCACACAGAAAAAGAAACATCATAAGATATCACTACTACATGGAATGTAAACTTGGCTACACAGGAACTGAATTACAAAACAGAACAGGGTCTCAAATGTAGAAAACCAACTTATGCTTGCTTAAGGGGAAAGGTGAGTTGGGGTGCTGCAGAAAACCAGAGATTGAACTTGGCACAGATACCGTTCCATAAGCCAAATATATAATAAACAATAGCTACTCCTTGTTCAACGAAGTGGACTCAACACCCCATATTAAACGCCTAAGAATACACCTGACAAGTAAGAATCTTAAAACCTATGGATTTATATGTCTCCGAAAGAGAATCAAGCGTGTGTACAGCGGCATAAATGCAGTAGTGATAGGATTGTTGTGGTTCGGTGAGCAAATGCAGACCCTTTGAAGTCATCTTTCATGGTACCCATTCCATGGGTCTCAACTCTCCAGGTTTAAGGGATTCTTCCTTCAGCTAAAACATGCATGTGGAACCCAGAGTATGATCCACCGTGTGTTCGGGAAACGTATTCAAATGTGTCTCAGTTTTCGTCCCCTGGTACTCGGGTGCAACATTCCAGACGCTTTACTAACACTCTCCCCACTTGGAGAGTCAGTGCCTTTAACCTCCTGTTTGGCCCAGTTTGCAATTTCTGCGGAAAATGAACAGAAATAGGGAGAACCAATGAGAGACTAGCTGGAGGTGTCTGGACGGGCAAATTTAACTCTCATTTGCCACCAGGAAGAGGAATCAACCAAAGGCTCAGCGTGCAGTGCCGGAACCACACTAGGCCCTGAAGCAATCCTGCGGTGTTGCGGCCAGCTCACAAGAAAGCGAGTTGAAGAAAGGAGCTCAGGGTCACTGTAACTCACAAACCTGCAGAGTTATAAATGACAGCTATGTCCAAAATTATATTGAAGTAAGGCTGTCAAGAGGAGTTGAAAGCGGGGCAGAATTGCAGGAAACCGATTTCAGGAGGAAGACTGGAATTGCATGTAAAGCATAGGAAAAGAGGCAGAAAGTCCACAATGATGCACTTGGCCAAAAAGAGCGTATGCGATTTTTCCTGAATATATTCAGGAAAAAACGCATATGCCCTTTTTAGCCAACCAAGGAAGCTTGCAAAGGAAATCTGCACTACAATGAAGTCTCACTGCCCCCCGGTCAAAAGGGTCATCTGAAAAAAGTGTAAAATCTAGAAATGCAGGGCAGGCCATGGAGAATTGGGAGCCTTGTTATGCTGATGGGCGGGATGTAAATTGCCAACAGCCACTGGGGAGAAGTGTATGGTGTTTCCTGAAATATCTAAAAAACAAAGAAACAGAGCCTAGGGCACTTCCACTTATGGTCCTATAGCTTAGGGAAATTAAAATCAAAAAGACACAGCCAACCCAAATGTTGGGACGGCTCTGTTTACAAGAACCTGGTTTACGGTACAAGTTCAATATCGCAGAAAGTGAAAAATGGATAAAGAAGTTGTGGTACTTACGTACAATGCAGTATCACTCAGCAATGAAATCTATGTCATCAGGCCCGTAGCAGCATAATGAGTGAATTCAGGTATGATGATTCTAACTGAAATAAGTCACACAGAAAAAGAAACATCATAAGATATCACTACTACACGGAATGTAAACTTGGCTACACAGGAACTGAATTACAAAACAGAACAGGTTCTCTAATTTAGAAAACAAACTTATGCTTGCGTAAGGGGAAAGGTGAGTTGGGGTGCTGCATAAAACCAGAGATTGAAATGAGCACAGATAAAGTTCCTTAAGCCAAATATGGAATAGACAAGAGCTACTCCTTGCTCAACGAAATGGACTCAACACCCCATATTAAATGCCTAAGAGTGTACCTGACTAGGAAGTATCTTAAAACCTATGGATTGCTATGTCTCCGAAAGAGAATCAAGCGTGTGTACAGGGGCATAAACGCAGCAGTGATAGGATTGGAGAGGTTCGGTGAGCAAATGAAGACCCTTTGAAGTCATATTGCATGGTACCCATTCCACGGGTCTCAACTCTCCAGGTTTAAGGTATTCTTCCTTCAGCTAAAACATGCATGTGGAACCCAGAGTATGATCAACCATGTGATCGGGAGACGTGTTCCAATATGTGTCAGTTTTCGTCCCTTGTTACTCGGGTGCAACATTCCAGACGCTTTACTAACACTCTCCCGACTTGGAGAGTCAGTGCCTTTAACCTCCTGTTTGGCCCAGTTTCCAATTTCTGCGGAAGATGAACAGGAATAGGGAGAACCAATGAGAGACTAGCTGGAGGTGTCTGGACGGGCAAATTGTACTCTCATTTCCCACCAGGAAGAGGAATTAACCAAAGGCTCAGCGTGCCGTGCCGGAACCAGATTAGGGCCTGAAGCCATCCTGCGGTGTTGCGGCCAGCTCACGAGAAAGCGAGTTGAAGAAAGGAGCTCAGGGGCACTGTAATTCACAAACCTGCAGAGTTATAAATGACAGCTATCGTCCAAAAATATACTGAAGTAAGGCTGCCAAGAGGTCTTGAAAGCGGGGCAGAATTGCAGGAAACCGATTTCAGGAGGTAGACTGGAATTGCATTTAAAGCATAGGAAAAGAGGCAGAACGTCTACAATGATGCACTTGGCCAAAAAGGGCGTATGCGTTTTTTCCTGAATATATTCAGGAAAAAACGCATACGCCCTTTTTGGCCAACCAAGCAAGCTTGCAAAGGAAATCTGCACTACAATGTAGTCTCACTTCCCCCCGGTCAAAAGGGCCATCTGAAAAAAGTGTAAAATCCAGAAAGGCAGGACAGGCCATGGAGAACTGGGAGCCTTGTTATGCTGATGGGCGGGATGTAAATTGCCAACAGCCACTCGGGAGAAGTGTATGGTGTTTCCTGAAACATCTAAAAAACAAAGAAACAGAGCCTAGGGCACTTCCACTTATGGTCCTATAGCTTAGGGAAATTAAAATCAAAAGACACAGCCACCCCAAAGTTTCGAACTGCTCTGTTTACAAGAACCTGGTTTACGGTACAAGTTCAATATCGCAGAAAGTGAAAAATGGATAAAGAAGTTGTGGTACTTACGTACAATGCAATATCACTCAGCAAGGAAATCTATGTCATCAGGCCCGTAGCAGCATAATGAGTGGATTCAGGTACGATGATCTAACTGAAATAAGTCACACAGGAAAAGAAACATCATAAGATATCACTAATACACGGAATGTAAACTTGGCTACACAGGAACTGAATTACAAAACAGAACAGGGTCTCAAATTTAGAAACCCAACTATGCTTGCTTAAGGGGAAAGGTGAGTTGGGGTGCTGCATAAAACCAGAGATTGAAATGAGCATAGATAAAGTTCCTTAAGCCAAATATGGAATAGACAAGAGCTACTCCTTGCTCAACGAAATGGACTCAACACCCCATATTAAATGCCTAAGAGTGTACCTGACTAGGAAGTATCTTAAAACCTATGGATTGCTATGTCTCTGAAAGAGAATCAAGTGTGTGTACAGGGGCATAAACGCAGCAGTGATAGGATTGGAGAGGTTCGGTGAGCAAATGAAGACCCTTTGAAGTCATATTGCATGGTACCCATTCCACGGGTCTCAACTCTCCAGGTTTAAGGTATTCTTCCTTCAGCTAAAACATGCATGTGGAACCCAGAGTATGATCAACCGTGTGATCGGGAGACGTGTTCAAATATGTCTCAGTTTTCGTCCCCTAGTACTCGGGTGCAACATTCCAGACGCTTTACTAACACTCTCCCCACTTGGAGAGTCAGTGCATTTAAACTCCTGTTTGTCCCAGTTTGCAATTTCTGTGGAAAATGAACAGGAATAGGGAGAACCAATGAGAGACTAGCTGGAGGTGTCTGCACGGGCATATTTAACTCTCATTTCCCACAAGGCAGAGGAATTAACCAAAGGCTCAATGTGCCATGCCAGAACCACACTAGGGCCTGAAGCAATCCTGCGGGGTTGGGACCAGCTCACAAGAAAGCGAGTTGAAGAAAGGAGCTCAGGGGCACTGTCATTCACAAACCTGCAGAGTTATAAATGACAGCTATCGTCCAAAAATATATTGAAGTAAGGCTGCCAAGAGGACTTGAAAGCGGGGCAGAATTGCAGGAAATCGATTTCAGGAGGTAGACTGGAATTGCATGTAAAGCATAGGAAAAGAGGCAGAACGTCCACAATGATGCACTTGGCCAAAAAGGGCGTGTGCGTTTTTTCCTGAATATATTCAGGAAAAAATGCATACGCCCTTTTTGGCCAACCAAGCAAGCTTGCAAAGCAAATCTGCACTACAATGAAGTCTCACTGCCCCCGGTCAAAAGGGCCAGCTGAAAAATGTGTAAAATCCAGAAAGGCAGGACAGGCCATGGAGAACTGGGAGCCTTGTTATGCTGATGGGCGGGATGTAAATTGCCAACAGCCACTCTGGAGAAGTGTATGGTGTTTCCTGAAACATCTAAGAAACAAAGCAACAGAGCCTAGGGCACTTCCACTTATGGTCATATAGCTTAGGGAAATTAAAATCAAAAAGACACAGACACCCCAAACTTTGTGACGGCTCTGTTTACAAGAACCTCGTTTACGGTACAAGTTCAATATCACAGAAAGCGAAAAATGGATAAACAATTTGTGGTAATTACGTACAATGCAATATCACTCAGCAATGAAATCTATGTCATCAGGCCCGTAGCAGCATAATGAGTGGATTCAGGTATGATGATTCTAAGTGAAATAAGTCATAAAGAAAAACAAACATCATAAGATATCAGTACTACACGGAATGTAAACTTGGCTACACAGGAACTGAATTACAAAACAGAACAGGGTCTCAAATGTAGAAAACCAACTTATGCTTGCTTAAGGGGAAAGGTGAGTTGGGGTGCTGCATAAAACCAGAGATTGAAATGAGCACAGATACCATTCCATAAGCCAAATATGTAATAGACAAGAGCTACTCCTTGCTCAACGAAGTGGACTCAACACCCCATATTAAAAGCCTAAGTATATACCTGACTAGTAAGCATCTTAAAACCTATGGATTTATATGGCTCCGAAAGAGAATCAAGCATGTGTACAGCGGCATAAACACAGCAGTGATAGGATTGGTGAGGTTCGGTGAGCAAATGCAGACCCTTTGAAGTCATATTGCATGGTACCCATTCCAGGGGTCTCAACTCTCCAGGTTTAAGGGATTCTTCCTTCAGCT
This sequence comes from Lagenorhynchus albirostris, assembly GCF_949774975.1. NCBI lineage: Eukaryota > Metazoa > Chordata > Mammalia > Artiodactyla > Delphinidae > Lagenorhynchus > Lagenorhynchus albirostris. Next base: position 60,365,487 of record NC_083098.1, on the reverse strand, counting down.
AAAACATGCATGTGGAACCCAGAGTATGATCCACCGTGTGTTCGGGAAACGTGTTCAAATGTGTCTCAGTTTTCGTCCCCTGGTACTCGGGTGCAACATTCCAGACACTTTACTAACACTCTCCCCACTTGGAGAGTCAGTGCCTTTAACCTCCTGTTTGGCCCAGTTTGCAATTTCTGCGGAAAATGAACAGGAATAGGGAGAACAATTGAGAGACTAGCTGGAGGTGTCTGGACGGGCAAATTTAACTCTCATTTGCCACCAGGAAGAGGAATTAACCAAAGGCTCAGCTTGCCATGCCGGAACCACACCAGGGTCTGAAGCAATCCTGCGGTGTTGCGGCCAGCTCACAAGAAAGCGAGTTGAAGAATGGAGCTCAGGGGCACTGTCATTCACAAACCTGCAGAGTTATAAATGACAGCTATCGTCCAAAAATATATTGAAGTAAGGCTGCCAAGAGGACTTGAAAGCGGGGCAGAATTGCAGGAAACCGATTTCAGGAGGTAGATTGGAATTGCATGTAAAGCATAGGAAAAGAGGCAGAACGTCCACAATGATGCACTTGGCCAAGAAGTGCATATGCGTTTTTTCCTGAATATATTCAGGAAAAAACGCATACGCCCTTTTTGACCAACCAAGCAAGCTTGCAAAGGCAATCTGCACTACAATGAAGTCTCACTTCCCCCAGGTCAAAAGGGCCATCTGAAAAAAGTGTAAAACCCAGAAAGGCAGGACAGGCCATAAACAACTGGGAGCCTTGATATGCTGATGGGCGGGATGTAAATTGCCAACAGCCACTCTGCAGAAGTGTATGGTGTTTCCTGAAACATCTAAAAAACAAAGCAACAGAGCATAGGGCACTTCCACATATGGTCCTAAAGTTTAGGGAAATTAAAATCAAAAAGACACAGCCACCCCAAAGTTTGGGACGGCTCTGTTTACAAGAACCTCGTTTAAGGTACAAGTTCAATATCACAGAAAGCGAAAAATGGATAAAGAAGTTGTGGTACTTAAGTACAATGCAATATCACTCAGCAATGAAATCTATGTCATCAGGCCCGTAGCAGCATAATGAGTCGCTTCAGGTACGATGATTCTAACTGAAATAAGTCACAGAGAAAAAGAAACATTATAAGATATCACTACTACACGGAATGTAAACTTGGCTACACAGGAACTGAATTACAAAACAGAACAGGGTCTCAAATGTAGAAAACCAACTTATGCTTGCTTAAGGGGAAAGGTGAGTTGGGGTGCTGCATAAAACCAGAGATTGAAATTAGCACAGATACCGTTCCATAAGCCAAATATGTAATAGGCAAGAGCTACTCCTTGCTCAACGAAGTGGACTCAACACCCCATATTAAACGCCTAAGAATATATCTGACAAGTAAGAATCTTAAAACCTATGGATTTATATGTCTCTGAAAGAGAATCAAGCATGTGTACAGCAGCATAAACGCAGCAGTGATAGGATTGGTGACGTTCAGTGAGCAAATGCAGACCCATTGAAGTCATATTGCATGGTACCCATTCCATGCGTCTCAACTCTCCAGGTTTAAGGGATTCTTCCTTCAGCTAAAACATGCATGTGGAACCCAGAGTATGATCCACCGTGTGTTCGGGAAACGTGTTCAAATGTGTCTCAGTTTTCGTCCCCTGGTACTCGGGTGCAACATTCCAGAAGCTTTACTAACTCTCTCCCCACTTGGACAGTCAGTGCATTTAAACTCCTGTTTGTCCCAGTTTGCAATTTCTGTGGAAAATGAACAGGAATAGGGAAAACAAATGAGAGACTAGCTGGAAGTGTCTGCACGGGCATATTTAACTCTCATTTCCCACAAGGCAGAGGAATTAACCAAAGGCTCAATGTGCCATGCCAGAACCACACTAGGGCCTGAAGCAATCCTGCGGTGTTGGGACCAGCTCACAAGAAAGCGAGTTGAAGAAAGGAGCTCAGGGGCACTGTCATTCACAAACCTGCAGAGTTATAAATGACAGCTATCGTCCAAAAATATATTGAAGTAAGGCTGCCAAGAGGACTTGAAAGCGGGGCAGAATTGCAGGAAACCGATTTCAGGAGGTAGACTGGAATTGCATGTAAAGCATAGGAAAAGAGGCAGAACGTCCACAATGATGCACTTGGCCAAAAAAGGCGTATGCGTTTTTTCCTGAATATATTCAGGAAAAAATGCATACGCCCTTTTTGGCCAACCAAGCAAGCTTGCAAAGGAAATCTGCACTACAATGAAGTCTCACTGCCCCCGGTCAAAAGGGCCAGCTGAAAAATGTGTAAAATCCAGAAAGGCAGGACAGGCCATGGAGAACTGGGAGCCTTGTTATGCTGATGGGCGGGATGTAAATTGCCAACAGCCACTCTGGAGAAGTGTATGGTGTTTCCTGAATCATGTACAAAACAAAGCAACAGAGCCTAGGGCACTTCCACTTATGGTCCTATAGCTTAGGGAAATTAAAATCAAAAAGACACAGCCACCCCAAAGTTTGGGACGGCTCTGTTTACAAGAACCTCGTTTACGGTACAAGTTCAATATCACAGAAAGCGAAAAATGGATAAAGAAGTTGTGGTACTTACGTACAATGCAATATCACTCAGCAATGAAATCTATGTCATCAGGCCCGTAGCAGCATAATGAGTGGATTCAGGTACGATGATTCTAAGTGAAATAAGTCACACAGAAAAAGAAACATTATAAGATATCACTACTACACGGAATGTAAACTTGGCTACACAGGAACTGAATTACAAAACAGAACAGGGTCTCAAATGTAGAAAACCAACTTATGCTTGCTTAAGGGGAAAGGTGAGTTGGGGTGCTGCATAAAACCAGAGATTGAAATTAGCACAGATACCGTTCCATAAGCCAAATTTGTAATAGACAAGAGCTACTCCTTGCTCAACGAAGTGGACTCAACACCCCATATTAAACGCCTAAGAATATATCTGACTAGTAAGAATCTTAAAACCTATGGATTTATATGTCTCCGAAAGAGAATCAAGCATGTGTACAGCGGCATAAACGCAGCAGTGATAGGATTGGTGAGGTTCGGTGAGCAAATGCAGACCCTTTGAAGTCATATTGCATGGTACCCATTCCATGGGTCTCAACTCTCCAGGTTTAAGGGATTCATCCTTCAGCTAAAACATGCATGTGGAACCCAGAATATGATCCACCGTGTGATCGGGAAACGTGTTCAAATGTGTCTCAGTTTTGTCCCCTGGTACTCGGGTGCAACATTCCAGAAGCTTTACTAACTCTCTCCCCACTTGGAGAGTCAATGCCTTTAACCTCCTGTTTGGCCCAGTTTGCAATTTCTGTGGAAAATGAACAGGAATAGGGAGAACCAATGACAGACTAGCTGGAGGTGTCTGGACGGGCAAATTTAACTCTCATTTAACCCCAGGAAGAGGAATTAACCAAAGGCTCAGCGTGTCGTGCCAGAACCACACTAGAGCCTGAAGCAATCCTGCGGTGTTGCAGGCAGCTCACAAGAAAGCGAGTTGAAGAAAGGAGCTCAGGGGCACTGTCATTCACAAACATGTAGAGTTATAAATGACAGCTATCATCCAAAAATATATTGAAGTAAGGCTGCCAAGAGGACTTGAAAGCGGGGCAGAATTGCAGGAAACCGATTTCAGGAGGTAGACTGGAATTGCATGTAAAGCATAGGAAAAGAGGCAGAACGTCCACAATGATGCACTTGGCCAAAAAGGGCGTATGCGTTTTTTCCTGAATATATTCAGGAAAAAACGCATACGCCGTTTTTGGACAACCAAGCAAGCTTGCAAAGGAAATCTGCACTACAATGAAGTCTCACTGCCCCCAGTCAAAAGGGCCATCTGAAAAAAGTGTAAAATCCAGAAAGCAGGACAGGCCATGGAGAACTTGGAGCCTTGTTATGCTGATGGGCGGGATGTAAATTGCCAACAGCCACTCTGGAGAAGTGTATGGTGTTTCCTGAAACATCTAAGAAACAAAGCAAAAGAGCCTAGGGCACTTCCACTTATGGTACAATAGCTTAGGGAAATTAAACTCAAAAAGACACAGCCACCCCAAATTTTGGGACGGCTCTGTTTAAAAGGACCTCATTTATGGTACAAGTTCAATATCGCAGAAAGCGAAAAATGGATAAAGAAGTTGTGGTACTTACGTACAATGCAATATCACTCAGCAATGAAATCTATGTCATCAGGCCCGTAGCAGCATAATGAGTGGATTCAGGTACGATGATTCTAAGTGAAATAAGTCACACAGAAAAAGAAACATCATAAGATATCACTACTACATGGAATGTAAACTTGGCTACACAGGAACTGAATTACAAAACAGAACAGGGTCTCAAATGTAGAAAACCAACTTATGCTTGCTTAAGGGGAAAGGTGAGTTGGGGTGCTGCAGAAAACCAGAGATTGAACTTGGCACAGATACCGTTCCATAAGCCAAATATATAATAAACAATAGCTACTCCTTGTTCAACGAAGTGGACTCAACACCCCATATTAAACGCCTAAGAATACACCTGACAAGTAAGAATCTTAAAACCTATGGATTTATATGTCTCCGAAAGAGAATCAAGCGTGTGTACAGCGGCATAAATGCAGTAGTGATAGGATTGTTGTGGTTCGGTGAGCAAATGCAGACCCTTTGAAGTCATCTTTCATGGTACCCATTCCATGGGTCTCAACTCTCCAGGTTTAAGGGATTCTTCCTTCAGCTAAAACATGCATGTGGAACCCAGAGTATGATCCACCGTGTGTTCGGGAAACGTATTCAAATGTGTCTCAGTTTTCGTCCTATGGTACTCGGGTGCAACATTCCAGACGCTTTACTAACACTCTCCCCACTTGGAGAGTCAGTGCCTTTAACCTCCTGTTTGGCCCAGTTTGCAATTTCTGCGGAAAATGAACAGAAATAGGGAGAACCAATGAGAGACTAGCTGGAGGTGTCTGGACGGGCAAATTTAACTCTCATTTGCCACCAGGAAGAGGAATTAACCAAAGGCTCAGCGTGCAGTGCCGGAACCACACTAGGCCCTGAAGCAATCCTGCGGTGTTGCGGCCAGCTCACAAGAAAGCGAGTTGAAGAAAGGAGCTCAGGGGCACTGTCATTCACAAACCTGCAGAGTTATAAATGACAGCTATGTCCAAAAATATATTGAAGTAAGGCTGCCAAGAGGAGTTGAAAGCGGGGCAGAATTGCAGGAAACCAATTTCAGGAGGAAGACTGGAATTGCATGTAAAGCATAGGAAAAGAGGCAGAAAGTCCACAATGATGCACTTGGCCAAAAAGAGCGTATGCGATTTTTCCTGAATATATTCAGGAAAAAACGCATATGCCCTTTTTAGCCAACCAAGCAAGCTTGCAAAGGAAATCTGCATTACAATGAAGTCTCACTGCCCCCCGGTCAAAAGGGTCATCTGAAAAAAGTGTAAAATCCAGAAATGCAGGGCAGGCCATGGAGAATTGGGAGCCTTGTTATGCTGATGGGTGGGATGTAAATTGCCAACAGCCACTGGGGAGAAGTGTATGGTGTTTCCTGAAACATCTAAAAAACAAAGAAACAGAGCCTAGGGCACTTCCACTTATGGTCCTATAGCTTAGGGAAATTAAAATCAAAAAGACACAGCCAACCCAAATGTTGGGACGGCTCTGTTTACAAGAACCTGGTTTACGGTACAAGTTCAATATCGCAGAAAGTGAAAAATGGATAAAGAAGTTGTGGTACTTACGTACAATGCAGTATCACTCAGCAATGAAATCTATGTCATCAGGCCCGTAGCAGCATAATGAGTGGATTCAGGTATGATGATTCTAACTGAAATAAGTCACACAGAAAAAGAAACATCATAAGATATCACTAATACACGGAATGTAAACTTGGCTACACAGGAACTGAATTACAAAACAGAACAGGTTCTCAAATTTAGAAAACAAACTTATGCTTGCGTAAGGGGAAAGGTGAGTTGGGGTGCTGCATAAAACCAGAGATTGAAATGAGCACAGATAAAGTTCCTTAAGCCAAATATGGAATAGACAAGAGCTACTCCTTGCTCAACGAAATGGACTCAACACCCCATATTAAATGCCTAAGAGTGTACCTGACTAGGAAGTATCTTAAAACCTATGGATTGCTATGTCTCCGAAAGAGAATCAAGTGTGTGTACAGGGGCATAAACGCAGCAGTGATAGGATTGGAGAGGTTCGGTGAGCAAATGAAGACCCTTTGAAGTCATATTGCATGGTACCCATTCCACGGGTCTCAACTCTCCAGGTTGAAGGGATTCTTCCTTCAGCTAAAACATGCATGTGGAACCCAGAGTATGATCAACCATGTGATCGGGAGACGTGTTCCAATATGTGTCAGTTTTCGTCCCTTGTTACTCGGGTGCAACATTCCAGACGCTTTACTAACACTCTCCCGACTTGGAGAGTCAGTGCCTTTAACCTCCTGTTTGGCCCAGTTTCCAATTTCTGCGGAAGATGAACAGGAATAGGGAGAACCAATGAGAGACTAGCTGGAGGTGTCTGGACGGGCAAATTGTACTCTCATTTCCCACCAGGAAGAGGAATTAACCAAAGGCTCAGCGTGCCGTGCCGGAACCAGATTAGGGCCTGAAGCCATCCTGCGGTGTTGCGGCCAGCTCACGAGAAAGCGACTTGAAGAAAGGAGCTCAGGGGCACTGTAATTCACAAACCTGCAGAGTTATAAATGACAGCTATCGTCCAAAAATATACTGAAGTAAGGCTGCCAAGAGGTCTTGAAAGCGGGGCAGAATTGCAGGAAACCGATTTCAGGAGGTAGACTGGAATTGCATTTAAAGCATAGGAAAAGAGGCAGAACGTCTACAATGATGCACTTGGCCAAAAAGGGCGTATGCGTTTTCTCCTGAATATATTCAGGAAAAAACGCATACGCCCTTTTTGGCCAACCAAGCAAGCTTGCAAAGGAAATCTGCACTACAGTGTAGTCTCACTTCCCCCCGGTCAAAAGGGCCATCTGAAAAAAGTGTAAAATCCAGAAAGGCAGGACAGGCCATGGAGAACTGGGAGCCTTGTTATGCTGATGGGCGGGATGTAAATTGCCAACAGCCACTCTGGAGAAGTGTATGGTGTTTCCTGAAACATCTAAAAAACAAAGAAACAGAGCCTAGGGCACTTCCACTTATGGTCCTATAGCTTAGGGAAATTAAAATCAAAAGACACAGCCACCCCAAAGTTTCGAACGGCTCTGTTTACAAGAACCTGGTTTACGGTACAAGTTCAATATCGCAGAAAGTGAAAAATGGATAAAGAAGTTGTGGTACTTACGTACAATGCAATATCACTCAGCAAGGAAATCTATGTCATCAGGCCCGTAGCAGCATAATGAGTGGATTCAGGTACGATGATCTAACTGAAATAAGTCACACAAGAAAAGAAACATCATAAGATATCACTAATACACGGAATGTAAACTTGGCTACACAGGAACTGAATTCCAAAACAGAAGAGGGTCTCAAATTTAGAAACCCAACTATGCTTGCTTAAGGGGAAAGGTGAGTTGGGGTGCTGCATAAAACCAGAGATTGAAATGAGCATAGATAAAGTTCCTTAAGCCAAATATGGAATAGACAAGAGCTACTCCTTGCTCAACGAAATGGACTCAACACCCCATATTAAATGCCTAAGAGTGTACCTGACTAGGAAGTATCTTAAAACCTATGGATTGCTATGTCTCTGAAAGAGAATCAAGTGTGTGTACAGGGGCATAAACGCAGCAGTGATAGGATTGGAGAGGTTCGGTGAGCAAATGAAGACCCTTTGAAGTCATATTGCATGGTACCCATTCCACGGGTCTCAACTCTCCAGGTTTAAGGTATTCTTCCTTCAGCTAAAACATGCATGTGGAACCCAGAGTATGATCAACCGTGTGATCGGGAGACGTGTTCAAATATGTCTCAGTTTTCGTCCCCTAGTACTCGGGTGCAACATTCCAGACGCTTTACTAACACTCTCCCCACTTGGAGAGTCAGTGCATTTAAACTCCTGTTTGTCCCAGTTTGCAATTTCTGTGGAAAATGAACAGGAATAGGGAGAACCAATGAGAGACTAGCTGGAGGTGTCTGCACGGGCATATTTAACTCTCATTTCCCACAAGGCAGAGGAATTAACCAAAGGCTCAATGTGCCATGCCAGAACCACACTAGGGCCTGAAGCAATCCTGCGGTGTTGGGACCAGCTCACAAGAAAGCGAGTTGAAGAAAGGAGCTCAGGGACACTGTCATTCACAAACCTGCAGAGTTATAAATGACAGCTATCGTCCAAAAATATATTGAAGTAAGGCTGCCAAGAGGACTTGAAAGCGGGGCAGAATTGCAGGAAACCGATTTCAGGAGGTAGACTGGAATTGCATGTAAAGCATAGGAAAAGAGGCAGAACGTCCACAATGATGCACTTGGCCAAAAAGGGCGTATGCGTTTTTTCCTGAATATATTCAGTAAAAAACGCATACCCCCTTTTTGGCCAACCAAGCAAGCTTGCAAAGGAAATCTGCACTACAGTGAAGTCTCACTGCCCCCGGTCAAAAGGGCCAGCTGAAAAATGTGTAAAATCCAGAAAGGCAGGACAGGCCATGGAGAACTGGGAGCCTTGTTATGCTGATGGGCGGGATGTAAATTGCCAACAGCCACTCTGGAGAAGTGTATGGTGTTTCCTGAATCATCTACAAAACAAAGCAACAGAGCCTAGGGCACTTCCACTTATGGTCCTATAGCTTAGGGAAATTAAAATCAAAAAGACACAGCCACCCCAAAGTTTGGGACGGCTCTGTTTACAAGAACCTCGTTTACGGTACAAGTTCAATATCACAGAAAGCGAAAAATGGATAAAGAAGTTGTGGTACTTACGTACAATGCAATATCACTCAGCAATGAAATCTATGTCATCAGGCCCGTAGCAGCATAATGAGTGGATTCAGGTATGATGATTCTAACTGAAATAAGTCACACAGGAAAAGAAACATCATAAGATATCACTAATACACGGAATGTAAACTTGGCTACACAGGAACTGAATTACAAAACAGAACAGGGTCTCAAATGTAGAAAACCAACTTATGCTTGCTTAAGGGGAAAGGTGAGTTGGGGTGCTGCATAAAACCAGAGATTGAAATTAGCACAGATACCGTTCCATAAGCCAAATTTGTAATAGACAAGAGCTACTCCTTGCTCAACGAAGTGGACTCAACACCCCATATTAAACGCCTAAGAATATATCTGACTAGTAAGAATCTTAAAACCTATGGATTTATATGTCTCCGAAAGAGAATCAAGCATGTGTACAGCGGCATAAATGCAGCAGTGATAGGACTGGTGAAGTTCGGTGAGCAAATGCAGACCCTTTGAAGTCATATTGCATGGTACCCATTCCATGGGTCTCAACTCTCCAGGTTTAAGGGATTCATCCTTCAGCTAAAACATGCATGTGGAACCCAGAATATGATCCACCGTGTGATCGGGAAACGTGTTCAAATGTGTCTCAGTTTTGTCCCCTGGTACTCGGGTGCAACATTCCAGAAGCTTTACTAACTCTCTCCCCACTTGGAGAGTCAATGCCTTTAACCTCCTGTTTGGCCCAGTTTGCAATTTCTGTGGAAAATGAACAGGAATAGGGAGAACCAATGACAGACTAGCTGGAGGTGTCTGGACGGGCAAATTTAACTCTCATTTAACCCCAGGAAGAGGAATTAACCAAAGGCTCAGCGTGTCGTGCCAGAACCACACTAGAGCCTGAAGCAATCCTGCGGTGTTGCAGGCAGCTCACAAGAAAGCGAGTTGAAGAAAGGAGCTCAGGGGCACTGTCATTCACAAACATGTAGAGTTATAAATGACAGCTATCATCCAAAAATATATTGAAGTAAGGCTGCCAAGAGGACTTGAAAGCGGGGCAGAATTGCAGGAAACCGATTTCAGGAGGTAGACTGGAATTGCATGTAAAGCATAGGAAAAGAGGCAGAACGTCCACAATGATGCACTTGGCCAAAAAGGGCGTATGCGTTTTTTCCTGAATATATTCAGGAAAAAACGCATACGCCGTTTTTGGACAACCAAGCAAGCTTGCAAAGGAAATCTGCACTACAATGAAGTCTCACTGCCCCCAGTCAAAAGGGCCATCTGAAAAAAGTGTAAAATCCAGAAAGCAGGACAGGCCATGGAGAACTGGGAGCCTTGTTATGCTGATGGGCGGGATGTAAATTGCCAACAGCCACTCTGGAGAAGTGTATGGTGTTTCCTGAAACATCTAAGAAACAAAGCAAAAGAGCCTAGGGCACTTCCACTTATGGTACAATAGCTTAGGGAAATTAAACTCAAAAAGACACAGCCACCCCAAAGTTTGGGACGGCTCTGTTTACAAGAACCTCGTTTACAGTGCAAGGTCAATATCGCAGAAAGCGAACAATGGATAAAGAAGTTGTGGTACTTACGTACAATGCAATATCACTCAGCAATGAAATCTATGTCATCAGGCCCGTAGCAGCATAATGAGTGGATTCAGGTACGATGATTCTAAGTGAAATAAGTCACACAGAAAAAGAAACATCATAAGATATCACTAGTACACGGAATGTAAACTTGGTTACACAGGAACTGAATTACAAAACAGAACAGGGTCTCAAATTTAGAAAACCAACTTATGCTTGCTTAAGGGGAAAGGTGAGTTGGGGTGCTGCATAAAACCAGAGATTGAAATGAGCACAGATAAAGTTCCTTAAGCCAAATATGGAATAGACAAGAGCTACTCCTTGCTCAACGAAATGGGCTCAACACCCCATATTAAACGCCTAAGAATGTACCTGACTAGTAAGTATCTTAAAACCTATGGATTGCTATGTCTCCTAAAGAGAATCAAGCGTGTGTACAGGGGCATAAACGCAGCAGTGATAGGATTGGAGAGGTTCGGTGAGCAAATGAAGACCCTTTGAAGTCATATTGCATGGTACCCATTCCACGGGTCTCAACTCTCCAGGTTGAAGGGATTCTTCGTTCAGCTAAAACATGCATGTGGAACCCAGAGTATGATCAACCGTGTGATCGGGAGACGTGTTCAAATATGTCTCAGTTTTCGACCCCTGGTACTCGGGTGCAACATTCCAGACGCTTTACTAACACTCTCCCGACTTGGAGAGTCAGTGCCTTTAACCTCCTGTTTGGCCCAGTTTGCAATTTCTGCGGAAGATGAACAGGAATAGGAGAACCAATGGGAGACTAGCTGGAGGTGTCTGGACGGGCAAATTTAACTCTCATTTGCCACCAGGAAGAGGAATTAACCAAAGCCTCAGCGTGCCGTGCCGGAACCAGATTAGGGCCTGAAGCAATCCTGCGGTGTTGCGGCCAGCTCACAAGAAAGCGAGTTGAAGAAAGGAGCTCAGGGGCACTGTCATTCACAAACCTGCAGAGTTATGAATGACAGCTATCGTCCAAAAATATACTGAAGTAAGGCTGCCAAGAGGACTTGAAAGCGGGGCAGAATTGCAGGAAACCGATTTCAGGAGGTAGACTGGAATTGCATTTAAAGCATAGGAAAAGAGGCAGAACGTCCACAATGATGCACTTGGCCAAAAAGGGCGTATGCGTTTTTTCCTGAATATATTCAGGAAAAAACGCATACGCCCTTTTTGGCCAACCAAGCAAGCTTGCAAAGAAATCTGCACTACAATGAAGTCTCACTTCTCCCCGGTCAAAAGGGCCATCTGAAAAAAGTGTAAAATCCAGAAAGGCAGGACAGGCCATGGAGAACTGGGAGCCTTGTTATGCTGATGGGCGGGATGTAAATTGCCAAGAGCCACTCGGGAGAAGTGTATGGTGTTTCCTGAAACATCTAAAAAACAGAGCAACAGATCCTAGGGCACTTCCACTTATGGTCCTATAGCTTAGGGAAATTAAAATCAAAAAGACACAGCCACCCCAAAGTTTGGGACGGCTCTGTTTACAAGAACCTCGTTTACAGTGCAAGGTCAATATCGCAGAAAGCGAACAATGGATAAAGAAGTTGTGGTAATTATGTACAATGCAATATCACTCAGCAATGAAATCTATGTCATCAGGCCCGTAGCAGCATAATGAGTGAATTCAGGTATGATGATTCTAACTGAAATAAGTCACACAGAAAAAGAAACATCATAAGATATCACTAATACACGGAATGTAAACTTGGCTACACAGGAACTGAATTACAAAACAGAACAGGGTCTCAAATTTAGAAAACCAACTTATGCTTGCTTAAGGGGAAAGGTGAGTTGGGGTGCTGCATAAAACCAGAGATTGAAATGAGCACAGATAAAGTTCCTTAAGCCAAATATGGAATAGACAAGAGCTACTCCTTGCTCAACGAAATGGGCTCAACACCCCATATTAAACGCCTAAGAATGTACCTGACTAGTAAGTATCTTAAAACCTATGGATTGCTATGTCTCCGAAAGAGAATCAAGGGTGTGTACAGGGGCATAAACGCAGCAGTGATAGGATTGGAGAGGTTCGGTGAGCAAATGAAGACCCTTTGAAGTCATATTGCATGGTACCCATTCCACGGGTCTCAACTCTCCAGGTTGAAGGGATTCTTCCTTCAGCTAAAACATGCATGTGGAACCCAGAGTATGATCAACCGTGTGATCGGGAGACGTGTTCAAATATGTCTCAGTTTTCGACCCCTGGTACTCGGGTGCAACATTCCAGACGCTTTACTAACACTCTCCCGACTTGGAGAGTCAGTGCCTTTAACCTCCTGTTTGGCCCAGTTTGCAATTTCTGCGGAAAATGAACAGGAATAGGGAGAACAATTGAGAGACTAGCTGGAGGTGTCTGGACGGGCAAATTTAACTCTCATTTGCCACCAGGAAGAGGAATTAACCAAAGGCTCAGCTTGCCATGCCGGAACCACACCAGGGTCTGAAGCAATCCTGCGGTGTTGCGGCCAGCTCACAAGAAAGCGAGTTGAAGAATGGAGCTCAGGGGCACTGTCATTCACAAACCTGCAGAGTTATAAATGACAGCTATCGTCCAAAAATATATTGAAGTAAGGCTGCCAAGAGGACTTGAAAACGGGGCAGAATTGCAGGAAACCGATTTCAGGAGGTAGACTGGAATTGCATGTAAAGCATAGGAAAAGAGGCAGAACGTCCACAATGATGCACTTGGCCAAGAAGTGCATATGCGTTTTTTCCTGAATATATTCAGGAAAAAACGCATACGCACTTTTTGACCAAACAAGCAAGCTTGCAAAGGCAATCTGCACTACAATGAAGTCTCACTGCCCCCCGGTCAAAAGGGCCATCTGAAAAAAGTGTAAAACCCAGAAAGGCAGGACAGGCCATAAACAACTGGGAGCCTTGATATGCTGATGGGCGGGATGTAAATTGCCAACAGCCACTCTGCAGAAGTGTATGGTGTTTCCTGAAACATCTAAAAAACAAAGCAACAGAGCATAGGGCACTTCCACATATGGTCCTAAAGTTTAGGGAAATTAAAATCAAAAAGACACAGCCACCCCAAAGTTTGGGACGGCTCTGTTTACAAGAACCTCGTTTAAGGTACAAGTTCAATATCACAGAAAGCGAAAAATGGATAAAGAAGTTGTGGTACTTAAGTACAATGCAATATCACTCAGCAATGAAATCTATGTCATCAGGCCCGTAGCAGCATAATGAGTCGCTTCAGGTACGATGATTCTAACTGAAATAAGTCACAGAGAAAAAGAAACATTATAAGATATCACTACTACACGGAATGTAAACTTGGCTACACAGGAACTGAATTACAAAACAGAACAGGGTCTCAAATGTAGAAAACCAACTTATGCTTGCTTAAGGGGAAAGGTGAGTTGGGGTGCTGCATAAAACCAGAGATTGAAATTAGCACAGATACCGTTCCATAAGCCAAATATGTAATAGGCAAGAGCTACTCCTTGCTCAACGAAGTGGACTCAACACCCCATATTAAACGCCTAAGAATATATCTGACAAGTAAGAATCTTAAAACCTATGGATTTATATGTCTCTGAAAGAGAATCAAGCATGTGTACAGCAGCATAAACGCAGCAGTGATAGGATTGGTGACGTTCAGTGAGCAAATGCAGACCCATTGAAGTCATATTGCATGGTACCCATTCCATGCGTCTCAACTCTCCAGGTTTAAGGGATTCTTCCTTCAGCTAAAACATGCATGTGGAACCCAGAGTATGATCCACCGTGTGTTCGGGAAACGTGTTCTAATGTGTCTCAGTTTTCGTCCCCTGGTACTCGGGTGCAACATTCCAGAAGCTTTACTAACTCTCTCCCCACTTGGAGAGTCAGTGCATTTAAACTCCTGTTTGTCCCAGTTTGCAATTTCTGTGGAAAATGAACAGGAATAGGGAGAACAAATGAGAGACTAGCTGGAGGTGTCTGCACGGGCATATTTAACTCTCATTTCCCACAAGGCAGAGGAATTAACCAAAGGCTCAATGTGCCATGCCAGAACCACACTAGGGCCTGAAGCAATCCTGCGGTGTTGGGACCAGCTCACAAGAAAGCGAGTTGAAGAAAGGAGCTCAGGGGCACTGTCATTCACAAACCTGCAGAGTTATAAATGACAGCTATCGTCCAAAAATATATTGAAGTAAGGCTGCCAAGAGGACTTGAAAGCGGGGCAGAATTGCAGGAAACCGATTTCAGGAGGTAGACTGGAATTGCATGTAAAGCATAGGAAAAGAGGCAGAACGTCCACAATGATGCACTTGGCCAAAAAAGGCGTATGCGTTTTTTCCTGAATATATTCAGGAAAAAATGCATACGCCCTTTTTGGCCAACCAAGCAAGCTTGCAAAGGAAATCTGCACTACAATGAAGTCTCACTGCCCCCGGTCAAAAGGGCCAGCTGAAAAATGTGTAAAATCCAGAAAGGCAGGACAGGCCATGGAGAACTGGGAGCCTTGTTATGCTGATGGGCGGGATGTAAATTGCCAACAGCCACTCTGGAGAAGTGTATGGTGTTTCCTGAATCATCTACAAAACAAAGCAACAGAGCCTAGGGCACTTCCACTTATGGTCCTATAGCTTAGGGAAATTAAAATCAAAAAGACACAGCCACCCCAAAGTTTGGGACGGCTCTGTTTACAAGAACCTCGTTTACGGTACAAGTTCAATATCACAGAAAGCGAAAAATGGATAAAGAAGTTGTGGTACTTACGTACAATGCAATATCACTCAGCAATGAAATCTATGTCATCAGGCCCGTAGCAGCATAATGAGTGGATTCAGGTACGATGATTCTAAGTGAAATAAGTCACACAGAAAAAGAAACATTATAAGATATCACTACTACACGGAATGTAAACTTGGCTACACAGGAACTGAATTACAAAACAGAACAGGGTCTCAAATGTAGAAAACCAACTTATGCTTGCTTAAGGGGAAAGGTGAGTTGGGGTGCTGCATAAAACCAGAGATTGAAATTAGCACAGATACCGTTCCATAAGCCAAATTTGTAATAGACAAGAGCTACTCCTTGCTCAACGAAGTGGACTCAACACCCCATATTAAACGCCTAAGAATATATCTGACTAGTAAGAATCTTAAAACCTATGGATTTATATGTCTCCGAAAGAGAATCAAGCATGTGTACAGCGGCATAAACGCAGCAGTGATAGGATTGGTGAGGTTCGGTGAGCAAATGCAGACCCTTTGAAGTCATATTGCATGGTACCCATTCCATGGGTCTCAACTCTCCAGGTTTAAGGGATTCATCCTTCAGCTAAAACATGCATGTGGAACCCAGAATATGATCCACCGTGTGATCGGGAAACGTGTTCAAATGTGTCTCAGTTTTGTCCCCTGGTACTCGGGTGCAACATTCCAGACGCTTTACTAACTCTCTCCCCACTTGGAGAGTCAATGCCTTTAACCTCCTGTTTGGCCCAGTTTGCAATTTCTGTGGAAAATGAACAGGAATAGGGAGAACCAATGACAGACTAGCTGGAGGTGTCTGGACGGGCAAATTTAACTCTCATTTAACCCCAGGAAGAGGAATTAACCAAAGGCTCAGCGTGTCGTGCCAGAACCACACTAGAGCCTGAAGCAATCCTGCGGTGTTGCAGGCAGCTCACAAGAAAGCGAGTTGAAGAAAGGAGCTCAGGGGCACTGTCATTCACAAACATGTAGAGTTATAAATGACAGCTATCATCCAAAAATATATTGAAGTAAGGCTGCCAAGAGGACTTGAAAGCGGGGCAGAATTGCAGGAAACCGATTTCAGGAGGTAGACTGGAATTGCATGTAAAGCATAGGAAAAGAGGCAGAACGTCCACAATGATGCACTTGGCCAAAAAGGGCGTATGCGTTTTTTCCTGAATATATTCAGGAAAAAACGCATACGCCGTTTTTGGACAACCAAGCAAGCTTGCAAAGGAAATCTGCACTACAATGAAGTCTCACTGCCCCCAGTCAAAAGGGCCATCTGAAAAAAGTGTAAAATCCAGAAAGCAGGACAGGCCATGGAGAACTTGGAGCCTTGTTATGCTGATGGGCGGGATGTAAATTGCCAACAGCCACTCTGGAGAAGTGTATGGTGTTTCCTGAAACATCTAAGAAACAAAGCAAAAGAGCCTAGGGCACTTCCACTTATGGTACAATAGCTTAGGGAAATTAAACTCAAAAAGACACAGCCACCCCAAATTTTGGGACGGCTCTGTTTAAAAGGACCTCATTTATTGTACAAGTTCAATATCGCAGAAAGCGAAAAATGGATAAAGAAGTTGTGGTACTTACGTACAATGCAATATCACTCAGCAATGAAATCTATGTCATCAGGCCCGTAGCAGCATAATGAGTGGATTCAGGTACGATGATTCTAAGTGAAATAAGTCACACAGAAAAAGAAACATCATAAGATATCACTACTACATGGAATGTAAACTTGGCTACACAGGAACTGAATTACAAAACAGAACAGGGTCTCAAATGTAGAAAACCAACTTATGCTTGCTTAAGGGGAAAGGTGAGTTGGGGTGCTGCAGAAAACCAGAGATTGAACTTGGCACAGATACCGTTCCATAAGCCAAATATATAATAAACAATAGCTACTCCTTGTTCAACGAAGTGGACTCAACACCCCATATTAAACGCCTAAGAATACACCTGACAAGTAAGAATCTTAAAACCTATGGATTTATATGTCTCCGAAAGAGAATCAAGCGTGTGTACAGCGGCATAAATGCAGTAGTGATAGGATTGTTGTGGTTCGGTGAGCAAATGCAGACCCTTTGAAGTCATCTTTCATGGTACCCATTCCATGGGTCTCAACTCTCCAGGTTTAAGGGATTCTTCCTTCAGCTAAAACATGCATGTGGAACCCAGAGTATGATCCACCGTGTGTTCGGGAAACGTATTCAAATGTGTCTCAGTTTTCGTCCCCTGGTACTCGGGTGCAACATTCCAGACGCTTTACTAACACTCTCCCCACTTGGAGAGTCAGTGCCTTTAACCTCCTGTTTGGCCCAGTTTGCAATTTCTGCGGAAAATGAACAGGAATAGGGAGAACCAATGAGAGACTAGCTGGAGGTGTCTGGACGGGCAAATTTAACTCTCATTTGCCACCAGGAAGAGGAATTAACCAAAGGCTCAGCGTGCAGTGCCGGAACCACACTAGGCCCTGAAGCAATCCTGCGGTGTTGCGGCCAGCTCACAAGAAAGCGAGTTGAAGAAAGGAGCTCAGGGGCACTGTCATTCACAAACCTGCAGAGTTATAAATGACAGCTATGTCCAAAAATATATTGAAGTAAGGCTGCCAAGAGGAGTTGAAAGCGGGGCAGAATTGCAGGAAACCGATTTCAGGAGGAAGACTGGAATTGCATGTAAAGCATAGGAAAAGAGGCAGAAAGTCCACAATGATGCACTTGGCCAAAAAGAGCGTATGCGATTTTTCCTGAATATATTCAGGAAAAAACGCATATGCCCTTTTTAGCCAACCAAGCAAGCTTGCAAAGGAAATCTGCATTACAATGAAGTCTCACTGCCCCCCGGTCAAAAGGGTCATCTGAAAAAAGTGTAAAATCCAGAAATGCAGGGCAGGCCATGGAGAATTGGGAGCCTTGTTATGCTGATGGGTGGGATGTAAATTGCCAACAGCCACTGGGGAGAAGTGTATGGTGTTTCCTGAAACATCTAAAAAACAAAGAAACAGAGCCTAGGGCACTTCCACTTATGGTCCTATAGCTTAGGGAAATTAAAATCAAAAAGACACAGCCAACCCAAATGTTGGGACGGCTCTGTTTACAAGAACCTGGTTTACGGTACAAGTTCAATATCGCAGAAAGTGAAAAATGGATAAAGAAGTTGTGGTACTTACGTACAATGCAGTATCACTCAGCAATGAAATCTATGTCATCAGGCCCGTAGCAGCATAATGAGTGGATTCAGGTATGATGATTCTAACTGAAATAAGTCACACAGAAAAAGAAACATCATAAGATATCACTAATACACGGAATGTAAACTTGGCTACACAGGAACTGAATTACAAAACAGAACAGGTTCTCAAATTTAGAAAACAAACTTATGCTTGCGTAAGGGGAAAGGTGAGTTGGGGTGCTGCATAAAACCAGAGATTGAAATGAGCACAGATAAAGTTCCTTAAGCCAAATATGGAATAGACAAGAGCTACTCCTTGCTCAACGAAATGGACTCAACACCCCATATTAAATGCCTAAGAGTGTACCTGACTAGGAAGTATCTTAAAACCTATGGATTGCTATGTCTCCGAAAGAGAATCAAGTGTGTGTACAGGGGCATAAACGCAGCAGTGATAGGATTGGAGAGGTTCGGTGAGCAAATGAAGACCCTTTGAAGTCATATTGCATGGTACCCATTCCACGGGTCTCAACTCTCCAGGTTGAAGGGATTCTTCCTTCAGCTAAAACATGCATGTGGAACCCAGAGTATGATCAACCATGTGATCGGGAGACGTGTTCCAATATGTGTCAGTTTTCGTCCCTTGTTACTCGGGTGCAACATTCCAGACGCTTTACTAACACTCTCCCGACTTGGAGAGTCAGTGCCTTTAACCTCCTGTTTGGCCCAGTTTCCAATTTCTGCGGAAGATGAACAGGAATAGGGAGAACCAATGAGAGACTAGCTGGAGGTGTCTGGACGGGCAAATTGTACTCTCATTTCCCACCAGGAAGAGGAATTAACCAAAGGCTCAGCGTGCCGTGCCGGAACCAGATTAGGGCCTGAAGCCATCCTGCGGTGTTGCGGCCAGCTCACGAGAAAGCGACTTGAAGAAAGGAGCTCAGGGGCACTGTAATTCACAAACCTGCAGAGTTATAAATGACAGCTATCGTCCAAAAATATACTGAAGTAAGGCTGCCAAGAGGTCTTGAAAGCGGGGCAGAATTGCAGGAAACCGATTTCAGGAGGTAGACTGGAATTGCATTTAAAGCATAGGAAAAGAGGCAGAACGTCTACAATGATGCACTTGGCCAAAAAGGGCGTATGCGTTTTCTCCTGAATATATTCAGGAAAAAACGCATACGCCCTTTTTGGCCAACCAAGCAAGCTTGCAAAGGAAATCTGCACTACAATGTAGTCTCACTTCCCCCCGGTCAAAAGGGCCATCTGAAAAAAGTGTAAAATCCAGAAAGGCAGGACAGGCCATGGAGAACTGGGAGCCTTGTTATGCTGATGGGTGGGATGTAAATTGCCAACAGCCACTCGGGAGAAGTGTATGGTGTTTCCTGAAACATCTAAAAAACAAAGAAACAGAGCCTAGGGCACTTCCACTTATGGTCCTATAGCTTAGGGAAATTAAAATCAAAAGACACAGCCACCCCAAAGTTTCGAACGGCTCTGTTTACAAGAACCTGGTTTACGGTACAAGTTCAATATCGCAGAAAGTGAAAAATGGATAAAGAAGTTGTGGGACTTACGTACAATGCAATATCACTCAGCAAGGAAATCTATGTCATCAGGCCCGTAGCAGCATAATGAGTGGATTCAGGTACGATGATCTAACTGAAATAAGTCACACAGGAAAAGAAACATCATAAGATATCACTAATACACGGAATGTAAACTTGGCTACACAGGAACTGAATTCCAAAACAGAAGAGGGTCTCAAATTTAGAAACCCAACTATGCTTGCTTAAGGGGAAAGGTGAGTTGGGGTGCTGCATAAAACCAGAGATTGAAATGAGCATAGATAAAGTTCCTTAAGCCAAATATGGAATAGACAAGAGCTACTCCTTGCTCAACGAAATGGACTCAACACCCCATATTAAATGCCTAAGAGTGTACCTGACTAGGAAGTATCTTAAAACCTATGGATTGCTATGTCTCTGAAAGAGAATCAAGTGTGTGTACAGGGGCATAAACGCAGCAGTGATAGGATTGGAGAGGTTCGGTGAGCAAATGAAGACCCTTTGAAGTCATATTGCATGGTACCCATTCCACGGGTCTCAACTCTCCAGGTTTAAGGTATTCTTCCTTCAGCTAAAACATGCATGTGGAACCCAGAGTATGATCAACCGTGTGATCGGGAGACGTGTTCCAATATGTCTCAGTTTTCGTCCCCTGGTACTCGGGTGCAACATTCCAGACGCTTTACTAACACTCTCCCCACTTGGAGAGTCAGTGCATTTAAACTCCTGTTTGTCCCAGTTTGCAATTTCTGTGGAAAATGAACAGGAATAGGGAGAACCAATGAGAGACTAGCTGGAGGTGTCTGCACGGGCATATTTAACTCTCATTTCCCACAAGGCAGAGGAATTAACCAAAGGCTCAATGTGCCATGCCAGAACCACACTAGGGCCTGAAGCAATCCTGCGGTGTTGGGACCAGCTCACAAGAAAGCGAGTTGAAGAAAGGAGCTCAGGGGCACTGTCATTCACAAACCTGCAGAGTTATAAATGACAGCTATCGTCCAAAAATATATTGAAGTAAGGCTGCCAAGAGGACTTGAAAGCGGGGCAGAATTGCAGGAAACCGATTTCAGGAGGTAGACTGGAATTGCATGTAAAGCATAGGAAAAGAGGCAGAACGTCCACAATGATGCACTTGGCCAAAAAGGGCGTATGCGTTTTTTCCTGAATATATTCAGTAAAAAACGCATACCCCCTTTTTGGCCAACCAAGCAAGCTTGCAAAGGAAATCTGCACTACAATGAAGTCTCACTGCCCCCGGTCAAAAGGGCCAGCTGAAAAATGTGTAAAATCCAGAAAGGCAGGACAGGCCATGGAGAACTGGGAGCCTTGTTATGCTGATGGGCGGGATGTAAATTGCCAACAGCCACTCTGGAGAAGTGTATGGTGTTTCCTGAATCATCTACAAAACAAAGCAACAGAGCCTAGGGCACTTCCACTTATGGTCCTATAGCTTAGGGAAATTAAAATCAAAAAGACACAGCCACCCCAAAGTTTGGGACGGCTCTGTTTACAAGAACCTCGTTTACGGTACAAGTTCAATATCACAGAAAGCGAAAAATGGATAAAGAAGTTGTGGTACTTACGTACAATGCAATATCACTCAGCAATGAAATCTATGTCATCAGGCCCGTAGCAGCATAATGAGTGGATTCAGGTATGATGATTCTAACTGAAATAAGTCACACAGGAAAAGAAACATCATAAGATATCACTAATACACGGAATGTAAACTTGGCTACACAGGAACTGAATTACAAAACAGAACAGGGTCTCAAATGTAGAAAACCAACTTATGCTTGCTTAAGGGGAAAGGTGAGTTGGGGTGCTGCATAAAACCAGAGATTGAAATTAGCACAGATACCGTTCCATAAGCCAAATTTGTAATAGACAAGAGCTACTCCTTGCTCAACGAAGTGGACTCAACACCCCATATTAAACGCCTAAGAATATATCTGACTAGTAAGAATCTTAAAACCTATGGATTTATATGTCTCCGAAAGAGAATCAAGCATGTGTACAGCGGCATAAACGCAGCAGTGATAGGATTGGTGAGGTTCGGTGAGCAAATGCAGACCCTTTGAAGTCATATTGCATGGTACCCATTCCATGGGTCTCAACTCTCCAGGTTTAAGGGATTCATCCTTCAGCTAAAACATGCATGTGGAACCCAGAATATGATCCACCGTGTGATCGGGAAACGTGTTCAAATGTGTCTCAGTTTTGTCCCCTGGTACTCGGGTGCAACATTCCAGAAGCTTTACTAACTCTCTCCCCACTTGGAGAGTCAATGCCTTTAACCTCCTGTTTGGCCCAGTTTGCAATTTCTGTGGAAAATGAACAGGAATAGGGAGAACCAATGACAGACTAGCTGGAGGTGTCTGGACGGGCAAATTTAACTCTCATTTAACCCCAGGAAGAGGAATTAACCAAAGGCTCAGCGTGTCGTGCCAGAACCACACTAGAGCCTGAAGCAATCCTGCGGTGTTGCAGGCAGCTCACAAGAAAGCGAGTTGAAGAAAGGAGCTCAGGGGCACTGTCATTCACAAACATGTAGAGTTATAAATGACAGCTATCATCCAAAAATATATTGAAGTAAGGCTGCCAAGAGGACTTGAAAGCGGGGCAGAATTGCAGGAAACCGATTTCAGGAGGTAGACTGGAATTGCATGTAAAGCATAGGAAAAGAGGCAGAACGTCCACAATGATGCACTTGGCCAAAAAGGGCGTATGCGTTTTTTCCTGAATATATTCAGGAAAAAACGCATACGCCGTTTTTGGACAACCAAGCAAGCTTGCAAAGGAAATCTGCACTACAATGAAGTCTCACTGCCCCCAGTCAAAAGGGCCATCTGAAAAAAGTGTAAAATCCAGAAAGCAGGACAGGCCATGGAGAACTGGGAGCCTTGTTATGCTGATGGGCGGGATGTAAATTGCCAACAGCCACTCTGGAGAAGTGTATGGTGTTTCCTGAAACATCTAAGAAACAAAGCAAAAGAGCCTAGGGCACTTCCACTTATGGTACAATAGCTTAGGGAAATTAAACTCAAAAAGACACAGCCACCCCAAAGTTTGGGACGGCTCTGTTTACAAGAACCTCGTTTACAGTGCAAGGTCAATATCGCAGAAAGCGAACAATGGATAAAGAAGTTGTGGTACTTACGTACAATGCAATATCACTCAGCAATGAAATCTATGTCATCAGGCCCGTAGCAGCATAATGAGTGGATTCAGGTACGATGATTCTAAGTGAAATAAGTCACACAGAAAAAGAAACATCATAAGATATCACTAGTACACGGAATGTAAACTTGGTTACACAGGAACTGAATTACAAAACAGAACAGGGTCTCAAATTTAGAAAACCAACTTATGCTTGCTTAAGGGGAAAGGTGAGTTGGGGTGCTGCATAAAACCAGAGATTGAAATGAGCACAGATAAAGTTCCTTAAGCCAAATATGGAATAGACAAGAGCTACTCCTTGCTCAACGAAATGGGCTCAACACCCCATATTAAACGCCTAAGAATGTACCTGACTAGTAAGTATCTTAAAACCTATGGATTGCTATGTCTCCGAAAGAGAATCAAGCGTGTGTACAGGGGCATAAACGCAGCAGTGATAGGATTGGAGAGGTTCGGTGAGCAAATGAAGACCCTTTGAAGTCATATTGCATGGTACCCATTCCACGGGTCTCAACTCTCCAGGTTGAAGGGATTCTTCCTTCAGCTAAAACATGCATGTGGAACCCAGAGTATGATCAACCGTGTGATCGGGAGACGTGTTCAAATATGTCTCACTTTTCGACCCCTGGTAGTCGGGGGCAACATTCCAGACGCTTTACTAACACTCTCCCAACTTGTAGAGTCAGTGCCTTTAACCTCCTGTTTGGCCCAGTTTGCAATTTCTGCGGAAGATGAACAGGAATAGGAGAACCAATGAGAGACTAGCTGGAGGTGTCTGGACGGGCAAATTTAACTCTCATTTGCCACCAGGAAGAGGAATTAACCAAAGGCTCAGCGTGCCGTGCCGGAACAGGATTAGGGCCTGAAGCAATCCTGCGGTGTTGTGGCCAGCTCACAAGAAAGCGAGTTGAAGAAAGGAGCTCAGGGGCACTGTAATTCACAAACCTGCAGAGTTATGAATGACAGCTATCGTCCAAAAATATACTTAAGTAAGGCTGCCAAGAGGACTTGAAAGCGGGGCAGAATTGCAGGAAACCGATTTCAGGAGGTAGAGTGGAATTGCATTTAAAGCATAGGAAAAGAGGCAGAACGTCCACAATGATGCACTTGGCCAAAAAGGGCGTATGCGTTTTTTCCTGAATATATTCAGGAAAAAACGCATACGCCCTTTTTGGCCAACCAAGCAAGCTTGCAAAGGAAATCTGCACTACAATGAAGTCTCACTTCCCCCCGGTCAAAAGGGCCATCTGAAAAAAGTGTAAAATCCAGAAAGGCAGGACAGGCCATGGAGAACTGGGAGCCTTGTTATGCTGATGGGCGGGATGTAAATTGCCAACAGCCACTCGGGAGAAGTGTATGGTGTTTCCTGAAACATCTAAAAACCAAAGCAACAGAGCCTAGGGCACTTCCACTTATGGTCCTAAAGCTTAGGGAAATTAAAATCAAAAAGACACAGCCACCCCAAAGTTTGGGACGGCTCTGTTTACAAGAACCTCGTTTATGGTACAAGTTCAATATCGCAGAAAGCGAAAAATGGATAAAGAAGTTGTGGTAATTATGTACAATGCAATATCACTCAGCAATGAAATCTATGTCATCAGGCCCGTAGCAGCATAATGAGTGAATTCAGGTATGATGATTCTAACTGAAATAAGTCACACAGAAAAAGAAACATCATAAGATATCACTAATACACGGAATGTAAACTTGGCTACACAGGAACTGAATTACAAAACAGAACAGGGTCTCAAATTTAGAAAACCAACTTATGCTTGCTTAAGGGGAAAGGTGAGTTGGGGTGCTGCATAAAACCAGAGATTGAAATGAGCACAGATAAAGTTCCTTAAGCCAAATATGGAATAGACAAGAGCTACTCCTTGCTCAACGAAATGGGCTCAACACCCCATATTAAACGCCTAAGAATGTACCTGACTAGTAAGTATCTTAAAACCTATGGATTGCTATGTCTCCGAAAGAGAATCAAGCATGTGTACAGGGGCATAAACGCAGCAGTGATAGGATTGGAGAGGTTCGGTGAGCAAATGAAGACCCTTTGAAGTCATATTGCATGGTACCCATTCCACGGGTCTCAACTCTCCAGGTTGAAGGGATTCTTCCTTCAGCTAAAACATGCATGTGGAACCCAGAGTATGATCAACCGTGTGATCGGGAGACGTGTTCAAATATGTCTCAGTTTTCGACCCCTGGTACTCGGGTGCAACATTCCAGACGCTTTACTAACACTCTCCCGACTTGGAGAGTCAGTGCCTTTAACCTCCTGTTTGGCCCAGTTTGCAATTTCTGCGGAAGATGAACAGGAATAGGAGAACCAATGGGAGACTAGCTGGAGGTGTCTGGACGGGCAAATTTAACTCTCATTTGCCACCAGGAAGAGGAATTAACCAAAGCCTCAGCGTGCCGTGCCGGAACCAGATTAGGGCCTGAAGCAATCCTGCGGTGTTGCGGCCAGCTCACAAGAAAGCGAGTTGAAGAAAGGAGCTCAGGGGCACTGTCATTCACAAACCTGCAGAGTTATGAATGACAGCTATCATCCAAAAATATACTGAAGTAAGGCTGCCAAGAGGACTTGAAAGCGGGGCAGAATTGCAGGAAACCGATTTCAGGAGGTAGACTGGAATTGCATTTAAAGCATAGGAAAAGAGGCAGAACGTCCACAATGATGCACTTGGCCAAAAAGGGCGTATGCGTTTTTTCCTGAATATATTCAGGAAAAAACGCATACGCCCTTTTTGGCCAACCAAGCAAGCTTGCAAAGAAATCTGCACTACAATGAAGTCTCACTTCTCCCCGGTCAAAAGGGCCATCTGAAAAAAGTGTAAAATCCAGAAAGGCAGGACAGGCCATGGAGAACTGGGAGCCTTGTTATGCTGATGGGCGGGATGTAAATTGCCAAGAGCCACTCGGGAGAAGTGTATGGTGTTTCCTGAAACATCTAAAAAACAGAGCAACAGATCCTAGGGCACTTCCACTTATGGTCCTATAGCTTAGGGAAATTAAAATCAAAAAGACACATCCACCCCAAAGTTTGGGACTGCTCTGTTTACAAGAACCTCGTTTACAGTGCAAGGTCAATATGGCAGAAAGCGAACAATGGATAAAGAAGTTGTGGTACTTACGTACAATGCAATATCACTCAGCAATGAAATCTATGTCATCAGGCCCGTAGCAGCATAATGAGTGGATTCAGGTATGATGATTCTAACTGACATAACTCACACAGAAAAAGAAACATCATAAGATATCACTAATACACGGAATGTAAACTTGGCTACACAGGAACTGAATTACAAAACAGAACAGGGTCTCAAATTTAGAAAACCAACTTATGCTTGCTTAAGGGGAAAGGTGAGTTGGGGTGCTGCATAAAACCAGAGATTGAAATGAGCACAGATAAAGTTCCTTAAGCCAAATATGGAATAGACAAGAGCTACTCCTTGCTCAACGAAATGGGCTCAACACCCCATATTAAATGCCTAAGAATGTACCTGACTAGTAAGTATCTTAAAACCTATGGATTGCTATGTCTCCGAAAGAGAATCAAGCGTGTGTACAGGGGCATAAACGCAGCAGTGATAGGATTGGAGAGGTTCGGTGAGCAAATGAAGACCCTTTGAAGTCATATTGCATGGTACCCATTCCACGGGTCTCAACTCTCCAGGTTGAAGGGATTCTTCCTTCAGCTAAAACATGCATGTGGAACCCAGAGTATGATCAACCGTGTGATCGGGAGACGTGTTCAAATATGTCTCACTTTTCGACCCCTGGTAGTCGGGGGCAACATTCCAGACGCTTTACTAACACTCTCCCAACTTGTAGAGTCAGTGCCTTTAACCTCCTGTTTGGCCCAGTTTGCAATTTCTGCGGAAGATGAACAGGAATAGGAGAACCAATGAGAGACTAGCTGGAGGTGTCTGGACGGGCAAATTTAACTCTCATTTGCCACCAGGAAGAGGAATTAACCAAAGGCTCAGCGTGCCGTGCCGGAACCGGATTAGGGCCTGAAGCAATCCTGCGGTGTTGCGGCCAGCTCACAAGAAAGCGAGTTGAAGAAAGGAGCTCAGGGGCACTGTCATTCACAAACCTGCAGAGTTATGAATGACAGCTATCGTCCAAAAATATACTTAAGTAAGGCTGCCAAGAGGACTTGAAAGCGGGGCAGAATTGCAGGAAACCGATTTCAGGAGGTAGAGTGGAATTGCTTGTAAAGCATAGGAAAAGAGGCAGAACGTCCACAATGATGCACTTGGCCAAAAAGGGCGTATGCGTTTTTTCCTGAATATATTCAGGAAAAAACGCATACGCCCTTTTTGGCCAACCAAGCAAGCTTGCAAAGGAAATCTGCACTACAATGAAGTCTCACTTCCCCCCGGTCAAAAGGGCCATCTGAAAAAAGTGTAAAATCCAGAAAGGCAGGACAGGCCATGGAGAACTGGGAGCCTTGTTATGCTGATGGGCGGGATGTAAATTGCCAACAGCCACTCAGGAGAAGTGTATGGTGTTTCCTGAAACATCTAAAAACCAAAGCAACAGAGCCTAGGGCACTTCCACTTATGGTCCTAAAGCTTAGGGAAATTAAAATCAAAAAGACACAGCCACCCCAAAGTTTGGGACGGCTCTGTTTACAAGAACCTCGTTTACGGTACAAGTTCAATATCGCAGAAGGCGAAAAATGGATAAAGAAGTTGTGGTAATTATGTACAATGCAATATCACTCAGCAATGAAATCTATGTCATCAGGCCCGTAGCAGCATAATGAGTGAATTCAGGTATGATGATTCTAACTGAAATAAGTCACACAGAAAAAGAAACATCATAAGATATCACTAATACACGGAATGTAAACTTGGCTACACAGGAACTGAATTACAAAACAGAACAGGGTCTCAAATTTAGAAAACCAACTTATGCTTGCTTAAGGGGAAAGGTGAGTTGGGGTGCTGCATAAAACCAGAGATTGAAATGAGCACAGATAAAGTTCCTTAAGCCAAATATGGAATAGACAAGAGCTACTCCTTGCTCAACGAAATGGGCTCAACACCCCATATTAAACGCCTAAGAATGTACCTGACTAGTAAGTATCTTAAAACCTATGGATTGCTATGTCTCCGAAAGAGAATCAAGGGTGTGTACAGGGGCATAAACGCAGCAGTGATAGGATTGGAGAGGTTCGGTGAGCAAATGAAGACCCTTTGAAGTCATATTGCATGGTACCCATTCCACGGGTCTCAACTCTCCAGGTTGAAGGGATTCTTCCTTCAGCTAAAACATGCATGTGGAACCCAGAGTATGATCAACCGTGTGATCGGGAGACGTGTTCAAATATGTCTCAGTTTTCGACCCCTGGTACTCGGGTGCAACATTCCAGACGCTTTACTAACACTCTCCCGACTTGGAGAGTCAGTGCCTTTAACCTCCTGTTTGGCCCAGTTTGCAATTTCTGCGGAAGATGAACAGGAATAGGAGAACCAATGAGAGAGTAGCTGGAGGTTTCTGGACGGGCAAATTTAACTCTCATTTGCCACCAGGAAGAGGAATTAACCAAAGGCTCAGCGTGCCGTGCCGGAACCAGATTAGGGCCTGAAGCAATCCTGCGGTGTTGCGGCCAGCTCACAAGAAAGCGAGTTGAAGAAAGGAGCTCAGGGGCACTGTCATTCACAAACCTGCAGAGTTATGAATGACAGCTATCGTCCAAAAATATACTGAAGTAAGGCTGCCAAGAGGACTTGAAAGCGGGGCAGAATTGCAGGAAACCGATTGCAGGAGGTAGACTGGAATTGCATTTAAAGCATAGGAAAAGAGGCAGAACGTCCACAATGATGCACTTGGCCAAAAAGGGCGTATGCGTTTTTTCCTGAATATATTCAGGTAAAAACGCATACGCCCTTTTTGGCCAACCAAGCAAGCTTGCAAAGAAATCTGCACTACAATGAAGTCTCACTGCCCCCCGGTCAAAAGGGCCATCTGAAAAAAGTGTAAAATCCAGAAAGGCAGGACAGGCCATGGAGAACTTGGAGCCTTGTTATGCTGATGGGCGGGATGTAAATTGCCAAGAGCCACTCGGGAGAAGTGTATGGTGTTTCCTGAAACATCTAAAAAACAAAGCAACAGATCCTAGGGCACTTCCACTTATGGTCCTATAGCTTAGGGAAATTAAAATCAAAAAGACACAGCCACCCCAAAGTTTGGGACGGCTCTGTTTACAAGAACCTCGTTTACAGTGCAAGGTCAATATCGCAGAAAGCGAACAATGGATAAAGAAGTTGTGGTACTTACGTACAATGCAATATCACTCAGCAATGAAATCTATGTCATCAGGCCCGTAGCAGCATAATGAGTGGATTCAGGTATGATGATTCTAACTGAAATAAGTCACACAGAAAAAGAAACATCATAAGATATCACTAATACACGGAATGTAAACTTGGCTACACAGGAACTGAATTACAAAACAGAACAGGGTCTCAAATTTAGAAAACCAACTTATGCTTGCTTAAGGGGAAAGGTGAGTTGGGGTGCTGCATAAAACCAGAGATTGAAATGAGCACAGATAAAGTTCCTTAAGCCAAATATGGAATAGACAAGAGCTACTCCTTGCTCAACGAAATGGGCTCAACACCCCATATTAAACGCCTAAGAATGTACCTGACTAGTAAGTATCTTAAAACCTATGGATTGCTATGTCTCCGAAAGAGAATCAAGCGTGTGTACAGGGGCATAAACGCAGCAGTGATAGGATTGGAGAGGTTCGGTGAGCAAATGAAGACCCTTTGAAGTCATATTGCATGGTACCCATTCCACGGGTCTCAACTCTCCAGGTTGAAGGGATTCTTCCTTCAGCTAAAACATGCATGTGGAACCCAGAGTATGATCAACCGTGTGATCGGGAGACGTGTTCAAATATGTCTCAGTTTTCGACCCCTGGTACTCGGGTGCAACATTCCAGACGCTTTACTAACACTCTCCCGACTTGGAGAGTCAGTGCCTTTAACCTCCTGTTTGGCCCAGTTTGCAATTTCTGCGGAAGATGAACAGGAATAGGAGAACCAATGAGAGACTAGCTGGAGGTGTCTGGACGGGCAAATTTAACTCTCATTTGCCACCACGAAGAGGAATTAACCAAAGGCTCAGCGTGCCGTGCCGGAACCAGATTAGGGCCTGAAGCAATCCTGCGGTGTTGAGGCCAGCTCACAAGAAAGCGAGTTGAAGAAAGGAGCTCAGGGGCACTGTCATTCACAAACCTGCAGAGTTATGAATGACAGCTATCGTCCAAAAATATACTGAAGTAAGGCTGCCAAGAGGACTTGAAAGCGGGGCAGAATTGCAGGAAACCGATTTCAGGAGGTAGACTGGAATTGCATTTAAAGCAGAGGAAAAGAGGCAGAACGTCCACAATGATGCACTTGGCCAAAAAGGGCGTATGCGTTTTTTCCTGAATATATTCAGGAAAAAACGCATACGCCCTTTTTGGCCAACCAAGCAAGCTTGCAAAGAAATCTGCACTACAATGAAGTCTCACTTCCCCCCCGGTCAAAAGGGCCATCTGAAAAAAGTGTAAAATCCAGAAAGGCAGGACAGGCCATGGAGAACTGGGAGCCTTGTTATGCTGATGGGCGGGATGTAAATTGCCAAGAGCAACTCGGGAGAAGTGTATGGTGTTTCCTGAAACATCTAAAAAACAAAGCAACAGAGCCTAGGGCACTTCCACTTATGGACCTATAGCTTAGGGAAATTAAAATCAAAAAGACACAGCCACCCCAAAGTTTGGGACGGCTCTGTTTACAAGAACCTCGTTTACGGTGCAAGGTCAATATTGCAGAAAGCGAACAATTGATAAAGAAGTTGTGGTACTTACGTACAATGCAATATCACTCAGCAATGAAATCTATGTCATCAGGCCCGTAGCAGCATAATGAGTGAATTCAGGTATGATGATTCTAACTGAAATAAGTCACACAGAAAAAGAAACATCATAAGATATCACTAATACACGGAATGTAAACTTGGCTACACAGGAACTGAATTACAAAACAGAACAGGGTCTCAAATTTAGAAAACCAACTTATGCTTGCTTAAGGGGAAAGGTGAGTTGGGGTGCTGCATAAAACCAGAGATTGAAATGAGCACAGATAAAGTTCCTTAAGCCAAATATGGAATAGACAAGAGCTACTCCTTGCTCAATGAAATGGGCTCAACACCCCATACTAAATGCCTAAGAATGTACCTGACTAGTAAGTATCTTAAAACCTATGGATTGCTATGTCTCCGAAAGAGAATCAAGCGTGTGTACAGGGGCATAAACGCAGCAGTGATAGGATTGGAGAGGTTCGGTGAGCAAATGAAGACCCTTTGAAGTCATATTGCATGGTACCCATTCCACGGGTCTCAACTCTCCAGGTTGAAGGGATTCTTCCTTCAGCTAAAACATGCATGTGGAACCCAGAGTATGATCAACCGTGTGATCGGGAGACGTGTTCAAATATGTCTCAGTTTTCGACCCCTGGTACTCGGGTGCAACATTCCAGACGCTTTACTAACACTCTCCCGACTTGGAGAGTCAGTGCCTTTAACCTCCTGTTTGGCCCAGTTTGCAATTTCTGCGGAAGATGAACAGGAATAGGAGAACCAATGAGAGACTAGCTGGAGGTGTCTGGACGGGCAAATTTAACTCTCATTTGCCACCAGGAAGAGGAATTAACCAAAGGCTCAGCGTGCCGTGCCGGAACCAGATTAGGGCCTGAAGCAATCCTGCGGTGTTGCGGCCAGCTCACAAGAAAGCGAGTTGAAGAAAGGAGCTCAGGGGCACTGTCATTCACAAACCTGCAGAGTTATGAATGACAGATATCGTCCAAAAATATACTGAAGTAAGGCTGCCAAGAGGACTTGAAAGCGGGACAGAATTGCAGGAAACCGATTTCAGGAGGTAGACTGGAATTGCATTTAAAGCATAGGAAAAGAGGCAGAACGTCCACAATGATGCACTTGGCCAAAAAGGGCGTATGCGTTTTTCCCTGAATATATTCAGGGAAAAACGCATACGCCCTTTTTGGCCAACCAAGCAAGCTTGCAAAGAAATCTGCACTACAATGAAGTCTCACTGCCCCCCGGTCAAAAGGGCCATCTGAAAAAAGTGTAAAATCCAGAAAGGCAGGACAGGCCATGGAGAACTTGGATCATTGTTATGCTGATGGGCGGGATGTAAATTGCCAAGAGCCACTTGGGAGAAGTGTATGGTGTTTCCTGAAACATCTAAAAAACAAAGCAACAGAGCCTAGGGTACTGCCACTTATGGTCCTATAGCTTAGGGAAATTAAAATCAAAAAGACACAGCCACCGCAAAGTTTGGGACGGCTCTGTTTACAAGAACCTAGTTTACGGTACAAGTTCAATATCGCAGAAAGCGAAAAATGGATAAAGAAGTTGTGTTACTTACGTACAATGCAATATCACTCAGCAATGAAATCTATGTCATCAGGCCCGTAGCAGCATAATGAGTGGATTCAGGTATGATGATTCTAACTGAAATAAGTCACACAGAAAAAGAAACATCATAAGATATCACTAATACACGGAATGTAAACTTGGCTACACAGGAACTGAATTACAAAACAGAACAGGGTCTCAAATTTAGAAAACCAACTTATGCTTGCTTAAGGGGAAAGGTGAGTTGGGGTGCTGCATAAAACCAGAGATTGAAATGAGCACAGATAAAGTTCCTTAAGCCAAATATGGAATAGACAAGAGCTACTCCTTGCTCAACGAAATGGGCTCAACACCCCATATTAAACGCCTAAGAATGTACCTGACTAGTAAGTATCTTAAAACCTATGGATTGCTATGTCTCCGAAAGAGAATCAAGCGTGTGTACAGGGGCATAAACGCAGCAGTGATAGGATTGGAGAGGTTCGGTGAGCAAATGAAGACCCTTTGAAGTCATATTGCATGGTACCCATTCCACGGGTCTCAACTCTCCAGGTTGAAGGGATTCTTCCTTCAGCTAAAACATGCATGTGGAACCCAGAGTATGATCAACCGTGTGATCGGGAGACGTGTTCAAATATGTCTCACTTTTCGACCCCTGGTAGTCGGGGGCAACATTCCAGACGCTTTACTAACACTCTCCCAACTTGTAGAGTCAGTGCCTTTAACCTCCTGTTTGGCCCAGTTTGCAATTTCTGCGGAAGATGAACAGGAATAGGAGAACCAATGAGAGACTAGCTGGAGGTGTCTGGACGGGCAAATTTAACTCTCATTTGCCACCAGGAAGAGGAATTAACCAAAGGCTCAGCGTGCCGTGCCGGAACCGGATTAGGGCCTGAAGCAATCCTGCGGTGTTGCGGCCAGCTCACAAGAAAGCGAGTTGAAGAAAGGAGCTCAGGGGCACTGTAATTCACAAACCTGCAGAGTTATGAATGACAGCTATCGTCCAAAAATATACTTAAGTAAGGCTGCCAAGAGGACTTGAAAGCGGGGCAGAATTGCAGGAAACCGATTTCAGGAGGTAGAGTGGAATTGCTTGTAAAGCATAGGAAAAGAGGCAGAACGTCCACAATGATGCACTTGGCCAAAAAGGGCGTATGCGTTTTTTCCTGAATATATTCAGGAAAAAACGCATATGCCCTTTTTGGCCAACCAAGCAAGCTTGCAAAGGAAATCTGCACTACAATGAAGTCTCACTTCCCCCCGGTCAAAAGGGCCATCTGAAAAAAGTGTAAAATCCAGAAAGGCAGGACAGGCCATGGAGAACTGGGAGCCTTGTTATGCTGATGGGCGGGATGTAAATTGCCAAGAGCCACTCGGGAGAAGTGTATGGTGTTTCCTGAAACATCTAAAAAACAAAGCAACAGATCCTAGGGCACTTCCACTTATGGACCTATAGCTTAGGGAAATTAAAATCAAAAAGACACAGCCACCCCAAAGGTTGGGACGGCTCTGTTTACAAGAACCTGGTTTACAGTACAAGTTCAATATCGCAGAAAGCGAACAATGGATAAAGAAGTTGTGGTACTTACGTACAATGCAATATCACTCAACAATGAAATCTATGTCATCAGGCCCGTAGCAGCATAATGAGTGGATTCAGGTATGATGATTCTAACTGAAATAAGTCACACAGAAAAAGAAACATCATAAGATATCACTAATACACGGAATGTAAACTTGGCTACACAGGAACTGAATTACAAAACAGAACAGGGTCTCAAATTTAGAAAACCAACTTATGCTTGCTTAAGGGGAAAGGTGAGTTGGGGTGCTGCATAAAACCAGAGATTGAAATGAGCACAGATAAAGTTCCTTAAGCCAAATATGGAATAGACAAGAGCTACTCCTTGCTCAACGAAATGGGCTCAACACCCCATATTAAACGCCTAAGAATGTACCTGACTAGTAAGTATCTTAAAACCTATGGATTGCTATGTCTCCGAAAGAGAATCAAGCGTGTGTACAGGGGCATAAACGCAGCAGTGATAGGATTGGAGAGGTTCGGTGAGCAAATGAAGACCCTTTGAAGTCATATTGCATGGTACCCATTCCACGGGTCTCAACTCTCCAGGTTGAAGGGATTCTTCCTTCAGCTAAAACATGCATGTGGAACCCAGAGTATGATCAACCGTGTGATCGGGAGACGTGTTCAAATATGTCTCAGTTTTCGACCCCTGGTACTCGGGTGCAACATTCCAGACGCTTTACTAACACTCTCCCGACTTGGAGAGTCAGTGCCTTTAACCTCCTGTTTGGCCCAGTTTGCAATTTCTGCGGAAGATGAACAGGAATAGGAGAACCAATGAGAGACTAGCTGGAGGTGTCTGGACGGGCAAATTTAACTCTCATTTGCCACCAGGAAGAGGAATTAACCAAAGGCTCAGCGTGCCGTGCCGGAACCAGATTAGGGCCTGAAGCAATCCTGCGGTGTTGAGGCCAGCTCACAAGAAAGCGAGTTGAAGAAAGGAGCTCAGGGGCACTGTCATTCACAAACCTGCAGAGTTATGAATGACAGCTATCGTCCAAAAATATACTGAAGTAAGGCTGCCAAGAGGACTTGAAAGCGGGGCAGAATTGTAGGAAACCGATTTCAGGAGGTAGACTGGAATTGCATTTAAAGCATAGGAAAAGAGGCAGAACGTCCACAATGATGCACTTGGCCAAAAAGGGCGTATGCGTTTTTTCCTGAATATATTCAGGAAAAAACGCATACGCCCTTTTTGGCCAACCAAGCAAGCTTGCAAAGAAATCTGCACTACAATGAAGTCTCACTGCCCCCCGGTCAAAAGGGCCATCTGAAAAAAGTGTAAAATCCAGAAAGGCAGGACAGGCCATGGAGAACTTGGAGCCTTGTTATGCTGATGGGCGGGATGTAAATTGCCAAGAGCCACTCGGGAGAAGTGTATGGTGTTTCCTGAAACATCTAAAAAACAAAGCAACAGATCCTAGGGCACTTCCACTTATGGACCTATAGCTTAGGGAAATTAAAATCAAAAAGACACAGCCACCCCAAAGGTTGGGACGGCTCTGTTTACAAGAACCTGGTTTACAGTACAAGTTCAATATCGCAGAAAGCGAACAATGGATAAAGAAGTTGTGGTACTTACGTACAATGCAATATCACTCAACAATGAAATCTATGTCATCAGGCCCGTAGCAGCATAATGAGTGGATTCAGGTATGATGATTCTAACTGAAATAAGTCACACAGAAAAAGAAACATCATAAGATATCACTAATACACGGAATGTAAACTTGGCTACACAGGAACTGAATTACAAAACAGAACAGGGTCTCAAATTTAGAAAACCAACTTATGCTTGCTTAAGGGGAAAGGTGAGTTGGGGTGCTGCATAAAACCAGAGATTGAAATGAGCACAGATAAAGTTCCTTAAGCCAAATATGGAATAGACAAGAGCTACTCCTTGCTCAACGAAATGGGCTCAACACCCCATATTAAACGCCTAAGAATGTACCTGACTAGTAAGTATCTTAAAACCTATGGATTGCTATGTCTCCGAAAGAGAATCAAGCGTGTGTACAGGGGCATAAACGCAGCAGTGATAGGATTGGAGAGGTTCGGTGAGCAAATGAAGACCCTTTGAAGTCATATTGCATGGTACCCATTCCACGGGTCTCAACTCTCCAGGTTGAAGGGATTCTTCCTTCAGCTAAAACATGCATGTGGAACCCAGAGTATGATCAACCGTGTGATCGGGAGACGTGTTCAAATATGTCTCAGTTTTCGACCCCTGGTACTCGGGTGCAACATTCCAGACGCTTTACTAACACTCTCCCGACTTGGAGAGTCAGTGCCTTTAACCTCCTGTTTGGCCCAGTTTGCAATTTCTGCGGAAGATGAACAGGAATAGGAGAACCAATGAGAGACTAGCTGGAGGTGTCTGGACGGGCAAATTTAACTCTCATTTGCCACCACGAAGAGGAATTAACCAAAGGCTCAGCGTGCCGTGCCGGAACCAGATTAGGGCCTGAAGCAATCCTGCGGTGTTGAGGCCAGCTCACAAGAAAGCGAGTTGAAGAAAGGAGCTCAGGGGCACTGTCATTCACAAACCTGCAGAGTTATGAATGACAGCTATCGTCCAAAAATATACTGAAGTAAGGCTGCCAAGAGGACTTGAAAGCGGGGCAGAATTGTAGGAAACCGATTTCAGGAGGTAGACTGGAATTGCATTTAAAGCATAGGAAAAGAGGCAGAACGTCCACAATGATGCACTTGGCCAAAAAGGGCGTATGCGTTTTTTCCTGAATATATTCAGGAAAAAACGCATACGCCCTTTTTGGCCAACCAAGCAAGCTTGCAAAGAAATCTGCACTACAATGAAGTCTCACTTCCCCCCCGGTCAAAAGGGCCATCTGAAAAAAGTGTAAAATCCAGAAAGGCAGGACAGGCCATGGAGAACTGGGAGCCTTGTTATGCTGATGGGCGGGATGTAAATTGCCAAGAGCAACTCGGGAGAAGTGTATGGTGTTTCCTGAAACATCTAAAAAACAAAGCAACAGAGCCTAGGGCACTTCCACTTATGGACCTATAGCTTAGGGAAATTAAAATCAAAAAGACACAGCCACCCCAAAGTTTGGGACGGCTCTGTTTACAAGAACCTCGTTTACGGTGCAAGGTCAATATTGCAGAAAGTGAACAATTGATAAAGAAGTTGTGGTACTTACGTACAATGCAATATCACTCAGCAATGAAATCTATGTCATCAGGCCCGTAGCAGCATAATGAGTGGATTCAGGTATGATGATTCTAACTGAAATAAGTCACACAGAAAAAGAAACATCATAAGATATCACTAATACACGGAATGTAAACTTGGCTACACAGGAACTGAATTACAAAACAGAACAGGGTCTCAAATTTAGAAAACCAACTTATGCTTGCTTAAGGGGAAAGGTGAGTTGGGGTGCTGCATAAAACCAGAGATTGAAATGAGCACAGATAAAGTTCCTTAAGCCAAATATGGAATAGACAAGAGCTACTCCTTGCTCAACGAAATGGGCTCAACACCCCATATTAAACGCCTAAGAATGTACCTGACTAGTAAGTATCTTAAAACCTATGGATTGCTATGTCTCCGAAAGAGAATCAAGCGTGTGTACAGGGGCATAAACGCAGCAGTGATAGGATTGGAGAGGTTCGGTGAGCAAATGAAGACCCTTTGAAGTCATATTGCATGGTACCCATTCCACGGGTCTCAACTCTCCAGGTTGAAGGGATTCTTCCTTCAGCTAAAACATGCATGTGGAACCCAGAGTATGATCAACCGTGTGATCGGGAGACGTGTTCAAATATGTCTCAGTTTTCGAACCCTGGTACTCGGGTGCAACATTCCAGACGCTTTACTAACACTCTCCCGACTTGGAGAGTCAGTGCGTTTAACCTCCTGTTTGGCCCAGTTTGCAATTTCTGCGGAAGATGAACATGAATAGGAGAACCAATGAGAGACTAGCTGGAGGTGTCTGGACGGGCAAATTTAACTCTCATTTGCCACCAGGAAGAGGAATTAACCAAAGGCTCAGCGTGCCGTGCCGGAACCAGATTAGGGCCTGAAGCAATCCTGCGGTGTTGCGGCCAGCTCACAAGAAAGCGAGTTGAAGAAAGGAGCTCAGGGGCACTGTAATTCACAAACCTGCAGAGTTATGAATGACAGCTATCGTCCAAAAATATACTGAAGTAAGGCTGCCAAGAGGACTTGAAAGCGGGGCAGAATTGCAGGAAACCGATTTCAGGAGGTAGACTGGAATTGCATTTAAAGCATAGGAAAAGAGGCAGAACGTCCACAATGATGCACTTGGCCAAAAAGGGCGTATGCGTTTTTTCCTGAATATATTCAGGAAAAAACGCATACGCCCTTTTTGGCCAACCAAGCAAGCTTGCAAAGAAATCTGCACTACAATGAAGTCTCACTTCCCCCCCGGTCAAAAGGGCCATCTGAAAAAAGTGTAAAATCCAGAAAGGCAGGACAGGCCATGGAGAACTGGGAGCCTTGTTATGCTGATGGGCGGGATGTAAATTGCCAAGAGCAACTCGGGAGAAGTGTATGGTGTTTCCTGAAACATCTAAAAAACAAAGCAACAGAGCCTAGGGCACTTCCACTTATGGACCTATAGCTTAGGGAAATTAAAATCAAAAAGACACAGCCACCCCAAAGTTTGGGACGGCTCTGTTTACAAGAACCTCGTTTACGGTGCAAGGTCAATATCGCAGAAAGCGAACAATGGATAAAGAAGTTGTGGTACTTACGTACAATGCAATATCACTCAGCAATGAAATCTATGTCATCAGGCCCGTAGCAGCATAATGAGTGGATTCAGGTATGATGATTCTAACTGAAATAAGTCACACAGAAAAAGAAACATCATAAGATATCACTAATACACGGAATGTAAACTTGGCTACACAGGAACTGAATTACAAAACAGAACAGGGTCTCAAATTTAGAAAACCAACTTATGCTTGCTTAAGGGGAAAGGTGAGTTGGGGTGCTGCATAAAACCAGAGATTGAAATGAGCACAGATAAAGTTCCTTAAGCCAAATATGGAATAGACAAGAGCTACTCCTTGCTCAATGAAATGGGCTCAACACCCCATACTAAATGCCTAAGAATGTACCTGACTAGTAAGTATCTTAAAACCTATGGATTGCTATGTCTCCGAAAGAGAATCAAGCGTGTGTACAGGGGCATAAACGCAGCAGTGATAGGATTGGAGAGGTTCGGTGAGCAAATGAAGACCCTTTGAAATCATATTGCATGGTACCCATTCCAGGGGTCTCAACTCTCCAGGTTGAAGGGATTCTTCCTTCAGCTAAAACATGCATGTGGAACCCAGAGTATGATCAACCATGTGATCGGGAGACGTGTTCAAATATGTCTCAGTTTTCGACCCCTGGTACTCGGGTGCAACATTCCAGACGCTTTACTAACACTCTCCCGACTTGGAGAGTCAGTGCCTTTAACCTCCTGTTTGGCCCAGTTTGCAATTTCTGCGGAAGATGAACAGGAATAGGAGAACCAATGAGAGACTAGCTGGAGGTGTCTGGACGGGCAAATTGTACTCTCATTTCCCACCAGGAAGAGGAGTTAACCAAAGGCTCAGCGTGCCGTGCCGGAACCGGATTAGGGCCTGAAGCAATCCTGCGGTGTTGCGGCCAGCTCACAAGAAAGCGAGTTGAAGAAAGGAGCTCAGGGGCACTGTAATTCACAAACCTGCAGAGTTATGAATGACAGCTATCGTCCAAAAATATACTGAAGTAAGGCTGCCAAGAGGACTTGAAAGCGGGACAGAATTGCAGGAAACCGATTTCACGAGGTAGACTGGAATTGCATGTAAAGCATAGGAAAAGAGGCAGAACGTCCACAATGATGCACTTGGCCAAAAAGGGTGTATGCGTTTTTTCCTGAATATATTCAGGAAAAAACGCAAACGCCCTTTTTGGCCAACCAGCAAGCTTGCAAAGAAATCTGCACTACAATGAAGTCTCACTTCCCCCCCGGTCAAAAGGGCCATCTGAAAAAAGTGTAAAATCCAGAAAGGCAGGACAGGCCATGGAGAACTGGGAGCCTTGTTATGCTGATGGGCGGGATGTAAATTGCCAAGAGCAACTCGGGAGAAGTGTATGGTGTTTCCTGAAACATCTAAAAAACAAAGCAACAGAGCCTAGGGCACTTCCACTTATGGTCCTATAGCTTAGGGAAATTAAAATCAAAAAGACACAGCCACCCCAAATTTTGGGACGGCTCTGTTTACAAGAACCTCGTTTACAGTACAAGTTCAATATCGCAGAAAGCGAAAAATGGATAAAGAAGTTGTGGTACTTATGTACAATGCAATATCACTCAGCAATGAAATCTATGGCATCAGGCCCGTAGCAGCATA
The DNA here is from genome assembly GCF_949774975.1 of Lagenorhynchus albirostris. NCBI lineage: Eukaryota > Metazoa > Chordata > Mammalia > Artiodactyla > Delphinidae > Lagenorhynchus > Lagenorhynchus albirostris. Next base: position 60,324,958 of record NC_083098.1, on the reverse strand, counting down.
ATGAGTGGATTCAGGTATGATGATTCTAACTGAAATAAGTCACACAGAAAAAGAAACATCATAAGATATCACTAATACACGGAATGTAAACTTGGCTACACAGGAACTGAATTACAAAACAGAACAGGGTCTCAAATTTAGAAAACCAACTTATGCTTGCTTAAGGGGAAAGGTGAGTTGGGGTGCTGCATAAAACCAGAGATTGAAATGAGCACAGATAAAGTTCCTTAAGCCAAATATGGAATAGACAAGAGCTACTCCTTGCTCAACGAAATGGGCTCAACACCCCATATTAAACGCCTAAGAATGTACCTGACTAGTAAGTATCTTAAAACCTATGGATTGCTATGTCTCCGAAAGAGAATCAAGCGTGTGTACAGGGGCATAAACGCAGCAGTGATAGGATTGGAGAGGTTCGGTGAGCAAATGAAGACCCTTTGAAGTCATATTGCATGGTACCCATTCCACGGGTCTCAACTCTCCAGGTTGAAGGGATTCTTCCTTCAGCTAAAACATGCATGTGGAACCCAGAGTATGATCAACCGTGTGATCGGGAGACGTGTTCAAATATGTCTCAGTTTTCGACCCCTGGTACTCGGGTGCAACATTCCAGACGCTTTACTAACACTCTCCCGACTTGGAGAGTCAGTGCGTTTAACCTCCTGTTTGGCCCAGTTTGCAATTTCTGCGGAAGATGAACAGGAATAGGAGAACCAATGAGAGACTAGCTGGAGGTGTCTGGACGGGCAAATTTAACTCTCATTTGCCACCAGGAAGAGGAATTAACCAAAGGCTCAGCGTGCCGTGCCGGAACCAGATTAGGGCCTGAAGCAATCCTGCGGTGTTGAGGCCAGCTCACAAGAAAGCGAGTTGAAGAAAGGAGCTCAGGGGCACTGTAATTCACAAACCTGCAGAGTTATGAATGACAGCTATCGTCCAAAAATATACTGAAGTAAGGCTGCCAAGAGGACTTGAAAGCGGGGCAGAATTGCAGGAAACCGATTTCAGGAGGTAGAGTGGAATTGCATTTAAAGCATAGGAAAAGAGACAGAACGTCCACAATGATGCACTTGGCCAAAAACGGCGTATGCGTTTTTTCCTGAATATATTCAGGAAAAAACGCATACGCCCTTTTTGGCCAACCAAGCAAGTTGCAAAGAAATCTGCACTACAATGAAGTCTCACTTCCCCCCCGGTCAAAAGGGCCATCTGAAAAAAGTGTAAAATCCAGAAAGGCAGGACAGGCCATGGAGAACTGGGAGCCTTGTTATGCTGATGGGCGGGATGTAAATTGCCAAGAGCAACTCGGGAGAAGTGTATGGTGTTTCCTGAAACATCTAAAAAACAAAGCAACAGAGCCTAGGGCACTTCCACTTATGGTCCTATAGCTTAGGGAAATTAAAATCAAAAAGACACAGCCACCCCAAATTTTGGGACGGCTCTGTTTACAAGAACCTCGTTTACAGTGCAAGTTCAATATCGCAGAAAGCGAAAAATGGATAAAGAAGTTGTGGTACTTATGAACAATGCAATATCACTCAGCAATGAAATCTATGGCATCAGGCCCGTAGCAGCATAATGAGTGGATTCAGGTATGATGATTCTAACTGAAATAAGTCACACAGAAAAAGAAACATCATAAGATATCACTAATACACGGAATGTAAACTTGGCTACACAGGAACTGGATTACAAAACAGAACAGGGTCTCAAATTTAGAAAACCAACTTATGCTTGCTTAAGGGGAAAGGTGAGTTGGGGTGCTGCATAAAACCAGAGATTGAAATGAGCACAGATAAAGTTCCTTAAGCCAAATATGGAATAGACAAGAGCTACTTCTTGCTCAACGAAATGTGCTCAACACCCCATATTAAACGCCTAAGAATGTACCTGACTAGTAAGTATCTTAAAACCTATGGATTGCTATGTCTCCGAAAGAGAATCAAGTGTGTGTACAGGGGCATAAACGCAGCAGTGATAGGATTGGAGAGGTTCGGTGAGCAAATGAAGACCCTTTGAAGTCATATTGCATGGTACCCATTCCATGGTTCTCAACTCTCCAGGTTGAAGATATTCTTCCTTCAGCTAAAACATGCATGTGGAACCCAGAGTATGATCAACCGTGTGATCGGGAGACGTGTTCAAATATGTCTCAGTTTTCGACCCCTGGTACTCGGGTGCAACATTCCAGACGCTTTAGTAACACTGGGTGCAACATTCCAGACGCTTTACTAACACTCTCCCGACTTGGAGAGTCAGTGCCTTTAACCTCCTGTTTGGCCCAGTTTGCAATTTCTGCGGAAGATGAACAGCAATAAGAGAACCGATGAGAGACTAGCTGGAGGTGTCTGGACCCGCAAATTTAACTATCATTTGCCACCAGGAAGAGGAATTAACCAAAGGCTCAGCGTGCCGTGCCGGAACCAGATTAGGGCCTGAAGCAATCCTGCGGTGTTACGGCCAGCTCACAAGAAAGCGAGTTGAAGAAAGGAGCTCAGGGTCACTGTAATTCACAAACCTGCAGAGTTATAAATGACAGCTATCGTCCAAAAATATACTGAAGTAAGGCAGCCAAGAGGACTTGAAAGCGGGGCAGAATTGCAGGAAACCGATTTCAGGAGGTAGACTGGAATTGCATTTAAAGCATAGGAAAAGAGGCAGAACGTCCACAATGATGCACTTGGCCAAAAAGGGCGTATGCGTTTTTTCCTGAATATATTCAGGAAAAAAGGCATAAGCACTTTTTGGTCAACCAAGCAAGCTTGCAAAGGAAATCTGCACTACAATGAAGTCTCACTTCCCCCCGGTCAAAAGGGCCATCTGAAAAAAGTGTAAAATCCAGAAAGGCAGGACAGGCCATGGAGAACTGGGAGCCTTGTTATGCTGATGGGCGGGATGTAAATTGCCAACAGCCACTGGGGAGAAGTGTATGGTGTTTCCTGAAACATCTAAAAAACAAAGCACCAGAGCCTAGGGCACTTCCACTTATGGTCGTATAGCTTAGGGAAATTAAAATCAAAAAGACACAGCCACCCCAAAGTTTGGGACGGCTCTGTTTACAAGAACCTCGTTTACGGTACAAGTTCCATATCGCAGAAAGTGAACAATGGATAAAGAAGTTGTGGTACTTACGTACATTGCAATATCACTCAGCAATGAAATCTATGTCATCAGGCCCGTAGCAGCATAATGAGTGGATTCAGGTATGATGATTCTAACTGAAATAAGCCACACAGAAAAAGAAACATCATAAGATATCACTAATACACGGAATGTAAACTTGGCTACACAGGAACTGAATTACAAAACAGAACAGGGTCTCAAATTTAGAAAACCAACTTATGCTTGCTTAAGGGGAAAGGTGAGTTGGGGTGCTGCAGAAAACCAGAGATTGAAATGAGCACAGATAAAGTTCCTTAAGCCAAATATGGAATAGACAAGAGCTACTCCTTGCTCAACGAAATGGACTCAACACCCCATATTAAACGCCTAAGAATGTACCTGACTAGTAAGTATCTTAAAACCTATGGATTGCTATGTCTCCGAAAGAGAATCAAGCGTGTGTACAGGGGCATAAACGCAGCAGTGATAGGATTGGAGAGGTTCGGTGAGCAAATGAAGACCCTTTGAAGTCATATTGCATGGTACCCATTCCACGGGTCTCAACTCTCCAGGTTTAAGGGATTCTTCCTTCAGCTAAAACATGCATGTGGAACCCAGAGTATGATCAACCGTGTGATCGGGAGACTTGTTCAAATATGTCTCAGTTTTCGACCCTGGTACTCGGGTGCAACATTCCAGACGCTTTACTAACACTCTCCCGACTTGGAGAGTCAGTGCCTTTAACCTCCTGTTTGGCCCAGTTTGCAATTTCTGCGGAAGATGGACAGGAATAGGAGAACCAATAAGAGACTAGCTGGAGGTGTCTGGACGGGCAAATTTAACTCTCATTTGCCACCAGGAAGAGGAATTAACCAAAGGCTCAGCGTGCCGTCCCGGAACCGGATTAGGGCCTGAAGCAATCCTGCGGTGTTGCGGCCAGCTCACAAGAAAGCGAGTTGAAGAAAGGAGCTCAGGGGCACTGTGATTCACAAACCTGCAGAGTTATGAATGACAGATATCGTCCAAAAATATACTGAAGTAAGGCTGCCAAGAGGACTTGAAAGCGGGACAGAATTGCAGGAAACCGATTTCAGGAGGTAGACTGGAATTGCATTTAAAGCATAGGAAAAGAGGCAGAACGTCCACAATGATGCACTTGGCCAAAAAGGGCGTATGCGTTTTTTCCTGAATATATTCAGGAAAAAACGCATACACCCTTTTTGGCCAACCAAGCAAGCTTGCAAAGAAATCTGCACTACAATGAAGTCTCACTTCCCCCCGGTCAAAAGGGCCATCTGAAAAAAGTGTAAAATCCAGAAAGGCAGGACAGGCCATGGAGAACTGGGAGCCTTGTTATGCTGATGGGCGGGATGTAAATTGCCAACAGCCACTCGGGAGAAGTGTATGGTGTTTCCTGAAACATCTAAAAAACAAAGCAACAGAGCCTACGGCACTTCCACTTATGGTCCTATAGCTTAGGGAAATTAAAATCAAAAAGACACAGCCACCCCAAAGTTTGGGATGGCTCTGTTTACAAGAACCTCGTTTACGGTACAAGTTCAATATCAAAGAAAGCGAAAAATGGATAAAGAAGTTGTGGTAATTATGTACAATGCAATATCACTCAGCAATGAAATCTATGTCATCAGGCCCGTAGCAGCATAATGAGTGGATTCAGGTATGATGATTCTAACTGAAATAAGTCACACAGAAAAAGAAACATCATAAGATATCACTAATACACGGAATGTAAACTTGGCTACACAGGAACTGAATTACAAAACAGAACAGGGTCTCAAATTTAGAAAACCAACTTATGCTTGCTTAAGGGGAAAGGTGAGTTGGGGTGCTGCATAAAACCAGAGATTGAAATGAGCACAGATAAAGTTCCTTAAGCCAAATATGGAATAGACAAGAGCTACTCCTTGCTCAACGAAATGGGCTCAACACCCCATATTAAACGCCTAAGAATGTACCTGACTAGTAAGTATCTTAAAACCTATGGATTGCTATGTCTCCGAAAGAGAATCAAGCGTGTGTACAGGGGCATAAACGCAGCAGTGATAGGATTGGAGAGGTTCGGTGAGCAAATGAAGACCCTTTGAAGTCATATTGCATGGTACCCATTCCACGGGTCTCAACTCTCCAGGTTGAAGGGATTCTTCCTTCAGCTAAAACATGCATGTGGAACCCAGAGTATGATCAACCGTGTGATCGGGAGACGTGTTCAAATATGTCTCAGTTTTCGACCCCTGGTACTCGGGTGCAACATTCCAGACGCTTTACTAACACTCTCCCGACTTGGAGAGTCAGTGCCTTTAACCTCCTGTTTGGCCCAGTTTGCAATTTCTGCGGAAGATGAACAGGAATAGGAGAACCAATGAGAGACTAGCTGGAGGTGTCTGGACGGGCAAATTTAACTCTCATTTGCCACCAGGAAGAGGAATTAACCAAAGGCTCAGCGTGCCGTGCCGGAACCAGATTAGGGCCTGAAGCAATCCTGCGGTGTTGCGGCCAGCTCACAAGAAAGCGAGTTGAAGAAAGGAGCTCAGGGGCACTGTCATTCACAAACCTGCAGAGTTATGAATGACAGCTATCGTCCAAAAATATACTGAAGTAAGGCTGCCAAGAGGACTTGAAAGCGGGGCAGAATTGCAGGAAACCGATTTCAGGAGGTAGACTGGAATTGCATTTAAAGCATAGGAAAAGAGGCAGAACGTCCACAATGATGCACTTGGCCAAAAAGGGCGTATGCGTTTTTTCCTGAATATATTCAGGAAAAAACGCATACGCCCTTTTTGGCCAACCAAGCAAGCTTGCAAAGAAATCTGCACTACAATGAAGTCTCACTTCCCCCCCGTCAAAAGGGCCATCTGAAAAAAGTGTAAAATCCAGAAAGGCAGGACAGGCCATGGAGAACTGGGAGCCTTGTTATGCTGATGGGCGGGATGTAAATTGCCAAGAGCAACTCGGGAGAAGTGTATGGTGTTTCCTGAAACATCTAAAAAACAAAGCAACAGAGCCTAGGGCACTTCCACTTATGGACCTATAGCTTAGGGAAATTAAAATCAAAAAGACACAGCCACCCCAAAGTTTGGGACGGCTCTGTTTACAAGAACCTCGTTTACGGTGCAAGGTCAATATCGCAGAAAGCGAACAATGGATAAAGAAGTTGTGGTACTTACGTACAATGCAATATCACTCAGCAATGAAATCTATGTCATCAGGCCCGTAGCAGCATAATGAGTGGATTCAGGTATGATGATTCTAACTGAAATAAGTCACACAGAAAAAGAAACATCATAAGATATCACTACTACACGGAATGTAAACTTGGCTACACAGGAACTGAATTACAAAACAGAACAGGGTCTCAAATTTAGAAAACCAACTTATGCTTGCTTAAGGGGAAAGGTGAGTTGGGGTGCTGCATAAAACCAGAGATTGAAATGAGCACAGATAAAGTTCCTTAAGCCAAATATGGAATAGACAAGAGCTACTCCTTGCTCAATGAAATGGGCTCAACACCCCATACTAAATGCCTAAGAATGTACCTGACTAGTAAGTATCTTAAAACCTATGGATTGCTATGTCTCCGAAAGAGAATCAAGCGTGTGTACAGGGGCATAAACGCAGCAGTGATAGGATTGGAGAGGTTCGGTGAGCAAATGAAGACCCTTTGAAGTCATATTGCATGGTACCCATTCCAGGGGTCTCAACTCTCCAGGTTGAAGGGATTCTTCCTTCAGCTAAAACATGCATGTGGAACCCAGAGTATAATCAACCGTGTGATCGGGAGACGTGTTCAAATATGTCTCAGTTTTCGACCCCTGGTACTCGGGTGCAACATTCCAGACGCTTTACTAACACTCTCCCGACTTGGAGAGTCAGTGCCTTTAACCTCCTGTTTGGCCCAGTTTGCAATTTCTGCGGAAGATGAACAGGAATAGGAGAACCAATGAGAGACTAGCTGGAGGTGTCTGGACGGGCAAATTTAACTCTCATTTGCCACCAGGAAGAGGAATTAACCAAAGGCTCAGCGTGCCGTGCCGGAACCAGATTAGGGCCAGAAGCAATCCTGCGGTGTTGAGGCCAGCTCACAAGAAAGCGAGTTGAAGAAAGGAGCTCAGGGGCACTGTAATTCACAAACCTGCAGAGTTATGAATGACAGCTATCGTCCAAAAATATACTGAAGTAAGGCTGCCAAGAGGACTTGAAAGCGGGGCAGAATTGCAGGAAACCGATTTCAGGAGGTAGACTGGAATTGCATTTAAAGCATAGGAAAAGAGGCAGAACGTCCACAATGATGCACTTGGCCAAAAAGGGCGTATGCGTTTTTTCCTGAATATATTCAGGAAAAAACGCATACGCCCTTTTTGGCCAACCAAGCAAGCTTGCAAAGAAATCTGCACTACAATGAAGTCTCACTTCCCCCCCGGTCAAAAGGGCCATCTGAAAAAAGTGTAAAATCCAGAAAGGCAGGACAGGCCATGGAGAACTGAGAGCCTTGTTATGCTGATGGGCGGGATGTAAATTGCCAAGAGCAACTCGGGAGAAGTGTATGGTGTTTCCTGAAACATCTAAAAAACAAAGCAACAGAGCCTAGGGCACTTCCACTTATGGACCTATAGCTTAGGGAAATTAAAATCAAAAAGACACAGCCACCCCAAAGTTTGGGACGGCTCTGTTTACAAGAACCTCGTTTACGGTGCAAGGTCAATATCGCAGAAAGCGAACAATGGATAAAGAAGTTGTGGTACTTACGTACAATGCAATATCACTCAGCAATGAAATCTATGTCATCAGGCCCGTAGCAGCATAATGAGTGGATTCAGGTATGATGATTCTAACTGAAATAAGTCACACAGAAAAAGAAACATCATAAGATATCACTACTACACGGAATGTAAACTTGGCTACACAGGAACTGAATTACAAAACAGAACAGGGTCTCAAATTTAGAAAACCAACTTATGCTTGCTTAAGGGGAAAGGTGAGTTGGGGTGCTGCATAAAACCAGAGATTGAAATGAGCACAGATAAAGTTCCTTAAGCCAAATATGGAATAGACAAGAGCTACTCCTTGCTCAATGAAATGGGCTCAACACCCCATACTAAATGCCTAAGAATGTACCTGACTAGTAAGTATCTTAAAACCTGTGGATTGCTATGTCTCCGAAAGAGAATCAAGCATGTGTACAGGGGCATAAACGCAGCAGTGATAGGATTGGAGAGGTTCGGTGAGCAAATGAAGACCCTTTGAAATCATATTGCATGGTACCCATTCCACGGGTCTCAACTCTCCAGGTTGAAGGGATTCTTCGTTCAGCTAAAACATGCATGTGGAACCCAGAGTATGATCAACCGTGTGATCGGGAGACGTGTTCAAATATGTCTCAGTTTTCGACCCCTGGTACTCGGGTGCAACATTCCAGACGCTTTACTAACACTCTCCGACTTGTAGAGTCAGTGCCTTTAACCTCCTGTTTGGCCCAGTTTGCAATTTCTGCGGAAGATGAACAGGAATAGGAGAACCAATGAGAGACTAGCTGGAGGTGTCTGGACGGGCAAATTTAACTCTCATTTGCCACCAGGAAGAGGAATTAACCAAAGGCTCAGCGTGCCGTGCCGGAACCGGATTAGGGCCTGAAGCAATCCTGCGGTGTTGCGGCCAGCTCACAAGAAAGCGAGTTGAAGAAAGGAGCTCAGGGGCACTGTAATTCACAAACCTGCAGAGTTATGAATGACAGCTATCGTCCAAAAATATACTGAAGTAAGGCTGCCAAGAGGACTTGAAAGCGGGGCAGAATTGCAGGAAACCGATTTCAGGAGGTAGAGTGGAATTGCATTTAAAGCATAGGAAAAGAGGCAGAACGTCCACAATGATGCACTTGGCCAAAAAGGGCGTATGCGTTTTTTCCTGAATATATTCAGGAAAAAACGCATACGCCCTTTTTGGCCAACCAAGCAAGTTGCAAAGAAATCTGCACTACAATGAAGTCTCACTTCCCCCCGGTCAAAAGGGCCATCTGAAAAAAGTGTAAAATCCAGAAAGGCAGGACAGGCCATGGAGAACTGGGAGCCTTGTTATGCTGATGGGCGGGATGTAAATTGCCAACAGCCACTCTGGAGAAGAGTATGGTGTTTCTGAAACATCTAAAAACCAAAGCAACAGAGCCTAGGGCACTTCCACTTATGGTCCTAAAGCTTAGGGAAATTAAAATCAAAAAGACACAGCCACCCCAAATTTTGGGACGGCTCTGTTTACAAGAACCTCGTTTACAGTGCAAGTTCAATATCGCAGAAAGCGAAAAATGGATAAAGAAGTTGTGGTACTTATGAACAATGCAATATCACTCAGCAATGAAATCTATGGCATGAGGCCCGTAGCAGCATAATGAGTGGATTCAGGTATGATGATTCTAACTGAAATAAGTCACACAGAAAAAGAAACATCATAAGATATCACTAATACACGGAATGTAAACTTGGCTACACAGGAACTGGATTACAAAACAGAACAGGGTCTCAAATTTTGAAAACCAACTTATGCTTGCTTCAGGGGAAAGGTGAGTTGGGGTGCTGCATAAAACCAGAGATTGAAATGAGCACAGATAAAGTTCCTTAAGCCAAATATGGAATAGACAAGAGCTACTCCTTGCTCAACGAAATGGGCTCAACACCCCATATTAAACGCCTAAGAATGTACCTGACTAGTAAGTATCTTAAAACCTATGGATTGCTATGTCTCCGAAAGAGAATCAAGTGTGTGTACAGGGGCATAAACGCAGCAGTGATAGGATTGGAGAGGTTCGGTGAGCAAATGAAGACCCTTTGAAGTCATATTGCATGGTACCCATTCCATGGTTCTCAACTCTCCAGGTTGAAGGGATTCTTCCTTCAGCTAAAACATGCATGTGGAACCCAGAGTATGATCAACCGTGTGATCGGGAGACGTGTTCAAATATGTCTCAGTTTTCGACCCCTGGTACTCGGGTGCAACATTCCAGACGCTTTAGTAACACTGGGTGCAACATTCCAGACGCTTTACTAATACTCTCCCGACTTGGAGAGTCAGTGCCTTTAACCTCCTGTTTGGCCCAGTTTGCAATTTCTGCGGAAGATGAACAGCAATAAGAGAACCGATGAGAGACTAGCTGGAGGTGTCTGGACCCGCAAATTTAACTCTCATTTGCCACCAGGAAGAGGAATTAACCAAAGGCTCAGCGTGCCGTGCCGGCACCAGATTAGGGCCTGAAGCAATCCTGCGGTGTTGCGGCCAGCTCACAAGAAAGCGAGTTGAAGAAAGGAGCTCAGGGTCACTGTAATTCACAAACCTGCAGAGTTATAAATGACAGCTATCGTCCAAAAATATACTGAAGTAAGGCAGCCAAGAGGACTTGAAAGCGGGGCAGAATTGCAGGAAACCGATTTCAGGAGGTAGACTGGAATTGCATTTAAAGCATAGGAAAAGAGGCAGAACGTCCACAATGATGCACTTGGCCAAAAAGGGCGTATGCGTTTTTTCCTGAATATATTCAGGAAAAAAGGCATACGCACTTTTTGGTCAACCAAGCAAGCTTGCAAAGGAAATCTGCACTACAATGAAGTCTCACTTCCCCCCGGTCAAAAGGGCCATCTGAAAAAAGTGTAAAATCCAGAAAGGCAGGACAGGCCATGGAGAACTGGGAGCCTTGTTATGCTGATGGGCGGGATGTAAATTGCCAACAGCCACTGGGGAGAAGTGTATGGTGTTTCCTGAAACATCTAAAAAACAAAGCACCAAAGCCTAGGGCACTTCCACTTATGGTCGTATAGCTTAGGAAAATTAAAATCAAAAAGACACAGCCACCCCAAAGTTTGGGACGGCTCTGTTTACAAGAACCTCGTTTATGGTACAAGTTCCATATCGCAGAAAGTGAACAATGGATAAAGAAGTTGTGGTACTTACGTACACTGCAATATCACTCAGCAATGAAATCTATGTCATCAGGCCCGTAGCAGCATAATGAGTGGATTCAGGTATGATGATTCTAACTGAAATAAGTCACACAGAAAAAGAAACATCATAAGATATCACTAATACACGGAATGTAAACTTGGCTACACAGGAACTGAATTACAAAACAGAACAGGGTCTCAAATTTAGAAAACCAACTTATGCTTGCTTAAGGGGAAAGGTGAGTTGGGGTGCTGCATAAAACCAGAGATTGAAATGAGCACAGATAAAGTTCCTTAAGCCAAATATGGAATAGACAAGAGCTACTCCTTGCTCAACGAAATGGGCTCAACACCCCATATTAAACGCCTAAGAATGTACCTGACTAGTAAGTATCTTAAAACCTATGGATTGCTATGTCTCCGAAAGAGAATCAAGCGTGTGTACAGGGGCATAAACGCAGCAGTGATAGGATTGGAGAGGTTCGGTGAGCAAATGAAGACCCTTTGAAGTCATATTGCATGGTACCCATTCCACGGGTCTCAACTCTCCAGGTTTAAGGGATTCTTCCTTCAGCTAAAACATGCATGTGGAACCCAGAGTATGATCAACCGTGTGATCGGGAGACTTGTTCAAATATGTCTCAGTTTTCGACCCTGGTACTCGGGTGCAACATTCCAGACGCTTTACTAACACTCTTCCGACTTGGAGAGTCAGTGCCTTTAACCTCCTGTTTGGCCCAGTTTGCAATTTCTGCGGAAGATGAACAGGAATAGGGAGAACCCATGAGAGACTAGCTGGAGGTGTCTGGACGGGCAAATTTAACTCTCATTTCCAACCAGGAAGAGGAATTAACCAAAGGCTCAGCGTGCCGTGCCGGCACCAGATTAGGGCCTGAAGCAATCCTGCGGTGTTGCGGCCAGCTCACAAGAAAGCGAGTTGAAGAAAGGAGCTCAGGGGCACTGTAATTCACAAACCTGCAGAGTTATAAATGACAGCTATCGTCCAAAAATATACTGAAGAAAGGCTGCCAAGAAGACTTGAAAGCAGGGCACAATTGCAGGAAACCGATTTCAAGAGGTACACTGGAATTGCTTGTAAAGCATAGGAAAAGAGGCAGAACGTCCACAATGATGCACTTGGCCAAAAAGTGCGTATGCGTTTTTTCCTGAATATATTCAGGAAAAAAGGCATACGCCCTTTTTGGGCAACCAAGCAAGCTTGCAAAGGAAATCTGCACTACAATGAAGTCTCACTTCCCCCCGGTCAAAAGGGCCATCTGAAAAAAGTGTAAAATCCAGAAAGGCAGGACAGACCATGGAGAACTGGGAGCCTTGTTATGCTGATGGGCGGGATGTAAATTGCCAACAGCCACTCGGGAGAAGTGTATGGTGTTTCCTGAAACATCTAAAAAACAAAGCAACAGAGCCTAGGGCACTTCCACTTATGGTCCTAAAGCTTAGGGAAATTAAAATCAAAAAGACACAGCCACCCCAAAGTTTGGGACGGCTCTGTTTACAAGAACCTCGTTTACGGTACAAGTTCAATATCGCAGAAAGCGAAAAATGGATAAAGAAGTTGTGTTACTTACGTACAATGCAATATCACTCAGCAATGAAATCTATGTCATCAGGCCCGTAGCAGCATAATGAGTGGATTCAGGTATGATGATTCTAACTGAAATAAGTCACACAGAAAAAGAAACATCATAAGATATCACTAATACATGGAATGTAAACTTGGCTACACAGGAACTGAATTACGAAACAGAACAGGGTCTCAAATTTAGAAAACCAACTTATGCTTGCTTAAGGGGAAAGGTGAGTTGGGGTGCTGCATAAAACCAGAGATTGAAATGAGCACAGATAAAGTTCCTTAAGCCAAATATGGAATAGACAAGAGCTACTCCTTGCTCAAAGAAATGGGCTCAACACCCCATATTAAACGCCTAAGAATGTACCTGACTAGTAAGTATCTTAAAACCTATGGATTGCTATGTCTCCGAAAGAGAATCAAGCGTGTGTACAGGGGCATAAACGCAGCAGTGATAGGATTGGAGAGGTTCGGTGAGCAAATGAAGACCCTTTGAAGTCATATTGCATGGTACCCATTCCACGGGTCTCAACTCTCCAGGTTGAAGGGATTCTTCCTTCAGCTAAAACATGCATGTGGAACCCAGAGTATGATCAACCATGTGATCGGGAGACGTGTTCAAATATGTCTCAGTTTTCGACCCCTGGTACTCGGGTGCAACATTCCAGACGCTTTACTAACACTCTCCCGACTTGGAGAGTCAGTGCCTTTAACCTCCTGTTTGGCCCAGTTTGCAATTTCTGCGGAAGATGAACAGGAATAGGAGAACCAATGAGAGACTAGCTGGAGGTGTCTGGACGGGCAAATTTAACTCTCATTTGCCACCAGGAAGAGGAATTAACCAAAGGCTCAGCGTGCCGTGCCGGAACCGGATTAGGGCCTGAAGCAAAACTTCGGTGTTGCGGCCAGCTCACAAGAAAGCGAGTTGAAGAAAGGAGCTCAGGGGCACTGTAATTCACAAACCTGCAGAGTTATGAATGACAGCTATCGTCCAAAAATATACTGAAGTAAGGCTGCCAAGAGGACTTGAAAGCGGGACAGAATTGCAGGAACCCGATTTCAGGAGGTAGACTGGAATTGCATGTAAAGCATAGGAAAAGAGGCAGAACGTCCACAATGATGCACTTGGGCAAAAAGGGCGTATGCGTTTTTTCCTGAATATATTCAGGAAAAAACGCATACGCCCTTTTTGGCCAACCAAGCAAGCTTGCAAAGGAAATCTGCACTACAATGAAGTCTCACTTCCCCCCGGTCAAAAGGGCCATCTGAAAAAAGTGTAAAATCCAGAAAGGCAGGACAGGCCATGGAGAACTGGGAGCCTTGTTATGCTGATGGGCGGGATGTAAATTGCCAACAGCCACTCGGGAGAAGTGTATGGTGTTTCCTGAAACATCTAAAAAACAAAGCAACAGAGCCTAGGGCACTTCCACTTATGGTCCTATAGCTTAGGGAAATTAAAATCAAAAAGACACAGCCACCCCAAAGTTTGGGACGGCTCTGTTTACAAGAACATCGTTTACGGTGCAAGGTCAATATCGCAGAAAGCGAACAATGGATAAAGAAGTTGTGGTACTTACGTACAATGCAATATCACTCAGCAATGAAATCTATGTCATCAGGCCCGTAGCAGCATAATGAGTGGATTCAGGTATGATGATTCTAACTGAAATAAGTCACACAGAAAAAGAAACATCATAAGATATCACTAATACACGGAATGTAAACTTGGCTACACAGGAACTGAATTACAAAACAGAACAGGGTCTCAAATTTAGAAAACCAACTTATGCTTGCTTAAGGGGAAAGGTGAGTTGGGGTGCTGCATAAAACCAGAGATTGAAATGAGCACAGATAAAGTTCCTTAAGCCAAATATGGAATAGACAAGAGCTACTCCTTGCTCAACGAAATGGGCTCAACACCCCATATTAAACGCCTAAGAATGTACCTGACTAGTAAGTATCTTAAAACCTATGGATTGCTATGTCTCCAAAAGAGAATCAAGCGTGTGTACAGGGGCATAAACGCAGCAGTGATAGGATTGGAGAGGTTCGGTGAGCAAATGAAGACCCTTTGAAGTCATATTGCATGGTACCCATTCCAGGGGTCTCAACTCTCCAGATTTAAGGGATTCTTCCTTCAGCTAAAACATGCATGTGGAACCCAGAGTATGATCAACCGTGTGATCGGGAGACGTGTTCAAATATGTCTCAGTTTTCGACCCCTGGTACTCGGGTGCAACATTCCAGACGCTTTACTAACACTCTCCCGACTTGGAGAGTCAGTGTCTTTAACCTCCTGTTTGGCCCAGTTTGCAATTTCTGCGGAAGATGAACAGGAATAGGAGAACCAATGAGAGACTAGCTGGAGGTGTCTGGACGGGCAAATTTAACTCTCATTTGCCACCAGGAAGAGGAATTAACCAAAGGCTCAGCGTGCCGTGCCAGAACCAGATTAGGGCCTGAAGCAATCTTGCGGTGTTGCGGCCAGCTCACAAGAAAGCGAGTTGAAGAAAGGAGCTCAGGGGCACTGTAATTCACAAACCTGCAGAGTTATGAATGACAGCTATCGTCCAAAAATATACTGAAGTAAGGCTGCCAAGAGGACTTGAAAGCGGGGCAGAATTGCAGGAAACCGATTTCAGGAGGTAGAATGGAATTGCTTGTAAAGCATAGGAAAAGAGGCAGAACGTCCACAATGATGCACTTGGCCAAAAAGGGCGTATGCGTTTTTTCCTGAATATATTCAGGAAAAAACGCATACGCCGTTTTTGGCCAACCAAGCAAGCTTGCAAAGAAATCTGCACTACAATGAAGTCTCACTTCCCCCTGGTCAAAAGGGCCATCTGAAAAAAGTGTAAAATCCAGAAAGGCAGGACAGGCCATGGAGAACTGGGAGCCTTGTTATGCTGATGGGCGGGATGTAAATTGCCAAGAGCCACTCGGGAGAAGTGTACGGTGTTTCCTGAAACATCTAAAAAACAAAGCAACAGATCCTAGGGCACTTCCACTTATGGTCCTATAGCTTAGGGAAATTAAAATCAAAAAGACACAGCCACCCCAAATTTTGGGACGGCTCTGTTTACAAGAACCTCGTTTACAGTACAAGTTCAATATCGCAGAAAGCGAAAAATGGATAAAGAAGTTGTGGTAATTATGTACAATGCAATATCACTCAGCAATGAAATCTATGTCATCAGGCCCGTAGCAGCATAATGAGTGGATTCAGGTATGATGATTCTAACTGAAATAAGTCACACAGAAAAAGAAACATCATAAGATATCACTAATACACGGAATGTAAACTTGGCTACACAGGAACTGAATTACAAAACAGAACAGGGTCTCAAATGTAGAAAACCAACTTATGCTTGCTTAAGGGGAAAGGTGAGTTGGGGTGCTGCATAAAACCAGAGATTGAAATGAGCACAGATAAAGTTCCTTAAGCCAAATATGGAATAGACAAGAGCTACTCCTTGCTCAACGAAATGGGCTCAACACCCCATATTAAACGCCTAAGAATGTACCTGACTAGTAAGTATCTTAAAACCTATGGATTGCTATGTCTCCGAAAGAGAATCAAGCGTGTGTACAGGGGCATAAACGCAGCAGTGATAGGATTGGAGAGGTTCGGTGAGCAAATGAAGACCCTTTGAAGTCATATTGCATTGTACCCATTCCACGGGTCTCAACTCTCCAGGTTGAAGGGATTCTTCCTTCAGCTAAAACATGCATGTGGAACCCAGAGTATGATCAACCGTGTGATCGGGAGACTTGTTCA
Organism: Lagenorhynchus albirostris; assembly: GCF_949774975.1. NCBI lineage: Eukaryota > Metazoa > Chordata > Mammalia > Artiodactyla > Delphinidae > Lagenorhynchus > Lagenorhynchus albirostris. The sequence goes on along the minus strand of NC_083098.1, from coordinate 60,308,547 downwards.
AATATGTCTCAGTTTTCGACCCTGGTACTCGGGTGCAACATTCCAGACGCTTTACTAACACTCTTCCGACTTGGAAAGTCAGTGCCTTTAACCTCCTGTTTGGCCCAGTTTGCAATTTCTGCGGAAGATGAACAGGAATAGGGAGAACCCATGAGACACTAGCTGGAGGTGTCTGGACGGGCAAATTTAACTCTCATTTCCAACCAGGAAGAGGAATTAACCAAAGGCTCAGCGTGCCGTGCCGGAACCAGATTAGGGCCTGAAGCAATCCTGCGGTGTTGCGGCCAGCTCACAAGAAAGCGAGTTGAAGAAAGGAGCTCAGGGGCACTGTAATTCACAAACCTGCAGAGTTATAAATGACAGCTATCGTCCAAAAATATACTGAAGTAAGGCTGCCAAGAGGACTTGAAAGCGGGGCAGAATTGCAGGAAACCGATTTCAGGAGGTAGACTGGAATTGCATTTAAAGCATAGGAAAAGAGGCAGAACGTCCACAATGATGCACTTGGCCAAAAAGGGCGTATGCGTTTTTTCCTGAATATATTCAGGAAAAAACGCATACGCCCTTTTTGGCCAACCAAGCAAGCTTGCAAAGGAAATCTGCACTACCATGAACTCTCACTTCCCCCGGGTAAAAAGGGCCATCTGAAAAAAGTGTAAAATCCAGAAAGGCAGGACAGGCCATGGAGAACTGGGAGACTTGTTATGCTGATGGGTGGGATGAAAATTGCCAACAGCCACTCGGGAGAAGTGTATGGTGTTTCCTGAAACATCTAAAAAACAAAGCAACAGAGCCTAGGGCACTTCCACTTATGGTCCTATAGCTTAGGGAAATTAAAATCAAAAAGACACAGCCACCCCAAAGTTTGGGACGGCTCTGTTTACAAGAACCTGGTTTACGGTACAAGTTCAATATCGCAGAAAGCGAACAATGGATAAAGAAGTTGTGGTACTTACGTACAATGCAATATAACTCAGCAATGAAATCTATGTCATCAGGCCCGTAGCAGCATAATGAGTGGATTCAGGTATGATGATTCTAACTGAAATAAGTCACACAGAAAAAGAAACATCATAAGATATCACTAATACACGGAATGTAAACTTGGCTACACAGGAACTGAATTACAAAACAGAACAGGGTCTCAAATTTAGAAAACCAACTTATGCTTGCTTAAGGGGAAAGGTGAGTTGGGGTGCTGCATGAAACCAGAGATTGAAATGAGCACAGATAAAGTTCCTTAAGCCAAATATGGAATAGACAAGAGCTACTCCTTGCTCAACGAAATGGGCTCAACACCCCATATTAAACGCCTAAGAATGTACCTGACTAGTAAGTATCTTAAAACCTATGGATTGCTAGGTCTCCGAAAGAGAATCAAGCATGTGTACAGGGGCATAAACGCAGCAGTGATAGGATTGGAGAGGTTCGGTGAGCAAATGAAGACCCTTTGAAGTCATATTGCATGGTACCCATTCCACGGGTCTCAACTCTCCAGGTTGAAGGGATTCTTCCTTCAGCTAAAACATGCATGTGGAACCCAGAGTATGATCAACCGTGTGATCGGGAGACGTGTTCAAATATGTCTCAGTTTTCGACCCCTGGTACTCGGGTGCAACATTCCAGACGCTTTACTAACACTCTCCCGACCTGCAGAGTCAGTGCCTTTAACCTCCTGTTTGGACAAATTTGCAATTTCTGCGGAAGATGAACAGGAATAAGAGAACCGATGAGAGACTAGCTGGAGGTGTCTGGTCGGGCAAATTTAACTCTCATTTGCCACCAGGAAGAGGAATTAACCTAAGGCTCAGCGTGCCGTGCCGACACCAGATTAGGGACTGAAGCAATCCTGCGGTGTTGCGGCCAGCTCACAAGAAAGCGAGTTGAAGAAAGGAGCTCAGGGGCACTGTAATTCACAAACCTGCAGAGTTATAAATGCCAGCTATCGTCCAAAAATATACTGAAGTAAGGCAGCCAAGAGGACTTGAAAGCGGGGCAGAATTGCAGGAAACCGATTTCAGGAGGTAGACTGGAATTGCATTTAAAGCATAGGAAAAGAGGCAGAACGTCCACAATGATGCACTTGGCCAAAAAGGGCGTATGCGTTTTTTCCTGAATATATTCAGGAAAAAACGCATACGCCCTTTTTGGCCAACCAAGCAAGCTTGCAAAGGAAATCTGCACTACAATGAAGTCTCACTTCCCCCTGGTCAAAAGGGACATCTGAAAAAAGTGTAAAATCCAGAAAGGCAGGACAGGCCATGGAGAACTGGGAGCCTTGTTATGCTGATGGGCGGGATGTAAATTGCCAACTGCCACTGGGGAGAAGTGTATGGTGTTTCCTGAAACATCTAAAAAACAAAGCACCAGAGCCTAGGGCACTTCCACTTATGGTCCTATAGCTTAGGGAAATTAAAATCAAATAGACACAGCCACCCCAAAGTTTGGGATGGCTCTGTTTACAAGAACCTCGTTTACGGTACAAGTTCAATATCGCAGAAAGCAAAAAATGGATAAAGAAGTTGTGGTACTTACGTACAAAGCAATATCACTCAGCAATGAAATCTATGTCATCAGGCCCGTAGCAGCATAATGACTGGATTCAGGTATGATGATTCTAACTGAAATAAGTCACACAGAAAAAGAAACATCATAAGCTATCACTAATACACGGAATGTACACATGGCTACACAGGAACTGAATTACAAAACAGAACAGGGTCTCAAATTTAGAAAACCAACTTATGCTTCCTTAAGGGGAAAGGTGAGTTGGGGTGCTGCATAAAACCGGAGATTGAAATGAGCACAGATAAAGTTCCTTAAGCCAAATATGTAATAGACAAGAGCTACTCCTTGCTCAACGAAATGGGCTCAACACCCCATATTAAACGCCTAAGAATGTACCTGACTAGTAAGTATCTTAAAACCTATGGATTGCTATGTCTCCAAAAGAGAATAAAGTGTGTGTACAGGGGCATAAACGCAACAGTGATAGGATTGGAGATGTTCGGTGTGCAAATGAAGACCCTTTGAAGTCATATTGCATGGTACCCATTCCACGGGTCTCAACTCTCCAGGTTGAAGGGATTCTTCCTTCAGCTAAAACATACATGTGGAACCCAGAGTATGATCAACCGTGGGATCGGGAGACGTGTTCAAATATGTCTCAGTTTTCGACCCCTGCTACTCGGGTGCAACATTCCAGACGCTTTAGTAACACTCTCCCGACTTGGAGAGTCAGTGCCTTTAACCTCCTGTTTGGCCCAGTTTGCAATTTCTGCGGAAGATGAACAGCAATAGGAGAACCGATGAGAGACTAGCTGGAGGTGTCTGGACGGGCAAATTTAACTCTCATTTCCCACCAGGAAGAAGAATTAACCAAAGGTTCAGCGTGCCGTGCCGGCACCAGATTAGGGCCTGAAGCAATCCTGCGGTGTTGCGGCCAGCTCACAAGAAAGCGAGTTGAAGAAAGGAGCTCATGGGCACTGTCATTCACAAACCTGCAGAGTTATAAATGACAGCTATCGTCCAAAAATATACTGAAGTAAGGCTGCCAAGAGGACATGAAAGCGGGGCAGAATTGCAGGAAACCGATTTCAGGAGGTAGACTGGAATTGCATTGAAAGCATAGGAAAAGAGGCAGAACGTCCACAATGATGCACTTGGCCAAAAAGGGCGTATGCGTTTTTTCCTGAATATATTCAGGAAAAAACGCATATGCCCTTTTTGGCCAACCAAGCAAGCTTGCAAAGGAAATCTGCACTACAATGAAGTCTCACTTCCCCCCGGTCAAAAGGGCCATCTGAAAAAAGTGTAAAATCCAGAAAGGCAGGACAAGCCATGGAGAACTGGGAGCCTTGTTATGCTGATGGGCGGGATGTAAATTGCCAACAGCCACTGGGGAGAAGTGTATGGTGTTTCCTGAAACATCTAAAAAACAAAGCACCAGAGCCTAGGGCACTTCCACTTATGGTCCTATAGTTTAGGGAAATTAAAATCAAAAAGACACAGCCACCCCAAAGTTTGGGACGGCTCTGTTTACAAGAACCTCGTTTACCGTACAAGGTCAATATCGCAGAAAGCGAAAAATGGATAAAGAAGTTGTGGTACTTACGTACAAAGCAATATCACTCAGCAATGAAATCTATGTCATCAGGCCCGTAGCAGCATAATGAGTGGATTCAGGTATGATGATTCTAACTGAAATAAGTCACACAGAAAAAGAAACAGCATAAGATATCACTAATACACGGAATGTAAACATGGCTACACAGGAACTGAATTACAAAACAGAACAGGGTCTCAAATTTAGAAAGCCAACTTATGCTTGCTTAACGGGAAAGGTGAGATGGGGTGCTGCATAAAACCAGAGATTGAAATGAGCACAGATAAAGTTCCTTACACCAAATATGTAATAGACAAGAGCTACTCCTTGCTCAACGAAATGGACTCAACACCCCATATTAAACGCCTAAGAATATACCTGACTAGTAAGTATCTTAAAACCTATGGATTGCTATGTCTCCGAAAGAGAATCAAGCGTGTGTACAGGGGCATAAACGCAGCAGTGATAGGATTGGAGAGGTTCGGTGAGCAAATGAAGACCCTTTGAAGTCATATTGCATGGTACCCATTCCACGGGTCTCAACTCCCCAGGTTGAAGGGATTCTTCCTTCAGCTAAAACATGCATGTGGAACCCAGAGTATGATCAACCATGTGATCGGGAGACGTGTTCAAATATGTCTCAGTTTTCACCCCTGGTACTCGGGTGCAACATTCCAGATGCTTTACTAACACTCTCCCGACTTTGAGAGTCAGTGCCTTTAACCTCCTGTTTGGCCAAGTTTGCAATTTCTGCGGAAGATCAACAGGGATAGGGAGAACCCATGAGAGACTAGCTGGAGGTGTCTGGACGGTCAAATTTAACTCTCATTTGCCACCAGGAAGAGGAATTAACCAAAGGCTCAGCGTGCCGTGCCGGAAGCAGATTAGGGCCTGAAGCAATCCTGCCGTGTTGCGGCCAGCTCACAAGAAAGCGAGTTGAAGAAAGGAGCTCAGGGGCACTGTAATTCACAAACCTGCAGAGTTATAAATGACAGCTATCGTCCAAAAATATACTGAAGTAAGGCTGCCAAGAGGAGTTGAAAGCGGGGCAGAATTGCAGGAAACCGATTTCAGGAGGTAAACTGGAATTGCATTTAAAGCATAGGAAAAGAGGCAGAACGTCCACAATGTTGCACTTGGCCAAAAAGGGCGTATGCGGTTTTTCCTGAATATATTCAGGAAAAAACGCATACGCCCTTTTTGGCCAACCAAGCAAGCTTGCAAAGGAAATCTGCACTACAATGAAGTCTCACTTCCCCCCGGTCAAAAGGGCCATCTGAAAAAAGTGTAAAATCCAGAAAGGCAGGACAGGCCATGGAGAACTGGGAGCCTTGTTATGCTGATGGGCGGGATGTAAATTGCCAACAGCCACTCTGGAGAAGTGTATGGTGTTTCCTGAAACATCTAAAAAACAAAGCAACAGAGCCTAGGGCACTTCCACTTATGGTCCTATAGCTTAGGGAAATTAAAATCAAAAAGACACAGCCACTGCAAAGTTTGGGACGGCTCTGTTTACAAGAACCTCGTTTACGGTGCAAGGTCAATATCGCAGAAAGTAAAAAATGGATAATGAAGTTGTGGTACTTACGTACAATGCAATATCACTCAGCAATGAAATCTATGTCATCAGGCCCGTAGCAGCATAATGAGTGGATTCAGGTATGATGATTCTAACTGAAATAAGTCACACAGAAAAAGAAACATCATAAGATATCACTAATACACGGAATGTAAACATGGCTACACAGGAACAGAATTACAACACAGAACAGGGTCTCAAATTTAGAAAACCAACTTATGCTTCCTTAAGGGGAAAGGTGAGTTGGGGTGCTGCATAAAACCGGAGATTGAAATGAGCACAGATAAAGTTCCTTAAGCCAAATATGGAATAGACAAGAGCTACTCCTTGCTCAACGAAATGGGCTCAACACCCCATATTAAACGCCTAAGAATATACCTGACTAGTAAGTATCTTAAAACCTATGGATTGCTATGTCTCCGAAAGAGAATCAAGGGTGGGTACTGGGGCATAAACGCAGCAGTGATAGGATTGGAGAGGTTCGGTTAGCAAATGAAGACCCTTTGAAGTCATATTGCATGGTACCCATTCCACGGGTCTCAACTCCCCAGGTTGAAGGGATTCTTCCTTCAGCTAGAACATGCATGTGGAACCCAGAGTATGATCAACCGTGTGATCGGGAGACGTGTTCAAATATGTCTCAGTTTTCGACCCCTGGTACTCGGGTGCAACATTCCAGACGCTTTACTAACACTCTCCCGACTTTGAGAGTCAGTGCCTTTAACCTCCTGTTTGGCCAAGTTTGCAATTTCTGCGGAAGATGAACAGGAATAGGGAGAACCCATGAGAGACTAGCTGGAGGTGTCTGGACGGGCAAATTTAACTCTCATTTGCCACCAGGAAGAGGAATTAAACAAAGGCTCAGGGTGCCGTGCCGGAAGCAGATTAGGGCCTGAAGCAATCCTGCGGTGTTGCGGCCAGCTCACAAGAAAGCGAGTTGAAGAAAGGAGCTCAGGGGCACTGTAATTCACAAACCTGCAGAGTTATAAATGACAGCTATCGTCCAAAAATATACTGAAGTAAGGCTGCCAAGAGGAGTTGAAAGCGGGGCACAATTGCAGGAAACCGATTTCAGGAGGTAAACTGGAATTGCATTTAAAGCATAGGAAAAGAGGCAGAACGTACACAATGTTGCACTTGGCCAAAAAGGGCGTATGCGGTTTTTCCTGAATATATTCAGGAAAAAACGCATACGCCCTTTTTGGCCAACCAAGCAAGCTTGCAAAGGAAATCTGCACTACAATGAAGTCTCACTTCCCCCAGGTCAAAAGGGCCATCTGAAAAAAGTGTAAAATCCAGAAAGGCAGGACAGGCCATGGAGAACTGGGAGCCTTGTTATGCTGATGGGTGGGATGTAAATTGCCAACAGCCACTCTGGAGAAGTGTATGGTGTTTCCTGAAACATCTAAAAACCAAAGCAACAGAGCCTAGGGCACTTCCACTTATGGTCCTATAGCTTAGGGAAATTAAAATCAAAAAGACACAGCCACCGCAAAGTTTGGGACGGCTCTGTTTACAAGAACCTAGTTTTCGGTACAAGTTAAATATCGCAGAAAGTGAAAAATGGATAAAGAAGTTGTGGTACTTACGTACAATGCAATATCACTCAGCAATGAAATCTATGTCATCAGGCCCGTAGCAGCATAATGAGTGGATTCAGGTATGATGATTCTAACTGAAATAAGTCACACAGAAAAAGAAACATCATAAGATATCACTAATACACGGAATGTAAACATGGCTACACAGGAACTGAATTACAAAACAGAACAGGGTCTCAAATTTAGAAAACCAACTTATGCTTGCTTAAGGGGAAAGGTGAGTTGGGGTGCTGCATGAAACCAGAGATTAAAATGAGCACAGATAAAGTTCCTTAAGCCAAATATGGAATAGACAAGAGCTACTCCTTGCTCAACGAAATGGGCTCAACACCCCATATGAAACGCCTAAGAATGTACCTGACTAGTAAGTATCTTAAAACCTATGGATTGCTATGTCTCCGAAAGAGAATCAAGCGTGTGTACAGGGGCATAAACGCAGCAGTGATAGGATTGGAGAGGTTCGGTGAGCAAATGAAGACCCTTTGAAGTCATATTGCATGGTACCCATTCCACGGGTCTCAACTCTCCAGGTTGAAGGGATTCTTCCTTCAGCTAAAACATCCATGTGGAACCCAGAGTATGATCAACCGTGTGATCGGGAGACGTGTTCAAATATGTCTCAGTTTTCGACCCCTGGTACTCGGGTGCAACATTCCAGACGCTTTACTAACACTCTCCCGACTTGTAGAGTCAGTGCCTTTAACCTCCTGTTTGGCCCAGTTTGCAGTTTCTGCGGAAGATGAACAGGAATAGGAGAACCAATGAGAGACTAGCTGGAGGTGTCTGGACGGGCAAATTTAACTCTCATTTGCCACCAGGAAGAGGAGTTAACCAAAGGCTCAGCGTGCCGTGCCGGAACCGGATTAGGGCCTGAAGCAATCCTGCGGTGTTGCGGCCAGCTCACAAGAAAGCGAGTTGAAGAAAGGAGCTCAGGGGCACTGTAATTCACAAACCTGCAGAGTTATGAATGACAGCTATCGTCCAAAAATATACTGTAGTAAGGCTGCCAAGAGGACTTGAAAGTGGGGCAGAATTGCAGGAAACCGATTTCAGGAGGTAGACTGGAATTGCATTTAAAGCATAGGAAAAGAGGCAGAACGTCCACAATGATGCACTTGGCCAAAAAGTGCGTATGCGTTTTTTCCTGAATATATTCAGGAAAAAACGCATACGCCCTTTTTGGCCAACCAAGCAAGCTTGCAAAGAAATCTGCACTACAATGAAGCCTCACTTCCCCCGGTCAAAAGGGCCATCTGAAAAAAGTGTAAAATCCAGAAAGGCAGGACAGGCCATGGAGAACTGGGAGCCTTGTTATGCTGATGGGCGGGATGTAAATTGCCAACAGCCACTGGGGAGAAGTGCATGGTGTTTCCTGAAACATCTAAAAAACAAAGCAACAGAGCCTAGGGCACTGCCACTTATGGTCCTATAGCTTAGGGAAATTAAAATCAAAAAGACACAGCCACCCCAAAGTTTGGGACGGCTCTGTTTACAAGAACCTCATTTACGGTACAAGTTCAATATCAAAGAAAGCGAAAAATGGATAAAGAAGTTGTGGTACTTACGTACAATGCAATATCACTCAGCAATGAAATCTATGTCATCAGGCCCGTAGCAGCATAATGAGTGGATTCAGGTATGATGATTCTAACTGAAATAAGTCACACAGAAAAAGAAACATCATAAGATATCACTAGTACACGGAATGTAAACTTGGTTACACAGGAACTGAATTACAAAACAGAACAGGGTCTCAAATGTAGAAAACCAACTTATGCTTGCTTAAGGGGAAAGGTGAGTTGGGGTGCTGCATAAAACCAGAGATTGAAATGAGCACAGATAAAGTTCCTTAAGCCAAATATGGAATAGACAAGAGCTACTCCTTGCTCAACGAAATGGGCTCAACACCCCATATTAAACGCCTAAGAATGTACCTGACTAGTAAGTATCTTAAAACCTATGGATTGCTATGTCTCCGAAAGAGAATCAAGCGTGTGTACAGGGGCATAAACGCAGCAGTGATAGGATTGGAGAGGTTCGGTGAGCAAATGAAGACCCTTTGAAGTCATATTGCATGGTACCCATTCCACGGGTCTCAACTCTCCAGGTTTAAGGGGTTCTTCCTTCAGCTAAAACATGCATGTGGAACCCAGAGTATGATCAACCGTGTGATCGGGAGACGTGTTCAAATATGTCTCAGTTTTCGACCCCTGGTACTCGGGTGCAACATTCCAGACGCTTTACTAACACTCTCCCGACTTGTAGAGTCAGTGCCTTTAACCTCCTGTTTGGCCCAGTTTGCAATTTCTGCGGAAGATGAACAGGAATAGGAGAACCAATGAGAGACTAGCTGGAGTTGTCTGGACGGGCAAATTTAACTCTCATTTGCCACCAGGAAGAGGAGTTAACCAAAGGCTCAGCGTGCCGTGCCGGAACCGGATTAGGGCCTGAAGCAATCCTGCGGTGTTGCGGCCAGCTCACAAGAAAGCGAGTTGAAGAAAGGAGCTCAGGGGCACTGTAATTCACAAACCTGCAGAGTTATGAATGACAGCTATCGTCCAAAAATATACTGAAGTAAGGCTGCCAAGAGGACTTGAAAGCGGGGCAGAATTGCAGGAAACCGATTTCAGGAGGTAGACTGGAATTGCATTTAAAGCATAGGAAAAGAGGCAGAACGTCCACAATGATGCACTTGGCCAAAAAGGGCGTATGCGTTTTTTCCTGAATATATTCAGGAAAAAACGCATACGCCCTTTTTGGCCAACCAAGCAAGCTTGCAAAGAAATCTGCACTACAATGAAGTCTCACTTCCCCCCGGTCAAAAGGGCCATCTGAAAAAAGTGTAAAATCCAGAAAGGCAGGACAGGCCATGGAGAACTGGGAGCATTGTTATGCTGATGGGCGGGATGTAAATTGCCAACAGCCACTTGGGAGAAGTGTATGGTGTTTCCTGAAACATCTAAAAGCCAAAGCAACAGAGCCTAGGGCACTTCCACTTATGGTCCTAAAGCTTAGGGAAATTAAAATCAAAAGGACACAGCCACGCCAAAGTTTGGGACGGCTCTGTTTACAAGAACCTCGTTTACGGTACAAGTTCAATATCAAAGAAAGCGAAAAATGGATAAAGAAGTTGTGGTACTTACGTACAATGCAATATCACTCAGCAATGAAATCTATGTCATCAGGCCCGTAGCAGCATAATGAGTGGATTCAGGTATGATGATTCTAACTGAAATAAGTCACACAGAAAAAGAAACATCATAAGATATCACTAGTACACGGAATGTAAACTTGGTTACACAGGAACTGAATTACAAAACAGAACAGGGTCTCAAATTTAGAAAACCAACTTATGCTTGCTTAAGGGGAAAGGTGAGTTGGGGTGCTGCATAAAACCAGAGATTGAAATGAGCACAGATAAAGTTCCTTAAGCCAAATATGGAATAGACAAGAGCTACTCCTTGCTCAACGAAATGGGCTCAACACCCCATATTAAACGCCTAAGAATGTACCTGACTAGTAAGTATCTTAAAACCTATGGATTGCTATGTCTCTGAAAGAGAATCAAGCGTGTGTACAGGGGCATAAACGCAGCAGTGATAGGATTGGAGAGGTTCGGTGAGCAAATGAAGACCCTTTGAAGTCATATTGCATGGTACCCATTCCACGGGTCTCAACTCTCCAGGTTTAAGGGGTTCTTCCTTCAGCTAAAACATGCATGTGGAACCCAGAGTATGATCAACCGTGTGATCGGGAGACGCGTTCAAATATGTCTCAGTGTTCGACCCCTGGTACTCGGGTGCAACATTCCAGACGCTTTACTAACACTCTCCCGACTTGGAGAGTCAGTGCCTTTAACCTCCTGTTTGGCCCAGTTTGCAATTTCTGCGGAAGAGGAACAGGAATAGGAGAACCAATGAGAGACTAGCTGGAGGTGTCTGGACGGGCAAATTTAACTCTCATTTGCCACCAGGAAGAGGAGTTAACCAAAGGCTCAGCGTGCCGTGCCGGAACCGGATTAGGGCCTGAAGCAATCCTGCGGTGTTGCGGCCAGCTCACAAGAAAGCGAGTTGAAGAAAGGAGCTCAGGGGCACTGTAATTCACAAACCTGCAGAGTTATGAATGACAGCTATCGTCCAAAAATATACTGAAGTAAGGCTGCCAAGAGGACTTGAATGCGGGACAGAATTGCAGGAAACCGATTTCAGGAGGTAGACTGGAATTGCATTTAAAGCATAGGAAAAGAGGCAGAACGTCCACAATGATGCACTTGGCCAAAAAGGGCGTATGCGTTTTTTGTGAATATATTCAGGAAAAAATGCATACGCCCTTTTTGGCCAACCAAGCAAGCTTGCAAAGAAATCTGCACTACAATGAAGTCTCACTTCCCCCCGGTCAAAAGGGCCATCTGAAAAAAGTGTAAAATCCAGAAAGGCAGGACAGGCCATGGAGAACTGGGAGCCTTGTTATGCTGATGGGCGGGATGTAAATTGCCAACAGCCACTCGGGAGAAGTGTATGGTGTTTCCTGAAACATCTAAAAAACAAAGCAACAGAGCCTAGGGCACTACCACTTATGGTCCTATAGCTTAGGGAAATTAAAATCAAAAAGACACAGCCACCCCAAAGTTTGGGACGGCTCTGTTTACAAGAACCTCGTTTACGGTACAAGTTCAATATCAAAGAAAGCGAAAAATGGATAAAGAAGTTGTGGTACTTACGTACAATGCAATATCACTCAGCAATGAAATCTATGTCATCAGGCCCGTAGCAGCATAATGAGTGGATTCAGGTATGATGATTCTAACTGAAATAAGTCACACAGAAAAAGAAACATCATAAGATATCACTAGTACACGGAATGTAAACTTGGTTACACAGGAACTGAATTACAAAACAGAACAGGGTCTCAAATGTAGAAAACCAACTTATGCTTGCTTAAGGGGAAAGGTGAGTTGGGGTGCTGCATAAAACCAGAGATTGAAATGAGCACAGATAAAGTTCCTTAAGCCAAATATGTAATAGACAAGAGCTACTCCTTGCTCAACGAAATGGGCTCAACACCCCATATTAAACGCCTAAGAATGTACCTGACTATTAAGTATCTTAAAACCTATGGATTGCTATGTCTCCGAAAGAGAATCAAGCGTGTGTACAGGGGCATAAACGCAGCAGTGATAGGATTGGAGAGGTTCGGTGAGCAAATGAAGACCCTTTGAAGTCATATTGCATGGTACCCATTCCACGGGTCTCAACTCTCCAGGTTTAAGGGGTTCTTCCTTCAGCTAAAACATGCATGTGGAACCCAGAGTATGATCAACCGTGTGATCGGGAGACGTGTTCAAATATGTCTCAGTTTTCGACCCCTGGTACTCGGGTGCAACATTCCAGACGCTTTACTAACACTCTCCCGACTTGGAGAGTCAGTGCCTTTAACCTCCTGTTTGGCCCAGTTTGCAATTTCTGCGGAAGATGAACAGGAATAGGGAGAACCAATGAGAGACTAGCTGGAGGTGTCTGGACGGGCAAATTTAACTCTCATTTGCCACCAGGAAGAGGAGTTAACCAAAGGCTCAGCGTGCCGTGCCGGAACCGGATTAGGGCCTGAAGCAATCCTGCGGTGTTGCGGCCAGCTCACAAGAAAGCGAGTTGAAGAAAGGAGCTCAGGGGCACTGTAATTCACAAACCTGCAGAGTTATGAATGACAGCTATCGTCCAAAAATATACTGAAGTAAGGCTGCCAAGAGGACTTGAAAGCGGGGCAGAATTGCAGGAAACCGATTTCAGGAGGTAGACTGGAATTGCATTTAAAGCATAGGAAAAGAGGCAGAACGTCCACAATGATGCACTTGGCCAAAAAGGGCGTATGCGTTTTTTCCTGAATATATTCAGGAAAAAACGCATACGCCCTTTTTGGCCAACCAAGCAAGCTTGCAAAGAAATCTGCACTACAATGAAGTCTCACTTCCCCCCGGTCAAAAGGGCCATCTGAAAAAAGTGTAAAATCCAGAAAGGCAGGACAGGCCATGGAGAACTGGGAGCCTTGTTATGCTGATGGGCGGGATGTAAATTGCCAACAGCCACTTGGGAGAAGTGTATGGTGTTTCCTGAAACATCTAAAAGCCAAAGCAACAGAGCCTAGGGCACTTCCACTTATGGTCCTAAAGCTTAGGGAAATTAAAATCAAAAAGACACAGCCACCCCAAAGTTTGGGACGGCTCTGTTTACAAGAACCTCGTTTACGGTACAAGTTCAATATCAAAGAAAGTGAAAAATGGATAAAGAAGTTGTGGTAATTACGTACAATGCAATATCACTCAGCAATGAAATCTATGTCATCAGGCCCATAGCAGCATAATGAGTGGATTCAGGTATGATGATTCTAACTGAAATAAGTCACACAGAAAAAGAAACATCATAAGATATCACTAATACACGGAATGTAAACTTGGCTACACAGGAACTGGATTACAAAACAGAACAGGGTCTCAAATTTAGAAAACCAACTTATGCTTGCTTCAGGGGAAAGGTGAGTTGGGGTGCTGCATAAAACCAGAGATTGAAATGAGCACAGATAAAGTTCCTTAAGCCAAATATGGAATAGACAAGAGCTACTCCTTGCTCAACGAAATGTGCTCAACACCCCATATTAAACGCCTAAGAATGTACCTGACTAGTAAGTATCTTAAAACCTATGGATTGCTATGTCTCCGAAAGAGAATCAAGTGTGTGTACAGGGGCATAAACGCAGCAGTGATAGGATTGGAGAGGTTCGGTGAGCAAATGAAGACCCTTTGAAGTCATATTGCATGGTACCCATTCCATGGTTCTCAACTCTCCAGGTTGAAGGGATTCTTCCTTCAGCTAAAACATGCATGTGGAACCCAGAGTATGATCAACCGTGTGATCGGGAGACGTGTTCAAATATGTCTCAGTTTTCGACCCCTGGTACTCGGGTGCAACATTCCAGACGCTTTAGTAACACTGGGTGCAACATTCCAGACGCTTTACTAACACTCTCCCGACTTGGAGAGTCAGTGCCTTTAACCTCCTGTTTGGCCCAGTTTGCAATTTCTGCGGAAGATGAACAGCAATAAGAGAACCGATGAGAGACTAGCTGGAGGTGTCTGGACCCGCAAATTTAACTCTCATTTGCCACCAGGAAGAGGAATTAACCAAAGGCTCAGCGTGCCGTGCCGGCACCAGATTAGGGCCTGAAGCAATCCTGCGGTGTTGCGGCCAGCTCACAAGAAAGCGAGTTGAAGAAAGGAGCTCAGGGTCACTGTAATTCACAAACCTGCAGAGTTATAAATGACAGCTATCGTCCAAAAATATACTGAAGTAAGGCAGCCAAGAGGACTTGAAAGCGGGGCAGAATTGCAGGAAACCGATTTCAGGAGGTAGACTGGAATTGCATTTAAAGCATAGGAAAAGAGGCAGAACGTCCACAATGATGCACTTGGCCAAAAAGGGCGTATGCGTTTTTTCCTGAATATATTCAGGAAAAAAGGCATACGCACTTTTTGGTCAACCAAGCAAGCTTGCAAAGGAAATCTGCACTACAATGAAGTCTCACTTCCCCCCGGTCAAAAGGGCCATCTGAAAAAAGTGTAAAATCCAGAAAGGCAGGACAGGCCATGGAGAACTGGGAGCCTTGTTATGCTGATGGGCGGGATGTAAATTGCCAACAGCCACTGGGGAGAAGTGTATGGTGTTTCCTGAAACATCTAAAAAACAAAGCACCAGAGCCTAGGGCACTTCCACTTATGGTCGTATAGCTTAGGAAAATTAAAATCAAAAAGACACAGCCACCCCAAAGTTTGGGACGGCTCTGTTTACAAGAACCTCGTTTATGGTACAAGTTCCATATCGCAGAAAGTGAACAATGGATAAAGAAGTTGAGGTACTTACGTACACTGCAATATCACTCAGCAATGAAATCTATGTCATCAGGCCCGTAGCAGCATAATGAGTGGATTCAGGTATGATGATTCTAACTGAAATAAGTCACACAGAAAAAGAAACATCATAAGATATCACTAATACACGGAATGTAAACTTGGCTACACAGGAACTGAATTACAAAACAGAACAGGGTCTCAAATTTAGAAAACCAACTTATGCTTGCTTAAGGGGAAAGGTGAGTTGGGGTGCTGCATAAAACCAGAGATTGAAATGAGCACAGATAAAGTTCCTTAAGCCAAATATGGAATAGACAAGAGCTACTCCTTGCTCAACGAAATGGGCTCAACACCCCATATTAAACGCCTAAGAATGTACCTGACTAGTAAGTATCTTAAAACCTATGGATTGCTATGTCTCCGAAAGAGAATCAAGCGTGTGTACAGGGGCATAAACGCAGCAGTGATAGGATTGGAGAGGTTCGGTGAGCAAATGAAGACCCTTTGAAGTCATATTGCATGGTACCCATTCCACGGGTCTCAACTCTCCAGGTTTAAGGGATTCTTCCTTCAGCTAAAACATGCATGTGGAACCCAGAGTATGATCAACCGTGTGATCGGGAGACTTGTTCAAATATGTCTCAGTTTTCGACCCTGGTACTCGGGTGCAACATTCCAGACGCTTTACTAACACTCTTCCGACTTGGAGAGTCAGTGCCTTTAACCTCCTGTTTGGCCCAGTTTGCAATTTCTGCGGAAGATGAACAGGAATAGGGAGAACCCATGAGAGACTAGCTGGAGGTGTCTGGACGGGCAAATTTAACTCTCATTTCCAACCAGGAAGAGGAATTAACCAAAGGCTCAGCGTGCCGTGCCGGCACCAGATTAGGGCCTGAAGCAATCCTGCGGTGTTGCGGCCAGCTCACAAGAAAGCGAGTTGAAGAAAGGAGCTCAGGGGCACTGTAATTCACAAACCTGCAGAGTTATAAATGACAGCTATCGTCCAAAAATATACTGAAGAAAGGCTGCCAAGAAGACTTGAAAGCAGGGCACAATTGCAGGAAACCGATTTCAAGAGGTAGACTGGAATTGCTTGTAAAGCATAGGAAAAGAGGCAGAACGTCCACAATGATGCACTTGGCCAAAAAGTGCGTATGCGTTTTTTCCTGAATATATTCAGGAAAAAAGGCATACGCCCTTTTTGGGCAACCAAGCAAGCTTGCAAAGGAAATCTGCACTACAATGAAGTCTCACTTCCCCCCGGTCAAAAGGGCCATCTGAAAAAAGTGTAAAATCCAGAAAGGCAGGACAGACCATGGAGAACTGGGAGCCTTGTTATGCTGATGGGCGGGATGTAAATTGCCAACAGCCACTCGGGAGAAGTGTATGGTGTTTCCTGAAACATCTAAAAAACAAAGCAACAGAGCCTAGGGCACTTCCACTTATGGTCCTAAAGCTTAGGGAAATTAAAATCAAAAAGACACAGCCACCCCAAAGTTTGGGACGGCTCTGTTTACAAGAACCTCGTTTACGGTACAAGTTCAATATCGCAGAAAGCGAAAAATGGATAAAGAAGTTGTGTTACTTACGTACAATGCAATATCACTCAGCAATGAAATCTATGTCATCAGGCCCGTAGCAGCATAATGAGTGGATTCAGGTATGATGATTCTAACTGAAATAAGTCACACAGAAAAAGAAACATCATAAGATATCACTACTACACGGAATGTAAACTTGGCTACACAGGAACTGAATTACGAAACATTACAGGGTCTCAAATTTAGAAAACCAACTTATGCTTGCTTAAGGGGAAAGGTGAGTTGGGGTGCTGCATAAAACCAGAGATTGAAATGAGCACAGATAAAGTTCCTTAAGCCAAATATGGAATAGACAAGAGCTACTCCTTGCTCAAAGAAATGGGCTCAACACCCCATATTAAACGCCTAAGAATGTACCTGACTAGTAAGTATCTTAAAACCTATGGATTGCTATGTCTCCGAAAGAGAATCAAGCGTGTGTACAGGGGCATAAACGCAGCAGTGATAGGATTGGAGAGGTTCGGTGAGCAAATGAAGACCCTTTGAAGTCATATTGCATGGTACCCATTCCACGGGTCTCAACTCTCCAGGTTGAAGGGATTCTTCCTTCAGCTAAAACATCCATGTGGAACCCAGAGTATGATCAACCATGTGATCGGGAGACGTGTTCAAATATGTCTCAGTTTTCGACCCCTGGTACTCGGGTGCAACATTCCAGACGCTTTACTAACACTCTCCCGACTTGTAGAGTCAGTGCCTTTAACCTCCTGTTTGGCCCAGTTTGCAATTTCTGCGGAAGATGAACAGGAATAGGAGAACCAATGAGAGACTAGCTGGAGGTGTCTGGACGGGCAAATTTAACTCTCATTTGCCACCAGGAAGAGGAATTAACCAAAGGCTCAGCGTGCCGTGCCGGAACCGGATTAGGGCCTGAAGCAATCCTGCGGTGTTGCGGCCAGCTCACAAGAAAGCGAGTTGAAGAAAGGAGCTCAGGGGCACTGTAATTCACAAACCTGCAGAGTTATGAATGACAGCTATCGTCCAAAAATATACTGAAGTAAGGCTGCCAAGAGGACTTGAAAGCGGGACAGAATTGCAGGAACCCGATTTCAGGAGGTAGACTGGAATTGCATGTAAAGCATAGGAAAAGAGGCAGAACGTCCACAATGATGCACTTGGGCAAAAAGGGCGTATGCGTTTTTTCCTGAATATATTCAGGAAAAAACGCATACGCCCTTTTTGGCCAACCAAGCAAGCTTGCAAAGGAAATCTGCACTACAATGAAGTCTCACTTCCCCCCGGTCAAAAGGGCCATCTGAAAAAAGTGTAAAATCCAGAAAGGCAGGACAGGCCATGGAGAACTGGGAGCCTTGTTATGCTGATGGGCGGGATGTAAATTGCCAACAGCCACTCGGGAGAAGTGTATGGTGTTTCCTGAAACATCTAAAAAACAAAGCAACAGAGCCTAGGGCACTTCCACTTATGGTCCTATAGCTTAGGGAAATTAAAATCAAAAAGACACAGCCACCCCAAAGGTTGGGACGGCTCTGTTTACAAGAACCTGGTTTACGGTACAAGTTCAATATCGCAGAAAGTGAAAAATGGATAAAGAAGTTGTGGTACTTACGTACAATGCAATATCACTCAGCAATGAAATCTATGTCATCAGGCCCGTAGCAGCATAATGAGTGGATTCAGGTATGATGATTCTAACTGAAATAAGTCACACAGAAAAAGAAACATCATAAGATATCACTAATACACGGAATGTAAACTTGGCTACACAGGAACTGAATTACAAAACAGAACAGGGTCTCAAATTTAGAAAACCAACTTATGCTTGCTTAAGGGGAAAGGTGAGTTGGGGTGCTGCATAAAACCAGAGATTGAAATGAGCACAGATAAAGTTCCTTAAGCCAAATATGGAATAGACAAGAGCTACTCCTTGCTCAACGAAATGGGCTCAACACCCCATATTAAACGCCTAAGAATGTACCTGACTAGTAAGTATCTTAAAACCTATGGATTGCTATGTCTCCAAAAGAGAATCAAGCGTGTGTACAGGGGCATAAACGCAGCAGTGATAGGATTGGAGAGGTTCGGTGAGCAAATGAAGACCCTTTGAAGTCATATTGCATGGTACCCATTCCAGGGGTCTCAACTCTCCAGGTTTAAGGGATTCTTCCTTCAGCTAAAACATGCATGTGGAACCCAGAGTATGATCAACCGTGTGATCGGGAGACGTGTTCAAATATGTCTCAGTTTTCGACCCCTGGTACTCGGGTGCAACATTCCAGACGCTTTACTAACACTCTCCCGACTTGGAGAGTCAGTGTCTTTAACCTCCTGTTTGGCCCAGTTTGCAATTTCTGCGGAAGATGAACAGGAATAGGAGAACCAATGAGAGACTAGCTGGAGGTGTCTGGACGGGCAAATTTAACTCTCATTTGCCACCAGGAAGAGGAATTAACCAAAGGCTCAGCGTGCCGTGCCAGAACCAGATTAGGGCCTGAAGCAATCTTGCGGTGTTGCCTCCAGCTCACAAGAAAGCGAGTTGAAGAAAGGAGCTCAGGGGCACTGTAATTCACAAACCTGCAGAGTTATGAATGACAGCTATCGTCCAAAAATATACTGAAGTAAGGCTGCCAAGAGGACTTGAAAGCGGGGCAGAATTGCAGGAAACCGATTTCAGGAGGTAGAATGGAATTGCTTGTAAAGCATAGGAAAAGAGGCAGAACGTCCACAATGATGCACTTGGCCAAAAAGGGCGTATGCGTTTTTTCCTGAATATATTCAGGAAAAAACGCATACGCCGTTTTTGGCCAACCAAGCAAGCTTGCAAAGAAATCTGCACTACAATGAAGTCTCACTTCCCCCTGGTCAAAAGGGCCATCTGAAAAAAGTGTAAAATCCAGAAAGGCAGGACAGGCCATGGAGAACTGGGAGCCTTGTTATGCTGATGGGCGGGATGTAAATTGCCAAGAGCCACTCGGGAGAAGTGTACGGTGTTTCCTGAAACATCTAAAAAACAAAGCAACAGATCCTAGGGCACTTCCACTTATGGTCCTATAGCTTAGGGAAATTAAAATCAAAAAGACACAGCCACCCCAAATTTTGGGACGGCTCTGTTTACAAGAACCTCGTTTACAGTACAAGTTCAATATCGCAGAAAGCGAAAAATGGATAAAGAAGTTGTGGTAATTATGTACAATGCAATATCACTCAGCAATGAAATCTATGTCATCAGGCCCGTAGCAGCATAATGAGTGGATTCAGGTATGATGATTCTAACTGAAATAAGTCACACAGAAAAAGAAACATCATAAGATATCACTAATACACGGAATGTAAACTTGGCTACACAGGAACTGAATTACAAAACAGAACAGGGTCTCAAATTTAGAAAACCAACTTATGCTTGCTTAAGGGGAAAGGTGAGTTGGGGTCCTGCATAAAACCAGAGATTGAAATGAGCACAGATAAAGTTCCTTAAGCCAAATATGGAATAGACAAGAGCTACTCCTTGCTCAACGAAATGGGCTCAACACCCCATATTAAACGCCTAAGAATGTACCTGACTAGTAAGTATCTTAAAACCTATGGATTGCTATGTCTCCAAAAGAGAATCAAGCGTGTGTACAGGGGCATAAACGCAGCAGTGATAGGATTGGAGAGGTTCGGTGAGCAAATGAAGACCCTTTGAAGTCATATTGCATGGTACCCATTCCACGGGTCTCAACTCTCCAGGTTGAAGGGATTCTTCCTTCAGCTAAAACATGCATGTGGAAGCCAGAGTATGATCAACCGTGTGATCGGGAGACTTGTTCAAATATGTCTCAGTTTTCGACCCTGGTACTCGGGTGCAACATTCCAGACGCTTTACTAACACTCTTCCGACTTGGAAAGTCAGTGCCTTTAACCTCCTGTTTGGCCCAGTTTGCAATTTCTGCGGAAGATGAACAGGAATAGGGAGAACCCATGAGAGACTAGCTGGAGGTGTCTGGACGGGCAAATTTAACTCTCATTTCCAACCAGGAAGAGGAATTAACCAAAGGCTCAGCGTGCCGTGCCGGAACCAGATTAGGGCCTGAAGCAATCCTGCGGTGTTGCGGCCAGCTCACAAGAAAGCGAGTTGAAGAAAGGAGCTCAGGGGCACTGTAATTCACAAACCTGCAGAGTTATAAATGACAGCTATCGTCCAAAAATATACTGAAGTAAGGCTGCCAAGAGGACTTGAAAGCGGGGCAGAATTGCAGGAAACCGATTTCAGGAGGTAGACTGGAATTGCATTTAAAGCATAGGAAAAGAGGCAGAACGTCCACAATGATGCACTTGGCCAAAAAGGGCGTATGCGTTTTTTCCTGAATATATTCAGGAAAAAACGCATACGCCCTTTTTGGCCAACCAAGCAAGCTTGCAAAGGAAATCTGCACTACCATGAACTCTCACTTCCCCCCGGTCAAAAGGGCCATCTGAAAAAAGTGTAAAATCCAGAAAGGCAGGACAGGCCATGGAGAACTGGGAGACTTGTTATGCTGATGGGTGGGATGAAAATTGCCAACAGCCACTCGGGAGAAGTGTATGGTGTTTCCTGAAACATCTAAAAAACAAAGCAACAGAGCCTAGGGCACTTCCACTTATGGTCCTATAGCTTAGGGAAATTAAAATCAAAAAGACACAGCCACCCCAAAGTTTGGGACGGCTCTGTTTACAAGAACCTGGTTTACGGTACAAGTTCAATATCGCAGAAAGCAAACAATGGATAAAGAAGTTGTGGTACTTACGTACAATGCAATATAACTCAGCAATGAAATCTATGTCATCAGGCCCGTAGCAGCATAATGAGTGGATTCAGGTATGATGATTCTAACTGAAATAAGTCACACAGAAAAAGAAACATCATAAGATATCACTAATACACGGAATGTAAACTTGGCTACACAGGAACTGAATTACAAAACAGAACAGGGTCTCAAATTTAGAAAACCAACTTATGCTTGCTTAAGGGGAAAGGTGAGTTGGGGTGCTGCATGAAACCAGAGATTGAAATGAGCACAGATAAAGTTCCTTAAGCCAAATATGGAATAGACAAGAGCTACTCCTTGCTCAACGAAATGGGCTCAACACCCCATATTAAACGCCTAAGAATGTACCTGACTAGTAAGTATCTTAAAACCTATGGATTGCTAGGTCTCCGAAAGAGAATCAAGCATGTGTACAGGGGCATAAACGCAGCAGTGATAGGATTGGAGAGGTTCGGTGAGCAAATGAAGACCCTTTGAAGTCATATTGCATGGTACCCATTCCACGGGTCTCAACTCTCCAGGTTGAAGGGATTCTTCCTTCAGCTAAAACATGCATGTGGAACCCAGAGTATGATCAACCGTGTGATCGGGAGACGTGTTCAAATATGTCTCAGTTTTCGACCCCTGGTACTCGGGTGCAACATTCCAGACGCTTTACTAACACTCTCCCGACCTGCAGAGTCAGTGCCTTTAACCTCCTGTTTGGACAAATTTGCAATTTCTGCGGAAGATGAACAGGAATAAGAGAACCGATGAGAGACTAGCTGGAGGTGTCTGGTCGGGCAAATTTAACTCTCATTTGCCACCAGGAAGAGGAATTAACCTAAGGCTCAGCGTGCCGTGCCGACACCAGATTAGGGACTGAAGCAATCCTGCGGTGTTGCGGCCAGCTCACAAGAAAGCGAGTTGAAGAAAGGAGCTCATGGGCACTGTAATTCACAAACCTGCAGAGTTATAAATGCCAGCTATCGTCCAAAAATATACTGAAGTAAGGCAGCCAAGAGGACTTGAAAGCGGGGCAGAATTGCAGGAAACCGATTTCAGGAGGTAGACTGGAATTGCATTTAAAGCATAGGAAAAGAGGCAGAACGTCCACAATGATGCACTTGGCCAAAAAGGGCGTATGCGTTTTTTCCTGAATATATTCAGGAAAAAACGCATACGCCCTTTTTGGCCAACCAAGCAAGCTTGCAAAGGAAATCTGCACTACAATGAAGTCTCACTTCCCCCTGGTCAAAAGGGACATCTGAAAAAAGTGTAAAATCCAGAAAGGCAGGACAGGCCATGGAGAACTGGGAGCCTTGTTATGCTGATGGGCGGGATGTAAATTGCCAACTGCCACTGGGGAGAAGTGTATGGTGTTTCCTGAAACATCTAAAAAACAAAGCACCAGAGCCTAGGGCACTTCCACTTATGGTCCTATAGCTTAGGGAAATTAAAATCAAATAGACACAGCCACCCCAAAGTTTGGGATGGCTCTGTTTACAAGAACCTCGTTTACGGTACAAGTTCAATATCGCAGAAAGCAAAAAATGGATAAAGAAGTTGTGGTACTTACGTACAAAGCAATATCACTCAGCAATGAAATCTATGTCATCAGGCCCGTAGCAGCATAATGACTGGATTCAGGTATGATGATTCTAACTGAAATAAGTCACACAGAAAAAGAAACATCATAAGCTATCACTAATACACGGAATGTACACATGGCTACACAGGAACTGAATTACAAAACAGAACAGGGTCTCAAATTTAGAAAACCAACTTATGCTTCCTTAAGGGGAAAGGTGAGTTGGGGTGCTGCATAAAACCGGAGATTGAAATGAGCACAGATAAAGTTCCTTAAGCCAAATATGTAATAGACAAGAGCTACTCCTTGCTCAACGAAATGGGCTCAACACCCCATATTAAACGCCTAAGAATGTACCTGACTAGTAAGTATCTTAAAACCTATGGATTGCTATGTCTCCAAAAGAGAATAAAGTGTGTGTACAGGGGCATAAACGCAACAGTGATAGGATTGGAGATGTTCGGTGTGCAAATGAAGACCCTTTGAAGTCATATTGCATGGTACCCATTCCACGGGTCTCAACTCTCCAGGTTGAAGGGATTCTTCCTTCAGCTAAAACATACATGTGGAACCCAGAGTATGATCAACCGTGGGATCGGGAGACGTGTTCAAATATGTCTCAGTTTTCGACCCCTGGTACTCGGGTGCAACGTTCCAGACGCTTTAGTAACACTCTCCCGACTTGGAGAGTCAGTGCCTTTAACCTCCTGTTTGGCCCAGTTTGCAATTTCTGCGGAAGATGAACAGCAATAGGAGAACCGATGAGAGACTAGCTGGAGGTGTCTGGACGGGCAAATTTAACTCTCATTTCCCACCAGGAAGAAGAATTAACCAAAGGTTCAGCGTGCCGTGCCGGCACCAGATTAGGGCCTGAAGCAATCCTGCGGTGTTGCGGCCAGCTCACAAGAAAGCGAGTTGAAGAAAGGAGCTCATGGGCACTGTCATTCACAAACCTGCAGAGTTATAAATGACAGCTATCGTCCAAAAATATACTGAAGTAAGGCTGCCAAGAGGACATGAAAGCGGGGCAGAATTGCAGGAAACCGATTTCAGGAGGTAGACTGGAATTGCATTGAAAGCATAGGAAAAGAGGCAGAACGTCCACAATGATGCACTTGGCCAAAAAGGGCGTATGCGTTTTTTCCTGAATATATTCAGGAAAAAACGCATACGCCCTTTTTGGCCAACCAAGCAAGCTTGCAAAGGAAATCTGCACTACAATGAAGTCTCACTTCCCCCCGGTCAAAAGGGCCATCTGAAAAAAGTGTAAAATCCAGAAAGGCAGGACAAGCCATGGAGAACTGGGAGCCTTGTTATGCTGATGGGCGGGATGTAAATTGCCAACAGCCACTGGGGAGAAGTGTATGGTGTTTCCTGAAACATCTAAAAAACAAAGCACCAGAGCCTAGGGCACTTCCACTTATGGTCCTATAGTTTAGGGAAATTAAAATCAAAAAGACACAGCCACCCCAAAGTTTGGGACGGCTCTGTTTACAAGAACCTCGTTTACCGTACAAGGTCAATATCGCAGAAAGCGAAAAATGGATAAAGAAGTTGTGGTACTTACGTACAAAGCAATATCACTCAGCAATGAAATCTATGTCATCAGGCCCGTAGCAGCATAATGAGTGGATTCAGGTATGATGATTCTAACTGAAATAAGTCACACAGAAAAAGAAACAGCATAAGATATCACTAATACACGGAATGTAAACATGGCTACACAGGAACTGAATTACAAAACAGAACAGGGTCTCAAATTTAGAAAGCCAACTTATGCTTGCTTAACGGGAAAGGTGAGATGGGGTGCTGCATAAAACCAGAGATTGAAATGAGCACAGATAAAGTTCCTTAAGCCAAATATGTAATAGACAAGAGCTACTCCTTGCTCAACGAAATGGACTCAACACCCCATATTAAACGCCTAAGAATATACCTGACTAGTAAGTATCTTAAAACCTATGGATTGCTATGTCTCCGAAAGAGAATCAAGCGTGTGTACAGGGGCATAAACGCAGCAGTGATAGGATTGGAGAGGTTCGGTGAGCAAATGAAGACCCTTTGAAGTCATATTGCATGGTACCCATTCCACGGGTCTCAACTCTCCAGGTTGAAGGGATTCTTCCTTCAGCTAAAACATCCATGTGGAACCCAGAGTATGATCAACCATGTGATCGGGAGACGTGTTCAAATATGTCTCAGTTTTCACCCCTGGTACTCGGGTGCAACATTCCAGATGCTTTACTAACACTCTCCCGACTTTGAGAGTCAGTGCCTTTAACCTCCTGTTTGGCCAAGTTTGCAATTTCTGCGGAAGATCAAAGGGATAGGGAGAACCCATGAGAGACTAGCTGGAGGTGTCTGGACGGTCAAATTTAACTCTCATTTGCCACCAGGAAGAGGAATTAACCAAAGGCTCAGCGTGCCGTGCCGGAAGCAGATTAGGGCCTGAAGCAATCCTGCCGTGTTGCGGCCAGCTCACAAGAAAGCGAGTTGAAGAAAGGAGCTCAGGGGCACTGTAATTCACAAACCTGCAGAGTTATAAATGACAGCTATCGTCCAAAAATATACTGAAGTAAGGCTGCCAAGAGGAGTTGAAAGCGGGGCACAATTGCAGGAAACCGATTTCAGGAGGTAAACTGGAATTGCATTTAAAGCATAGGAAAAGAGGCAGAACGTCCACAATGTTGCACTTGGCCAAAAAGGGCGTATGCGGTTTTTCCTGAATATATTCAGGAAAAAACGCATACGCCCTTTTTGGCCAACCAAGCAAGCTTGCAAAGGAAATCTGCACTACAATGAAGTCTCACTTCCCCCCGGTCAAAAGGGCCATCTGAAAAAAGTGTAAAATCCAGAAAGGCAGGACAGGCCATGGAGAACTGGGAGCCTTGTTATGCTGATGGGCGGGATGTAAATTGCCAACAGCCACTCTGGAGAAGTGTATGGTGTTTCCTGAAACATCTAAAAAACAAAGCAACAGAGCCTAGGGCACTTCCACTTATGGTCCTATAGCTTAGGGAAATTAAAATCAAAAAGACACAGCCACTGCAAAGTTTGGGACGGCTCTGTTTACAAGAACCTCGTTTACGGTGCAAGGTCAATATCGCAGAAAGTAAAAAATGGATAATGAAGTTGTGGTACTTACGTACAATGCAATATCACTCAGCAATGAAATCTATGTCATCAGGCCCGTAGCAGCATAATGAGTGGATTCAGGTATGATGATTCTAACTGAAATAAGTCACACAGAAAAAGAAACATCATAAGATATCACTAATACACGGAATGTAAACATGGCTACACAGGAACAGAATTACAACACAGAACAGGGTCTCAAATTTAGAAAACCAACTTATGCTTCCTTAAGGGGAAAGGTGAGTTGGGGTGCTGCATAAAACCGGAGATTGAAATGAGCACAGATAAAGTTCCTTAAGCCAAATATGGAATAGACAAGAGCTACTCCTTGCTCAACGAAATGGGCTCAACACCCCATATTAAACGCCTAAGAATATACCTGACTAGTAAGTATCTTAAAACCTATGGATTGCTATGTCTCCGAAAGAGAATCAAGGGTGGGTACTGGGGCATAAACGCAGCAGTGATAGGATTGGAGAGGTTCGGTTAGCAAATGAAGACCCTTTGAAGTCATATTGCATGGTACCCATTCCACGGGTCTCAACTCCCCAGGTTGAAGGGATTCTTCCTTCAGCTAGAACATGCATGTGGAACCCAGAGTATGATCAACCGTGTGATCGGGAGACGTGTTCAAATATGTCTCAGTTTTCGACCCCTGGTACTCGGGTGCAACATTCCAGACGCTTTACTAACACTCTCCCGACTTTGAGAGTCAGTGCCTTTAACCTCCTGTTTGGCCAAGTTTGCAATTTCTGCGGAAGATGAACAGGAATA
Organism: Lagenorhynchus albirostris; assembly: GCF_949774975.1. NCBI lineage: Eukaryota > Metazoa > Chordata > Mammalia > Artiodactyla > Delphinidae > Lagenorhynchus > Lagenorhynchus albirostris. Next base: position 60,281,537 of record NC_083098.1, on the reverse strand, counting down.
GGGAGAACCCATGAGAGACTAGCTGGAGGTGTCTGGACGGGCAAATTTAACTCTCATTTGCCACCAGGAAGAGGAATTAAACAAAGGCTCAGGGTGCCGTGCCGGAAGCAGATTAGGGCCTGAAGCAATCCTGCGGTGTTGCGGCCAGCTCACAAGAAAGCGAGTTGAAGAAAGGAGCTCAGGGGCACTGTAATTCACAAACCTGCAGAGTTATAAATGACAGCTATCGTCCAAAAATATACTGAAGTAAGGCTGCCAAGAGGAGTTGAAAGCGGGGCACAATTGCAGGAAACCGATTTCAGGAGGTAAACTGGAATTGCATTTAAAGCATAGGAAAAGAGGCAGAACGTACACAATGTTGCACTTGGCCAAAAAGGGCGTATGCGGTTTTTCCTGAATATATTCAGGAAAAAACGCATACGCCCTTTTTGGCCAACCAAGCAAGCTTGCAAAGGAAATCTGCACTACAATGAAGTCTCACTTCCCCCAGGTCAAAAGGGCCATCTGAAAAAAGTGTAAAATCCAGAAAGGCAGGACAGGCCATGGAGAACTGGGAGCCTTGTTATGCTGATGGGTGGGATGTAAATTGCCAACAGCCACTCTGGAGAAGTGTATGGTGTTTCCTGAAACATCTAAAAACCAAAGCAACAGAGCCTAGGGCACTTCCACTTATGGTCCTATAGCTTAGGGAAATTAAAATCAAAAAGACACAGCCACCGCAAAGTTTGGGACGGCTCTGTTTACAAGAACCTAGTTTTCGGTACAAGTTAAATATCGCAGAAAGCGAAAAATGGATAAAGAAGTTGTGGTACTTACGTACAATGCAATATCACTCAGCAATGAAATCTATGTCATCAGGCCCGTAGCAGCATAATGAGTGGATTCAGGTATGATGATTCTAACTGAAATAAGTCACACAGAAAAAGAAACATCATAAGATATCACTAATACACGGAATGTAAACATGGCTACACAGGAACTGAATTACAAAACAGAACAGGGTCTCAAATTTAGAAAACCAACTTATGCTTGCTTAAGGGGAAAGGTGAGTTGGGGTGCTGCATGAAACCAGAGATTAAAATGAGCACAGATAAAGTTCCTTAAGCCAAATATGGAATAGACAAGAGCTACTCCTTGCTCAACGAAATGGGCTCAACACCCCATATGAAACGCCTAAGAATGTACCTGACTAGTAAGTATCTTAAAACCTATGGATTGCTATGTCTCCGAAAGAGAATCAAGCGTGTGTACAGGGGCATAAACGCAGCAGTGATAGGATTGGAGAGGTTCGGTGAGCAAATGAAGACCCTTTGAAGTCATATTGCATGGTACCCATTCCACGGGTCTCAACTCTCCAGGTTGAAGGGATTCTTCCTTCAGCTAAAACATCCATGTGGAACCCAGAGTATGATCAACCGTGTGATCGGGAGACGTGTTCAAATATGTCTCAGTTTTCGACCCCTGGTACTCGGGTGCAACATTCCAGACGCTTTACTAACACTCTCCCGACTTGTAGAGTCAGTGCCTTTAACCTCCTGTTTGGCCCAGTTTGCAGTTTCTGCGGAAGATGAACAGGAATAGGAGAACCAATGAGAGACTAGCTGGAGGTGTCTGGACGGGCAAATTTAACTCTCATTTGCCACCAGGAAGAGGAGTTAACCAAAGGCTCAGCGTGCCGTGCCGGAACCGGATTAGGGCCTGAAGCAATCCTGCGGTGTTGCGGCCAGCTCACAAGAAAGCGAGTTGAAGAAAGGAGCTCAGGGGCACTGTAATTCACAAACCTGCAGAGTTATGAATGACAGCTATCGTCCAAAAATATACTGTAGTAAGGCTGCCAAGAGGACTTGAAAGTGGGGCAGAATTGCAGGAAACTGATTTCAGGAGGTAGACTGGAATTGCATTTAAAGCATAGGAAAAGAGGCAGAACGTCCACAATGATGCACTTGGCCAAAAAGTGCGTATGCGTTTTTTCCTGAATATATTCAGGAAAAAACGCATACGCCCTTTTTGGCCAACCAAGCAAGCTTGCAAAGAAATCTGCACTACAATGAAGCCTCACTTCCCCCGGTCAAAAGGGCCATCTGAAAAATGTGTAAAATCCAGAAAGGCAGGACAGGCCATGGAGAACTGGGAGCCTTTTTATGCTGATGGGCGGGATGTAAATTGCCAACAGCCACTGGGGAGAAGTGCATGGTGTTTCCTGAAACATCTAAAAAACAAAGCAACAGAGCCTAGGGCACTTCCACTTATGGTCCTATAGCTTAGGGAAATTAAAATCAAAAAGACACAGCCACCCCAAAGTTTGGGACGGCTCTGTTTACAAGAACATCGTTTACGGTGCAAGGTCAATATCGCAGAAAGCGAACAATGGATAAAGAAGTTGTGGTACTTACGTACAAAGCAATATCACTCAGCAATGAAATCTATGTCATCAGGCCCGTAGCAGCATAATGAGTGGATTCAGGTATGATGATTCTAACTGAAATAAGTCACACAGAAAAAGAAACAGCATAAGATATCACTAATACACGGAATGTAAACATGGCTACACAGGAACTGAATTACAAAACAGAACAGGGTCTCAAATTTAGAAAGCCAACTTATGCTTGCTTAACGGGAAAGGTGAGATGGGGTGCTGCATAAAACCAGAGATTGAAATGAGCACAGATAAAGTTCCTTAAGCCAAATATGTAATAGACAAGAGCTACTCCTTGCTCAACGAAATGGACTCAACACCCCATATTAAACGCCTAAGAATATACCTGACTAGTAAGTATCTTAAAACCTATGGATTGCTATGTCTCCGAAAGAGAATCAAGCGTGTGTACAGGGGCATAAACGCAGCAGTGATAGGATTGGAGAGGTTCGGTGAGCAAATGAAGACCCTTTGAAGTCATATTGCATGGTACCCATTCCACGGGTCTCAACTCTCCAGGTTGAAGGGATTCTTCCTTCAGCTAAAACATCCATGTGGAACCCAGAGTATGATCAACCATGTGATCGGGAGACGTGTTCAAATATGTCTCAGTTTTCACCCCTGGTACTCGGGTGCAACATTCCAGATGCTTTACTAACACTCTCCCGACTTTGAGAGTCAGTGCCTTTAACCTCCTGTTTGGCCAAGTTTGCAATTTCTGCGGAAGATCAAAGGGATAGGGAGAACCCATGAGAGACTAGCTGGAGTTGTCTGGACGGTCAAATTTAACTCTCATTTGCCACCAGGAAGAGGAATTAACCAAAGGCTCAGCGTGCCGTGCCGGAAGCAGATTAGGGCCTGAAGCAATCCTGCCGTGTTGCGGCCAGCTCACAAGAAAGCGAGTTGAAGAAAGGAGCTCAGGGGCACTGTAATTCACAAACCTGCAGAGTTATAAATGACAGCTATCGTCCAAAAATATACTGAAGTAAGGCTGCCAAGAGGAGTTGAAAGCGGGGCACAATTGCAGGAAACCGATTTCAGGAGGTAAACTGGAATTGCATTTAAAGCATAGGAAAAGAGGCAGAACGTCCACAATGTTGCACTTGGCCAAAAAGGGCGTATGCGGTTTTTCCTGAATATATTCAGGAAAAAACGCATACGCCCTTTTTGGCCAACCAAGCAAGCTTGCAAAGGAAATCTGCACTACAATGAAGTCTCACTTCCCCCCGGTCAAAAGGGCCATCTGAAAAAAGTGTAAAATCCAGAAAGGCAGGACAGGCCATGGAGAACTGGGAGCCTTGTTATGCTGATGGGCGGGATGTAAATTGCCAACAGCCACTCTGGAGAAGTGTATGGTGTTTCCTGAAACATCTAAAAAACAAAGCAACAGAGCCTAGGGCACTTCCACTTATGGTCCTATAGCTTAGGGAAATTAAAATCAAAAAGACACAGCCACTGCAAAGTTTGGGACGGCTCTGTTTACAAGAACCTCGTTTACGGTGCAAGGTCAATATCGCAGAAAGTAAAAAATGGATAATGAAGTTGTGGTACTTACGTACAATGCAATATCACTCAGCAATGAAATCTATGTCATCAGGCCCGTAGCAGCATAATGAGTGGATTCAGGTATGATGATTCTAACTGAAATAAGTCACACAGAAAAAGAAACATCATAAGATATCACTAATACACGGAATGTAAACATGGCTACACAGGAACAGAATTACAACACAGAACAGGGTCTCAAATTTAGAAAACCAACTTATGCTTCCTTAAGGGGAAAGGTGAGTTGGGGTGCTGCATAAAACCGGAGATTGAAATGAGCACAGATAAAGTTCCTTAAGCCAAATATGGAATAGACAAGAGCTACTCCTTGCTCAACGAAATGGGCTCAACACCCCATATTAAACGCCTAAGAATATACCTGACTAGTAAGTATCTTAAAACCTATGGATTGCTATGTCTCCGAAAGAGAATCAAGGGTGGGTACTGGGGCATAAACGCAGCAGTGATAGGATTGGAGAGGTTCGGTTAGCAAATGAAGACCCTTTGAAGTCATATTGCATGGTACCCATTCCACGGGTCTCAACTCCCCAGGTTGAAGGGATTCTTCCTTCAGCTAGAACATGCATGTGGAACCCAGAGTATGATCAACCGTGTGATCGGGAGACGTGTTCAAATATGTCTCAGTTTTCGACCCCTGGTACTCGGGTGCAACATTCCAGACGCTTTACTAACACTCTCCCGACTTTGAGAGTCAGTGCCTTTAACCTCCTGTTTGGCCAAGTTTGCAATTTCTGCGGAAGATGAACAGGAATAGGGAGAACCCATGAGAGACTAGCTGGAGGTGTCTGGACGGGCAAATTTAACTCTCATTTGCCACCAGGAAGAGGAATTAAACAAAGGCTCAGGGTGCCGTGCCGGAAGCAGATTAGGGCCTGAAGCAATCCTGCGGTGTTGCGGCCAGCTCACAAGAAAGCGAGTTGAAGAAAGGAGCTCAGGGGCACTGTAATTCACAAACCTGCAGAGTTATAAATGACAGCTATCGTCCAAAAATATACTGAAGTAAGGCTGCCAAGAGGAGTTGAAAGCGGGGCACAATTGCAGGAAACCGATTTCAGGAGGTAAACTGGAATTGCATTTAAAGCATAGGAAAAGAGGCAGAACGTCCACAATGTTGCACTTGGCCAAAAAGGGCGTATGCGGTTTTTCCTGAATATATTCAGGAAAAAACGCATACGCCCTTTTTGGCCAACCAAGCAAGCTTGCAAAGGAAATCTGCACTACAATGAAGTCTCACTTCCCCCAGGTCAAAAGGGCCATCTGAAAAAAGTGTAAAATCCAGAAAGGCAGGACAGGCCATGGAGAACTGGGAGCCTTGTTATGCTGATGGGTGGGATGTAAATTGCCAACAGCCACTCTGGAGAAGTGTATGGTGTTTCCTGAAACATCTAAAAACCAAAGCAACAGAGCCTAGGGCACTTCCACTTATGGTCCTATAGCTTAGGGAAATTAAAATCAAAAAGACACAGCCACCGCAAAGTTTGGGACGGCTCTGTTTACAAGAACCTAGTTTTCGGTACAAGTTAAATATCGCAGAAAGCGAAAAATGGATAAAGAAGTTGTGGTACTTACGTACAATGCAATATCACTCAGCAATGAAATCTATGTCATCAGGCCCGTAGCAGCATAATGAGTGGATTCAGGTATGATGATTCTAACTGAAATAAGTCACACAGAAAAAGAAACATCATAAGATATCACTAATACACGGAATGTAAACATGGCTACACAGGAACTGAATTACAAAACAGAACAGGGTCTCAAATTTAGAAAACCAACTTATGCTTGCTTAAGGGGAAAGGTGAGTTGGGGTGCTGCATGAAACCAGAGATTAAAATGAGCACAGATAAAGTTCCTTAAGCCAAATATGGAATAGACAAGAGCTACTCCTTGCTCAACGAAATGGGCTCAACACCCCATATGAAACGCCTAAGAATGTACCTGACTAGTAAGTATCTTAAAACCTATGGATTGCTATGTCTCCGAAAGAGAATCAAGCGTGTGTACAGGGGCATAAACGCAGCAGTGATAGGATTGGAGAGGTTCGGTGAGCAAATGAAGACCCTTTGAAGTCATATTGCATGGTACCCATTCCACGGGTCTCAACTCTCCAGGTTGAAGGGATTCTTCCTTCAGCTAAAACATCCATGTGGAACCCAGAGTATGATCAACCGTGTGATCGGGAGACGTGTTCAAATATGTCTCAGTTTTCGACCCCTGGTACTCGGGTGCAACATTCCAGACGCTTTACTAACACTCTCCCGACTTGTAGAGTCAGTGCCTTTAACCTCCTGTTTGGCCCAGTTTGCAGTTTCTGCGGAAGATGAACAGGAATAGGAGAACCAATGAGAGACTAGCTGGAGGTGTCTGGACGGGCAAATTTAACTCTCATTTGCCACCAGGAAGAGGAGTTAACCAAAGGCTCAGCGTGCCGTGCCGGAACCGGATTAGGGCCTGAAGCAATCCTGCGGTGTTGCGGCCAGCTCACAAGAAAGCGAGTTGAAGAAAGGAGCTCAGGGGCACTGTAATTCACAAACCTGCAGAGTTATGAATGACAGCTATCGTCCAAAAATATACTGTAGTAAGGCTGCCAAGAGGACTTGAAAGTGGGGCAGAATTGCAGGAAACCGATTTCAGGAGGTAGACTGGAATTGCATTTAAAGCATAGGAAAAGAGGCAGAACGTCCACAATGATGCACTTGGCCAAAAAGTGCGTATGCGTTTTTTCCTGAATATATTCAGGAAAAAACGCATACGCCCTTTTTGGCCAACCAAGCAAGCTTGCAAAGAAATCTGCACTACAATGAAGCCTCACTTCCCCCGGTCAAAAGGGCCATCTGAAAAAAGTGTAAAATCCAGAAAGGCAGGACAGGCCATGGAGAACTGGGAGCCTTGTTATGCTGATGGGCGGGATGTAAATTGCCAACAGCCACTGGGGAGAAGTGCATGGTGTTTCCTGAAACATCTAAAAAACAAAGCAACAGAGCCTAGGGCACTTCCACTTATGGTCCTATAGCTTAGGGAAATTAAAATCAAAAAGACACAGCCACCCCAAAGTTTGGGACGGCTCTGTTTACAAGAACATCGTTTACGGTGCAAGGTCAATATCGCAGAAAGCGAACAATGGATAAAGAAGTTGTGGTACTTACGTACAATGCAATATCACTCAGCAATGAAATCTATGTCATCAGGCCCGTAGCAGCATAATGAGTGGATTCAGGTATGATGATTCTAACTGAAATAAGTCACACAGAAAAAGAAACATCATAAGATATCACTAATACACGGAATGTAAACTTGGCTACACAGGAACTGAATTACAAAACAGAACAGGGTCTCAAATTTAGAAAACCAACTTATGCTTGCTTAAGGGGAAAGGTGAGTTGGGGTGCTGCATAAAACCAGAGATTGAAATGAGCACAGATAAAGTTCCTTAAGCCAAATATGGAATAGACAAGAGCTACTCCTTGCTCAACGAAATGGGCTCAACACCCCATATTAAACGCCTAAGAATGTACCTGACTAGTAAGTATCTTAAAACCTATGGATTGCTATGTCTCCAAAAGAGAATCAAGCGTGTGTACAGGGGCATAAACGCAGCAGTGATAGGATTGGAGAGGTTCGGTGAGCAAATGAAGACCCTTTGAAGTCATATTGCATGGTACCCATTCCAGGGGTCTCAACTCTCCAGGTTTAAGGGATTCTTCCTTCAGCTAAAACATGCATGTGGAACCCAGAGTATGATCAACCGTGTGATCGGGAGACGTGTTCAAATATGTCTCAGTTTTCGACCCCTGGTACTCGGGTGCAACATTCCAGACGCTTTACTAACACTCTCCCGACTTGGAGAGTCAGTGTCTTTAACCTCCTGTTTGGCCCAGTTTGCAATTTCTGCGGAAGATGAACAGGAATAGGAGAACCAATGAGAGACTAGCTGGAGGTGTCTGGACGGGCAAATTTAACTCTCATTTGCCACCAGGAAGAGGAATTAACCAAAGGCTCAGCGTGCCGTGCCAGAACCAGATTAGGGCCTGAAGCAATCTTGCGGTGTTGCGGCCAGCTCACAAGAAAGCGAGTTGAAGAAAGGAGCTCAGGGGCACTGTAATTCACAAACCTGCAGAGTTATGAATGACAGCTATCGTCCAAAAATATACTGAAGTAAGGCTGCCAAGAGGACTTGAAAGCGGGGCAGAATTGCAGGAAACCGATTTCAGGAGGTAGAATGGAATTGCTTGTAAAGCATAGGAAAAGAGGCAGAACGTCCACAATGATGCACTTGGCCAAAAAGGGCGTATGCGTTTTTTCCTGAATATATTCAGGAAAAAACGCATACGCCGTTTTTGGCCAACCAAGCAAGCTTGCAAAGAAATCTGCACTACAATAAAGTCTCACTTCCCCCTGGTCAAAAGGGCCATCTGAAAAAAGTGTAAAATCCAGAAAGGCAGGACAGGCCATGGAGAACTGGGAGCCTTGTTATGCTGATGGGCGGGATGTAAATTGCCAAGAGCCACTCGGGAGAAGTGTATGGTGTTTCCTGAAACATCTAAAAAACAAAGCAACAGAGCCTAGGGCACTTCCACTTATGGTCCTATAGCTTAGGGAAATTAAAATCAAAAAGACACAGCCACCCCAAAGTTTGGGACGGCTCTGTTTACAAGAACCTGGTTTACGGTACAAGTTCAATATCGCAGAAAGCGAACAATGGATAAAGAAGTTGTGGTACTTACGTACAATGCAATATAACTCAGCAATGAAATCTATGTCATCAGGCCCGTAGCAGCATAATGAGTGGATTCAGGTATGATGATTCTAACTGAAATAAGTCACACAGAAAAAGAAACATCATAAGATATCACTAATACACGGAATGTAAACTTGGCTACACAGGAACTGAATTACAAAACAGAACAGGGTCTCAAATTTAGAAAACCAACTTATGCTTGCTTAAGGGGAAAGGTGAGTTGGGGTGCTGCATGAAACCAGAGATTGAAATGAGCACAGATAAAGTTCCTTAAGCCAAATATGGAATAGACAAGAGCTACTCCTTGCTCAACGAAATGGGCTCAACACCCCATATTAAACGCCTAAGAATGTACCTGACTAGTAAGTATCTTAAAACCTATGGATTGCTAGGTCTCCGAAAGAGAATCAAGCATGTGTACAGGGGCATAAACGCAGCAGTGATAGGATTGGAGAGGTTCGGTGAGCAAATGAAGACCCTTTGAAGTCATATTGCATGGTACCCATTCCACGGGTCTCAACTCTCCAGGTTGAAGGGATTCTTCCTTCAGCTAAAACATGCATGTGGAACCCAGAGTATGATCAACCGTGTGATCGGGAGACGTGTTCAAATATGTCTCAGTTTTCGACCCCTGGTACTCGGGTGCAACATTCCAGACGCTTTACTAACACTCTCCCGACCTGCAGAGTCAGTGCCTTTAACCTCCTGTTTGGACAAATTTGCAATTTCTGCGGAAGATGAACAGGAATAAGAGAACCGATGAGAGACTAGCTGGAGGTGTCTGGTCGGGCAAATTTAACTCTCATTTGCCACCAGGAAGAGGAATTAACCTAAGGCTCAGCGTGCCGTGCCGACACCAGATTAGGGACTGAAGCAATCCTGCGGTGTTGCGGCCAGCTCACAAGAAAGCGAGTTGAAGAAAGGAGCTCAGGGGCACTGTAATTCACAAACCTGCAGAGTTATAAATGCCAGCTATCGTCCAAAAATATACTGAAGTAAGGCAGCCAAGAGGACTTGAAAGCGGGGCAGAATTGCAGGAAACCGATTTCAGGAGGTAGACTGGAATTGCATTTAAAGCATAGGAAAAGAGGCAGAACGTCCACAATGATGCACTTGGCCAAAAAGGGCGTATGCGTTTTTTCCTGAATATATTCAGGAAAAAACGCATACGCCCTTTTTGGCCAACCAAGCAAGCTTGCAAAGGAAATCTGCACTACAATGAAGTCTCACTTCCCCCTGGTCAAAAGGGACATCTGAAAAAAGTGTAAAATCCAGAAAGGCAGGACAGGCCATGGAGAACTGGGAGCCTTGTTATGCTGATGGGCGGGATGTAAATTGCCAACTGCCACTGGGGAGAAGTGTATGGTGTTTCCTGAAACATCTAAAAAACAAAGCACCAGAGCCTAGGGCACTTCCACTTATGGTCCTATAGCTTAGGGAAATTAAAATCAAATAGACACAGCCACCCCAAAGTTTGGGATGGCTCTGTTTACAAGAACCTCGTTTACGGTACAAGTTCAATATCGCAGAAAGCAAAAAATGGATAAAGAAGTTGTGGTACTTACGTACAAAGCAATATCACTCAGCAATGAAATCTATGTCATCAGGCCCGTAGCAGCATAATGACTGGATTCAGGTATGATGATTCTAACTGAAATAAGTCACACAGAAAAAGAAACATCATAAGCTATCACTAATACACGGAATGTACACATGGCTACACAGGAACTGAATTACAAAACAGAACAGGGTCTCAAATTTAGAAAACCAACTTATGCTTCCTTAAGGGGAAAGGTGAGTTGGGGTGCTGCATAAAACCGGAGATTGAAATGAGCACAGATAAAGTTCCTTAAGCCAAATATGTAATAGACAAGAGCTACTCCTTGCTCAACGAAATGGGCTCAACACCCCATATTAAACGCCTAAGAATGTACCTGACTAGTAAGTATCTTAAAACCTATGGATTGCTATGTCTCCAAAAGAGAATAAAGTGTGTGTACAGGGGCATAAACGCAACAGTGATAGGATTGGAGATGTTCGGTGTGCAAATGAAGACCCTTTGAAGTCATATTGCATGGTACCCATTCCACGGGTCTCAACTCTCCAGGTTGAAGGGATTCTTCCTTCAGCTAAAACATACATGTGGAACCCAGAGTATGATCAACCGTGGGATCGGGAGACGTGTTCAAATATGTCTCAGTTTTCGACCCCTGGTACTCGGGTGCAACATTCCAGACGCTTTAGTAACACTCTCCCGACTTGGAGAGTCAGTGCCTTTAACCTCCTGTTTGGCCCAGTTTGCAATTTCTGCGGAAGATGAACAGCAATAGGAGAACCGATGAGAGACTAGCTGGAGGTGTCTGGACGGGCAAATTTAACTCTCATTTCCCACCAGGAAGAAGAATTAACCAAAGGTTCAGCGTGCCGTGCCGGCACCAGATTAGGGCCTGAAGCAATCCTGCGGTGTTGCGGCCAGCTCACAAGAAAGCGAGTTGAAGAAAGGAGCTCATGGGCACTGTCATTCACAAACCTGCAGAGTTATAAATGACAGCTATCGTCCAAAAATATACTGAAGTAAGGCTGCCAAGAGGACATGAAAGCGGGGCAGAATTGCAGGAAACCGATTTCAGGAGGTAGACTGGAATTGCATTGAAAGCATAGGAAAAGAGGCAGAACGTCCACAATGATGCACTTGGCCAAAAAGGGCGTATGCGTTTTTTCCTGAATATATTCAGGAAAAAACGCATACGCCCTTTTTGGCCAACCAAGCAAGCTTGCAAAGGAAATCTGCACTACAATGAAGTCTCACTTCCCCCCGGTCAAAAGGGCCATCTGAAAAAAGTGTAAAATCCAGAAAGGCAGGACAAGCCATGGAGAATTGGGAGCCTTGTTATGCTGATGGGCGGGATGTAAATTGCCAACAGCCACTGGGGAGAAGTGTATGGTGTTTCCTGAAACATCTAAAAAACAAAGCACCAGAGCCTAGGGCACTTCCACTTATGGTCCTATAGTTTAGGGAAATTAAAATCAAAAAGACACAGCCACCCCAAAGTTTGGGACGGCTCTGTTTACAAGAACCTCGTTTACCGTACAAGGTCAATATCGCAGAAAGCGAAAAATGGATAAAGAAGTTGTGGTACTTACGTACAAAGCAATATCACTCAGCAATGAAATCTATGTCATCAGGCCCGTAGCAGCATAATGAGTGGATTCAGGTATGATGATTCTAACTGAAATAAGTCACACAGAAAAAGAAACAGCATAAGATATCACTAATACACGGAATGTAAACATGGCTACACAGGAACTGAATTACAAAACAGAACAGGGTCTCAAATTTAGAAAGCCAACTTATGCTTGCTTAACGGGAAAGGTGAGATGGGGTGCTGCATAAAACCAGAGATTGAAATGAGCACAGATAAAGTTCCTTAAGCCAAATATGTAATAGACAAGAGCTACTCCTTGCTCAACGAAATGGACTCAACACCCCATATTAAACGCCTAAGAATATACCTGACTAGTAAGTATCTTAAAACCTATGGATTGCTATGTCTCCGAAAGAGAATCAAGCGTGTGTACAGGGGCATAAACGCAGCAGTGATAGGATTGGAGAGGTTCGGTGAGCAAATGAAGACCCTTTGAAGTCATATTGCATGGTACCCATTCCACGGGTCTCAACTCTCCAGGTTGGAGGGATTCTTCCTTCAGCTAAAACATCCATGTGGAACCCAGAGTATGATCAACCATGTGATCGGGAGACGTGTTCAAATATGTCTCAGTTTTCACCCCTGGTACTCGGGTGCAACATTCCAGATGCTTTACTAACACTCTCCCGACTTTGAGAGTCAGTGCCTTTAACCTCCTGTTTGGCCAAGTTTGCAATTTCTGCGGAAGATCAAAGGGATAGGGAGAACCCATGAGAGACTAGCTGGAGGTGTCTGGACGGTCAAATTTAACTCTCATTTGCCACCAGGAAGAGGAATTAACCAAAGGCTCAGCGTGCCGTGCCGGAAGCAGATTAGGGCCTGAAGCAATCCTGCCGTGTTGCGGCCAGCTCACAAGAAAGCGAGTTGAAGAAAGGAGCTCAGGGGCACTGTAATTCACAAACCTGCAGAGTTATAAATGACAGCTATCGTCCAAAAATATACTGAAGTAAGGCTGCCAAGAGGAGTTGAAAGCGGGGCACAATTGCAGGAAACCGATTTCAGGAGGTAAACTGGAATTGCATTTAAAGCATAGGAAAAGAGGCAGAACGTCCACAATGTTGCACTTGGCCAAAAAGGGCGTATGCGGTTTTTCCTGAATATATTCAGGAAAAAACGCATACGCCCTTTTTGGCCAACCAAGCAAGCTTGCAAAGGAAATCTGCACTACAATGAAGTCTCACTTCCCCCCGGTCAAAAGGGCCATCTGAAAAAAGTGTAAAATCCAGAAAGGCAGGACAGGCCATGGAGAACTGGGAGCCTTGTTATGCTGATGGGCGGGATGTAAATTGCCAACAGCCACTCTGGAGAAGTGTATGGTGTTTCCTGAAACATCTAAAAAACAAAGCAACAGAGCCTAGGGCACTTCCACTTATGGTCCTATAGCTTAGGGAAATTAAAATCAAAAAGACACAGCCACTGCAAAGTTTGGGACGGCTCTGTTTACAAGAACCTCGTTTACGGTGCAAGGTCAATATCGCAGAAAGTAAAAAATGGATAATGAAGTTGTGGTACTTACGTACAATGCAATATCACTCAGCAATGAAATCTATGTCATCAGGCCCGTAGCAGCATAATGAGTGGATTCAGGTATGATGATTCTAACTGAAATAAGTCACACAGAAAAAGAAACATCATAAGATATCACTAATACACGGAATGTAAACATGGCTACACAGGAACAGAATTACAACACAGAACAGGGTCTCAAATTTAGAAAACCAACTTATGCTTCCTTAAGGGGAAAGGTGAGTTGGGGTGCTGCATAAAACCGGAGATTGAAATGAGCACAGATAAAGTTCCTTAAGCCAAATATGGAATAGACAAGAGCTACTCCTTGCTCAACGAAATGGGCTCAACACCCCATATTAAACGCCTAAGAATATACCTGACTAGTAAGTATCTTAAAACCTATGGATTGCTATGTCTCCGAAAGAGAATCAAGGGTGGGTACTGGGGCATAAACGCAGCAGTGATAGGATTGGAGAGGTTCGGTTAGCAAATGAAGACCCTTTGAAGTCATATTGCATGGTACCCATTCCACGGGTCTCAACTCCCCAGGTTGAAGGGATTCTTCCTTCAGCTAGAACATGCATGTGGAACCCAGAGTATGATCAACCGTGTGATCGGGAGACGTGTTCAAATATGTCTCAGTTTTCGACCCCTGGTACTCGGGTGCAACATTCCAGACGCTTTACTAACACTCTCCCGACTTTGAGAGTCAGTGCCTTTAACCTCCTGTTTGGCCAAGTTTGCAATTTCTGCGGAAGATGAACAGGAATAGGGAGAACCCATGAGAGACTAGCTGGAGGTGTCTGGACGGGCAAATTTAACTCTCATTTGCCACCAGGAAGAGGAATTAAACAAAGGCTCAGGGTGCCGTGCCGGAAGCAGATTAGGGCCTGAAGCAATCCTGCGGTGTTGCGGCCAGCTCACAAGAAAGCGAGTTGAAGAAAGGAGCTCAGGGGCACTGTAATTCACAAACCTGCAGAGTTATAAATGACAGCTATCGTCCAAAAATATACTGAAGTAAGGCTGCCAAGAGGAGTTGAAAGCGGGGCACAATTGCAGGAAACCGATTTCAGGAGGTAAACTGGAATTGCATTTAAAGCATAGGAAAAGAGGCAGAACGTACACAATGTTGCACTTGGCCAAAAAGGGCGTATGCGGTTTTTCCTGAATATATTCAGGAAAAAACGCATACGCCCTTTTTGGCCAACCAAGCAAGCTTGCAAAGGAAATCTGCACTACAATGAAGTCTCACTTCCCCCAGGTCAAAAGGGCCATCTGAAAAAAGTGTAAAATCCAGAAAGGCAGGACAGGCCATGGAGAACTGGGAGCCTTGTTATGCTGATGGGTGGGATGTAAATTGCCAACAGCCACTCTGGAGAAGTGTATGGTGTTTCCTGAAACATCTAAAAACCAAAGCAACAGAGCCTAGGGCACTTCCACTTATGGTCCTATAGCTTAGGGAAATTAAAATCAAAAAGACACAGCCACCGCAAAGTTTGGGACGGCTCTGTTTACAAGAACCTAGTTTTCGGTACAAGTTAAATATCGCAGAAAGCGAAAAATGGATAAAGAAGTTGTGGTACTTACGTACAATGCAATATCACTCAGCAATGAAATCTATGTCATCAGGCCCGTAGCAGCATAATGAGTGGATTCAGGTATGATGATTCTAACTGAAATAAGTCACACAGAAAAAGAAACATCATAAGATATCACTAATACACGGAATGTAAACATGGCTACACAGGAACTGAATTACAAAACAGAACAGGGTCTCAAATTTAGAAAACCAACTTATGCTTGCTTAAGGGGAAAGGTGAGTTGGGGTGCTGCATGAAACCAGAGATTAAAATGAGCACAGATAAAGTTCCTTAAGCCAAATATGGAATAGACAAGAGCTACTCCTTGCTCAACGAAATGGGCTCAACACCCCATATGAAACGCCTAAGAATGTACCTGACTAGTAAGTATCTTAAAACCTATGGATTGCTATGTCTCCGAAAGAGAATCAAGCGTGTGTACAGGGGCATAAACGCAGCAGTGATAGGATTGGAGAGGTTCGGTGAGCAAATGAAGACCCTTTGAAGTCATATTGCATGGTACCCATTCCACGGGTCTCAACTCTCCAGGTTGAAGGGATTCTTCCTTCAGCTAAAACATCCATGTGGAACCCAGAGTATGATCAACCGTGTGATCGGGAGACGTGTTCAAATATGTCTCAGTTTTCGACCCCTGGTACTCGGGTGCAACATTCCAGACGCTTTACTAACACTCTCCCGACTTGTAGAGTCAGTGCCTTTAACCTCCTGTTTGGCCCAGTTTGCAGTTTCTGCGGAAGATGAACAGGAATAGGAGAACCAATGAGAGACTAGCTGGAGGTGTCTGGACGGGCAAATTTAACTCTCATTTGCCACCAGGAAGAGGAGTTAACCAAAGGCTCAGCGTGCCGTGCCGGAACCGGATTAGGGCCTGAAGCAATCCTGCGGTGTTGCGGCCAGCTCACAAGAAAGCGAGTTGAAGAAAGGAGCTCAGGGGCACTGTAATTCACAAACCTGCAGAGTTATGAATGACAGCTATCGTCCAAAAATATACTGAAGTAAGGCTGCCAAGAGGACTTGAAAGTGGGGCAGAATTGCAGGAAACCGATTTCAGGAGGTAGACTGGAATTGCATTTAAAGCATAGGAAAAGAGGCAGAACGTCCACAATGATGCACTTGGCCAAAAAGTGCGTATGCGTTTTTTCCTGAATATATTCAGGAAAAAACGCATACGCCCTTTTTGGCCAACCAAGCAAGCTTGCAAAGAAATCTGCACTACAATGAAGCCTCACTTCCCCCGGTCAAAAGGGCCATCTGAAAAAAGAGTAAAATCCAGAAAGGCAGGACAGGCCATGGAGAACTGGGAGCCTTGTTATGCTGATGGGCGGGATGTAAATTGCCAACAGCCACTGGGGAGAAGTGCATGGTGTTTCCTGAAACATCTAAAAAACAAAGCAACAGAGCCTAGGGCACTTCCACTTATGGTCCTATAGCTTAGGGAAATTAAAATCAAATAGACACAGCCACCCCAAAGTTTGGGATGGCTCTGTTTACAAGAACCTCGTTTACGGTACAAGTTCAATATCGCAGAAAGCAAAAAATGGATAAAGAAGTTGTGGTACTTACGTACAAAGCAATATCACTCAGCAATGAAATCTATGTCATCAGGCCCGTAGCAGCATAATGACTGGATTCAGGTATGATGATTCTAACTGAAATAAGTCACACAGAAAAAGAAACATCATAAGCTATCACTAATACACGGAATGTACACATGGCTACACAGGAACTGAATTACAAAACAGAACAGGGTCTCAAATTTAGAAAACCAACTTATGCTTCCTTAAGGGGAAAGGTGAGTTGGGGTGCTGCATAAAACCGGAGATTGAAATGAGCACAGATAAAGTTCCTTAAGCCAAATATGTAATAGACAAGAGCTACTCCTTGCTCAACGAAATGGGCTCAACACCCCATATTAAACGCCTAAGAATGTACCTGACTAGTAAGTATCTTAAAACCTATGGATTGCTATGTCTCCAAAAGAGAATAAAGTGTGTGTACAGGGGCATAAACACAACAGTGATAGGATTGGAGATGTTCGGTGAGCAAATGAAGACCCTTTGAAGTCATATTGCATGGTACCCATTCCACGGGTCTCAACTCTCCAGGTTGAAGGGATTCTTCCTTCAGCTAAAACATACATGTGGAACCCAGAGTATGATCAACCGTGGGATCGGGAGACGTGTTCAAATATGTCTCAGTTTTCGACCCCTGCTACTCGGGTGCAACATTCCAGACGCTTTAGTAACACTCTCCCGACTTGGAGAGTCAGTGCCTTTAACCTCCTGTTTGGCCCAGTTTGCAATTTCTGCGGAAGATGAACAGCAATAGGAGAACCGATGAGAGACTAGCTGGAGGTGTCTGGACGGGCAAATTTAACTCTCATTTCCCACCAGGAAGAAGAATTAACCAAAGGTTCAGCGTGCCGTGCCGGCACCAGATTAGGGCCTGAAGCAATCCTGCGGTGTTGCGGCCAGCTCACAAGAAAGCGAGTTGAAGAAAGGAGCTCATGGGCACTGTCATTCACAAACCTGCAGAGTTATAAATGACAGCTATCGTCCAAAAATATACTGAAGTAAGGCTGCCAAGAGGACATGAAAGCGGGGCAGAATTGCAGGAAACCGATTTCAGGAGGTAGACTGGAATTGCATTGAAAGCATAGGAAAAGAGGCAGAACGTCCACAATGATGCACTTGGCCAAAAAGGGCGTATGCGTTTTTTCCTGAATATATTCAGGAAAAAACGCATACGCCCTTTTTGGCCAACCAAGCAAGCTTGCAAAGGAAATCTGCACTACAATGAAGTCTCACTTCCCCCCGGTCAAAAGGGCCATCTGAAAAAAGTGTAAAATCCAGAAAGGCAGGACAAGCCATGGAGAACTGGGAGCCTTGTTATGCTGATGGGCGGGATGTAAATTGCCAACAGCCACTGGGGAGAAGTGTATGGTGTTTCCTGAAACATCTAAAAAACAAAGCACCAGAGCCTAGGGCACTTCCACTTATGGTCCTATAGTTTAGGGAAATTAAAATCAAAAAGACACAGCCACCCCAAAGTTTGGGACGGCTCTGTTTACAAGAACCTCGTTTACCGTACAAGGTCAATATCGCAGAAAGCGAAAAATGGATAAAGAAGTTGTGGTACTTACGTACAAAGCAATATCACTCAGCAATGAAATCTATGTCATCAGGCCCGTAGCAGCATAATGAGTGGATTCAGGTATGATGATTCTAACTGAAATAAGTCACACAGAAAAAGAAACAGCATAAGATATCACTAATACACGGAATGTAAACATGGCTACACAGGAACTGAATTACAAAACAGAACAGGGTCTCAAATTTAGAAAGCCAACTTATGCTTGCTTAACGGGAAAGGTGAGATGGGGTGCTGCATAAAACCAGAGATTGAAATGAGCACAGATAAAGTTCCTTAAGCCAAATATGTAATAGACAAGAGCTACTCCTTGCTCAACGAAATGGACTCAACACCCCATATTAAACGCCTAAGAATATACCTGACTAGTAAGTATCTTAAAACCTATGGATTGCTATGTCTCCGAAAGAGAATCAAGCGTGTGTACAGGGGCATAAACGCAGCAGTGATAGGATTGGAGAGGTTCGGTGAGCAAATGAAGACCCTTTGAAGTCATATTGCATGGTACCCATTCCACGGGTCTCAACTCCCCAGGTTGAAGGGATTCTTCCTTCAGCTAAAACATGCATGTGGAACCCAGAGTATGATCAACCATGTGATCGGGAGACGTGTTCAAATATGTCTCAGTTTTCACCCCTGGTACTCGGGTGCAACATTCCAGATGCTTTACTAACACTCTCCCGACTTTGAGAGTCAGTGCCTTTAACCTCCTGTTTGGCCAAGTTTGCAATTTCTGCGGAAGATCAAAGGGATAGGGAGAACCCATGAGAGACTAGCTGGAGGTGTCTGGACGGTCAAATTTAACTCTCATTTGCCACCAGGAAGAGGAATTAACCAAAGGCTCAGCGTGCCGTGCCGGAAGCAGATTAGGGCCTGAAGCAATCCTGCCGTGTTGCGGCCAGCTCACAAGAAAGCGAGTTGAAGAAAGGAGCTCAGGGGCACTGTAATTCACAAACCTGCAGAGTTATAAATGACAGCTATCGTCCAAAAATATACTGAAGTAAGGCTGCCAAGAGGAGTTGAAAGCGGGGCAGAATTGCAGGAAACCGATTTCAGGAGGTAAACTGGAATTGCATTTAAAGCATAGGAAAAGAGGCAGAACGTCCACAATGTTGCACTTGGCCAAAAAGGGCGTATGCGGTTTTTCCTGAATATATTCAGGAAAAAACGCATACGCCCTTTTTGGCCAACCAAGCAAGCTTGCAAAGGAAATCTGCACTACAATGAAGTCTCACTTCCCCCCGGTCAAAAGGGCCATCTGAAAAAAGTGTAAAATCCAGAAAGGCAGGACAGGCCATGGAGAACTGGGAGCCTTGTTATGCTGATGGGCGGGATGTAAATTGCCAACAGCCACTCTGGAGAAGTGTATGGTGTTTCCTGAAACATCTAAAAAACAAAGCAACAGAGCCTAGGGCACTTCCACTTATGGTCCTATAGCTTAGGGAAATTAAAATCAAAAAGACACAGCCACTGCAAAGTTTGGGACGGCTCTGTTTACAAGAACCTCGTTTACGGTGCAAGGTCAATATCGCAGAAAGTAAAAAATGGATAATGAAGTTGTGGTACTTACGTACAATGCAATATCACTCAGCAATGAAATCTATGTCATCAGGCCCGTAGCAGCATAATGAGTGGATTCAGGTATGATGATTCTAACTGAAATAAGTCACACAGAAAAAGAAACATCATAAGATATCACTAATACACGGAATGTAAACATGGCTACACAGGAACAGAATTACAACACAGAACAGGGTCTCAAATTTAGAAAACCAACTTATGCTTCCTTAAGGGGAAAGGTGAGTTGGGGTGCTGCATAAAACCGGAGATTGAAATGAGCACAGATAAAGTTCCTTAAGCCAAATATGGAATAGACAAGAGCTACTCCTTGCTCAACGAAATGGGCTCAACACCCCATATTAAACGCCTAAGAATATACCTGACTAGTAAGTATCTTAAAACCTATGGATTGCTATGTCTCCGAAAGAGAATCAAGGGTGGGTACTGGGGCATAAACGCAGCAGTGATAGGATTGGAGAGGTTCGGTTAGCAAATGAAGACCCTTTGAAGTCATATTGCATGGTACCCATTCCACGGGTCTCAACTCCCCAGGTTGAAGGGATTCTTCCTTCAGCTAGAACATGCATGTGGAACCCAGAGTATGATCAACCGTGTGATCGGGAGACGTGTTCAAATATGTCTCAGTTTTCGACCCCTGGTACTCGGGTGCAACATTCCAGACGCTTTACTAACACTCTCCCGACTTTGAGAGTCAGTGCCTTTAACCTCCTGTTTGGCCAAGTTTGCAATTTCTGCGGAAGATGAACAGGAATAGGGAGAACCCATGAGAGACTAGCTGGAGGTGTCTGGACGGGCAAATTTAACTCTCATTTGCCACCAGGAAGAGGAATTAAACAAAGGCTCAGGGTGCCGTGCCGGAAGCAGATTAGGGCCTGAAGCAATCCTGCGGTGTTGCGGCCAGCTCACAAGAAAGCGAGTTGAAGAAAGGAGCTCAGGGGCACTGTAATTCACAAACCTGCAGAGTTATAAATGACAGCTATCGTCCAAAAATATACTGAAGTAAGGCTGCCAAGAGGAGTTGAAAGCGGGGCACAATTGCAGGAAACCGATTTCAGGAGGTAAACTGGAATTGCATTTAAAGCATAGGTAAAGAGGCAGAACGTACACAATGTTGCACTTGGCCAAAAAGGGCGTATGCGGTTTTCCCTGAATATATTCAGGAAAAAACGCATACGCCCTTTTTGGCCAACCAAGCAAGCTTGCAAAGGAAATCTGCACTACAATGAAGTCTCACTTCCCCCAGGTCAAAAGGGCCATCTGAAAAAAGTGTAAAATCCAGAAAGGCAGGACAGGCCATGGAGAACTGGGAGCCTTGTTATGCTGATGGGTGGGATGTAAATTGCCAACAGCCACTCTGGAGAAGTGTATGGTGTTTCCTGAAACATCTAAAAACCAAAGCAACAGAGCCTAGGGCACTTCCACTTATGGTCCTATAGCTTAGGGAAATTAAAATCAAAAAGACACAGCCACCGCAAAGTTTGGGACGGCTCTGTTTACAAGAACCTAGTTTTCGGTACAAGTTAAATATCGCAGAAAGCGAAAAATGGATAAAGAAGTTGTGGTACTTACGTACAATGCAATATCACTCAGCAATGAAATCTATGTCATCAGGCCCGTAGCAGCATAATGAGTGGATTCAGGTATGATGATTCTAACTGAAATAAGTCACACAGAAAAAGAAACATCATAAGATATCACTAATACACGGAATGTAAACATGGCTACACAGGAACTGAATTACAAAACAGAACAGGGTCTCAAATTTAGAAAACCAACTTATGCTTGCTTAAGGGGAAAGGTGAGTTGGGGTGCTGCATGAAACCAGAGATTAAAATGAGCACAGATAAAGTTCCTTAAGCCAAATATGGAATAGACAAGAGCTACTCCTTGCTCAACGAAATGGGCTCAACACCCCATATGAAACGCCTAAGAATGTACCTGACTAGTAAGTATCTTAAAACCTATGGATTGCTATGTCTCCGAAAGAGAATCAAGCGTGTGTACAGGGGCATAAACGCAGCAGTGATAGGATTGGAGAGGTTCGGTGAGCAAATGAAGACCCTTTGAAGTCATATTGCATGGTACCCATTCCACGGGTCTCAACTCTCCAGGTTGAAGGGATTCTTCCTTCAGCTAAAACATCCATGTGGAACCCAGAGTATGATCAACCGTGTGATCGGGAGACGTGTTCAAATATGTCTCAGTGTTCGACCCCTGGTACTCGGGTGCAACATTCCAGACGCTTTACTAACACTCTCCCGACTTGTAGAGTCAGTGCCTTTAACCTCCTGTTTGGCCCAGTTTGCAGTTTCTGCGGAAGATGAACAGGAATAGGAGAACCAATGAGAGACTAGCTGGAGGTGTCTGGACGGGCAAATTTAACTCTCATTTGCCACCAGGAAGAGGAGTTAACCAAAGGCTCAGCGTGCCGTGCCGGAACCGGATTAGGGCCTGAAGCAATCCTGCGGTGTTGCGGCCAGCTCACAAGAAAGCGAGTTGAAGAAAGGAGCTCAGGGGCACTGTAATTCACAAACCTGCAGAGTTATGAATGACAGCTATCGTCCAAAAATATACTGTAGTAAGGCTGCCAAGAGGACTTGAAAGCGGGGCAGAATTGCAGGAAACCGATTTCAGGAGGTAGACTGGAATTGCATTTAAAGCATAGGAAAAGAGGCAGAACGTCCACAATGATGCACTTGGCCAAAAAGGGCGTATGCGTTTTTTCCTGAATATATTCAGGAAAAAACGCATACGCCCTTTTTGGCCAACCAAGCAAGCTTGCAAAGAAATCTGCACTACAATGAAGCCTCACTTCCCCCCGGTCAAAAGGGCCATCTGAAAAAAGTGTAAAATCCAGAAAGGCAGGACAGGCCATGGAGAACTGGGAGCCTTGTTATGCTGATGGGCGGGATGTAAATTGCCAACAGCCACTGGGGAGAAGTGCATGGTGTTTCCTGAAACATCTAAAAAACAAAGCAACAGAGCCTAGGGCACTGCCACTTATGGTCCTATAGCTTAGGGAAATTAAAATCAAAAAGACACAGCCACCCCAAAGTTTGGGACGGCTCTGTTTACAAGAACCTCATTTACGGTACAAGTTCAATATCAAAGAAAGCGAAAAATGGATAAAGAAGTTGTGGTAATTACGTACAATGCAATATCACTCAGCAATGAAATCTATGTCATCAGGCCCGTAGCAGCATAATGAGTGGATTCAGGTATGATGATTCTAACTGAAATAAGTCACACAGAAAAAGAAACATCATAAGATATCACTAGTACACGGAATGTAAACTTGGCTACACAGGAACTGAATTACAAAACAGAACAGGGTCTCAAATTTAGAAAACCAACTTATGCTTGCTTAAGGGGAAAGGTGAGTTGGGGTGCTGCATAAAACCAGAGATTGAAATGAGCACAGATAAAGTTCCTTAAGCCAAATATGGAATAGACAAGAGCTACTCCTTGCTCAACGAAATGGGCTCAACACCCCATATTAAACGCCTAAGAATGTACCTGACTAGTAAGTATCTTAAAACCTATGGATTGCTATGTCTCCGAAAGAGAATCAAGCGTGTGTACAGGGGCATAAACGCAGCAGTGATAGGATTGGAGAGGTTCGGTGAGCAAATGAAGACCCTTTGAAGTCATATTGCATGGTACCCATTCCACGGGTCTCAACTCTCCAGGTTGAAGGGATTCTTCCTTCAGCTAAAACATGCATGTGGAACCCAGAGTATGATCAACCGTGTGATCGGGAGACGTGTTCAAATATGTCTCAGTTTTCGACCTCTGGTACTCGGGTGCAACATTCCAGACGCTTTACTAACACTCTCCCGACTTGGAGAGTCAGTGCCTTTAACCTCCTGTTTGGCCCAGTTTGCAGTTTCTGCGGAAGATGAACAGGAATAGGAGAACCAATGAGAGACTAGCTGGAGGTGTCTGGATGGGCAAATTTAACTCTCATTTGCCACCAGGAAGAGGAGTTAACCAAAGGCTCAGCGTGCCGTGCCGGAACCGGATTAGGGCCTGAAGCAATCCTGCGGTGTTGCGGCCAGCTCACAAGAAAGCGAGTTGAAGAAAGGAGCTCAGGGGCACTGTAATTCACAAACCTGCAGAGTTATGAATGACAGCTATCGTCCAAAAATATACTGTAGTAAGGCTGCCAAGAGGACTTGAAAGCGGGGCAGAATTGCAGGAAACCGATTTCAGGAGGTAGACTGGAATTGCATTTAAAGCATAGGAAAAGAGGCAGAACGTCCACAATGATGCACTTGGCCAAAAAGTGCGTATGCGTTTTTTCCTGAATATATTCAGGAAAAAACGCATACGCCCTTTTTGGCCAACCAAGCAAGCTTGCAAAGAAATCTGCACTACAATGAAGCCTCACTTCCCCCCGGTCAAAAGGGCCATCTGAAAAAAGTGTAAAATCCAGAAAGGCAGGACAGGCCATGGAGAACTGGGAGCCTTGTTATGCTGATGGGCGGGATGTAAATTGCCAACAGCCACTGGGGAGAAGTGCATGGTGTTTCCTGAAACATCTAAAAAACAAAGCAACAGAGCCTAGGGCACTGCCACTTATGGTCCTATAGCTTAGGGAAATTAAAATAAAAAAGACACAGCCACCCCAAAGTTTGGGACGGCTCTGTTTACAAGAACCTCATTTACGGTACAAGTTCAATATCAAAGAAAGCGAAAAATGGATAAAGAAGTTGTGGTAATTATGTACAATGCAATATCACTCAGCAATGAAGTCTATGTCATCAGGCCCGTAGCAGCATAATGAGTGGATTCAGGTATGATGATTCTAACTGAAATAAGTCACACAGAAAAAGAAACATCATAAGATATCACTAGTACACGGAATGTAAACTTGGCTACACAGGAACTGAATTACAAAACAGAACAGGGTCTCAAATTTAGAAAACCAACTTATGCTTGCTTAAGGGGAAAGGTGAGTTGGGGTGCTGCATAAAACCAGAGATTGAAATGAGCACAGATAAAGTTCCTTAAGCCAAATATGGAATAGACAAGAGCTACTCCTTGCTCAACGAAATGGGCTCAACACCCCATATTAAACGCCTAAGAATGTACCTGACTAGTAAGTATCTTAAAACCTATGGATTGCTATGTCTCCGAAAGAGAATCAAGCGTGTGTACAGGGGCATAAACGCAGCAGTGATAGGATTGGAGAGGTTCGGTGAGCAAATGAAGACCCTTTGAAGTCATATTGCATGGTACCCATTCCAGGGGTCTCAACTCTCCAGGTTTAAGGGATTCTTCCTTCAGCTAAAACATGCATGTGGAACCCAGAGTATGATCAACCGTGTGATCGGGAGACGTGTTCAAATATGTCTCAGTTTTCGACCCCTGGTACTCGGGTGCAACATTCCAGACGCTTTACTAACACTCTCCCGACTTGGAGAGTCAGTGTCTTTAACCTCCTGTTTGGCCCAGTTTGCAATTTCTGCGGAAGATGAACAGGAATAGGAGAACCAATGAGAGACTAGCTGGAGGTGTCTGGACGGGCAAATTTAACTCTCATTTGCCACCAGGAAGAGGAATTAACCAAAGGCTCAGCGTGCCGTGCCAGAACCAGATTAGGGCCTGAAGCAATCTTGCGGTGTTGCGGCCAGCTCACAAGAAAGCGAGTTGAAGAAAGGAGCTCAGGGGCACTGTAATTCACAAACCTGCAGAGTTATGAATGACAGCTATCGTCCAAAAATATATTGAAGTAAGGCTGCCAAGAGGACTTGAAAGCGGGGCAGAATTGCAGGAAACCGATTTCAGGAGGTAGAATGGAATTGCTTGTAAAGCATAGGAAAAGAGGCAGAACGTCCACAATGATGCACTTGGCCAAAAAGGGCGTATGCGTTTTTTCCTGAATATATTCAGGAAAAAACGCATACGCCGTTTTTGGCCAACCAAGCAAGCTTGCAAAGAAATCTGCACTACAATAAAGTCTCACTTCCCCCTGGTCAAAAGGGCCATCTGAAAAAAGTGTAAAATCCAGAAAGGCAGGACAGGCCATGGAGAACTGGGAGCCTTGTTATGCTGATGGGCGGGATGTAAATTGCCAAGAGCCACTCGGGAGAAGTGTATGGTGTTTCCTGAAACATCTAAAAAACAAAGCAACAGAGCCTAGGGCACTTCCACTTATGGTCCTATAGCTTAGGGAAATTAAAATCAAAAAGACACAGCCACCCCAAAGTTTGGGACGGCTCTGTTTACAAGAACCTGGTTTACGGTACAAGTTCAATATCGCAGAAAGCGAACAATGGATAAAGAAGTTGTGGTACTTACGTACAATGCAATATAACTCAGCAATGAAATCTATGTCATCAGGCCCGTAGCAGCATAATGAGTGGATTCAGGTATGATGATTCTAACTGAAATAAGTCACACAGAAAAAGAAACATCATAAGATATCACTAATACACGGAATGTAAACTTGGCTACACAGGAACTGAATTACAAAACAGAACAGGGTCTCAAATTTAGAAAACCAACTTATGCTTGCTTAAGGGGAAAGGTGAGTTGGGGTGCTGCATGAAACCAGAGATTGAAATGAGCACAGATAAAGTTCCTTAAGCCAAATATGGAATAGACAAGAGCTACTCCTTGCTCAACGAAATGGGCTCAACACCCCATATTAAACGCCTAAGAATGTACCTGACTAGTAAGTATCTTAAAACCTATGGATTGCTAGGTCTCCGAAAGAGAATCAAGCATGTGTACAGGGGCATAAACGCAGCAGTGATAGGATTGGAGAGGTTCGGTGAGCAAATGAAGACCCTTTGAAGTCATATTGCATGGTACCCATTCCACGGGTCTCAACTCTCCAGGTTGAAGGGATTCTTTCTTCAGCTAAAACATGCATGTGGAACCCAGAGTATGATCAACCGTGTGATCGGGAGACGTGTTCAAATATGTCTCAGTTTTCGACCCCTGGTACTCGGGTGCAACATTCCAGACGCTTTACTAACACTCTCCCGACCTGCAGAGTCAGTGCCTTTAACCTCCTGTTTGGACAAATTTGCAATTTCTGCGGAAGATGAACAGGAATAAGAGAACCGATGAGAGACTAGCTGGAGGTGTCTGGTCGGGCAAATTTAACTCTCATTTGCCACCAGGAAGAGGAATTAACCTAAGGCTCAGCGTGCCGTGCCGACACCAGATTAGGGACTGAAGCAATCCTGCGGTGTTGCGGCCAGCTCACAAGAAAGCGAGTTGAAGAAAGGAGCTCAGGGGCACTGTAATTCACAAACCTGCAGAGTTATAAATGCCAGCTATCGTCCAAAAATATACTGAAGTAAGGCAGCCAAGAGGACTTGAAAGCGGGGCAGAATTGCAGGAAACCGATTTCAGGAGGTAGACTGGAATTGCATTTAAAGCATAGGAAAAGAGGCAGAACGTCCACAATGATGCACTTGGCCAAAAAGGGCGTATGCGTTTTTTCCTGAATATATTCAGGAAAAAACGCATACGCCCTTTTTGGCCAACCAAGCAAGCTTGCAAAGGAAATCTGCACTACAATGAAGTCTCACTTCCCCCTGGTCAAAAGGGACATCTGAAAAAAGTGTAAAATCCAGAAAGGCAGGACAGGCCATGGAGAACTGGGAGCCTTGTTATGCTGATGGGCGGGATGTAAATTGCCAACTGCCACTGGGGAGAAGTGTATGGTGTTTCCTGAAACATCTAAAAAACAAAGCACCAGAGCCTAGGGCACTTCCACTTATGGTCCTATAGCTTAGGGAAATTAAAATCAAATAGACACAGCCACCCCAAAGTTTGGGATGGCTCTGTTTACAAGAACCTCGTTTACGGTACAAGTTCAATATCGCAGAAAGCAAAAAATGGATAAAGAAGTTGTGGTACTTACGTACAAAGCAATATCACTCAGCAATGAAATCTATGTCATCAGGCCCGTAGCAGCATAATGACTGGATTCAGGTATGATGATTCTAACTGAAATAAGTCACACAGAAAAAGAAACATCATAAGCTATCACTAATACACGGAATGTACACATGGCTACACAGGAACTGAATTACAAAACAGAACAGGGTCTCAAATTTAGAAAACCAACTTATGCTTCCTTAAGGGGAAAGGTGAGTTGGGGTGCTGCATAAAACCGGAGATTGAAATGAGCACAGATAAAGTTCCTTAAGCCAAATATGTAATAGACAAGAGCTACTCCTTGCTCAACGAAATGGGCTCAACACCCCATATTAAACGCCTAAGAATGTACCTGACTAGTAAGTATCTTAAAACCTATGGATTGCTATGTCTCCAAAAGAGAATAAAGTGTGTGTACAGGGGCATAAACGCAACAGTGATAGGATTGGAGATGTTCGGTGTGCAAATGAAGACCCTTTGAAGTCATATTGCATGGTACCCATTCCACGGGTCTCAACTCTCCAGGTTGAAGGGATTCTTCCTTCAGCTAAAACATACATGTGGAACCCAGAGTATGATCAACCGTGGGATCGGGAGACGTGTTCAAATATGTCTCAGTTTTCGACCCCTGGTACTCGGGTGCAACATTCCAGACGCTTTAGTAACACTCTCCCGACTTGGAGAGTCAGTGCCTTTAACCTCCTGTTTGGCCCAGTTTGCAATTTCTGCGGAAGATGAACAGCAATAGGAGAACCGATGAGAGACTAGCTGGAGGTGTCTGGACGGGCAAATTTAACTCTCATTTCCCACCAGGAAGAAGAATTAACCAAAGGTTCAGCATGCCGTGCCGGCACCAGATTAGGGCCTGAAGCAATCCTGCGGTGTTGCGGCCAGCTCACAAGAAAGCGAGTTGAAGAAAGGAGCTCATGGGCACTGTCATTCACAAACCTGCAGAGTTATAAATGACAGCTATCGTCCAAAAATATACTGAAGTAAGGCTGCCAAGAGGACATGAAAGCGGGGCAGAATTGCAGGAAACCGATTTCAGGAGGTAGACTGGAATTGCATTGAAAGCATAGGAAAAGAGGCAGAACGTCCACAATGATGCACTTGGCCAAAAAGGGCGTATGCGTTTTTTCCTGAATATATTCAGGAAAAAACGCATACGCCCTTTTTGGCCAACCAAGCAAGCTTGCAAAGGAAATCTGCACTACAATGAAGTCTCACTTCCCCCCGGTCAAAAGGGCCATCTGAAAAAAGTGTAAAATCCAGAAAGGCAGGACAAGCCATGGAGAATTGGGAGCCTTGTTATGCTGATGGGCGGGATGTAAATTGCCAACAGCCACTGGGGAGAAGTGTATGGTGTTTCCTGAAACATCTAAAAAACAAAGCACCAGAGCCTAGGGCACTTCCACTTATGGTCCTATAGTTTAGGGAAATTAAAATCAAAAAGACACAGCCACCCCAAAGTTTGGGACGGCTCTGTTTACAAGAACCTCGTTTACCGTACAAGGTCAATATCGCAGAAAGCGAAAAATGGATAAAGAAGTTGTGGTACTTACGTACAAAGCAATATCACTCAGCAATGAAATCTATGTCATCAGGCCCGTAGCAGCATAATGAGTGGATTCAGGTATGATGATTCTAACTGAAATAAGTCACACAGAAAAAGAAACAGCATAAGATATCACTAATACACGGAATGTAAACATGGCTACACAGGAACTGAATTACAAAACAGAACAGGGTCTCAAATTTAGAAAGCCAACTTATGCTTGCTTAACGGGAAAGGTGAGATGGGGTGCTGCATAAAACCAGAGATTGAAATGAGCACAGATAAAGTTCCTTAAGCCAAATATGTAATAGACAAGAGCTACTCCTTGCTCAACGAAATGGACTCAACACCCCATATTAAACGCCTAAGAATATACCTGACTAGTAAGTATCTTAAAACCTATGGATTGCTATGTCTCCGAAAGAGAATCAAGCGTGTGTACAGGGGCATAAACGCAGCAGTGATAGGATTGGAGAGGTTCGGTGAGCAAATGAAGACCCTTTGAAGTCATATTGCATGGTACCCATTCCACGGGTCTCAACTCTCCAGGTTGGAGGGATTCTTCCTTCAGCTAAAACATCCATGTGGAACCCAGAGTATGATCAACCATGTGATCGGGAGACGTGTTCAAATATGTCTCAGTTTTCACCCCTGGTACTCGGGTGCAACATTCCAGATGCTTTACTAACACTCTCCCGACTTTGAGAGTCAGTGCCTTTAACCTCCTGTTTGGCCAAGTTTGCAATTTCTGCGGAAGATCAAAGGGATAGGGAGAACCCATGAGAGACTAGCTGGAGGTGTCTGGACGGTCAAATTTAACTCTCATTTGCCACCAGGAAGAGGAATTAACCAAAGGCTCAGCGTGCCGTGCCGGAAGCAGATTAGGGCCTGAAGCAATCCTGCCGTGTTGCGGCCAGCTCACAAGAAAGCGAGTTGAAGAAAGGAGCTCAGGGGCACTGTAATTCACAAACCTGCAGAGTTATAAATGACAGCTATCGTCCAAAAATATACTGAAGTAAGGCTGCCAAGAGGAGTTGAAAGCGGGGCACAATTGCAGGAAACCGATTTCAGGAGGTAAACTGGAATTGCATTTAAAGCATAGGAAAAGAGGCAGAACGTCCACAATGTTGCACTTGGCCAAAAAGGGCGTATGCGGTTTTTCCTGAATATATTCAGGAAAAAACGCATACGCCCTTTTTGGCCAACCAAGCAAGCTTGCAAAGGAAATCTGCACTACAATGAAGTCTCACTTCCCCCCGGTCAAAAGGGCCATCTGAAAAAAGTGTAAAATCCAGAAAGGCAGGACAGGCCATGGAGAACTGGGAGCCTTGTTATGCTGATGGGCGGGATGTAAATTGCCAACAGCCACTCTGGAGAAGTGTATGGTGTTTCCTGAAACATCTAAAAAACAAAGCAACAGAGCCTAGGGCACTTCCACTTATGGTCCTATAGCTTAGGGAAATTAAAATCAAAAAGACACAGCCACTGCAAAGTTTGGGACGGCTCTGTTTACAAGAACCTCGTTTACGGTGCAAGGTCAATATCGCAGAAAGTAAAAAATGGATAATGAAGTTGTGGTACTTACGTACAATGCAATATCACTCAGCAATGAAATCTATGTCATCAGGCCCGTAGCAGCATAATGAGTGGATTCAGGTATGATGATTCTAACTGAAATAAGTCACACAGAAAAAGAAACATCATAAGATATCACTAATACACGGAATGTAAACATGGCTACACAGGAACAGAATTACAACACAGAACAGGGTCTCAAATTTAGAAAACCAACTTATGCTTCCTTAAGGGGAAAGGTGAGTTGGGGTGCTGCATAAAACCGGAGATTGAAATGAGCACAGATAAAGTTCCTTAAGCCAAATATGGAATAGACAAGAGCTACTCCTTGCTCAACGAAATGGGCTCAACACCCCATATTAAACGCCTAAGAATATACCTGACTAGTAAGTATCTTAAAACCTATGGATTGCTATGTCTCCGAAAGAGAATCAAGGGTGGGTACTGGGGCATAAACGCAGCAGTGATAGGATTGGAGAGGTTCGGTTAGCAAATGAAGACCCTTTGAAGTCATATTGCATGGTACCCATTCCACGGGTCTCAACTCCCCAGGTTGAAGGGATTCTTCCTTCAGCTAGAACATGCATGTGGAACCCAGAGTATGATCAACCGTGTGATCGGGAGACGTGTTCAAATATGTCTCAGTTTTCGACCCCTGGTACTCGGGTGCAACATTCCAGACGCTTTACTAACACTCTCCCGACTTTGAGAGTCAGTGCCTTTAACCTCCTGTTTGGCCAAGTTTGCAATTTCTGCGGAAGATGAACAGGAATAGGGAGAACCCATGAGAGACTAGCTGGAGGTGTCTGGACGGGCAAATTTAACTCTCATTTGCCACCAGGAAGAGGAATTAAACAAAGGCTCAGGGTGCCGTGCCGGAAGCAGATTAGGGCCTGAAGCAATCCTGCGGTGTTGCGGCCAGCTCACAAGAAAGCGAGTTGAAGAAAGGAGCTCAGGGGCACTGTAATTCACAAACCTGCAGAGTTATAAATGACAGCTATCGTCCAAAAATATACTGAAGTAAGGCTGCCAAGAGGAGTTGAAAGCGGGGCACAATTGCAGGAAACCGATTTCAGGAGGTAAACTGGAATTGCATTTAAAGCATAGGAAAAGAGGCAGAACGTACACAATGTTGCACTTGGCCAAAAAGGGCGTATGCGGTTTTTCCTGAATATATTCAGGAAAAAACGCATACGCCCTTTTTGGCCAACCAAGCAAGCTTGCAAAGGAAATCTGCACTACAATGAAGTCTCACTTCCCCCAGGTCAAAAGGGCCATCTGAAAAAAGTGTAAAATCCAGAAAGGCAGGACAGGCCATGGAGAACTGGGAGCCTTGTTATGCTGATGGGTGGGATGTAAATTGCCAACAGCCACTCTGGAGAAGTGTATGGTGTTTCCTGAAACATCTAAAAACCAAAGCAACAGAGCCTAGGGCACTTCCACTTATGGTCCTATAGCTTAGGGAAATTAAAATCAAAAAGACACAGCCACCGCAAAGTTTGGGACGGCTCTGTTTACAAGAACCTAGTTTTCGGTACAAGTTAAATATCGCAGAAAGCGAAAAATGGATAAAGAAGTTGTGGTACTTACGTACAATGCAATATCACTCAGCAATGAAATCTATGTCATCAGGCCCGTAGCAGCATAATGAGTGGATTCAGGTATGATGATTCTAACTGAAATAAGTCACACAGAAAAAGAAACATCATAAGATATCACTAATACACGGAATGTAAACATGGCTACACAGGAACTGAATTACAAAACAGAACAGGGTCTCAAATTTAGAAAACCAACTTATGCTTGCTTAAGGGGAAAGGTGAGTTGGGGTGCTGCATGAAACCAGAGATTAAAATGAGCACAGATAAAGTTCCTTAAGCCAAATATGGAATAGACAAGAGCTACTCCTTGCTCAACGAAATGGGCTCAACACCCCATATGAAACGCCTAAGA
Source organism: Lagenorhynchus albirostris (assembly GCF_949774975.1). NCBI lineage: Eukaryota > Metazoa > Chordata > Mammalia > Artiodactyla > Delphinidae > Lagenorhynchus > Lagenorhynchus albirostris. Next base: position 60,248,788 of record NC_083098.1, on the reverse strand, counting down.
ATGTACCTGACTAGTAAGTATCTTAAAACCTATGGATTGCTATGTCTCCGAAAGAGAATCAAGCGTGTGTACAGGGGCATAAACGCAGCAGTGATAGGATTGGAGAGGTTCGGTGAGCAAATGAAGACCCTTTGAAGTCATATTGCATGGTACCCATTCCACGGGTCTCAACTCTCCAGGTTGAAGGGATTCTTCCTTCAGCTAAAACATCCATGTGGAACCCAGAGTATGATCAACCGTGTGATCGGGAGACGTGTTCAAATATGTCTCAGTTTTCGACCCCTGGTACTCGGGTGCAACATTCCAGACGCTTTACTAACACTCTCCCGACTTGTAGAGTCAGTGCCTTTAACCTCCTGTTTGGCCCAGTTTGCAGTTTCTGCGGAAGATGAACAGGAATAGGAGAACCAATGAGAGACTAGCTGGAGGTGTCTGGACGGGCAAATTTAACTCTCATTTGCCACCAGGAAGAGGAGTTAACCAAAGGCTCAGCGTGCCGTGCCGGAACCGGATTAGGGCCTGAAGCAATCCTGCGGTGTTGCGGCCAGCTCACAAGAAAGCGAGTTGAAGAAAGGAGCTCAGGGGCACTGTAATTCACAAACCTGCAGAGTTATGAATGACAGCTATCGTCCAAAAATATACTGAAGTAAGGCTGCCAAGAGGACTTGAAAGTGGGGCAGAATTGCAGGAAACCGATTTCAGGAGGTAGACTGGAATTGCATTTAAAGCATAGGAAAAGAGGCAGAACGTCCACAATGATGCACTTGGCCAAAAAGTGCGTATGCGTTTTTTCCTGAATATATTCAGGAAAAAACGCATACGCCCTTTTTGGCCAACCAAGCAAGCTTGCAAAGAAATCTGCACTACAATGAAGCCTCACTTCCCCCGGTCAAAAGGGCCATCTGAAAAAAGAGTAAAATCCAGAAAGGCAGGACAGGCCATGGAGAACTGGGAGCCTTGTTATGCTGATGGGCGGGATGTAAATTGCCAACAGCCACTGGGGAGAAGTGCATGGTGTTTCCTGAAACATCTAAAAAACAAAGCAACAGAGCCTAGGGCACTTCCACTTATGGTCCTATAGCTTAGGGAAATTAAAATCAAATAGACACAGCCACCCCAAAGTTTGGGATGGCTCTGTTTACAAGAACCTCGTTTACGGTACAAGTTCAATATCGCAGAAAGCAAAAAATGGATAAAGAAGTTGTGGTACTTACGTACAAAGCAATATCACTCAGCAATGAAATCTATGTCATCAGGCCCGTAGCAGCATAATGACTGGATTCAGGTATGATGATTCTAACTGAAATAAGTCACACAGAAAAAGAAACATCATAAGCTATCACTAATACACGGAATGTACACATGGCTACACAGGAACTGAATTACAAAACAGAACAGGGTCTCAAATTTAGAAAACCAACTTATGCTTCCTTAAGGGGAAAGGTGAGTTGGGGTGCTGCATAAAACCGGAGATTGAAATGAGCACAGATAAAGTTCCTTAAGCCAAATATGTAATAGACAAGAGCTACTCCTTGCTCAACGAAATGGGCTCAACACCCCATATTAAACGCCTAAGAATGTACCTGACTAGTAAGTATCTTAAAACCTATGGATTGCTATGTCTCCAAAAGAGAATAAAGTGTGTGTACAGGGGCATAAACACAACAGTGATAGGATTGGAGATGTTCGGTGAGCAAATGAAGACCCTTTGAAGTCATATTGCATGGTACCCATTCCACGGGTCTCAACTCTCCAGGTTGAAGGGATTCTTCCTTCAGCTAAAACATACATGTGGAACCCAGAGTATGATCAACCGTGGGATCGGGAGACGTGTTCAAATATGTCTCAGTTTTCGACCCCTGCTACTCGGGTGCAACATTCCAGACGCTTTAGTAACACTCTCCCGACTTGGAGAGTCAGTGCCTTTAACCTCCTGTTTGGCCCAGTTTGCAATTTCTGCGGAAGATGAACAGCAATAGGAGAACCGATGAGAGACTAGCTGGAGGTGTCTGGACGGGCAAATTTAACTCTCATTTCCCACCAGGAAGAAGAATTAACCAAAGGTTCAGCGTGCCGTGCCGGCACCAGATTAGGGCCTGAAGCAATCCTGCGGTGTTGCGGCCAGCTCACAAGAAAGCGAGTTGAAGAAAGGAGCTCATGGGCACTGTCATTCACAAACCTGCAGAGTTATAAATGACAGCTATCGTCCAAAAATATACTGAAGTAAGGCTGCCAAGAGGACATGAAAGCGGGGCAGAATTGCAGGAAACCGATTTCAGGAGGTAGACTGGAATTGCATTGAAAGCATAGGAAAAGAGGCAGAACGTCCACAATGATGCACTTGGCCAAAAAGGGCGTATGCGTTTTTTCCTGAATATATTCAGGAAAAAACGCATACGCCCTTTTTGGCCAACCAAGCAAGCTTGCAAAGGAAATCTGCACTACAATGAAGTCTCACTTCCCCCCGGTCAAAAGGGCCATCTGAAAAAAGTGTAAAATCCAGAAAGGCAGGACAAGCCATGGAGAACTGGGAGCCTTGTTATGCTGATGGGCGGGATGTAAATTGCCAACAGCCACTGGGGAGAAGTGTATGGTGTTTCCTGAAACATCTAAAAAACAAAGCACCAGAGCCTAGGGCACTTCCACTTATGGTCCTATAGTTTAGGGAAATTAAAATCAAAAAGACACAGCCACCCCAAAGTTTGGGACGGCTCTGTTTACAAGAACCTCGTTTACCGTACAAGGTCAATATCGCAGAAAGCGAAAAATGGATAAAGAAGTTGTGGTACTTACGTACAAAGCAATATCACTCAGCAATGAAATCTATGTCATCAGGCCCGTAGCAGCATAATGAGTGGATTCAGGTATGATGATTCTAACTGAAATAAGTCACACAGAAAAAGAAACAGCATAAGATATCACTAATACACGGAATGTAAACATGGCTACACAGGAACTGAATTACAAAACAGAACAGGGTCTCAAATTTAGAAAGCCAACTTATGCTTGCTTAACGGGAAAGGTGAGATGGGGTGCTGCATAAAACCAGAGATTGAAATGAGCACAGATAAAGTTCCTTAAGCCAAATATGTAATAGACAAGAGCTACTCCTTGCTCAACGAAATGGACTCAACACCCCATATTAAACGCCTAAGAATATACCTGACTAGTAAGTATCTTAAAACCTATGGATTGCTATGTCTCCGAAAGAGAATCAAGCGTGTGTACAGGGGCATAAACGCAGCAGTGATAGGATTGGAGAGGTTCGGTGAGCAAATGAAGACCCTTTGAAGTCATATTGCATGGTACCCATTCCACGGGTCTCAACTCCCCAGGTTGAAGGGATTCTTCCTTCAGCTAAAACATGCATGTGGAACCCAGAGTATGATCAACCATGTGATCGGGAGACGTGTTCAAATATGTCTCAGTTTTCACCCCTGGTACTCGGGTGCAACATTCCAGATGCTTTACTAACACTCTCCCGACTTTGAGAGTCAGTGCCTTTAACCTCCTGTTTGGCCAAGTTTGCAATTTCTGCGGAAGATCAAAGGGATAGGGAGAACCCATGAGAGACTAGCTGGAGGTGTCTGGACGGTCAAATTTAACTCTCATTTGCCACCAGGAAGAGGAATTAACCAAAGGCTCAGCGTGCCGTGCCGGAAGCAGATTAGGGCCTGAAGCAATCCTGCCGTGTTGCGGCCAGCTCACAAGAAAGCGAGTTGAAGAAAGGAGCTCAGGGGCACTGTAATTCACAAACCTGCAGAGTTATAAATGACAGCTATCGTCCAAAAATATACTGAAGTAAGGCTGCCAAGAGGAGTTGAAAGCGGGGCAGAATTGCAGGAAACCGATTTCAGGAGGTAAACTGGAATTGCATTTAAAGCATAGGAAAAGAGGCAGAACGTCCACAATGTTGCACTTGGCCAAAAAGGGCGTATGCGGTTTTTCCTGAATATATTCAGGAAAAAACGCATACGCCCTTTTTGGCCAACCAAGCAAGCTTGCAAAGGAAATCTGCACTACAATGAAGTCTCACTTCCCCCCGGTCAAAAGGGCCATCTGAAAAAAGTGTAAAATCCAGAAAGGCAGGACAGGCCATGGAGAACTGGGAGCCTTGTTATGCTGATGGGCGGGATGTAAATTGCCAACAGCCACTCTGGAGAAGTGTATGGTGTTTCCTGAAACATCTAAAAAACAAAGCAACAGAGCCTAGGGCACTTCCACTTATGGTCCTATAGCTTAGGGAAATTAAAATCAAAAAGACACAGCCACTGCAAAGTTTGGGACGGCTCTGTTTACAAGAACCTCGTTTACGGTGCAAGGTCAATATCGCAGAAAGTAAAAAATGGATAATGAAGTTGTGGTACTTACGTACAATGCAATATCACTCAGCAATGAAATCTATGTCATCAGGCCCGTAGCAGCATAATGAGTGGATTCAGGTATGATGATTCTAACTGAAATAAGTCACACAGAAAAAGAAACATCATAAGATATCACTAATACACGGAATGTAAACATGGCTACACAGGAACAGAATTACAACACAGAACAGGGTCTCAAATTTAGAAAACCAACTTATGCTTCCTTAAGGGGAAAGGTGAGTTGGGGTGCTGCATAAAACCGGAGATTGAAATGAGCACAGATAAAGTTCCTTAAGCCAAATATGGAATAGACAAGAGCTACTCCTTGCTCAACGAAATGGGCTCAACACCCCATATTAAACGCCTAAGAATATACCTGACTAGTAAGTATCTTAAAACCTATGGATTGCTATGTCTCCGAAAGAGAATCAAGGGTGGGTACTGGGGCATAAACGCAGCAGTGATAGGATTGGAGAGGTTCGGTTAGCAAATGAAGACCCTTTGAAGTCATATTGCATGGTACCCATTCCACGGGTCTCAACTCCCCAGGTTGAAGGGATTCTTCCTTCAGCTAGAACATGCATGTGGAACCCAGAGTATGATCAACCGTGTGATCGGGAGACGTGTTCAAATATGTCTCAGTTTTCGACCCCTGGTACTCGGGTGCAACATTCCAGACGCTTTACTAACACTCTCCCGACTTTGAGAGTCAGTGCCTTTAACCTCCTGTTTGGCCAAGTTTGCAATTTCTGCGGAAGATGAACAGGAATAGGGAGAACCCATGAGAGACTAGCTGGAGGTGTCTGGACGGGCAAATTTAACTCTCATTTGCCACCAGGAAGAGGAATTAAACAAAGGCTCAGGGTGCCGTGCCGGAAGCAGATTAGGGCCTGAAGCAATCCTGCGGTGTTGCGGCCAGCTCACAAGAAAGCGAGTTGAAGAAAGGAGCTCAGGGGCACTGTAATTCACAAACCTGCAGAGTTATAAATGACAGCTATCGTCCAAAAATATACTGAAGTAAGGCTGCCAAGAGGAGTTGAAAGCGGGGCACAATTGCAGGAAACCGATTTCAGGAGGTAAACTGGAATTGCATTTAAAGCATAGGTAAAGAGGCAGAACGTACACAATGTTGCACTTGGCCAAAAAGGGCGTATGCGGTTTTCCCTGAATATATTCAGGAAAAAACGCATACGCCCTTTTTGGCCAACCAAGCAAGCTTGCAAAGGAAATCTGCACTACAATGAAGTCTCACTTCCCCCAGGTCAAAAGGGCCATCTGAAAAAAGTGTAAAATCCAGAAAGGCAGGACAGGCCATGGAGAACTGGGAGCCTTGTTATGCTGATGGGTGGGATGTAAATTGCCAACAGCCACTCTGGAGAAGTGTATGGTGTTTCCTGAAACATCTAAAAACCAAAGCAACAGAGCCTAGGGCACTTCCACTTATGGTCCTATAGCTTAGGGAAATTAAAATCAAAAAGACACAGCCACCGCAAAGTTTGGGACGGCTCTGTTTACAAGAACCTAGTTTTCGGTACAAGTTAAATATCGCAGAAAGCGAAAAATGGATAAAGAAGTTGTGGTACTTACGTACAATGCAATATCACTCAGCAATGAAATCTATGTCATCAGGCCCGTAGCAGCATAATGAGTGGATTCAGGTATGATGATTCTAACTGAAATAAGTCACACAGAAAAAGAAACATCATAAGATATCACTAATACACGGAATGTAAACATGGCTACACAGGAACTGAATTACAAAACAGAACAGGGTCTCAAATTTAGAAAACCAACTTATGCTTGCTTAAGGGGAAAGGTGAGTTGGGGTGCTGCATGAAACCAGAGATTAAAATGAGCACAGATAAAGTTCCTTAAGCCAAATATGGAATAGACAAGAGCTACTCCTTGCTCAACGAAATGGGCTCAACACCCCATATGAAACGCCTAAGAATGTACCTGACTAGTAAGTATCTTAAAACCTATGGATTGCTATGTCTCCGAAAGAGAATCAAGCGTGTGTACAGGGGCATAAACGCAGCAGTGATAGGATTGGAGAGGTTCGGTGAGCAAATGAAGACCCTTTGAAGTCATATTGCATGGTACCCATTCCACGGGTCTCAACTCTCCAGGTTGAAGGGATTCTTCCTTCAGCTAAAACATCCATGTGGAACCCAGAGTATGATCAACCGTGTGATCGGGAGACGTGTTCAAATATGTCTCAGTGTTCGACCCCTGGTACTCGGGTGCAACATTCCAGACGCTTTACTAACACTCTCCCGACTTGTAGAGTCAGTGCCTTTAACCTCCTGTTTGGCCCAGTTTGCAGTTTCTGCGGAAGATGAACAGGAATAGGAGAACCAATGAGAGACTAGCTGGAGGTGTCTGGACGGGCAAATTTAACTCTCATTTGCCACCAGGAAGAGGAGTTAACCAAAGGCTCAGCGTGCCGTGCCGGAACCGGATTAGGGCCTGAAGCAATCCTGCGGTGTTGCGGCCAGCTCACAAGAAAGCGAGTTGAAGAAAGGAGCTCAGGGGCACTGTAATTCACAAACCTGCAGAGTTATGAATGACAGCTATCGTCCAAAAATATACTGTAGTAAGGCTGCCAAGAGGACTTGAAAGCGGGGCAGAATTGCAGGAAACCGATTTCAGGAGGTAGACTGGAATTGCATTTAAAGCATAGGAAAAGAGGCAGAACGTCCACAATGATGCACTTGGCCAAAAAGGGCGTATGCGTTTTTTCCTGAATATATTCAGGAAAAAACGCATACGCCCTTTTTGGCCAACCAAGCAAGCTTGCAAAGAAATCTGCACTACAATGAAGCCTCACTTCCCCCCGGTCAAAAGGGCCATCTGAAAAAAGTGTAAAATCCAGAAAGGCAGGACAGGCCATGGAGAACTGGGAGCCTTGTTATGCTGATGGGCGGGATGTAAATTGCCAACAGCCACTGGGGAGAAGTGCATGGTGTTTCCTGAAACATCTAAAAAACAAAGCAACAGAGCCTAGGGCACTGCCACTTATGGTCCTATAGCTTAGGGAAATTAAAATCAAAAAGACACAGCCACCCCAAAGTTTGGGACGGCTCTGTTTACAAGAACCTCATTTACGGTACAAGTTCAATATCAAAGAAAGCGAAAAATGGATAAAGAAGTTGTGGTAATTACGTACAATGCAATATCACTCAGCAATGAAATCTATGTCATCAGGCCCGTAGCAGCATAATGAGTGGATTCAGGTATGATGATTCTAACTGAAATAAGTCACACAGAAAAAGAAACATCATAAGATATCACTAGTACACGGAATGTAAACTTGGCTACACAGGAACTGAATTACAAAACAGAACAGGGTCTCAAATTTAGAAAACCAACTTATGCTTGCTTAAGGGGAAAGGTGAGTTGGGGTGCTGCATAAAACCAGAGATTGAAATGAGCACAGATAAAGTTCCTTAAGCCAAATATGGAATAGACAAGAGCTACTCCTTGCTCAACGAAATGGGCTCAACACCCCATATTAAACGCCTAAGAATGTACCTGACTAGTAAGTATCTTAAAACCTATGGATTGCTATGTCTCCGAAAGAGAATCAAGCGTGTGTACAGGGGCATAAACGCAGCAGTGATAGGATTGGAGAGGTTCGGTGAGCAAATGAAGACCCTTTGAAGTCATATTGCATGGTACCCATTCCACGGGTCTCAACTCTCCAGGTTGAAGGGATTCTTCCTTCAGCTAAAACATGCATGTGGAACCCAGAGTATGATCAACCGTGTGATCGGGAGACGTGTTCAAATATGTCTCAGTTTTCGACCTCTGGTACTCGGGTGCAACATTCCAGACGCTTTACTAACACTCTCCCGACTTGGAGAGTCAGTGCCTTTAACCTCCTGTTTGGCCCAGTTTGCAGTTTCTGCGGAAGATGAACAGGAATAGGAGAACCAATGAGAGACTAGCTGGAGGTGTCTGGATGGGCAAATTTAACTCTCATTTGCCACCAGGAAGAGGAGTTAACCAAAGGCTCAGCGTGCCGTGCCGGAACCGGATTAGGGCCTGAAGCAATCCTGCGGTGTTGCGGCCAGCTCACAAGAAAGCGAGTTGAAGAAAGGAGCTCAGGGGCACTGTAATTCACAAACCTGCAGAGTTATGAATGACAGCTATCGTCCAAAAATATACTGTAGTAAGGCTGCCAAGAGGACTTGAAAGCGGGGCAGAATTGCAGGAAACCGATTTCAGGAGGTAGACTGGAATTGCATTTAAAGCATAGGAAAAGAGGCAGAACGTCCACAATGATGCACTTGGCCAAAAAGTGCGTATGCGTTTTTTCCTGAATATATTCAGGAAAAAACGCATACGCCCTTTTTGGCCAACCAAGCAAGCTTGCAAAGAAATCTGCACTACAATGAAGCCTCACTTCCCCCCGGTCAAAAGGGCCATCTGAAAAAAGTGTAAAATCCAGAAAGGCAGGACAGGCCATGGAGAACTGGGAGCCTTGTTATGCTGATGGGCGGGATGTAAATTGCCAACAGCCACTGGGGAGAAGTGCATGGTGTTTCCTGAAACATCTAAAAAACAAAGCAACAGAGCCTAGGGCACTGCCACTTATGGTCCTATAGCTTAGGGAAATTAAAATAAAAAAGACACAGCCACCCCAAAGTTTGGGACGGCTCTGTTTACAAGAACCTCATTTACGGTACAAGTTCAATATCAAAGAAAGCGAAAAATGGATAAAGAAGTTGTGGTAATTATGTACAATGCAATATCACTCAGCAATGAAGTCTATGTCATCAGGCCCGTAGCAGCATAATGAGTGGATTCAGGTATGATGATTCTAACTGAAATAAGTCACACAGAAAAAGAAACATCATAAGATATCACTAGTACACGGAATGTAAACTTGGCTACACAGGAACTGAATTACAAAACAGAACAGGGTCTCAAATTTAGAAAACCAACTTATGCTTGCTTAAGGGGAAAGGTGAGTTGGGGTGCTGCATAAAACCAGAGATTGAAATGAGCACAGATAAAGTTCCTTAAGCCAAATATGGAATAGACAAGAGCTACTCCTTGCTCAACGAAATGGGCTCAACACCCCATATTAAACGCCTAAGAATGTACCTGACTAGTAAGTATCTTAAAACCTATGGATTGCTATGTCTCCGAAAGAGAATCAAGCGTGTGTACAGGGGCATAAACGCAGCAGTGATAGGATTGGAGAGGTTCGGTGAGCAAATGAAGACCCTTTGAAGTCATATTGCATGGTACCCATTCCACGGGTCTCAACTCTCCAGGTTGAAGGGATTCTTCCTTCAGCTAAAACATCCATGTGGAACCCAGAGTATGATCAACCATGTGATCGGGAGACGTGTTCAAATATGTCTCAGTGTTCGACCCCTGGTACTCGGGTGCAACATTCCAGACGCTTTACTAACACTCTCCCGACTTGGAGAGTCAGTGCCTTTAACCTCCTGTTTGGCCCAGTTTGCAATTTCTGCGGAAGATGAACAGGAATAGGAGAACCAATGAGAGACTAGCTGGAGGTGTCTGGACGGGCAAATTTAACTCTCATTTCCCACCAGGAAGAGGAATTAACCAAAGGCTCAGCGTGCCGTGCCGGAACCGGATTAGGGCCTGAAGCAATCCTGCGGTGTTGCGGCCAGCTCACAAGAAAGCGAGTTGAAGAAAGGAGCTCAGGGGCACTGTAATTCACAATCCTGCAGAGTTATAAATGACAGCTATCGTCCAAAAATATACTGAAGTAAGGCTGCCAAGAGGACTTGAAAGCGGGGCAGAATTGCAGGAAACCGATTTCAGGAGGTAGACTGGAATTGCATTTAAAGCATAGGAAAAGAGGCAGAACGTCCACAATGATGCACTTGGCCAAAAAGGGCGTATGCGTTTTTTCCTGAAGATATTCAGGTAAAAACACATACGCCCTTTTTGGCAGCAAGCTTGCAAAGGAAATCTGCACTACAATGAAGTCTCACTGCTCCCAGGTCAAAAGGGCCATCTGAAAAAAGTGTAAAATCCAGAAAGTAATGACAGGCCATGGAAAACTGGGAGCCTTGTTATGCTGATGGCGGGATGTAAATTGCCAACAGCCACTCTGGAGAAGTGTATGGTGTTTCCTGAAACATCTAAAACACAAAGCAACAGAGCCTAGGGCACTTCCACTTATGGTCCTATAGGTTAGGGAAATTAAAATCAAAAAGACACAGCCACCCCAAAGTTTGGGACGGCTCTGTTTACAAGAACCTGTTTTACGGTACAAGTTCAATATCACAGAAAGTGAAAAATGGATAAAGAAGCGGTCGTACTTACATACAATGCAATATCACTCAGCAATGAAATCTATGTCATCAGGCCCATAGCAGCATAATGAGTGGCTTCAGGTACGATGATTCTAAGTGAAATAAGTCACACAGAAAAAGAAACATCATAAGGTATCACTAATACACGGAATGTAAACTTGGTTACACAGGAACTGAATTACAAAACAGAACAGGGTCTCAAATGTAGAAAATCAACTTATGCTTGCTTAAGGGGAAAGGTGAGTTTGGGTGCTGCATAAAACCAGAGATTGAAATTAGCACAGATACCGTTCCATAAGCCAAATATGTAATAGACAAGGGCTACTCTTTGCTCAACGAAGTGGACTCAACACCCCATATTAAACGCCTAAGAATATACCTGACTAGTAAGAATCTTAAAATCTATGGATATATTTCTCCGAAAGAGAATCAAGCATGTGTACAGCGGCATAAACGCAGCAGTGATAGGATTGGTGAGGTTCGGTGAGCAAATGCAGACCCTTTGAAGTCATATTGCATGGTACCCATTCCATGGGTCTCAACTCTCCAGGTTTAAGGGATTCTTCCTTCAGCTAAAACATGCATGTGGAACCCAGAGTATGATCCACCGTGTGATCGGGAAACGTGTTCAAATGTGTCTCAGTTTTCGTCCCCTGGTACTCGGGTGCAACATTCCAGACGCTTTACTAACACTCTCCCCACTTGGAGAGTCAGTGCCTTTATCCTCCTGTTTGGCTCAGTTTGCAATTTCTGCGGAAGATGAACAGGAATAGGGAGAACCAATGACAGACTAGCTGGAGGTGTCTGGACGGGCAAATTTAACTCTCATTTCCCACCAGGAAGAGGAATTGACCAAAGGCTCAGTGTGCCATGCCGGAACCACACTAGGGCCTGAAGCAATCCTACAGTGTTGCGGCCAGCTCACAGGAAAGCAAGTTGAAGAAAGGAGCTCAGGGGCACTGTCATTCACAAACCTGCAGAGTTCTAAATGACAGCTATCGTCCAAAAATATATTGAAGTAAGGCTGCCAAGAGGACTTGAAAACGGGGCAGAATTGCAGGAAACCGATTTCAGGAGGTAGACTGGAATTGCATGTAAAGCATAGGAAAAGAGGCAGAACGTCCACAATGATGCACTTGGCAAAAAGGGCGTATGCGTTTTTTCCTGAATATATTCAGGAAAAAACGCATACGCCCTTTTTGGCCAACCAAGCAAGCTTCCAAAGGAAATCTGCACTACAATGAAGTCTCACTGCCCCCCGGTCAAAAGGGCCATCTGAAAAAAGTGTAAAATTCAGAAAGGCAGGACAGGCCAAGGAGAACTGGGAGCCTTGTTATGCTGATTGGTGGGATGTAAATTGCCAACAGCCACTCTGGAGAAGTGTATGGTGTTTCCTGAAACATGTAATAAACAAAGCAACAGAGCCTAGGGCACTTCCACTTATGCTCCTAAAGCTTAGGGAAATTAAAGTCAAAAAGACACAGCCACCCCAATGGTTGGGAGGGCTCTGTTTACAAGAACCTCGTTTATGGTACAACTTCAGTATCACAGAAAGTGAAAAATGGATATAGAAATTGTGGTACTCATGTACAATGCAATATCACTCAGCAATGAAATCTATGTCATCAGGCCCGTAGCAGCATAATGAGTGGATTCAGGTACGATGATCCTAAGTGAAATAAGTCACACAGAAAAAGAAACATCATAAGATATCACTAATACACGGAATGTAAACTTGGCTACACAGGAACTGAATTAAAAAACAGAACAGGGTCTCAAATGTAGAAAACCAACTTATGCTTGCTTAAGGGGAAAGGTGAGTTCGGGTACTGCATAAAACCAGAGATTGAAATTAGCACAGATACCGTTCCATAAGCCAAATACGTAATAGACAAGAGCTACTCCTTGTTCAACGAAGTGGACACAACACCCCATATTAAACGCCTAAGAATATATCTGACTAGTAAGAATCTTAAAACCTATGGATTTATATGTCTCCGAAAGAGAATCAAGCATGTGTACAGCGGCATAAACGCAGCAGTGATAGGATTGGTGAGGTTCGGTGAGCAAATGCAGACCCTTTGAAGTCACATTGCATGGTACCCATTCCATGGGTCTCAACTCTCCAGGTTTAAGGCATTCTTCCTTCAGCTAAAACATGCATGTGGAACCCAGAGTATGATCCACCGTGTGATCGGGAGACGTGTTCAAATGTGTCTCAGTTTTCGTCCCCTGGTACTCGGGTGCAACATTCCAGACGCTTTACTAACACTCTCCCCACTTGGAGAGTCAGTGCCTTTAACCTCCTGTTTGGCCCAGTTTGCAATTTCTGCGGAAAATGAACAGGAATAGGGAGAACCTACGAGAGACTAGCTGGATGTGTCTGGACAGGCACATTTAACTCTCATTTCCCACCAGGAAGAGGAATTTACCAAAGGCTCAGCGTGCTGTGCCGGAACCACGCTAGGGCCTGAAGCAATCCTGCGGTGTTGCGGCCAGCTCACAAGAAAGCGAGTTGAAGAAAGGAGCTCAGGGGCACTGTCATTCACAAACCTGCAGAGTTATAAATGACAGCTATCGTCCAAAAATATATTGAAGTAAGTCTGCCAAGAGGACGTGAAAGCGGGGCAGAATTGCAGGAAACCGATTTCAGGAGGTAGACTGGAATTGCATGTAAAGCATAGGAAAAGAGGCAGAACGTGCACAATGATGCACTTGGCCAAAAAGGGCGTATGCGTTTTTTCCTGAATATATTCAGGAAAAAACGCATACGCCCTTTTTGGCCAACCAAGCAAGCTTGCAAAGGAAATCTGCACTACAATGAAGTCTCACTGCCCCCCGCTCAAAAGGGCCATCTGAAAAAAGTGTAAAATCCAGAAAGGCAGGACAGGCCTTGGAGAACTGGGAGCCTTGTTATGCTGATGGGCGGGATGTAAATTGCCAACAGCCACACTGGAGAAGTGTATGGTGTTTCCTGCATCATCTACAAAACAAAGCAACAGAGAGTAGGGCACTTCCACTTATGGTCCTAAAGCTTAGGTAAATTAAAATCAAAAAGACACAGCCACCCCAAAGTTTGGGACGGCTCTGTTTACAAGAACCTCGTTTACGGTACAAGTTCAATATCACAGAAAGCGAAAAATGGATAAAGAAGTTGTGGTACTAACGTACAATGCAATATCACTCAGCAATGAAATCTATGTCATCAGGCCCGTAGCAGCATAATGAGTGGATTCAGGTACGATGATTCTAAGTGAAATAACTCACACAGAAAAAGAAACATCATAAGATATCACTACTACACGGAATGTAAACTTGGCTACACAGGAACTGAATTACAAACAGAAAAGGGTCTCAAATGTAGAAAACCAACTTATACTTGCTTAAGGGGAAAGGTGAGATGGGGTGCTGCATAAAACCAGAGATTGAAATTAGCACAGATACCGTTCCATAAGCCAAATATGTAATAGACAAGAGCTACTCCTTGCTCAACGAAGTGGACACAACACCCCATATTAAACGCCTAAGAATATACCTGACTAGTAAGAATCTTAAAACCTATGGGTTTATGTCACCGAAAGAGAATCAAGCGTGTGTACAGCGGCATAAACGCAGCAGTGATAGGATTGGTGAGGTTCGGTGAGCAAATGCAGACCCTTTGAAGTCATATTGCATGGTACCCATTCCATGGGTCTCAACTCTCCAGGTTTAAGGGATTCTTCCTTCAGCTAAAACATGCATGTGGAACCCAGAGTATGATCCACCGTGTGTTCGGGAAACGTGTTCAAATGTGTCTCAGTTTTCGTCCCCTGGTACTCGGGTGCAACATTCCAGACACTTTACTAACACTCTCCCCACTTGGAGAGTCAGTGCCTTTAACCTCCTGTTTGACCCAGTTTGCAATTTCTGCGGAAAATGAACAGGAATAGGGAGAACCATTGAGAGACTAGCTGGAGGTGTCTGGACGGGCAAATTTAACTCTCATTTCCCACAAGGAAGAGGAATTAACCAAAGGCTCAGCTTGCCATGCCGGAACCACACCAGGGTCTGAAGCAATCCTGCAGTGTTGCGGCCAGCTCACAAGAAAGCGAGTTGAAGAATGGAGCTCAGCGGCACTGTCATTCACAAACCTGCAGAGTTATAAATGACAGCTATCGTCCAAAAATATATTGAAGTAAGGCTGCCAAGAGGACTTGACAGCGGGGCAGAATTGCAGGAAACCGATTTCAGGAGGTAGACTGGAATTGCATTTAAAGCATAGGAAAAGAGGCAGAACGTCCACAATGATGCACTTGGCCAAAAAGTGCGTATGCGTTTTTTCCTGAATATATTCAGGAAAAAACGCATACGCCCTTTTTGGCCAACCAAGCAAGCTTGCAAAGAAATCTGCACTACAATGAAGCCTCACTTCCCCCCGGTCAAAAGGGCCATCTGAAAAAAGTGTAAAATCCAGAAAGGCAGGACAGGCCATGGAGAACTGGGAGCCTTGTTATGCTGATGGGCGGGATGTAAATTGCCAACAGCCACTGGGGAGAAGTGCATGGTGTTTCCTGAAACATCTAAAAAACAAAGCAACAGAGCCTAGGGCACTGCCACTTATGGTCCTATAGCTTAGGGAAATTAAAATAAAAAAGACACAGCCACCCCAAAGTTTGGGACGGCTCTGTTTACAAGAACCTCGTTTACGGTACAAGTTCAATATCAAAGAAAGCGAAAAATGGATAAAGAAGTTGTGGTACTTACGTACAATGCAATATCACTCAGCAATGAAATCTATGTCATCAGGCCCGTAGCAGCATAATGAGTGGATTCAGGTATGATGATTCTAACTGAAATAAGTCACACAGAAAAAGAAACATCATAAGATATCACTAGTACACGGAATGTAAACTTGGTTACACAGGAACTGAATTACAAAACAGAACAGGGTCTCAAATGTAGAAAACCAACTTATGCTTGCTTAAGGGGAAAGGTGAGTTGGGGTGCTGCATAAAACCAGAGATTGAAATGAGCACAGATAAAGTTCCTTAAGCCAAATATGTAATAGACAAGAGCTACTCCTTGCTCAACGAAATGGGCTCAACACCCCATATTAAACGCCTAAGAATGTACCTGACTATTAAGTATCTTAAAACCTATGGATTGCTATGTCTCCGAAAGAGAATCAAGCGTGTGTACAGGGGCATAAACGCAGCAGTGATAGGATTGGAGAGGTTCGGTGAGCAAATGAAGACCCTTTGAAGTCATATTGCATGGTACCCATTCCACGGGTCTCAACTCTCCAGGTTGAAGGGATTCTTCCTTCAGCTAAAACATCCATGTGGAACCCAGAGTATGATCAACCGTGTGATCGGGAGACGTGTTCAAATATGTCTCAGTTTTCGACCCCTGGTACTCGGGTGCAACATTCCAGACGCTTTACTAACACTCTCCCGACTTGTAGAGTCAGTGCCTTTAACCTCCTGTTTGGCCCAGTTTGCAGTTTCTGCGGAAGATGAACAGGAATAGGAGAACCAATGAGAGACTAGCTGGAGGTGTCTGGACGGGCAAATTTAACTCTCATTTGCCACCAGGAAGAGGAGTTAACCAAAGGCTCAGCGTGCCGTGCCGGAACCGGATTAGGGCCTGAAGCAATCCTGCGGTGTTGCGGCCAGCTCACAAGAAAGCGAGTTGAAGAAAGGAGCTCAGGGGCACTGTAATTCACAAACCTGCAGAGTTATGAATGACAGCTATCGTCCAAAAATATACTGTAGTAAGGCTGCCAAGAGGACTTGAAAGCGGGGCAGAATTGCAGGAAACCGATTTCAGGAGGTAGACTGGAATTGCATTTAAAGCATAGGAAAAGAGGCAGAACGTCCACAATGATGCACTTGGCCAAAAAGGGCGTATGCGTTTTTTCCTGAATATATTCAGGAAAAAACGCATACGCCCTTTTTGGCCAACCAAGCAAGCTTGCAAAGAAATCTGCACTACAATGAAGCCTCACTTCCCCCCGGTCAAAAGGGCCATCTGAAAAAAGTGTAAAATCCAGAAAGGCAGGACAGGCCATGGAGAACTGGGAGCCTTGTTATGCTGATGGGCGGGATGTAAATTGCCAACAGCCACTGGGGAGAAGTGCATGGTGTTTCCTGAAACATCTAAAAAACAAAGCAACAGAGCCTAGGGCACTGCCACTTATGGTCCTATAGCTTAGGGAAATTAAAATCAAAAAGACACAGCCACCCCAAAGTTTGGGACGGCTCTGTTTACAAGAACCTCATTTACGGTACAAGTTCAATATCAAAGAAAGCGAAAAATGGATAAAGAAGTTGTGGTAATTACGTACAATGCAATATCACTAAGCAATGAAATCTATGTCATCAGGCCCGTAGCAGCATAATGAGTGGATTCAGGTATGATGATTCTAACTGAAATAAGTCACACAGAAAAAGAAACATCATAAGATATCACTAGTACACGGAATGTAAACTTGGCTACACAGGAACTGAATTACAAAACAGAACAGGGTCTCAAATTTAGAAAACCAACTTATGCTTGCTTAAGGGGAAAGGTGAGTTGGGGTGCTGCATAAAACCAGAGATTGAAATGAGCACAGATAAAGTTCCTTAAGCCAAATATGGAATAGACAAGAGCTACTCCTTGCTCAACGAAATGGGCTCAACACCCCATATTAAACGCCTAAGAATGTACCTGACTAGTAAGTATCTTAAAACCTATGGATTGCTATGTCTCCGAAAGAGAATCAAGCGTGTGTACAGGGGCATAAACGCAGCAGTGATAGGATTGGAGAGGTTCGGTGAGCAAATGAAGACCCTTTGAAGTCATATTGCATGGTACCCATTCCACGGGTCTCAACTCTCCAGGTTGAAGGGATTCTTCCTTCAGCTAAAACATCCATGTGGAACCCAGAGTATGATCAACCGTGTGATCGGGAGACGTGTTCAAATATGTCTCAGTTTTCGACCCCTGGTACTCGGGTGCAACATTCCAGACGCTTTACTAACACTCTCCCGACTTGTAGAGTCAGTGCCTTTAACCTCCTGTTTGGCCCAGTTTGCAGTTTCTGCGGAAGATGAACAGGAATAGGAGAACCAATGAGAGACTAGCTGGAGGTGTCTGGACGGGCAAATTTAACTCTCATTTGCCACCAGGAAGAGGAGTTAACCAAAGGCTCAGCGTGCCGTGCCGGAACCGGATTAGGGCCTGAAGCAATCCTGCGGTGTTGCGGCCAGCTCACAAGAAAGCGAGTTGAAGAAAGGAGCTCAGGGGCACTGTAATTCACAAACCTGCAGAGTTATGAATGACAGCTATCGTCCAAAAATATACTGTAGTAAGGCTGCCAAGAGGACTTGAAAGCGGGGCAGAATTGCAGGAAACCGATTTCAGGAGGTAGACTGGAATTGCATTTAAAGCATAGGAAAAGAGGCAGAACGTCCACAATGATGCACTTGGCCAAAAAGGGCGTATGCGTTTTTTCCTGAATATATTCAGGAAAAAACGCATACGCCCTTTTTGGCCAACCAAGCAAGCTTGCAAAGAAATCTGCACTACAATGAAGCCTCACTTCCCCCCGGTCAAAAGGGCCATCTGAAAAAAGTGTAAAATCCAGAAAGGCAGGACAGGCCATGGAGAACTGGGAGCCTTGTTATGCTGATGGGCGGGATGTAAATTGCCAACAGCCACTGGGGAGAAGTGCATGGTGTTTCCTGAAACATCTAAAAAACAAAGCAACAGAGCCTAGGGCACTGCCACTTATGGTCCTATAGCTTAGGGAAATTAAAATCAAAAAGACACAGCCACCCCAAAGTTTGGGACGGCTCTGTTTACAAGAACCTCATTTACGGTACAAGTTCAATATCAAAGAAAGCGAAAAATGGATAAAGAAGTTGTGGTAATTACGTACAATGCAATATCACTAAGCAATGAAATCTATGTCATCAGGCCCGTAGCAGCATAATGAGTGGATTCAGGTATGATGATTCTAACTGAAATAAGTCACACAGAAAAAGAAACATCATAAGATATCACTAGTACACGGAATGTAAACTTGGCTACACAGGAACTGAATTACAAAACAGAACAGGGTCTCAAATTTAGAAAACCAACTTATGCTTGCTTAAGGGGAAAGGTGAGTTGGGGTGCTGCATAAAACCAGAGATTGAAATGAGCACAGATAAAGTTCCTTAAGCCAAATATGGAATAGACAAGAGCTACTCCTTGCTCAACGAAATGGGCTCAACACCCCATATTAAACGCCTAAGAATGTACCTGACTAGTAAGTATCTTAAAACCTATGGATTGCTATGTCTCCGAAAGAGAATCAAGCGTGTGTACAGGGGCATAAACGCAGCAGTGATAGGATTGGAGAGGTTCGGTGAGCAAATGAAGACCCTTTGAAGTCATATTGCATGGTACCCATTCCACGGGTCTCAACTCTCCAGGTTGAAGGGATTCTTCCTTCAGCTAAAACATCCATGTGGAACCCAGAGTATGATCAACCGTGTGATCGGGAGACGTGTTCAAATATGTCTCAGTTTTCGACCTCTGGTACTCGGGTGCAACATTCCAGACGCTTTACTAACACTCTCCCGACTTGGAGAGTCAGTGCCTTTAACCTCCTGTTTGGCCCAGTTTGCAGTTTCTGCGGAAGATGAACAGGAATAGGAGAACCAATGAGAGACTAGCTGGAGGTGTCTGGACGGGCAAATTTAACTCTCATTTGCCACCAGGAAGAGGAGTTAACCAAAGGCTCAGCGTGCCGTGCCGGAACCGGATTAGGGCCTGAAGCAATCCTGCGGTGTTGCGGCCAGCTCACAAGAAAGCGAGTTGAAGAAAGGAGCTCAGGGGCACTGTAATTCACAAACCTGCAGAGTTATGAATGACAGCTATCGTCCAAAAATATACTGTAGTAAGGCTGCCAAGAGGACTTGAAAGCGGGGCAGAATTGCAGGAAACCGATTTCAGGAGGTAGACTGGAATTGCATTTAAAGCATAGGAAAAGAGGCAGAACGTCCACAATGATGCACTTGGCCAAAAAGTGCGTATGCGTTTTTTCCTGAATATATTCAGGAAAAAACGCATACGCCCTTTTTGGCCAACCAAGCAAGCTTGCAAAGAAATCTGCACTACAATGAAGCCTCACTTCCCCCCGGTCAAAAGGGCCATCTGAAAAAAGTGTAAAATCCAGAAAGGCAGGACAGGCCATGGAGAACTGGGAGCCTTGTTATGCTGATGGGCGGGATGTAAATTGCCAACAGCCACTGGGGAGAAGTGCATGGTGTTTCCTGAAACATCTAAAAAACAAAGCAACAGAGCCTAGGGCACTGCCACTTATGGTCCTATAGCTTAGGGAAATTTAAATAAAAAAGACACAGCCACCCCAAAGTTTGGGACGGCTCTGTTTACAAGAACCTCGTTTACGGTACAAGTTCAATATCAAAGAAAGCGAAAAATGGATAAAGAAGTTGTGGTAATTATGTACAATGCAATATCACTCAGCAATGAAGTCTATGTCATCAGGCCCGTAGCAGCATAATGAGTGGATTCAGGTATGATGATTCTAACTGAAATAAGTCACACAGAAAAAGAAACATCATAAGATATCACTAGTACACGGAATGTAAACTTGGCTACACAGGAACTGAATTACAAAACAGAACAGGGTCTCAAATTTAGAAAACCAACTTATGCTTGCTTAAGGGGAAAGGTGAGTTGGGGTGCTGCATAAAACCAGAGATTGAAATGAGCACAGATAAAGTTCCTTAAGCCAAATATGGAATAGACAAGAGCTACTCCTTGCTCAACGAAATGGGCTCAACACCCCATATTAAACGCCTAAGAATGTACCTGACTAGTAAGTATCTTAAAACCTATGGATTGCTATGTCTCCGAAAGAGAATCAAGCGTGTGTACAGGGGCATAAACGCAGCAGTGATAGGATTGGAGAGGTTCGGTGAGCAAATGAAGACCCTTTGAAGTCATATTGCATGGTACCCATTCCACGGGTCTCAACTCTCCAGGTTGAAGGGATTCTTCCTTCAGCTAAAACATCCATGTGGAACCCAGAGTATGATCAACCGTGTGATCGGGAGACGTGTTCAAATATGTCTCAGTTTTCGACCTCTGGTACTCGGGTGCAACATTCCAGACGCTTTACTAACACTCTCCCGACTTGGAGAGTCAGTGCCTTTAACCTCCTGTTTGGCCCAGTTTGCAGTTTCTGCGGAAGATGAACAGGAATAGGAGAACCAATGAGAGACTAGCTGGAGGTGTCTGGACGGGCAAATTTAACTCTCATTTGCCACCAGGAAGAGGAGTTAACCAAAGGCTCAGCGTGCCGTGCCGGAACCGGATTAGGGCCTGAAGCAATCCTGCGGTGTTGCGGCCAGCTCACAAGAAAGCGAGTTGAAGAAAGGAGCTCAGGGGCACTGTAATTCACAAACCTGCAGAGTTATGAATGACAGCTATCGTCCAAAAATATACTGTAGTAAGGCTGCCAAGAGGACTTGAAAGCGGGGCAGAATTGCAGGAAACCGATTTCAGGAGGTAGACTGGAATTGCATTTAAAGCATAGGAAAAGAGGCAGAACGTCCACAATGATGCACTTGGCCAAAAAGTGCGTATGCGTTTTTTCCTGAATATATTCAGGAAAAAACGCATACGCCCTTTTTGGCCAACCAAGCAAGCTTGCAAAGAAATCTGCACTACAATGAAGCCTCACTTCCCCCCGGTCAAAACGGCCATCTGAAAAAAGTGTAAAATCCAGAAAGGCAGGACAGGCCATGGAGAACTGGGAGCCTTGTTATGCTGATGGGCGGGATGTAAATTGCCAACAGCCACTGGGGAGAAGTGCATGGTGTTTCCTGAAACATCTAAAAAACAAAGCAACAGAGCCTAGGGCACTGCCACTTATGGTCCTATAGCTTAGGGAAATTTAAATAAAAAAGACACAGCCACCCCAAAGTTTGGGACGGCTCTGTTTACAAGAACCTCGTTTACGGTACAAGTTCAATATCAAAGAAAGCGAAAAATGGATAAAGAAGTTGTGGTAATTATGTACAATGCAATATCACTCAGCAATGAAGTCTATGTCATCAGGCCCGTAGCAGCATAATGAGTGGATTCAGGTATGATGATTCTAACTGAAATAAGTCACACAGAAAAAGAAACATCATAAGATATCACTAGTACACGGAATGTAAACTTGGCTACACAGGAACTGAATTACAAAACAGAACAGGGTCTCAAATTTAGAAAACCAACTTATGCTTGCTTAAGGGGAAAGGTGAGTTGGGGTGCTGCATAAAACCAGAGATTGAAATGAGCACAGATAAAGTTCCTTAAGCCAAATATGGAATAGACAAGAGCTACTCCTTGCTCAACGAAATGGGCTCAACACCCCATATTAAACGCCTAAGAATGTACCTGACTAGTAAGTATCTTAAAACCTATGGATTGCTATGTCTCCGAAAGAGAATCAAGCGTGTGTACAGGGGCATAAACGCAGCAGTGATAGGATTGGAGAGGTTCGGTGAGCAAATGAAGACCCTTTGAAGTCATATTGCATGGTACCCATTCCACGGGTCTCAACTCTCCAGGTTGAAGGGATTCTTCCTTCAGCTAAAACATGCATGTGGAACCCAGAGTATGATCAACCGTGTGATCGGGAGACGTGTTCAAATATGTCTCAGTGTTCGACCCCTGGTACTCGGGTGCAACATTCCAGACGCTTTACTAACACTCTCCCGACTTGGAGAGTCAGTGCCTTTAATCTCCTGTTTGGCCCAGTTTGCAATTTCTGCGGAAGATGAACAGGAATAGGAGAACCAATGAGAGACTAGCTGGAGGTGTCTGGACGGGCAAATTTAACTCTCATTTGCCACCAGGAAGAGGAATTAACCAAAGGCTCAGCGTGCCGTGCCGGAACCGGATTAGGGCCTGAAGCAATCCTGCGGTGTTGCGGCCAGCTCACAAGAAAGCGAGTTGAAGAAAGGAGCTCAGGGGCACTGTAATTCACAATCCTGCAGAGTTATAAATGACAGCTATCGTCCAAAAATATACTGAAGTAAGGCTGCCAAGAGGACTTGAAAGCGGGACAGAATTGCAGGAAACCGATTTCAGGAGGTAGACTGGAATTGCATTTAAAGCATAGGAAAAGAGGCAGAACGTCCACAATGATGCACTTGGCCAAAAAGGGCGTATGCGTTTTTTCCTGAAGATATTCAGGTAAAAACACATACGCCCTTTTTGGCAGCAAGCTTGCAAAGGAAATCTGCACTACAATGAAGTCTCACTGCTCCCAGGTCAAAAGGGCCATCTGAAAAAAGTGTAAAATCCAGAAAGTAATGACAGGCCATGGAAAACTGGGAGCCTTGTTATGCTGATGGCGGGATGTAAATTGCCAACAGCCACTCTGGAGAAGTGTATGGTGTTTCCTGAAACATCTAAAACACAAAGCAACAGAGCCTAGGGCACTTCCACTTATGGTCCTATAGGTTAGGGAAATTAAAATCAAAAAGACACAGCCACCCCAAAGTTTGGGACGGCTCTGTTTACAAGAACCTGTTTTACGGTACAAGTTCAATATCACAGAAAGTGAAAAATGGATAAAGAAGCGGTCGTACTTACATACAATGCAATATCACTCAGCAATGAAATCTATGTCATCAGGCCCATAGCAGCATAATGAGTGGCTTCAGGTACGATGATTCTAAGTGAAATAAGTCACACAGAAAAAGAAACATCATAAGGTATCACTAATACACGGAATGTAAACTTGGTTACACAGGAACTGAATTACAAAACAGAACAGGGTCTCAAATGTAGAAAATCAACTTATGCTTGCTTAAGGGGAAAGGTGAGTTTGGGTGCTGCATAAAACCAGAGATTGAAATTAGCACAGATACCGTTCCATAAGCCAAATATGTAATAGACAAGGGCTACTCTTTGCTCAACGAAGTGGACTCAACACCCCATATTAAACGCCTAAGAATATACCTGACTAGTAAGAATCTTAAAATCTATGGATATATTTCTCCGAAAGAGAATCAAGCATGTGTACAGCGGCATAAACGCAGCAGTGATAGGATTGGTGAGGTTCGGTGAGCAAATGCAGACCCTTTGAAGTCATATTGCATGGTACCCATTCCATGGGTCTCAACTCTCCAGGTTTAAGGGATTCTTCCTTCAGCTAAAACATGCATGTGGAACCCAGAGTATGATCCACCGTGTGATCGGGAAACGTGTTCAAATGTGTCTCAGTTTTCGTCCCCTGGTACTCGGGTGCAACATTCCAGACGCTTTACTAACACTCTCCCCACTTGGAGAGTCAGTGCCTTTATCCTCCTGTTTGGCTCAGTTTGCAATTTCTGCGGAAGATGAACAGGAATAGGGAGAACCAATGACAGACTAGCTGGAGGTGTCTGGACGGGCAAATTTAACTCTCATTTCCCACCAGGAAGAGGAATTGACCAAAGGCTCAGTGTGCCATGCCGGAACCACACTAGGGCCTGAAGCAATCCTACAGTGTTGCGGCCAGCTCACAGGAAAGCAAGTTGAAGAAAGGAGCTCAGGGGCACTGTCATTCACAAACCTGCAGAGTTCTAAATGACAGCTATCGTCCAAAAATATATTGAAGTAAGGCTGCCAAGAGGACTTGAAAACGGGGCAGAATTGCAGGAAACCGATTTCAGGAGGTAGACTGGAATTGCATGTAAAGCATAGGAAAAGAGGCAGAACGTCCACAATGATGCACTTGGCAAAAAGGGCGTATGCGTTTTTTCCTGAATATATTCAGGAAAAAACGCATACGCCCTTTTTGGCCAACCAAGCAAGCTTCCAAAGGAAATCTGCACTACAATGAAGTCTCACTGCCCCCCGGTCAAAAGGGCCATCTGAAAAAAGTGTAAAATTCAGAAAGGCAGGACAGGCCAAGGAGAACTGGGAGCCTTGTTATGCTGATTGGTGGGATGTAAATTGCCAACAGCCACTCTGGAGAAGTGTATGGTGTTTCCTGAAACATGTAATAAACAAAGCAACAGAGCCTAGGGCACTTCCACTTATGCTCCTAAAGCTTAGGGAAATTAAAGTCAAAAAGACACAGCCACCCCAATGGTTGGGAGGGCTCTGTTTACAAGAACCTCGTTTATGGTACAACTTCAGTATCACAGAAAGTGAAAAATGGATATAGAAATTGTGGTACTCATGTACAATGCAATATCACTCAGCAATGAAATCTATGTCATCAGGCCCGTAGCAGCATAATGAGTGGATTCAGGTACGATGATCCTAAGTGAAATAAGTCACACAGAAAAAGAAACATCATAAGATATCACTAATACACGGAATGTAAACTTGGCTACACAGGAACTGAATTAAAAAACAGAACAGGGTCTCAAATGTAGAAAACCAACTTATGCTTGCTTAAGGGGAAAGGTGAGTTCGGGTACTGCATAAAACCAGAGATTGAAATTAGCACAGATACCGTTCCATAAGCCAAATACGTAATAGACAAGAGCTACTCCTTGTTCAACGAAGTGGACACAACACCCCATATTAAACGCCTAAGAATATATCTGACTAGTAAGAATCTTAAAACCTATGGATTTATATGTCTCCGAAAGAGAATCAAGCATGTGTACAGCGGCATAAACGCAGCAGTGATAGGATTGGTGAGGTTCGGTGAGCAAATGCAGACCCTTTGAAGTCACATTGCATGGTACCCATTCCATGGGTCTCAACTCTCCAGGTTTAAGGGATTCTTCCTTCAGCTAAAACATGCATGTGGAACCCAGAGTATGATCCACCGTGTGATCGGGAAACGTGTTCAAATGTGTCTCAGTTTTCGTCCCCTGGTACTCGGGTGGAACATTCCAGACGCTTTACTAACACTCTCCCCACTTGGAGAGTCAGTGCCTTTAACCTCCTGTTTGGCCCAGTTTGCAATTTCTGCGGAAAATGAACAGGAATAGGGAGAACCTACGAGAGACTAGCTGGATGTGTCTGGACAGGCACATTTAACTCTCATTTCCCACCAGGAAGAGGAATTTACCAAAGGCTCAGCGTGCTGTGCCGGAACCACGCTAGGGCCTGAAGCAATCCTGCGGTGTTGCGGCCAGCTCACAAGAAAGCGAGTTGAAGAAAGGAGCTCAGGGGCACTGTCATTCACAAACCTGCAGAGTTATAAATGACAGCTATCGTCCAAAAATATATTGAAGTAAGTCTGCCAAGAGGACTTGAAAGCGGGGCAGAATTGCAGGAAACCGATTTCAGGAGGTAGACTGGAATTGCATGTAAAGCATAGAAAAAGAGGCAGAACGTGCACAATGATGCACTTGGCCAAAAAGGGCGTATGCGTTTTTTCCTGAATATATTCAGGAAAAAACGCATACGCCCTTTTTGGCCAACCAAGCAAGCTTGCAAAGGAAATCTGCACTACAATGAAGTCTCACTGCCCCCCGCTCAAAAGGGCCATCTGAAAAAAGTGTAAAATCCAGAAAGGCAGGACAGGCCTTGGAGAACTGGGAGCCTTGTTATGCTGATGGGCGGGATGTAAATTGCCAACAGCCACACTGGAGAAGTGTATGGTGTTTCCTGCATCATCTACAAAACAAAGCAACAGAGAGTAGGGCACTTCCACTTATGGTCCTAAAGCTTAGGTAAATTAAAATCAAAAAGACACAGCCACCCCAAAGTTTGGGACGGCTCTGTTTACAAGAACCTCGTTTACGGTACAAGTTCAATATCACAGAAAGCGAAAAATGGATAAAGAAGTTGTGGTACTAACGTACAATGCAATATCACTCAGCAATGAAATCTATGTCATCAGGCCCGTAGCAGCATAATGAGTGGATTCAGGTACGATGATTCTAAGTGAAATAACTCACACAGAAAAAGAAACATCACAAGATATCACTACTACACGGAATGTAAACTTGGCTACACAGGAACTGAATTACAAACAGAACAGGGTCTCAAATGTAGAAAACCAACTTATACTTGCTTAAGGGGAAAGGTGAGATGGGGTGCTGCATAAAACCAGAGATTGAAATTAGCACAGATACCGTTCCATAAGCCAAATATGTAATAGACAAGAGCTACTCCTTGCTCAACGAAGTGGACACAACACCCCATATTAAACGCCTAAGAATATACCTGACTAGTAAGAATCTTAAAACCTATGGGTTTATGTCGCCGAAAGAGAATCAAGCGTGTGTACAGCGGCATAAACGCAGCAGTGATAGGATTGGTGAGGTTCGGTGAGCAAATGCAGACCCTTTGAAGTCATATTGCATGGTACCCATTCCATGGGTCTCAACTCTCCAGGTTTAAGGGATTCTTCCTTCAGCTAAAACATGCATGTGGAACCCAGAGTATGATCCACCGTGTGTTCGGGAAACGTGTTCAAATGTGTCTCAGTTTTCGTCCCCTGGTACTCGGGTGCAACATTCCAGACACTTTACTAACACTCTCCCCACTTGGAGAGTCAGTGCCTTTAACCTCCTGTTTGACCCAGTTTGCAATTTCTGCGGAAAATGAACAGGAATAGGGAGAACCATTGAGAGACTAGCTGGAGGTGTCTGGACGGGCAAATTTAACTCTCATTTCCCACCAGGAAGAGGAATTAACCAAAGGCTCAGCTTGCCATGCCGGAACCACACCAGGGTCTGAAGCAATCCTGCGGTGTTGCGGCCAGCTCACAAGAAAGCGAGTTGAAGAATGGAGCTCAGCGGCACTGTCATTCACAAACCTGCAGAGTTATAAATGACAGCTATCGTCCAAAAATATATTGAAGTAAGGCTGCCAAGAGGACTTGACAGCGGGGCAGAATTGCAGGAAACCGATTTCAGGAGGTAGACTGGAATTGCATTTAAAGCATAGGAAAAGAGGCAGAACGTCCACAATGATGCACTTGGCCAAAAAGTGCGTATGCGTTTTTTCCTGAATATATTCAGGAAAAAACGCATACGCCCTTTTTGGCCAACCAAGCAAGCTTGCAAAGAAATCTGCACTACAATGAAGCCTCACTTCCCCCCGGTCAAAAGGGCCATCTGAAAAAAGTGTAAAATCCAGAAAGGCAGGACAGGCCATGGAGAACTGGGAGCCTTGTTATGCTGATGGGCGGTATGTAAATTGCCAACAGCCACTGGGGAGAAGTGCATGGTGTTTCCTGAAACATCTAAAAAACAAAGCAACAGAGCCTAGGGCACTGCCACTTATGGTCCTATAGCTTAGGGAAATTTAAATAAAAAAGACACAGCCACCCCAAAGTTTGGGACGGCTCTGTTTACAAGAACCTCATTTACGGTACAAGTTCAATATCAAAGAAAGCGAAAAATGGATAAAGAAGTTGTGGTAATTATGTACAATGCAATATCACTCAGCAATGAAGTCTATGTCATCAGGCCCGTAGCAGCATAATGAGTGGATTCAGGTATGATGATTCTAACTGAAATAAGTCACACAGAAAAAGAAACATCATAAGATATCACTAATACACGGAATGTAAACTTGGCTACACAGGAACTGAATTACAAAACAGAACAGGGTCTCAAATTTAGAAAACCATCTTATGCTTGCTTAAGGGGAAAGGTGAGTTGGGGTGCTGCATAAAACCAGAGATTGAAATGAGCACAGATAAAGTTCCTGAAGCCAAATATGGAATAGACAAGAGCTACTCCTTGCTCAACGAAATGGGCTCAACACCCCATATTAAACGCCTAAGAATGTACCTGACTAGTAAGTATCTTAAAACCTATGGATTGCTATGTCTCCGAAAGAGAATCAAGCGTGTGTACAGGGGCATAAACGCAGCAGTGATAGGATTGGAGAGGTTCGGTGAGCAAATGAAGACCCTTTGAAGTCATATTGCATGGTACCCATTCCACGGGTCTCAACTCTCCAGGTTGAAGGGATTCTTCCTTCAGCTAAAACATGCATGTGGAACCCAGAGTATGATCAACCGTGTGATCGGGAGACGTGTTCAAATATGTCTCAGTGTTCGACCCCTGGTACTCGGGTGCAACATTCCAGACGCTTTACTAACACTCTCCCGACTTGGAGAGTCAGTGCCTTTAATCTCCTGTTTGGCCCAGTTTGCAATTTCTGCGGAAGATGAACAGGAATAGGAGAACCAATGAGAGACTAGCTGGAGGTGTCTGGACGGGCAAATTTAACTCTCATTTGCCACCAGGAAGAGGAATTAACCAAAGGCTCAGCGTGCCGTGCCGGAACCGGATTAGGGCCTGAAGCAATCCTGCGGTGTTGCGGCCAGCTCACAAGAAAGCGAGTTGAAGAAAGGAGCTCAGGGGCACTGTAATTCACAATCCTGCAGAGTTATAAATGACAGCTATCGTCCAAAAATATACTGAAGTAAGGCTGCCAAGAGGACTTGAAAGCGGGACAGAATTGCAGGAAACCGATTTCAGGAGGTAGACTGGAATTGCATTTAAAGCATAGGAAAAGAGGCAGAACGTCCACAATGATGCACTTGGCCAAAAAGGGCGTATGCGTTTTTTCCTGAAGATATTCAGGTAAAAACACATACGCCCTTTTTGGCAGCAAGCTTGCAAAGGAAATCTGCACTACAATGAAGTCTCACTGCTCCCAGGTCAAAAGGGCCATCTGAAAAAAGTGTAAAATCCAGAAAGTAATGACAGGCCATGGAAAACTGGGAGCCTTGTTATGCTGATGGCGGGATGTAAATTGCCAACAGCCACTCTGGAGAAGTGTATGGTGTTTCCTGAAACATCTAAAACACAAAGCAACAGAGCCTAGGGCACTTCCACTTATGGTCCTATAGGTTAGGGAAATTAAAATCAAAAAGACACAGCCACCCCAAAGTTTGGGACGGCTCTGTTTACAAGAACCTGTTTTACGGTACAAGTTCAATATCACAGAAAGTGAAAAGTGGATAAAGAAGCGGTCGTACTTACATACAATGCAATATCACTCAGCAATGAAATCTATGTCATCAGGCCCATAGCAGCATAATGAGTGGATTCAGGTACGATGATTCTAAGTGAAATAAGTCACACAGAAAAAGAAACATCATAAGGTATCACTAATACACGGAATGTAAACTTGGTTACACAGGAACTGAATTACAAAACAGAACAGGGTCTCAAATGTAGAAAATCAACTTATGCTTGCTTAAGGGGAAAGGTGAGTTTGGGTGCTGCATAAAACCAGAGATTGAAATTAGCACAGATACCGTTCCATAAGCCAAATATGTAATAGACAAGGGCTACTCTTTGCTCAACGAAGTGGACTCAACACCCCATATTAAACGCCTAAGAATATACCTGACTAGTAAGAATCTTAAAATCTATGGATATATTTCTCCGAAAGAGAATCAAGCATGTGTACAGCGGCATAAACGCAGCAGTGATAGGATTGGTGAGGTTCGGTGAGCAAATGCAGACCCTTTGAAGTCATATTGCATGGTACCCATTCCATGGGTCTCAACTCTCCAGGTTTAAGGGATTCTTCCTTCAGCTAAAACATGCATGTGGAACCCAGAGTATGATCCACCGTGTGATCGGGAAACGTGTTCAAATGTGTCTCAGTTTTCGTCCCCTGGTACTCGGGTGCAACATTCCAGACGCTTTACTAACACTCTCCCCACTTGGAGAGTCAGTGCCTTTATCCTCCTGTTTGGCTCAGTTTGCAATTTCTGCGGAAAATGAACAGGAATAGGGAGAACCATTGAGAGACTAGCTGGAGGTTTCTGGACGGGCAAATTTAACTCTCATTTCCCACCAGGAAGAGGAATTGACCAAAGGCTCAGTGTGCCATGCCGGAACCACACTAGGGCCTGAAGCAATCCTACAGTGTTGCGGCCAGCTCACAGGAAAGCAAGTTGAAGAAAGGAGCTCAGGGGCACTGTCATTCACAAACCTGCAGAGTTCTAAATGACAGCTATCGTCCAAAAATATATTGAAGTAAGGCTGCCAAGAGGACTTGAAAATGGGGCAGAATTGCAGGAAACCGATTTCAGGAGGTAGACTGGAATTGCATGTAAAGCATAGGAAAAGAGGCAGAACGTCCACAATGATGCACTTGGCAAAAAGGGCGTATGCGTTTTTTCCTGAATATATTCAGGAAAAAACGCATACGCCCTTTTTGGCCAACCAAGCAAGCTTCCAAAGGAAATCTGCACTACAATGAAGTCTCACTGCCCCCCGGTCAAAAGGGCCATCTGAAAAAAGTGGAAAATTCAGAAAGGCAGGACAGGCCAAGGAGAACTGGGAGCCTTGTTATGCTGATTGGTGGGATGTAAATTGCCAACAGCCACTCTGGAGAAGTGTATGGTGTTTCCTGAAACATGTAATAAACAAAGCAACAGAGCCTAGGGCACTTCCACTTATGCTCCTAAAGCTTAGGGAAATTAAAGTCAAAAAGACACAGCCACCCCAATGGTTGGGAGGGCTCTGTTTACAAGAACCTCGTTTATGGTACAACTTCAGTATCACAGAAAGTGAAAAATGGATATAGAAATTGTGGTACTCATGTACAATGCAATATCACTCAGCAATGAAATCTATGTCATCAGGCCCGTAGCAGCATAATGAGTGGATTCAGGTACGATGATCCTAAGTGAAATAAGTCACACAGAAAAAGAAACATCATAAGATATCACTAATACACGGAATGTAAACTTGGCTACACAGGAACTGAATTAAAAAACAGAACAGGGTCTCAAATGTAGAAAACCAACTTATGCTTGATTAAGGGGAAAGGTGAGTTCGGGTACTGCATAAAACCAGAGATTGAAATTAGCACAGATACCGTTCCATAAGCCAAATACGTAATAGACAAGAGCTACTCCTTGTTCAACGAAGTGGACACAACACCCCATATTAAACGCCTAAGAATATACCTGACTAGTAAGAATCTTAAAACCTATGGATTTATATGTCTCCGAAAGAGAATCAAGCATGTGTACAGCGGCATAAACGCAGCAGTGATAGGATTGGTGAGGTTCGGTGAGCAAATGCAGACCCTTTGAAGTCACATTGCATGGTACCCATTCCATGGGTCTCAACTCTCCAGGTTTAAGGGATTCTTCCTTCAGCTAAAACATGCATGTGGAACCCAGAGTATGATCCACCGTGTGATCGGGAAACGTGTTCAAATGTGTCTCAGTTTTCGTCCCCTGGTACTCGGGTGCAACATTCCAGACGCTTTACTAACACTCTCCCCACTTGGAGAGTCAGTGCCTTTAACCTCCTGTTTGGCCCAGTTTGCAATTTCTGCGGAAAATGAACAGGAATAGGGAGAACCTACGAGAGACTAGCTGGATGTGTCTGGACAGGCACATTTAACTCTCATTTCCCACCAGGAAGAGGAATTTACCAAAGGCTCAGCGTGCTGTGCCGGAACCACGCTAGGGCCTGAAGCAATCCTGCGGTGTTGCGGCCAGCTCACAAGAAAGCGAGTTGAAGAAAGGAGCTCAGGGGCACTGTCATTCACAAACCTGCAGAGTTATAAATGACAGCTATCGTCCAAAAATATATTGAAGTAAGTCTGCCAAGAGGACTTGAAAGCGGGGCAGAATTGCAGGAAACTGATTTCAGGAGGTAGACTGGAATTGCATGTAAAGCATAGGAAAAGAGGCAGAACGTGCACAATGATGCACTTGGCCAAAAAGGGCGTATGCGTTTTTTCCTGAATATATTCAGGAAAAAACGCATACGCCCTTTTTGGCCAACCAAGCAAGCTTGCAAAGGAAATCTGCACTACAATGAAGTCTCACTGCCCCCCGCTCAAAAGGGCCATCTGAAAAAAGTGTAAAATCCAGAAAGGCAGGACAGGCCTTGGGGAACTGGGAGCCTTGTTATGCTGATGGGCGGGATGTAAATTGCCAACAGCCACACTGGAGAAGTGTATGGTGTTTCCTGCATCATCTACAAAACAAAGCAACAGAGAGTAGGGCACTTCCACTTATGGTCCTAAAGCTTAGGTAAATTAAAATCAAAAAGACACAGCCACCCCAAAGTTTGGGACGGCTCTGTTTACAAGAACCTCGTTTACGGTACAAGTTCAATATCACAGAAAGCGAAAAATGGATAAAGAAGTTGTGGTACTAACGTACAATGCAATATCACTCAGCAATGAAATCTATGTCATCAGGCCCGTAGCAGCATAATGAGTGGATTCAGGTACGATGATTCTAAGTGAAATAACTCACACAGAAAAAGAAACATCATAAGATATCACTACTACACGGAATGTAAACTTGGCTACACAGGAACTGAATTACAAACAGAACAGGGTCTCAAATGTAGAAAACCAACTTATACTTGCTTAAGGGGAAAGGTGAGATGGGGTGCTGCATAAAACCAGAGATTGAAATTAGCACAGATACCGTTCCATAAGCCAAATATGTAATAGACAAGAGCTACTCCTTGCTCAACGAAGTGGACACAACACCCCATATTAAACGCCTAAGAATATACCTGACTAGTAAGAATCTTAAAACCTATGGATTTATGTCGCCGAAAGAGAATCAAGCGTGTGTACAGCGGCATAAACGCAGCAGTGATAGGATTGGTGAGGTTCGGTGAGCAAATGCAGACCCTTTGAAGTCATATTGCATGGTACCCATTCCATGGGTCTCAACTCTCCAGGTTTAAGGGATTCTTCCTTCAGCTAAAACATGCATGTGGAACCCAGAGTATGATCCACCGTGTGTTCGGGAAACGTGTTCAAATGTGTCTCAGTTTTCGTCCCCTGGTACTCGGGTGCAACATTCCAGACACTTTACTAACACTCTCCCCACTTGGAGAGTCAGTGCCTTTAACCTCCTGTTTGACCCAGTTTGCAATTTCTGCGGAAAATGAACAGGAATAGGGAGAACCATTGAGAGACTAGCTGGAGGTGTCTGGACGGGCAAATTTAACTCTCATTTCCCACCAGGAAGAGGAATTAACCAAAGGCTCAGCTTGCCATGCCGGAACCACACCAGGGTCTGAAGCAATCCTGCGGTGTTGCGGCCAGCTCACAAGAAAGCGAGTTGAAGAATGGAGCTCAGGGGCACTGTCATTCACAAACCTGCAGAGTTATAAATGACAGCTATCGTCCAAAAATATATTGAAGTAAGGCTGCCAAGAGGACTTGACAGCGGGGCAGAATTGCAGGAAACCGATTTCAGGAGGTAGACTGGAATTGCATGTAAAGCATAGGAAAAGAGGCAGAACGTCCACAATGATGCACTTGGCCAAGAAGTGCATATGCGTTTTTTCCTGAATATATTCAGGAAAAAACGCATACGCCCTTTTTGGCCAACCAAGCAAGCTTGCAAAGGAAATCTGCACTACAATGAAGTCTCACTGCCCCCCAGTCAAAAGGGCCATCTGAAAAAAGTGTAAAACCCAGAAAGGCAGGACAGGCCATAAACAACTGGGAGCCTTGATATGCTGATGGGCGGGATGTAAATTGCCAACAGCCACTCTGCAGAAGTGTATGGTGTTTCCTGAAACATCTAAAAAACAAAGCAACAGAGCATAGGGCACTTCCACATATGGTCCTAAAGCTTAGGGAAATTAAAATCAAAAAGACACAGCCACCCCAAAGTTTGGGACGGCTCTGTTTACAAGAACCTCGTTTAAGGTACAAGTTCAATATCACAGAAAGCGAAAAATGGATAAAGAAGTTGTGGTACTTAAGTACAATGCAATATCACTCAGCAATGAAATCTATGTCATCAGGCCCGTAGCAGCATAATGAGTGGCTTCAGGTACGATGATTCTAACTGAAATAAGTCACAGAGAAAAAGAAACATTATAAGATATCACTACTACACGGAATGTAAACTTGGCTACACAGGAACTGAATTACAAAACAGAACAGGGTCTCAAATGTAGAAAACCAACTTATGCTTGCTTAAGGGGAAAGGTGAGTTGGGGTGCTGCATAAAACCAGAGATTGAAATTAGCACAGATACCGTTCCATAAGCCAAATATGTAATAGGCAAGAGCTACTCCTTGCTCAACGAAGTGGACTCAACACCCCATATTAAACGCCTAAGAATATATCTGACAAGTAAGAATCTTAAAACCTATGGATTTATATGTCTCTGAAAGAGAATCAAGCATGTGTACAGCAGCATAAACGCAGCAGTGATAGGATTGGTGAGGTTCAGTGAGCAAATGCAGACCCATTGAAGTCATATTGCATGGTACCCATTCCATGCGTCTCAACTCTCCAGGTTTAAGGGATTCTTCCTTCAGCTAAAACATGCATGTGGAACCCAGAGTATGATCCACCGTGTGATCGGGAAACGTGTTCAAATGTGTCTCAGTTTTCGTCCCCTGGTACTCGGGTGCAACATTCCAGAAGCTTTACTAACTCTCTCCCCACTTGGAGAGTCAGTGCATTTAAACTCCTGTTTGTCCCAGTTTGCAATTTCTGTGGAAAATGAACAGGAATAGGGAGAACCAATGAGAGACTAGCTGGAGGTGTCTGCACGGGCATATTTAACTCTCATTTCCCACAAGGCAGAGGAATTAACCAAAGGCTCAATGTGCCATGCCAGAACCACACTAGGGCCTGAAGCAATCCTGCGGTGTTGGGACCAGCTCACAAGAAAGCGAGTTGAAGAAAGGAGCTCAGGGGCACTGTCATTCACAAACCTGCAGAGTTATAAATGACAGCTATCGTCCAAAAATATATTGAAGTAAGGCTGCCAAGAGGACTTGAAAGCGGGGCAGAATTGCAGGAAACCGATTTCAGGAGGTAGACTGGAATTGCATGTAAAGCATAGGAAAAGAGGCAGAACGTCCACAATGATGCACTTGGCCAAAAAGGGCGTATGCGTTTTTTCCTGAATATATTCAGGAAAAAATGCATACGCCCTTTTTGGCCAACCAAGCAAGCTTGCAAAGGAAATCTGCACTACAATGAAGTCTCACTGCCCCCCGCTCAAAAGGGCCAGCTGAAAAATGTGTAAAATCCAGAAAGGCAGGACAGGCCATGGAGAACTGGGAGCCTTGTTATGCTGATGGACGGGATGTAAATTGCCAACAGCCACTCTGGAGAAGTGTATGGTGTTTCCTGAATCATCTACAAAACAAAGCAACAGAGCCTAGGGCACTTCCACTTATGGTCCTATAGCTTAGGGAAATTAAAATCAAAAAGACACAGCCACCCCAAAGTTTGGGACGGCTCTGTTTACAAGAACCTCGTTTACGGTACAAGTTCAATATCGCAGAGAGCGAAAAATGGATAAAGAAGTTGTGGTACTTACGTACAATGCAATATCACTCAGCAATGAAATCTATGTCATCAGGCCCGTAGCAGCATAATGAGTGGATTCAGGTACGATGATTCTAAGTGAAATAAGTCACACAGAAAAAGAAACATTATAAGATATCACTACTACACGGAATGTAAACTTGGCTACACAGGAACTGAATTACAAACAGAACAGGGTCTCAAATGTAGAAAACCAACTTATGCTTGCTTAAGGGGAAAGGTGAGTTTGGGTGCTGCATAAAACCGGAGATTGAAATTAGCACAGATACCGTTCCATAAGCCAAATTTGTAATAGACAAGAGCTACTCCTTGCTCAAAGAAGTGGACTCAACACCCCATATTAAACGCCTAAGAATATATCTGACTAGTAAGAATCTTAAAACCTATGGATTTATATGTCTCCGAAAGAGAATCAAGCATGTGTACAGCGGCATAAACGCAGCAGTGATAGGATTGGTGAGGTTCGGTGAGCAAATGCAGACCCTTTGAAGTCATATTGCATGGTACCCATTCCATGGGTCTCAACTCTCCAGGTTTAAGGGATTCATCCTTCAGCTAAAACATGCATGTGGAACCCAGAATATGATCCACCGTGTGATCGGGAAACGTGTTCAAATGTGTCTCAGTTTTGTCCCCTGGTACTCGGGTGCAACATTCCAGAAGCTTTACTAACACTCTCCCCACTTGGAGAGTCAATGCCTTTAACCTCCTGTTTGGCCCAGTTTGCAATTTCTGTGGAAAATGAACAGGAATAGGGAGAACTAATGACAGACTAGCTGGAGGTGTCTGGACGGGCAAATTTAACTCTCATTTAACCCCAGGAAGAGGAATTAACCAAAGGCTCAGCGTGTCGTGCCAGAACCACACTAGAGCCTGAAGCAATCCTGCGGTGTTGCAGGCAGCTCACAAGAAAGCGAGTTGAAGAAAGGAGCTCAGGGGCACTGTCATTCACAAACATGTAGAGTTATAAATGACAGCTATCATCCAAAAATATATTGAAGTAAGGCTGCCAAGAGGACCTGAAAGCGGGGCAGAATTGCAGGAAACCGATTTCAGGAGGTAGACTGGAATTGCATGTAAAGCATAGGAAAAGAGGCAGAACGTCCACAATGATGCACTTGGCCAAAAAGGGCGTATGCGTTTTTTCCTGAATATATTCAGGAAAAAACGCATACGCCGTTTTTGGACAACCAAGCAAGCTTGCAAAGGAAATCTGCACTACAATGAAGTCTCACTGCCCCCAGTCAAAAGGGCCATCTGAAAAAAGTGTAAAATCCAGAAAGCAGGACAGGCCATGGAGAACTGGGAGCCTTGTTATGCTGATGGGCGGGATGTAAATTGCCAACAGCCACTCTGGAGAAGTGTATGGTGTTTCCTGAAACATCTAAGAAACAAAGCAAAAGAGCCTAGGGCACTTCCACTTATGGTACAATAGCTTAGGGAAATTAAACTCAAAAAGACACAGCCACCCCAAATTTTGGGACGGCTCTGTTTAAAAGGACCTCATTTATGGTACAAGTTCAATATCGCAGAAAGCGAAAAATGGATAAAGAAGTTGTGGTACTTATGTACAATGCAATATCACTCAGCAATGAAATCTATGTCATCAGGCCCGTAGCAGCATAATGAGTGGATTCAGGTACGATGATTCTAAGTGAAATAAGTCACACAGAAAAAGAAACATCATAGGATATCACTACTACACGGAATGTAAACTTGGCTACACAGGAACTGAATTACAAAACAGAACAGGGTCTCAAATGTAGAAAACCAACTTATGCTTGCTTAAGGGGAAAGGTGAGTTGGGGTGCTGCAGAAAACCAGAGATTGAACTTGGCACAGATACCGTTCCATAAGCCAAATATATAATAGACAATAGCTACTCCTTGTTCAACGAAGTGGACTCAACACCCCATATTAAACGCCTAAGAATACACCTGACAAGTAAGAATCTTAAAACCTATGGATTTATATGTCTCCGAAAGAGAATCAAGCGTGTGTACAGCGGCATAAATGCAGTAGTGATAGGATTGTTGTGGTTCGGTGAGCAAATGCAGACCCTTTGAAGTCATCTTTCATGGTACCCATTCCATGGGTCTCAACTCTCCAGGTTTAAGGGATTCTTCCTTCAGCTAAAACATGCATGTGGAACCCAGAGTATGATCCACCGTGTGTTCGGGAAACGTATTCAAATGTGTCTCAGTTTTCGTCCCCTGGTACTCGGGTGCAACATTCCAGACGCTTTACTAACACTCTCCCCACTTGGAGAGTCAGTGCCTTTAACCTCCTGTTTGGCCCAGTTTTGCAATTGCTGCGGAAAATGAACAGAAATAGGGAGAACCAATGAGAGACTAGCTGGAGGTGTCTGGACGGGCAAATTTAACTCTCATTTGCCACCAGGAAGAGGAATTAACCAAAGGCTCAGCGTGCAGTGCCGGAACCACACTAGGCCCTGAAGCAATCCTGCGGTGTTGCGGCCAGCTCACAAGAAAGCGAGTTGAAGAAAGGAGCTCAGGGTCACTGTAACTCACAAACCTGCAGAGTTATAAATGACAGCTATGTCCAAAAATATATTGAAGTAAGGCTGCCAAGAGGAGTTGAAAGCGGGGCAGAATTGCAGGAAACCGATTTCAGGAGGAAGACTGGAATTGCATGTAAAGCATAGGAAAAGAGGCAGAAAGTCCACAATGATGCACTTGGCCAAAAAGAGCGTATGCGATTTTTCCTGAATATATTCAGGAAAAAACGCATATGCCCTTTTTAGCCAACCAAGCAAGCTTGCAAAGGAAATCTGCACTACAATGAAGTCTCACTGCCCCCCTGTCAAAAGGGTCATCTGAAAAAAGTGTAAAATCCAGAAATGCAGGGCAGGCCATGGAGAATTGGGAGCCTTGTTATGCTGATGGGCGGGATGTAAATTGCCAACAGCCACTCTGGAGAAGTGTATGGTGTTTCCTGAAACATCTAAAAAACAAAGAAACAGAGCCTAGGGCACTTCCACTTATGGTCCTATAGCTTAGGGAAATTAAAATCAAAAAGACACAGCCAACCCAAATGTTGGGACGGCTCTGTTTACAAGAACCTGGTTTACGGTACAAGTTCAATATCGCAGAAAGTGAAAAATGGATAAAGAAGTTGTGGTACTTACGTACAATGCAGTATCACTCAGCAATGAAATCTATGTCATCAGGCCCGTAGCAGCATAATCAGTGGATTCAGGTATGATGATTCTAACTGAAATAAGTCACACAGAAAAAGAAACATCATAAGATATCACTAATACACGGAATGTAAACTTGGCTACACAGGAACTGAATTACAAAACAGAACAGGTTCTCAAATTTAGAAAACAAACTTATGCTTGCGTAAGGGGAAAGGTGAGTTGGGGTGCTGCATAAAACCAGAGATTGAAATGAGCACAGATAAAGTTCCTTAAGCCAAATATGGAATAGACAAGAGCTACTCCTTGCTCAACGAAATGGACTCAACACCCCATATTAAATGCCTAAGAGTGTACCTGACTAGGAAGTACCTTAAAACCTATGGATTGCTATGTCTCTGAAAGAGAATCAAGTGTGTGTACAGGGGCATAAACGCAGCAGTGATAGGATTGGAGAGGTTCGGTGAGCAAATGAAGACCCTTTGAAGTCATATTGCATGGTACCCATTCCACGGGTCTCAACTCTCCAGGTTTAAGGTATTCTTCCTTCAGCTAAAACATGCATGTGGAACCCAGAGTATGATCAACCATGTGATCGGGAGACGTGTTCCAATATGTGTCAGTTTTCGTCCCTTGTTACTCGGGTGCAACATTCCAGACGCTTTACTAACACTCTCCCGACTTGGAGAGTCAGTGCCTTTAACCTCCTGTTTGGCCCAGTTTCCAATTTCTGCGGAAGATGAACAGGAATAGGGAGAACCAATGAGAGACTAGCTGGAGGTGTCTGGACGGGCAAATTTAACTCTCATTTCCCACCAGGAAGAGGAATTAACCAAAGGCTCAGCGTGCCGTGCCGGAACCAGATTAGGGCCTGAAGCCATCCTGCGGTGTTGCGGCCAGCTCACGAGAAAGCGACTTGAAGAAAGGAGCTCAGGGGCACTGTAATTCACAAACCTGCAGAGTTATAAATGACAGCTATCGTCCAAAAATATACTGAAGTAAGGCTGCCAAGAGGACTTGAAAGCGGGGCAGAATTGCAGGAAACCGATTTCAGGAGGTAGACTGGAATTGCATTTAAAGCATAGGAAAAGAGGCAGAACGTCCACAATGATGCACTTGGCCAAAAAGGGCGTATGCGTTTTTTCCTGAATATATTCAGGAAAAAACGCATACGCCCTTTTTGGCCAACCAAGCAAGCTTGCAAAGGAAATCTGCACTACAATGAAGTCTCACTTCCCCCCGGTCAAAAGGGCCATCTGAAAAAAGTGTAAAATCCAGAAAGGCAGGACAGGCCATGGAGAACTGGGAGCCTTGTTATGCTGATGGGCGGGATGTAAATTGCCAACAGCCACTCGGGAGAAGTGTATGGTGTTTCCTGAAACATCTAAAAAACAAAGCAACAGAGCCTAGGGCACTACCACTTATGGTCCTATAGCTTAGGGAAATTAAAATCAAAAGACACAGCCACCCCAAAGGTTGGGACGGCTCTGTTTACAAGAACCTGGTTTACGGTACAAGTTCAATATCGCAGAAAGTGAAAAATGGATAAAGAAGTTGTGGTACTTACGTACAATGCAGTATCACTCAGCAATGAAATCTATGTCATCAGGCCCGTAGCAGCATAATCAGTGGATTCAGGTACGATGATCTAACTGAAATAAGTCACACAGGAAAAGAAACATCATAAGATATCACTAATACACGGAATGTAACCTTGGCTACACAGGAACTGAATTACAAAACAGAACAGGGTCTCAGATTTAGAAAACCAACTTATGCTTGCTTAAGGGGAAAGGTGAGTTGGGGTGCTATATAAAACCAGAGATTGAAATGAGCACAGATAAAGTTCCTTAAGCCAAATATGGAATAGACAAGAGCTACTCCTTGCTCAACGAAATGGACTCAACACCCCATATTAAATGCCTAAGAGTGTACCTGACTAGGAAGTATCTTAAAACCTATGGATTGCTATGTCTCTGAAAGAGAATCAAGTGTGTGTACAGGGGCATAAACGCAGCAGTGATAGGATTGGAGAGGTTCGGTGAGCAAATGAAGACCCTTTGAAGTCATATTGCATGGTACCCATTCCACGGGTCTCAACTCTCCAGGTTTAAGGTATTCTTCCTTCAGCTAAAACATGCATGTGGAACCCAGAGTATGATCAACCGTGTGATCGGGAGACGTGTTCCAATATGTCTCAGTTTTCGTCCCCTGGTACTCGGGTGCAACATTCCAGACGCTTTACTAACACTCTCCCGACTTGGAGAGTCAGTGCCTTTAACCTCCTGTTTGGCCCAGTTTGCAATTTCTGCGGAAGATGAACAGGAATAGGGAGAACTAATGAGAGACTAGCTGGAGGTGTCTGGACGGGCAAATTTAACTCTCATTTCCCACCAGGAAGAGGAATTAACCAAAGGCTCACCGTGCCGTGCCGGAACCACACTAGGGCCTGAAGCAATCCTGCGGTGTTGCTGCCAGCTCACAAGAAAGCGAGTTGAAGAAAGGAGCTCAGGACCACTGTAACTCACAAACCTGCAGAGTTATAAATGACAGCTATCGTCCAAAAATATATTGAAGTAAGGCTGCCAAGAGGACTTGAAAGCGGGGCAGAATGGCAGGAAACTGACTTCAGGAGGTAGACTGGAATTGCATGTAAAGCATAGGAAAAGAGGCAGAACGTGCACAATGATGCACTTGGCCAAAAAGGGCGTATGCGTTTTTTCCTGAATATATTCAGGAAAAAACGCATACGCCCTTTTTGGCCAACCAAGCAAGCTTGCAAAGGAAATCTGCACTACAATGAAGTCTCACTGCCAACAGGTCAAAAGGGCCATCTGAAAAAAGTGTAAAATCCAGAAAGGCAGGACAGGCCATAAAGAACTGGGAGCCTTGATATGCTGATGGGTGGGATGTAAATTGCCAACAGCCACTCTGGAGAAGTGTATGGTGTTTCCTGAATCATCTACAAAACAAAGCAACAGAGCCTAGGGCACTTCCACTTATGGTCCTAAAGTTTAGGGAAATTAAAATGAAAAAGACACAGCCACCCCAATGTTTGGGACGGCTCTGTTTACAGGAACCTCATTTATGGTACAAGTTCAATATCACAGAAAGCGAAAATGGATAAAGAAGTTGTGCTACTGATGTACAATGCAATATCACTCAGCAATGAAATCTATGTCATCAGGCCCGTAGCAGCATAATGAGTGGATTCCGGTACGATGATTCTAAGTGAAATAAGTCACACAGAAAAAGAAACATCATAAGATATCACTACTACACGGAATGTAAACTTGGCTACACAGGAACTGAATTACAAAACAGAACAGGGTCTCAAATGTAGAAAACCAACTTATGCTTGCTTAAGGGAAAAGGTGAGTTGGGGTGCTGCATAAAACCAGAGATTGAAATTAGCACAGATACCGTTCCATAAGCCAAATTTGTAATAGACAAGA
Organism: Lagenorhynchus albirostris; assembly: GCF_949774975.1. NCBI lineage: Eukaryota > Metazoa > Chordata > Mammalia > Artiodactyla > Delphinidae > Lagenorhynchus > Lagenorhynchus albirostris. The sequence goes on along the minus strand of NC_083098.1, from coordinate 60,206,250 downwards.
GCTACTCCTTGTTCAACGAAGTGGACTCAACACCCCATATTAAACGCCTAAGAATATATCTGACTAGTAAGAATCTTAAAACCTATGGATTTATATGTCTCCGAAAGAGAATCAAGCGTGTGTACAGCAGCATAAACGCAGCAGTGATAGGATTGGTGAGGTTCGGTGAGCAAATGCAGACCATTTGAAGTCATATTGCATGGTACCCATTCCATGGATCTCAACTCTCCAGGTTTAAGGGATTCATCCTTCAGCTAAAACATGCATGTGGAACCCAGAGTATGATCCACCGTGTGATCGGGAAACGTGTTAAAATGTGTCTCAGGTTTCGTCCCCTGGTACTCGGGTGCAACATTCCAGAAGCTTTACTAACACTCTCTCCACTTGGAGAGTCAGTGCCTTTAACCTCCTGTTTGGCCCAGTTTGCAATTTCTGCGGAAAATGAACAGGAATAGGGAGGACCTACGAGAGACTAGCTGGAGGTGTCTGGACGGGCCAATTTAACTCTCATTTCCAACCAGGAATTGGAATGAACCAAAGGCTCAGCGTGCCCTGCCGGAACCATACTAGGGTCTGAAGCAATCCTGCGGTGTTGCGGCCAGCTCACAAGAAAGCGAGTTGGAGAAAGGAGCTCAGGGGCACTGTCATTCACAAACCTGCAGAGTTATAAATGACAGATATCGTCCAAAAATATATTGAAGTAAGGCTCCCAAGAGGACTTGAAAGCGGGGCAGAATTGCAGGAAACCGATTTCAGGAGGTAGACTGGAATTGCATTGAAAGCATAGGAAAAGAGGCAGAACGTCCACAATGATGCACTTGGCCAAAAAGGGCGTATGCATTTTTTCCTGAATATATTCAGGAAAAAACGCATACGCCCTTTTTGCCCAACCAAGCAAGCTTGCAAAGGATATGTGCACTAAAATGAAGTCTCACTGCACCCCAATCAAAAGGGCCATCTGGAAAAAGTGTAAAATCCAGAAAGGCAGGACAGGCCATTGAGGACTGGGAGCATTGTTATGCTCATGGGCGGGATGTAAATTGCCAACAGCAACTCTGGAGAAGTGTATGGTGTTTCCTGAATCATCTACAAAACAAAGCAACAGAGCCTAGGGCACTTCCACTTATGGTCCTAAAGTTTAGGGAAATTAAAATGAAAAAGGCACAGCCACCCCAATGTTTGGGACGGCTCTGTTTACAGGAACCTCATTTATGGTACAAGTTCAATATCACAGAAAGCGAAAATGGATAAAGAAGTTGTGCTACTGATGTACAATGCAATATCACTCAGCAATGAAATCTATGTCATCAGGCCCATAGCAGCATAATGAGTGGATTCAGGTACTCTGATTCTAAGTGAAATAAGTCACACAGAAAAAGAAACATCATAAGATATCACTACTACACGGAATGTAAACTTGGCTACACAGGAACTGAATTACAAACAGAACAGGGTCTCAAATGTAGAAAACCAACTTATACTTGCTTAAGGGGAAAGGTGAGTTGGGGGGCTGCATAAAACCAGAGATTGAAATTAGCACACATACCGTTCCATAAGCCAAATATGTAATAGACAAGAGCTACTCCTTGCTCAACGAAGTGGACTCAACACCCCATATTAAACGCCTAAGAATATACTGACTAGTAAGAATCTTAAAACCTATGGATTTATGTCGCCGAAAGAGAATCAAGCGTGTGTACAGCGGCATAAACGCAGCAGTGATAGGATTGGTGAGGTTCGGTGAGCAAATGCAGACCCTTTGAAGTCATATTGCATGGTACCAATTCCATGGGTATCAACTCTCCAGGTTTAAGGGATTCTTCCTTCAGCTAAAACATGCATGTGGAACCCAGAGTATGATCCGCCGTGTGTTCGGGAAACGTGTTCAAATGTGCCTCAGTTTTCGTCCCCTGGTACTCGGGTGCAACGTTCCAGACGCTTTACTAACACTCTCCCCACTTGGAGAGTCAGTGCCTTTAACCTCCTGTTTGGCCCAGTTTCCAATTTCTGCGGAAAATGAACAGGATTTGGGAGAACCCATGAGAGACTAGCTGGAGGTGTCTGGACGGGCAAACTTAAATCTCACTCCCCACCAGGAAGAGGAATTAACCAAAGGCACAGTGTGCCATGCCAGAACCACACTAGGGCCTGAAGCAATCCTGCGGTGTTGCGGGCAGCTCACAAGAAAGTGAGTTGAAGAAAGGAGCTCAGGGGCACTGTAATTCACAAACATGCAGAGTTATAAATGACAGCTATCGTCCAAAAATATATTGAAGTAAGGCTGCCAAGAGGACTTGAAAGCGGGGCAGAATTGCAGGAAACCGATTTCAGGAGGTAGACTGGAATTGCATGTAAAGCACAGGAAAAGAGGCAGAATGTCCACAATGATGCACTTGGCCAAAAAGGGCATATGCGTTTTTTCCTGAATATATTCAGGGAAAAACGCAAACGCCCTTTTTGGCCAAACAAGCAAGCTTGCAAAGGAAATCTGCACTACAATGAAGTCTCACTGCCCTCGGGACAAAAGGGCCATCTGTAAAAAGTGTAAAATCCAGAAAGGCAGGACAGGCCATGGAGAACTGGGAGCCTTGTTATGCTGATGGGCGGGATGTAAATTGCCAACAGCCACTCTGGAGTAGTGTATGGTGTTTCCTGAAACATCTAAAAAACAAGCAACAGAGCCTAGGACACTTCCACTTATGGTCCTATAGCTTAGGGAAATTAAACTCAAAAAGACACAGCCACCCCAATGGTTGGGACGGCTCTGTTTACAAGAACCTCATTTACGGTACAAGTTCAATATCACAGAAAGCGAAAAGTGGATATAGAAGTTGTGGTACTCACGTACAATACAATATCACTCAGCAATGAAATCTATGTCATCAGGCCCGTAGCAGCATAATGAGTGGATTCAGGTACGATGATTGTAAGTGAAATAAGTCACACAGAAAAAGAAACTTCATAAGGTATCACTAATACACGGAATGTAAACTTGGCTACAGAGGAACTGAGTTACAAAACAGAACAGGGTCTCAAATGTAGAAAATCAACTTATGCTTGCTTAAGGGGAAAGGTGAGTTGGGGTGCTGCATAAAACCAGAGATTGAAATTAGCCCAGATACCATTCCATAAGCCAAATATGTAATAGACAAGAGCTACTCCTTGTTCAATGAAGTGGACTCAACACCCCATATTAAACGCCTAAGAATATACCTGACTAGTAAGAATCTTTAAACCTATGGATTTATATGTCTCCGAAAGAGAATCAAGCGTGTGTACAGCGGCATAAACGCAGCAGTGATAGGATTGGTGAGGATCGGTGAGCAAATGCAGACCCTTTGAAGTCGTATTGCATGGTACCCATTCCATGGGTCTCAACTCTCCAGGTTTAAGGGATTGTTCCTTCAGCTAAAACATGCATGTGGAACCCAGAGTATGTTCCACCGTGTGTTCGGGAAACGTGTTCAATTGTGTCTCACTTTTCGTCCCCTGGTACTCGGGTGCAACATTCCAGAAGCTTTACTAACACTCTCTCCACTTGGAGAGTCAGTGCCTTTAACCTCCTGTTTGGCCCAGTTTGCAATTTCTGCGGAAAATGAACAGGAATAGGGAGAACCAATGAGAGACTAGCTGGAGGTGTCTGGACAGGCAAATTTTACTCTCATTTCCCACAAGGAATTGGAGTTAACCAAAGGCTCAGCGTGCCGTGCCGGAACCGTACTAGGGTCTGAAGCAATCCTACGGTGTTGCGGCCAGCTCACAAGAAAGCGAGTTGAAGAAAGGAGCTCAGGGGCACTGTCATTCACAAACGTGCAGAGTTCTAAATGACAGCTATCATCCAAAAATATATTGAAGTAAGGCTGCCAAGAGGACTTGAATGCGGGGCAGAATTGCAGATAACCGATTTCAGGAGGTAGACTGGAATTGCATGTAAAGCATAGGAAAAGAGGCAGAACGTCCACAATGATGCACTTGGCCAAAAAGGGCGTATGCATTTTTTCCTGAATATATTCAGGAAAAAACGCATACGCACTTTTTGGCCAACCAAGCAAGTTTGCAAATGAAATCTGCACTACAATGAAGTCTCACTGCCCCTGGGACAAAAGGGCCAGCTGAAAAAAGTGTAAAATCCAGAAAGGCAGGACAGGCCATGGAGAACTGGGAGCCTTGTTATGCTGATGGGCGGGATGTAAATTGCCAACAGCCACTCTGGAGTAGTGTATGGTGTTTCCTGGAACATCTAAAAAACAAAGCAACAGAGCCTAGGGCACTTCCACTTATGGTCCTATAGCTTAGGGAAATTAAAATCAAAAAGACACAGCCACCCCAAAATTTGGGATGGCTCTGTTTACAAGAACCTCGTTTAAGGTACAAGTTCAATATCACAGAAGCGAAAAATGGATAAAGAATTTGTGGTACTTATGTACAATGCAATATCACTCAGCAATGTAATCTATGTCATCAGGCCCGTAGCAGCATAATGAGTGGATTCAGGTATGATGATTCTAAGTGAAATAAGGCACACAGAAAAAGAAACATCATAAGATATCACTAATACACGGAATGTAAACTTGGCTACACAGGAACTGAATTACAAAACAGAACAGGGTCTCAAATGTAGAAAACCAACTTATGCTTGCTTAAGGGGAAAGGTGAGTTGGGGTGCTGCATAAAACCAGAGATTGAAATTATCACAGATACCGTTCCATAAGCCAAATATGTAATAGACTAGAGCTACTCCTTGTTCAACGAAGTGGACTCAACACCCCATATTAAACGCCTAAGAATATACCTGACTAGTAAGAATCTTAAAACCTATGGATTTATATGTCTCCGAAAGAGAATCAAGCATGTGTACAGCGGCATAAACGCAGCAGTGATAGGATTGGTGAGGATCGGTGAGCAAATGCAGACCCTTTGAAGTCGTATTGCATGGTACCCATTCCATGGGTCTCAACTCTCCAGGTTTAAGGGATTCTTCCTTCAGCTAAAACATGCATGTGGAACCCAGAGTATGATCCACCGTGTGATCGGGAAACGTGTTCAAATGTGTCTCAGTTTTCGTCCCCTGGTACTCGGGTGCAACATTCCAGACGCTTTACTAACACTTTCCCCACTTGGAGAGTCAGTGCCTTTAACCTCCTGTTTGGCCCAGTTTGCAATTTCTGCGGAAAATGAACAGGAATAGGGAGAACCAATGAGAGACTAGCTGGAGGTGTCTGGACGGGCAAATTTTACTCTCATTTCCCACCAGGAAGAGGAATTACCAAAGGCTCAGCGTGCCATTCAGGAACCACACTAGTGCCTGAAGCAATCCTGCCGTGTTGCGGCCAGCTCACAAGAAAGCGAGTTGAAGAAAGGAGCTCAGGGGCACTGTCATTCACAAACCTGCAGAGTTATAAATGACAGCTATCGTCCAGAAATATATTGAAGTAAGGCTGCCAAGAGGACTTGAAAGCGGGGCAGAACTGCAGGAAACCGATTTCAGGATGTAGACTGGAATTGCATGTAAAGCATAGGAAAAGAGGCAGAACGTCCAGAATGATGCACTTGGCCAAAGAGAACGGACGCGTTTTTTCCTGAATACATTCAGGAAAAAACGCATACGCACTTTTTGGCCAACCAAGCAAGCTTGCAAAGGAAATCTGTACTACAATGAAGTCTCACTGCCCCAGGGTCAAAAGGGCCATCTGAAAAAAGTGTAAAATGCAGAAAGGCAGGACAGACCATGGAGAACTGGGAGCATTGTTATGCTGATGGGCGGGATGTAAATTGCCAACAGCCACTCTGGAGAAGTGTATGGTGTTTCCTGACACATCTAAAAAACAAGCAACAAAGCCTAGGGCACTACCACTTATGGTCCTATAGCTTAGGGAAATTAAACTCAAAAAGACACAGCCACCCCAATGGTTGGGACGGCTTTGTTTACAAGATCCTCATTTACGGTACAAGTTCAATATCACAGAAAGCGAAAAATGGATATAGAAGTTGTGGTACTCACGTACAATGCAATATCACTCAGCAATGAAATCTATGTCATCAGGCCCATAGCAGCATAATGAGTGGATTCAGGTACGATGATTCTAAGTGAAATAAGTCACACAGAAAAAGAAACATCATAAGATATCACTAATACACGGAATGTAAACTTGGCTACACAGGAACTGAATTACAAAACAGAACAGGGTCTCAAATGTAGAAAACCAACTTATGCTTCCTTAAGGGGAAAGGTGAGTTGGGGTGCTGCATAAAACCGGAGATTGAAATGAGCACAGATACCGTTCCATAAGCCAAATATGTAATGACAAGAGCTACTCCTTGCTCAACGAAGTGGACTCAACACCCCATATTAAACGCCTAAGAATATACCTGACTAGTAAGAATCTTAAAACCTATGGATTTATGTGTCTCCGAAAGAGAATCAAGCATGTGTACAGTGGCATAAACGCAGCAGTGATAGGATTGGTGAGGTTCGGTGAGCAAATGCAGACCATTTGAAGTCATATTGCATGGTACCCATTCCACGGGTCTCAACTCTCCAGGTTTAAGGGATTCATCCTTCAGCTAAAACATGCATGTGGAACCCAGAGTATGATCCACCGTGTGATCGGGAAACGTGTCCAAATGTGTCTCAGTTTTCGTCCCTGGTACTCGGGTGCAACATTCCAGATGCTTTACTAACACTCTCCCCACTTGGAGAGTCAGTGCCTTTAACCTCCTGTTTGGCCCAGTTTGCAATTTCTGTGGAAAATGAACAGGAATAGGGAGAGCACATGAGAGACTAGCTGGAGGTGTCTGGACGGGCAAATTTAACTCTCATTTCCCACCAGGCAGAGGAATTAACCAAAGGCTCAGCGTGCCATGCCGGAACCACACTAGGGCCTGAAGCAATCCTGCGGTGTTGCGGCCAGCTCACAAGAAAGTGAGTTGAAGAAAGGAGCTCAGGGGCACTGTCATTCACAAACGTGCAGAGTTCTAAATGACAGCTATCATCCAAAAATATATTGAAGGAAGGCTGCGAAGAGGACTAGAAAGCAGGGCAGAATTGCAGGAAACCTATTTCAGGAGGTATCGGGAGTCACTCTTAAAGCATAGGAAAAGAGACAGAACTTGGAAAATAATGCACTTGGCAAAAACGGGCATATGTGTTTTATCCAGAGCTCTCATTACTGAGGGGAGGAGATTCCCAGCAGCCTCCAACTGCCACCTGAGGGCTCACATTGCCAAGGCAACATGAGCAGGCCAGGCAGGAGTTACCTCACAGCAGAGGTCCCACCTCACAGAAGGGTGAGAAACCCAGCCAACATCAGACTCTCACCAGAGGCCCTACATCACCAAGGGGATGGGAACCAGGCAGGAGTGTCTTCACACCAGTGGGGCCACATCATCGAAAGGTGAGGTACTCAGCACATGTGTCCTCAAACCAGAGGACCCACATCTCCAAGGGCCTCGGAGTGAGGCAGGCAGGAGTAGCCTCACAACACTGGGCCCATAGAATAAAAAAGTGAGGAATCCAGCAGTTGGAACCTCCCAGTAGGCGGCCCAGAGCACCGAGGCTATGGGATCCAGGCCACTCTGAACTCACAGAAGAGGGCCCATGTCATGAAACTGAGCAACCCAGCCATTGGGACCTCAGAGCAGGAGGCCCACATCCCCATGGGGATGGAAATCTGGTAGGAGTGTCCTCGCACCACTGAGAACATATCAGAAAATTTTGGGCGACCAGCAGTTAGGGCCTGACGCCAGAGGACCCTCATCACCAAGGGAAGGAGGCCCCCAGCAGGCTCCAACTGCCACCAGAGGGCTGACGTCACCAAGGCGATGTGTGCCAACCAGGCACGAATGACCTCACAGCAGAGGGCCCACCTCAGAGAAGTGTGACGAACCCAGTCAGGATCAGACTCGCACCAGAGGGCCCACATCACCAAATGGATTGGAACCAGGCAGGAGTGTCCTCACATGAGTAGGGCCACATCATCTAAAGGTGAGGAACCCAGAACATGTGGCTTCAAACCATAGGACACCCATCACCAAGGGGCTGGGAGTGAGGCAGGCAGGAGGAGCCTCATAACAGAGCGCCCAAAAATAAGAAAGGTGAGGAATCCAGCATTTGGAACCTCCCAGCAGGTGGCCCAGAGCACAGAGGCTAGGGGATCCAGGCCGGAGTGAACTAACACCAGACAGCCCACATCATGAAACTGTGAGCAACCCAGACATTGGGACCTCAGAGCAGAAGGCCCACATCCCCATGGTGATGGGAACATGACAGGAGTGTCCTGGTATCACTGGGCTCACATCAGACAACGTGGGGTGCTCAGAAGTTAGGGCCTGACGCTAGAGGGCACTCATCACCGAGAGGAGGAGGCTCCCAGCAGGCTCCAGCTGCCACCAGAGGGCCAACGTCGCCAAGGCGATGTGTGCCAGCCCGGCAGGAGTGACCTCACAGCAGAGGGCCCACCTCACAGAAGGGTGAGGAACACAGCCAGGATCAGACTCTCACCAGAGGGCCCACATCACCAAGGGGATGGGAACCAGGCAGGAGTGTCCCCACCCCAGTGGGACATCATCATCGAAAGGTGAGGATCCCAGCACATGTGTCCTCAAACCAGAGGAACCACATCACCAAGGGGTTCAGAATGAGGCTGGCAGGACCGGCCTCACAACACAGGGTCCATAGAATATAAAAGTTGAGGAATCCAGCAGTTGGAACCTCCCAGCAAGCGGCCCAGAGCACCGAGGCTATGGGATCCAGGCCGCAGTGAACTCACAGCAGAGGGCCCACATCATGAACCTGTGAGCAGCCCAGCCGTTGGGACCTCAGAACAGAAGGCCCACATCCCCATGGGAATGGGAACCTGGCTGGAGTGTCCTCGCACCACTGGGCGCACATCAGAAAATGTGGGGAGCCCACCATTTAGGGCCTGATGCCAGAGGGCCGTCATCACCGAGAGGAGGAGGCACCCTGCATGCTCCAACTGCCACCAGAGGGCTCACGTCTCCAAGGTGACGTGTGCCAGGCAGGAGTGACCTCACACCAGAGGGCCTACCTCACAGAACGTTGAGGAACCCAGCCAGGATTAGACTCTCGCCAGAGGGCCCACCTCACCAAGGGGATGGGAACCCGGCAGGAGTGTCCTCACACGAGTGGGGCCACATCATCAAAAGGTGAGGAACGCAGCACATGTGGCCTCAAGCCATAGAGCAGTCATCACCAAGGGGCTGGCAGTGAGGCAGGCAGGAGGAGCCTCACAACAGAGGGCACATAGAATAAAAAAGTTGAGGAATCCAGCAGTTGGAACCTCCCAGCAGGCGGCTCAGAGCACCGATGATAAGGGATCCTTGCCGGAGTGAACTCACAGCAGAGGGCCCACATCATGAAACTGTGAGCAACCCAGGCGTTGGGACCTCAGAGCAGAAGGCCCACATCCCAATGGGGAAGGGAACATGGCAAGAGTGTCCTCACTCACTTGGCGCACATCAGAAAATGTGGGGAGCCCATCAGTTATGGCCTAAGGCAAGAGGGCCCTCATCACCGAGGGGAGGAGGATCCCAGCACACTCCAACTGCCACCAGAGGGTCCATGTCACCAAGGTGACGTGTGCAAGACAGGCATGATTGACCTCACAGCAGAGGGCCCACCTCACAGAAGGGTGAGGAACCCAGCCAGGATCAGATTCTCACCTGAGGGCCCACATCAGCAAGGGGATGGGAACCAGTCAGGACAGTCTTCCCTCCAGTGGGGCCACATCATCAAAAGGTGCGGAACCCAGCACATGTGGCCTCAAATCAGAGGACACATATCACAAAGGGAATGGGAGTGAGGCAGGCAGGAGTAGCCTAAAAACAGAGGGCCCAAAGAATAAGAAAGGTGAGGAATCCAGCAGTTGGAACCTCCCAGCAGGCGGCCGAGAGCACAGAAGCTATGGGATGCAGGCAGGAGTGAACTAACAGCAGAGAGCCCACATCATGAAACTGTGAGCAACCCAGGCGTTGGGACCTCAGAGCAGAAGGCCCACATCCCAATGGGGATGTGAACCTGGCTGGAGTGTCCTCGCACCACTGGGCGCACATCACAAAATGTGGGGAGCCCAGCAGTTAGGGCCTGACGCCAGAGGGCCCTCATCACCAAGGGGAGGAGGCCCCCAGCAGGCTCCAAGTGCCACCAGAGGGCTCATGTCCACAAGGCGAGGTGAGCAAGCCAGGCAGGAGTGACCTCACAGCAGACGGCCCACCTCACAGATGGGTGAGGAACCCAGCCAGGATCAGACTCTCAACAGAGGGCCCACATCACCAAGGGGATGTGAACCAGGCAGGAGTCTCCTAAGACCATTGGTCCCACATCATCGAAAGGTGAGGAACCCAGCACATGTGGCCTCAAACCAGACGACACACATCACGAAGGGGCTGGGAGTGAGGCAGGCAGGAGGATCCTCACAACAGAGGGCCCAAAAAATTAAAAAAGTGAGGAATCCAGCAGTTGGAACCTCCCAGCAGGCGGCCAAGAGCACAGAGGCTATGAGATCCAGGCCTCTGTGAACTAACACCAGAGAGCCCACATCATGAAAATGTGAACAACCCAGCCGTTGGGACCTCAGAGCAGAAGGCCCACATCCCCATGGAGATGGGATCCTAAGAGGAGTGCCAAAGCATCACTGGGCTCACTAAGAAAAGTTGGTGAGCCCAGCAGTTAGGGCCTGACGCAAGAGGGCCCTCAACACCGGGGGGAGGAGATTCCCAGCACGCTCCAACTGCCACCACATGGCTGACTTCACCAAGGCAATGTGTGCCAGCCATGCAGGAGTGACCTATCAGCAGAGGGTCTCCCTCACAGAAGGGTGAGGAACACAGCCAGGAACAGACTCTCACCAGGGGGTCCACATAACCACGTGGATGAGAACCAGGCAGGAGTGTCCTCACACTAGTGGGGCCACATCATCGAAAGGTGAGGAACCCAGCAAAGGTGGCCACAAACCAGAGGACCCACATCACCAAGGGGTTGAGAGTGAGGTAGGTGTCTGGACGGGCATATTTAACACTCATTTCCCACCAGGAAGAGGAATTAACCAAAGGCTCAGCGTGCCCTGCCAGAAGCAGATTAGGGCCTGAAGCAGTCTTGCAGGTTTGCGGCCAGCTCACAAGAAAGCGAGTTGAAGAAAGGAGCTCAGGGGCACTGTAATTCACAAACCTGCAGAGTTATAAATGACAGATAACGTCCAAAAATATATTGAAGTAAGGCTGCGAAGAGGCCTTGAAAGCAGGGCAGAATTTCAGGAAACCGATTTGAGGAGGTAGACTGGATTTGCATTTAAAGCACAGGAAAAGAGGCAGAACATCGACAATGATGCACTTGGCAAAAAAGGGCGTATGAGTTTGTTCCTGAATATATTCAGGAAAAAACACATACACCCTTTTTGGCAAACCAAGCAAGCTTGCAATGGAAATCCGAACTACTATGAAGTGTCACTTCCCCCCGGTCTAAAGGGCCATCTGAAAAAAGTGTAAAATCCAGAAAGGCAAGACAGGCCATGGGGAAAAAGGAGCCTTGTTATGCTGATGGGTGGGATGTAAATTGCCAACAGCCACTCTGGAGAAGTGTATGGTGTTTCCTGATACATCTGGAAAACAAAGCAACAGAGTCTAGGGCATTTCCACTTATGGGCCTATAGCTTAGGGAAATTAAAATCAAAAAGACACAGCCACCCCAAAATTCGGGACGGCTGTGTTTACAGGAACCTCTTCTACAGTTCAAGTTAAATATCCCAGAGAACAAATAATTGATAAAGAAGTTGCGGTACTTACGTTCAACAGAATACCACTCAGCAATGAAATCTGTGTCACCAGGCCTGTACCAGCATAATGAGTGGATTGAGGCACGATGATTCTAAGTGAAATAAGTCACACAGAAAAAGAAACATCATAAGGTATCACTAATGCACGGAATGTAAACTTGGCTACACAGGAACTGAATTACAAAACAGAACAGGGTCTCAAGTTTAGAAAACCAACTTATGCTTGCTTAAGGGGAAAGGTGAGTTGGGGTGCTGCATAAAACCAGAGTTTGAAATTAGCACAGATACCGTTCCATAAGCCAAATATGTAATAGACAAGACCTACCCCTTGCTCAACGAAATGGACTCAACAATGAGGTATCACCTCACACCTGTTAGAATGGGCATCATCTGAAAATCTACAAACAACAAATGCTGGAAAGGGTGTGGAGAAAAGGAAGCCTCTTTCACTATTGTTGGGAATATAAATTGATACAGTCACTATGGAGAACAATATGGAGTTTCTTAAGAAACTAATAATAGAATTACCCTATGATACAACAATCCCAGTACTGGACATATACCCAGACAAAACCATAAATCAAAAAGAGACATTCACCGCAATGTTCATTGCATCTCTATTTACAATATCGAGGTAATGGAAGCAACCTAAATGCCCACAGACAGACGAATGCATAAAGATGTGGTACATATATAAAGTGGAATATTACTAAGCCATGAAAGGAATGAAATTGGGTCATTTGTAGAGACGTCGATGGATCTAGAGACTGTCATACAGAGTGAAGTAAGTCAGAAAGAGAAAAACAAATCTTGTATATTCATGCATATATGTGGAACCTAGAAAAACTGTACAGATGAACCATTTTGCAAGGAATAAATAGAGCAACAGATGTAGACAACAATCGTATAGACACAAGGGGGGAAAGCTCTTGAGGGTGTGGTGGTGGGAGGAGTTGAGAGATTGGGATTGGCATGTAAACATTTATATGTATAAAATAGATAACCAATAAGAACCTGCTGTATAAAAATATAAAATAAAATTCAAAATTAAAAAGAAATAAAATTTAAAAAATAAAACAGAAAAAACAATTATTCCCTTCACATACATGTATTTATATGAATAAATTATTTCCATGCTTATATCTGTAAATACAAAAAAGAGGAATAAAATCTACCTTGAACCAAAAATGAAAAAGAGAAAAAAAAAACAGAACCCACCAGTTACACAGAGGAAAACTGTATCAGGGCACTTGCTCCAGTTGTAAACAATTCTGAAGTTGGTCGGTGGTGGGGAATCGTCTCCCATTCAGCCAGCAGCCCCCACACAACAAGCGTCCTCATTGCAAAGCTGGGGCACCGTGCCGAGGCATCTGTGAGTAAACGTGAGCTGAGCCCCAGGCCAGTTGCTGCTGAACTGTTCCCACCCTTCCCAGGTAAAACACCTGAATATATACAAGGACTTGAAAGCCTAGAGGAAGGGCCATGGAGCCACACGAGTGACAGCATGCCAGCTGACTTGGTGCCTGCAGGCCAGCCAGGATGGTCCTGGCCCTGGGTGCTCTTCTGGAAGATTTCCATTTCCCCATTTCCCTGCCTGAGATACCCGTCCTGTCCCTGCCCCCACTGCTTTTTTCCTTCCTCACCTCTGCCCAGGGAGAAATTCCAGCAGCAGGTATGGGTGACACATCCTCTTCTTTAGCAGGTGGCAGCCTGGCAACTGCTGCAGAAAGTCCAGCAGAGCCCCACTCACACTGGGCCACCCACAAAGCCGTGGCCTCTCACTCCCTCCCACCAGCCCAGCCCCGAGACTGCTGACAGGGCAGAGAAAATGGCGTCAGGCACAGCTGCAGGGGCTCTTGCTGCCTGGAGTGGTATTTATGTTGATCTCAACCCAGGCACACCTGGGGAGGGCAGGCCGGCACGGTAAGGCTGCCCAGGTCAGCCAATCATCACCCCTCAGGGGCTCACAGTCGAAGAAAATGGAACTTGCTGAACCGGCCAGGTCCAAGGAACAGGTGTGGGCTCCTGAGAGTCAGGATAGACAAGGGGCTGCAGCTTTGGCTTGTTTTCTAATCATTTTATCTGGCCCATGAGTAGGAGACAACTTCAAGAAAACCCTCTCCTAATGAGAGGAACCCAGGAGTCAGGGAGAGGAGGGGTGGGTGGTGGTTGGAGACAGAGGCCTGGTGCCCTGGGTGCAGTGGAAGTGTCTGGAAGACCAGGTGGAGGGAGGCCACACAGAGTGATGCCCAGGGTCACAGACCTGTCGGAGCTGCTGTTTGTTAGTTCAAGTCCTGCTCTGAGGTGCTCTGTGTCAGCTCTGAGCGACAGGTGAGCTGGGGGTGCTCTTCAATGAGGGCTATGTGCACGGTTCCTGTGTGCCCAGCCCTGCCACGGTACCTGCAAGGGTAGCTCTGTATCCTGGGAGGGGCCTGACCATGAGAGCCCCGTGGGCTGGGTTGGGGGTGGGGTACCTGCCCAGGAGAGCTCCATATCCTGGGATTGGCCTGACCACGAGAGCCCCATGGGCTGCTGGGGACCTTGTAAAGGATGTCAGGACAGTCAGTGAAGCCACCGAGGATATACCGCCAGTTGCTCCTGATTCCTACACCCTGCTGGTCATTCTACCAACCACCAGGACATGGTATTCTGTATTAGTCTTCAATGATGCCTTCTTTTGTATTCCATTAGTCCCAGAGTCACAAGAAATTTTGGCTTGTGAGTGGCAGGACTCAACATACAACTAAAACAATACTTCCGGGCCGTCTTGCCCCAAGGGTTCAAAAATTCCCACACCATCTTTGGGGAAAGCTTAGCTAAAGACCGAAAAGTTCTACCTCTGGAAAAGGAAACCCTCCTTCAATATGCAGATGACATTCTGATCGCCAGCCCTACTAAGGAGGCCTCTGAACTACCAAGCCAATAAAGGATAGAAGTTGTCCAAGAAAAAGCTCAAATATCACAGACTGCGGTGACCTGCCTGGGCTTCATTCTCACACAAGGTCGGAGAAGCCCATCCCAGGAAAGGGAAGAAACCATTTGCAGCCTTACCCCTTTCTAAAACTAGAAGACAGCTTAGGGGTTCCTGGGGAGGCCAGGGTTTGCTGCTTCTGGATCCCTAACTACAGTCTACTAGCTGGGCCTCTATATGAAACACTGAAAGGAAAAGATGATGATCCTTTTGAACAGAATCCAGAAGTGGCCTTTCAAGAATGGAAAGAGCAGTCAATTCAGACCCTTGCCCTGGAACTCCCTAATTGAGCTAAACCCTTTGACCTTTCCATTCCCGGTGAAAGGTGAATCACCATTGGAGAATTAGTGCAAAAACTGGGACCACTTGAAATGGAACAACGCAAGAATGCCATCCAGGTAGGATAAACTACAGTCACCAAGGGGCTTGGCCCACTGCCACATCTGGCCAAGATACTGGCGGTATCTAAAAACCTGGAAATCAGCAGCCCAAAAGGCCACCTCCCTCCTAAGGGAAAAGGACCCCACGTGGTGATCCTAATCACCAACCATGCCCTGAAGTTGCAGGGTTCGCTCCGTGGGCACACCGACCTCGGGTGAGGAGGCCCTCCAACTCCAACATCCAGAGAGATAACCGGGGGCAACAGGGCACCATGACGACTCGTGTGAACATCACTTGACCTGGAGTTTCTCTCATAAAACAACAATAGTGTGTCCCGAAGGAGTAGACTACTGCTTGCAGGACTTACTGCACCCGGAGGGGAGCTAATAATCTTGGCGGGGGAACCGTATATCACACTGTCACCATAGAAAAGCCTACAGACACCGTGATGATGGTGGTCAATAAGACCGGCTGGACTCCTGTTTACTTCAAAAGGCTGTTGACTCAGTGGCCATCATGGTCCTTGATCACCACTGACCCTGGACTGTCTGGGAGTTGAGCGGGCAAGGCTCTGACACCTGGTGCTGTTTTTACGTTAATTCAGGGGCCTAATTGAAGAAAGAGCAGACTACTGGTCAGAGCATCTAGGCTGGCAGAAACGGTCAGCCTAAGGTGGCCGAACAAATGTGGGGCGGGGTGAAATCGGCCCCCACAGCGTCTCTGCACATCTCTTTCCTGGACCCTCAAAGGTCATTAGAATCTATAACACTTCCAATGCTGGTGCTCAGGCGGACGAGCAGGGAGGCAGGGGTCCTGGGGCCAATCAACGTCACCTGGAGGCTGCTGGGGAGAAGTTCTGACCCTCGTCCCCTGGTATGAGGGCTCCCAACTCAGCACTCAGCAGTTACAGAAGAAGGGTCTGCACCCTCAGCACTCCAAGAATGAGGAACGGGACAAAAGGCAGAGGAGGGGTTTGTCCCCAGCAAAGCCCATTAAAAATCCCTGGGAGATAAAAATAGAATCTGGGCAATAAAGTCAAGTCTGACCTTTTTTATCCTTTGTGCTTTGTCTAATTTCACGTGCTCCTAGGGTCCCGCATGCAGAGGTTCCACACCCGGCACTTCAGACCAGATTTCCTAGTGCAGAATGGCTGGGTCGACACCTCAGCTCCTGGGGCCCAGTGCAGACTCCGAGATATAGAGCCTGAGCTGCAGCCAACCCGGCCCTCGAGAGCTCCGCCCCCTCCCTCCCACTGACTCTGACAGGATCTCTACACAGCAGCCCAGCCCACAGCCCACGGGGTAGTGCATGCTCTCACCTCTCCATTCTCTGATCAAAATATAAAGTTTCCTTTGCTTGGGAACCAAACTCAGTCTCGATCTGTTGGCCCCAATGACACTGGGCAGGGGGACACTTGTTGGGGTCCACTCTGGAGGATCAGTAACAGAAATTGAGACTATTGTAACTTCAATGAACAGATGTGTGAGCCAAACTGTAGTTAACATAGAACAGTTTAGAAGGCTCGGGTAAAATAAGATGTTTCTAACACTTCCATTTGATATTTCCATCACTTTATCATAAGCAAGTTCAGTGAAAAGGTTTGTCTTATTTGTCAGGTCAATATTAGAGAAATGAAGTGATTTCTTTCCAAGGATGTACATCTAATAATCTTGGTTAAAGCTTCAATCTTGTTTTAAATGCTTTTCCATTGAAAATGATACCTCTCTTTCAGCTCCCCCATTTCTGAGAAGTATAAAATCTTATAATTTATTATTATCAAAGGGGAAAGGTGGGAGGAGGGATAAATTAACAGTTTGGAATTAACACATACACACTGCTGTGTATAAAGTAGATCATCAACAAGGAACTACTGGATAGCACAGGGAACTACACTCAATATTTTGCAATAACCTATAAGGGGAAATAATCGGAAAAAGAATAGATATTTTTATTGACATCATCTATCAATGACAGTTAAAGTGTAACCTAAGGGAAGCCGGTGGTGAGTGCTTCTGACCCTGAAGACTTCAATCATCTAAAGTTTGGACTCTGCCTACTTCCCAAGGCCCTTAATGAACATATGTGTAGCCGTAGCTTAAAAAACTCCCCAGTTTGGGTTTCGGGGAGACACTGATTTTGAAAAAGCCCTGGCGTTCTCCTTACATGAATGGGACTCTTCCTACTGCTAAAACATGTCTGTCACATCCAGAGGATGGTATACCGTCTGATCGGGAAGAGTTTGGAAAAGGCATCTCATCTCCTCATCTCCTGGTGCTCGGGTTTACCCCTCCAGCGTCTTTACTAACAGTCTCCCCACTTGGAGATGTCAGCACTGTCAACATCCTGTTGCGTACAGTTTGGAATTTGTCCAGAGGATGAAGCGGAAGGATGAGGAACAATGAGAGACAAGTCCTAGGTGTTCAGACAGGCACATGTCACTCTAATTTCCAATCAGGAAGACGAATTGACCAAAGGCTAGTGTTGCCCATAGAAACAGTATAGGGCTTGAGGAAATCCCACTGCTTTGTGGCCAGTTCCCATAAACACAAGTTGAACAATGGAACTCAGGGGCAGTAAAATTCACGAAACTGCAGAGTTGAAAATATCTATCACTGAAAAATGTCTTGAGGAAAGTCAGAGAAAAGGATTGGTAAGCAAGGGAGAATGGCAGGAAAGGGATTTGAGGAGGTAGAAAGGACTCGCCATTAAGCACAAGAAAAGGGGCTGAACATTGCCAACATTGCAGTTGGCCAAAAAGGCTGTATGCGTTTTTTTCTGTATATATTCAAGAAAAGGGCATACACTTTTTTAGCCAACCAAACAGGTGGGCACTGGAAATCAATACTACAAAAGATATCACTTCGCATCAGTCAGAAGAGCCATCCTCATAAAGTGTAAACACCAGAAATGCAGGACAGGGCAAGGAGAAGAGGGAGCCCTGTGAGGCTTATAGTGGAAATGTATATTGCCAACGGCCATTCTGGAGAAGTGTATTGTGTTTACTAAAGCATCTAAAAAATGAGCTACAGAGCATAGGGCACTTGCACTCATGGGCGTATATCTTGGGAAAAACAAAAATCGAGAGGACACAGGCACCCCAATGTTTACTGCCTCTCTGTTTAAAAGATCCTCGACTAGGATAGAACTTAAATGTCTCTGGAGGGAAAAAATGGATAGAGATGTGGTACTTATGTAGAGTGGAATATTACTCAGCCTGGAAATCAATGAGATATGGCCAGTTGTAACAACTCCGGAGGAGTTACGTATGATCATTCTAAGTGACAGAATTCAAAAAGAAAAAGACACATATCATAAGATATCACTTAAAGGTGGAATCCAAAATGGCTACACATGAAATAAATTACAAAACAAAAACATAGTCAAATATGTAGAAAGCACGCGTAAGGCTACTGAACGGGAAAGGTGGGGAGGGGTGAGGCATCATCCAGGAGGTTGAAATTAGCAAAGATACCATTCCAAATACCAAACTGATAATCAACAAGGCCTACACGGTAGCTAAAAGAACTGCACTCAGCACACTCAAGTCACCGGAAAAGAATATCTATGACTGGTAAGAATCTGAAAAAGAATTTATTGATGTCTCTCTGTACGTGAATCAAGTGGATGTACAGCAGCAAGAAACAGAGCTTTGAAAATCAGCTGTAACCAATATAGTGATAAGTTGCAAAAAATAAACGACAGAGGGACAGAGAAAACCTCTTACAACTTTTCCTCAGGGACGGTGATGCAACATGGATTGAACACATCTAGACCCACAGCAGGATGAGACATAAGGCTGGAAACTGTTCGCGCTAAGAGAAATGTGAGGTTGGGTGAGGAAATGCACACCCTTTAAAGTAATACTACCTGGTACCCATTCAATGGGTCCCAAATCTGCAGGTTCAAGGAATCTTCCTACAGCTAAAACATGCATGGAAAACCCAGAGGACTGTACACCATGTGATCGGGAGATGTGTCTAAAATGCACCTCATTTATCCTCTCCTGGTGCTCCTGTTCATCATTCCAGCCATGTTACTTAGAATCTCCCCACTTAGAGAATCAGCACATTTAAACTTCTGTTTCACACATTTTGCAAATTGTGAGGAGGATGAACGGGAAGAGGGGGAACCAATGAGAGAATAGTTGTAGGGGTTTGGACGGGCACATGTCACTCTAATTTCCCATTAAGAATAAGAATTAAAAAAAGGCTCAGCCCGCCTCGCCGGAGCCAAAATAGGGCCTGAAGCAATCCTGCGGCTTTGAGGCCAGCTCACAAAATAGCAACTTAAAAAATGGAGCTCAGGGTCACTGCAATTCACAAACCTGCAGAGTTATAAATGAAAACTAACGTCCAAAAATATGTTGAGGTAAGGCAAAGAAGAGGATCTGAATGCAAGACAGAATTGCAAGAAACAGATTTCAAGAGATAGATTGGACTCGTCTTTAAAGCACATGAAAAGCGGCAGAATTTCGACAATGATGCAGTTGGCCCAAAAGGGAGTATGCGTTTTTTCCTGAATATATCCAGGAAAAAACGCATACGCCCTTTATGGGCAACCAAGCAAGCAAGCAATGCAAATGTGCACAACAAAGAAGTCTCATTTCCCACCGGTCAAAAGGGCCATCTGAAAAAATTGTAAAAACCAGAAATGCAGGACAGGCCATGGAGAACAGGGAGCCTTTATACGCTGCTGGACAGTGTGTGAACTGCCGAGAGCCACTCTGGAGAAGTGTATGGTGGTTCCTAAATCATCTAAAAAACAGAGCTACAGAGCATAGGGCACTTCCAATCACGGGAGTATATCTAGGGAAGTCTAAAAATCAACAAGACACAAGCACACCACATTTTAGGGCTACTCTGTTTACAAGAACCTCAACTTCAGTACACCTTAAATATCCCAGGAAAGAGAAAAATGGATAAAGAAAATGTGGTACTTATGTACAATGGAATATCTCTTCACCATGAAATCAATGTAATAAGGCTAGTAGAAGGATAAAGAGTGGATTTAGGTCCGATAATACTACTTGAAATAAGTCAAACAGAAAAAGAAACATATCATAAGATATCACTTATAGAGGGAGGATAAATATGGCTGCACAAAAAATGAATTACAAAACAGAACAGTGTCTCACATTTAGAAAACACACTTATGTCAGCTTAAGGGGAAAGGAGAGGTGGGGTGATGCATAAAACCAGAGTTTGAAATAAGCACAGATACCGTTCAATAAACCAAATAGGTATTAGACAAGATCTACACCTTGCTCAATGAACTGGCCTCAACACACCCTATACACCGCAGAGAAATATATCTGAGTAATAAGAATCTTAAAACCCATGTATTGATATATCTCCATAAGGGAATCAAGTGTGTGCAGAGCGGCACAAACACAGCAGTGAAAATGAGCTAAACCCCATTATAGAAATAAATTTTAAAACCAAAACGCAGAAACAATGAAAGAGAGAAAACTTCTTACAAAATTCGCTCAGGGGCTGTGATGCAACCTGGAATGACCACATATAAACCCACAGCTGGATAAGACATAAGGCTGGACACTTGGGGCTGAGAGGATTGGTGAGCTTTGCTGAGCAACTGCCGAAAGTTTAATGCAATACTTCATGCTACTCATTCCAAGGGTCCCAACACTGCAGGTTGAAGGGAATCTTCCTACAGCTAAAACATGCATGGGAAATCCAGCAGATGGTATACCATATGATCAGGAAAGGTTTCTAAAACGCACCTCATTTTCCTCTCCTGGGGCTCCGGATCAACATTCCAGCCACTTTACTAACAACATCCCCACATGGAGAGTCAATGACTTTAAGTTCCGGTATCGCACAGTCTGCAGTTAGTGCGGAGGATGAATGGGAATAGGGGGAACCAGTGAGAAAATAGCTGTAGCGGTTTCAATGCCCACATGTCACTCTAATTTCACATAGGAAGAAGAATTAACCAAAGGCACAACAAGGCACCCCAGAAGAAAAATAGGGCCTGAAGAAATCCTGTGGATATGAGGCAAGATCACAAAAATAAGAGCTGAAAAATGGAACTAAGGGCAACTGCAATTCAAAATCCTGCAGAGTTATAAAGGCCAACTATTTTCCAAAACGATATTGAGGTAAGGCTATGAAGAGGCACTGACAGCAAGGCAGAATAGCAGGAAACCGATTTCAGGAGGTAGACTGGAATTGCATGTAAAGCATAGGAAAAGAGGCAGAACGTCCACAATGATGCACTTGGCGAAAAAGGGCGTATGCGTTTTTTCCTGAAGATATTCAGGAAAAAACACATACTCCCTTTTTGGCAGCAAGCTTGCAAAGGAAATCTGCACTACAGTGAAGTCTCACTGCTCCTAGGTCAAAAGGGCCATCTGAAAAAAGTGTAAAATCCAGAAAGTAATGACAGGCCATGGAAAACTGGGAGCCTTGTTATGCTGATGGGCGGGATGTAAATTGCCAACAGCCACTCTGGAGAAGTGTATGGTGTTTCCTGAAACATCTAAAACACAAAGCAACAGAGCCTAGGGCACTTCCACTTATGGTCCTATAGGTTAGGGAAATTAAAATCAAAAAGACACAGCCACCCCAAAGTTTGGGACGGCTCTGTTTACAAGAACCTGTTTTACGGTACAAGTTCAATATCACAGAAAGTGAAAAATGGATAAAGAAGCGGTCGTACTTACATACAATGCAATATCACTCAGCAATGAAATCTATGTCATCAGGCCCATAGCAGCATAATGAGTGGCTTCAGGTACGATGATTCTAAGTGAAATAAGTCACACAGAAAAAGAAACATCATAAGGTATCACTAATACACGGAATGTAAACTTGTCTACACAGGAACTGAATTACAAAACAGAACAGGGTCTCAAATGTAGAAAATCAACTTATGCTTGCTTAAGGGGAAAGGTGAGTTTGGGTGCTGCATAAAACCAGAGATTGAAATTAGCACAGATACCGTTCCATAAGCCAAATATGTAATAGACAAGGGCTACTCTTTGCTCAACGAAGTGGACTCAACACCCCATATTAAACGCCTAAGAATATACCTGACTAGTAAGAATCTTAAAACCTATGGATATATGTCTCCGAAAGAGAATCAAGCACGTGTACAGCGGCATAAACGCAGCAGTGATAGGATTGGTGAGGTTCGGTGAGCAAATGCAGACCCTTTGAAGTCATATTGCATGGTACCCATTCCATGGGTCTCAACTCTCCAGGTTTAAGGCATTCTTCCTTCAGCTAAAACATGCATGTGGAACCCAGAGTATGATCCACCGTGTGATCGGGAAACGTGTTCAAATGTGTCTCAGTTTTCGTCCCCTGGTACTCGGGTGCAACATTCCAGACGCTTTACTAACACTCTCCCCAATTGGAGAGTCAGTACCTTTATCCTCCTGTTTGGCTCAGTTTGCAATTTCTGCGGAAAATGAACAGGAATAGGGAGAACCAATGAGAGACTAGCTGGAGGTGTCTGGACGGGCAAATTTAACACTCATTTACCACCAGGAAGAGGAATTAACCAAAGGCTCAGTGTGCCATGCCGGAACCACACTAGGGCCTGAAGCAATCCTACAGTGTTGCGGCCAGCTCACAGGAAAGCAAGTTGAAGAAAGGAGCTCAGGGGCACTGTCATTCACAAACCTGCAGAGTTATAAATGACAGCTATCGTCCAAAAATATATTGAAGTAAGGCTGCCAAGAGGACTTGAAAACGGGACAGAATTGCAGGAAACCGATTTCAGGAGGTAGACTGGAATTGTATTTAAAGCATAGGAAAAGAGGCAGAACGTCCACAATGATGCACTTGGCCATAAAGGGCGTATGCGTTTTTTCCTGAATATATTCAGGAAAAAACGCATACGCCCTTTTTGGCCAACCAAGCAAGCTTGCAAAGGAAATCTGCACTACAATGAAGTCTCACTGCCCCCCGGTCAAAAGGGCCATCTGAAAAAAGTGTAAAATCCAGAAAGGCAGGACAGGCCATGGAGAAATGGGAGCCTTGTTATGCTGATTGGTGGGATGTAAATTGCCAACAGCCACTCTGGAGAAGTGTATGGTGTTTCCTGAAACATCTAATAAACAAAGCAACAGAGCCTAGGGCACTTCCACTTATGCTCCTAAAGCTTAGGGAAATTAAAGTCAAAAAGACACAGCCACCCCAATGGTTGGGAGGGCTCTGTTTACAAGAACCTCGTTTATGGTACAACTTCAATATCACAGAAAGTGAAAAATGGATATAGAAATTGTGGTACTCATGTACAATGCAATATCACTCAGCAATGAAATCTATGTCATCAGGCCCATAGCAGCATAATGACTGGATTCAGGTACGATGATCCTAAGTGAAATAAGTCACACAGAAAAAGAAACATCATAAGATATCACTAATACATGGAATGTAAACTTGGCTACACAGGAACTGAATTAAAAAACAGAACAGGGTCTCAAATGTAGAAAACCAACTTATGCTTGCTTAAGGGGAAAGGTGAGTTGGGGTACTGCATAAAACCAGAGATTGAAATTAGCACAGATACCGTTCCATAAGCCAAATACGTAATAGACAAGAGCTACTCCTTGTTCAACGAAGTGGACTCAACACCCCATATTAAACGCCTAAGAATATACCTGACTAGTAAGAATCTTAAAACCTATGGATTTATATGTCTCCGAAAGAGAATCAAGCATGTGTACAGCGGCATAAACGCAGCAGTGATAGGATTGGTGAGGTTCGGTGAGCAAATGCAGACCCTTTGAAGTCACATTGCATGGTACCCATTCCATGGGTCTCAACTCTCCAGGTTTAAGGGATTCATCCTTCAGCTAAAACATGCATGTGGAACCCAGAGTATGATCCACCGTGTGATCGGGAAACGTGTTCAAATGTGTCTCAGTTTTCGTCCCCTGGTACTCGGGTGCAACATTCCAGACGCTTTACTAACACTCTCCCCACTTGGAGAGTCAGTGCCTTTAACCTCCTGTTTGGCCCAGTTTGCAATTTCTGAGGAAAATGAACAGGAATAGGGAGAACCTACGAGAGACTAGCTGGATGTGTCTGGACAGGCACATTTAACTCTCATTTCCCACCAGGAAGAGGAATTTACCAAAGGCTCAGCGTGCTGTTCCGGAACCACGCTAGGGCCTGAAGCAATTCTGCGGTGTTGCGGCCAGCTCACAAGAAAGCGAGTTGAAGAAAGGAGCTCAGGGGCACTGTCATTCACAAACCTGCAGAGTTATAAATGACAGCTATCGTCCAAAAATATATTGAAGTAAGTCTGCCAAGAGGACTTGAAAGCGGGGCAGAATTGCAGGAAACCGATTTCAGGAGGTAGACTGGAATTGCATGTAAAGCATAGGAAAAGAGGCAGAACGTGCACAATGATGCACTTGGCCAAAAAGGGCGTATGCGTTTTTTCCTGAATATATTCAGGAAAAAACACATACGCCCTTTTTGGCCAAAGAAGCAAGCTTGCAAAGGAAATCTGCACTACAATGAAGTCTCACTGCCCCCCGGTCAAAAGGGCCATCTGAAAAAAGTGTAAAATCCAGAAAGGCAGGACAGGCCTTGGAGAACTGGGAGCCTTGTTATGCTGATGGGCGGGATGTAAATTGCCAACAGCCACACTGGAGAAGTGTATGGTGTTTCCTGCATCATCTACAAAACAAAGCAACAGAGAGTAGGGCACTTCCACTTATGGTCCTAAAGCTTAGGGAAATTAAAATCAAAAAGACACAGCCACCCCAAAGTTTGGGATGGCTCTGTTTACAAGAACCTCGTTTACGGTACAAGTTCAATATCACAGAAAGCGAAAAATGGATAAAGAAGTTGTGGTACTAACGTACAATGAAATATCACTCAGCAATGAAATCTATGTCATCAGGCCCGTAGCAGCATAATGAGTGGATTCAGGTACGATGATTCTAAGTGAAATAACTCACACAGAAAAAGAAACATCATAAGATATCACTACTACACGGAATGTAAACTTGGCTACACAGGAACTGAATTACAAACAGAACAGGGTCTCAAATGTAGAAAACCAACTTATACTTGCTTAAGGGGAAAGGTGAGATGGGGTGCTGCATAAAACCAGAGATTGAAATTAGCACAGATACCGTTCCATAAGCCAAATATGTAATAGACAAGAGCTACTCCTTGCTCAACGAAGTGGACACAACACCCCATATTAAACGCCTAAGAATATACCTGACTAGTAAGAATCTTAAAACCTATGGATTTATGTCGCCGAAAGAGAATCAAGCGTGTGTACAGCGGCATAAACGCAGCAGTGATAGGATTGGTGAGGTTCGGTGAGCAAATGCAGACCCTTTGCAGTCATATTGCATGGTACCCATTCCATGGGTATCAACTCTCCAGGTTTAAGGGATTCTTCCTTCAGCTAAATCATGCATGTGGAATCCAGAGTATGATCCACCGTGTGATCGGGAAACGTGTTCAAATGAGTCTTGGAGAGTCAGTGCCTTTAACCTCCTGTTTGGCCCAGTTTGCAATTTCTGCGGAAAATGTACTGGAATAGGGAGAGCCAATGAGAGACTAGCTGGAGGTGTCTGGACGGCCAAATTTAACTCTCATTTCCCACCATAAAGAGGAATTATCCAAAGGCTCAGCATGCCGTGCTGGAAACACACAAGGGCCTGAAGCAATCCTGCGGTGTTGTGGCCAGCTCACAAGAAAGCGAGTTGAAGAAAGGAGCTCAGGAACACTCTAATTCACAAACCTGCAGAGTTATAAATGACAGCTATCGTCCAAAAATATATTGAAGTAAGGATGCCAAGAGGACCTGAAAGCGCGGCAGAATTGCAGGAAACCAATTTCAGGAGGTAGACTGGAATTAAATGTAAAGAATAGGAAAAGAGGCAGAACGTCTACAATGATGCACTTGGCCAAAAAGGGGCTATGCGTTTTTTCCTGAATATATTCAGGAAAAAATGCATAAGCTCTTTTTGGCCAACCAAGCAAGCTTGCAAAGCAAATCTGCACTACAATGAAGTCTCACTGCCCCCTGGTCAAAAGGGCCAGCTGAAAAAAGTGTAAAATCCAGAAAGCCAGGACAGGCCATGGAGAACTGGGAGCCTTGTTATGCTGATGGGCGGGATGTAAATTGCCAACAGCCACTCTGGAGAAGTGTATGGTGTTTCCTGAAACATCTAAGAAACAAAGCAACAGAGCCTAGGGCACTTCCACTTATGGTCATATAGCTTAGGGAAATTAAAATCAAAAAGACACAGACACCCCAAACTTTGTGACGGCTCTGTTTACAAGAACCTCGTTTACGGTACAAGTTCAATATCACAGAAAGCGAAAAATGGATAAACAATTTGTGGTAATTACGTACAATGCAATATCACTCAGCAATGAAATCTATGTCATCAGGCCCATAGCAGCATAATGAGTGGATTCAGGTATGATGATTCTAAGTGAAATAAGTCATAAAGAAAAACAAACATCATAAGATATCAGTACTACACGGAATGTAAACTTGGCTACACAGGAACTGAATTACAAAACAGAACAGGGTCTCAAATGTAGAAAACCAACTTATGCTTGCTTAAGGGGAAAGGTGAGTTGGGGTGCTGCATAAAAGCAGAGATAGAAATGAGCACAGATACCATTCCATAAGCCAAATATGGAATAGACAAGAGCTACTCCTTGCTCAACGAAGTGGACTCAACACCCCATATTAAAAGCCTAAGTATATACCTGACTAGTAAGCATCTTAAAACCTATGGATTTATATGTCTCCGAAAGAGAATCAAGCACGTGTACAGCGGCATAAACACAGCAGTGATAGGATTGGTGAGGTTCGGTGAGCAAATGCAGACCCTTTGAAGTCATATTGCATGGTACCCATTCCATGGGTCTCAAATCTCCAGGTTTAAGGGATTCTTCCTTCAGCTAAAACATGCATGTGGAACCCAGAGTATGATCCACCGTGTGTTCGGGAAACGTGTTAAAATGTGTCTCAGTTTTCGTCCCCTGGTACTCGGGTGCAACATTCCAGACACTTTACTAACACTCTCCCCACTTGGAGAGTCAGTGCCTTTAACCTCCTGTTTGGCCCAGTTTGCAATTTCTGCGGAAAATGAACAGGAATAGGGAGAACCATTGAGAGACTAGCTGGAGGTGTCTGGACGGGCAAATTTAACTCTCATTTCCCACCAGGAAGAGGAATTAACCAAAGGCTCAGCTTGCCATGCCGGAATCACACCAGGGTCTGAAGCAATCCT
Source organism: Lagenorhynchus albirostris (assembly GCF_949774975.1). NCBI lineage: Eukaryota > Metazoa > Chordata > Mammalia > Artiodactyla > Delphinidae > Lagenorhynchus > Lagenorhynchus albirostris. The sequence goes on along the minus strand of NC_083098.1, from coordinate 60,178,859 downwards.
GCGGTGTTGCGGCCAGCTCACAAGAAAGCGAGTTGAAGAATGGAGCTCAGGGGCACTGTCATTCACAAACCTGCAGAGTTATAAATGACAGCTATCGTCCAAAAATATATTGAAGTAAGGCTGCCAAGAGGACTTGAAAGCGGGGCAGAATTGCAGGAAACCGATTTCAGGAGGTAGACTGGAATTGCATGTAAAGCATAGGAAAAGAGGCAGAACGTCCACAATGATGCACTTGGCCAAGAAGTGCATATGCGTTTTTTCCTGAATATATTCAGGAAAAAACGCATACGCCCTTTTTGACCAACCAAGCAAGCTTGCAAAGGAAATCTCACTACAATGAAGTCTCACTGCCCCCCGGTCAAAAGGGCCATCTGAAAAAAGTGTAAAACCCAGAAAGGCAGGACAGGCCATAAACAACTGGGAGCCTTGATATGCTGATGGGCGGGATGTAAATTGCCAACAGCCGCTCTGAAGAAGTGTATGGTGTTTCCTGAAACATCTAAAAAACAAAGCAACAGAGCATAGGGCACTTCCACTTATGGTCCTAAAGCTTAGGGAAATTAAAATCAAAAAGACACAGCCACCCCAAAGTTTGGGACGGCTCTGTTTACAAGAACCTCGTTTAAGGTACAAGTTCAATATCACAGAAAGCGAAAAATGGATAAAGAATTTGTGGTACTTCCGTACAATGCAATATCACTCAGCAATGAAATCTATGTCATCAGGCCCGTAGCAGCATAATGAGTGGCTTCAGGTACGATGATTCTAACTGAAATAAGTCACAGAGAAAAAGAAACATTATAAGATATCACTAATACACGGAATGTAAACTTGGCTACACAGGAACTGAATTACAAAACAGAACAGGGTCTCAAATGTAGAAAACCACTTATGCTTGCTTAAGGAGAAAGGTGAGTTGGGGTGCTGCATAAAACCAGAGATTGAAATTAGCACAGATACCGTTCCATAAGCCAAATATGTAATAGGCAAGAGCTACTCCTTGCTCAACGAAGTGGACTCAACACCCCATATTAAACGCCTAAGAATATATCTGACAAGTAAGAATCTTAAAACCTATGGATTTATATGTCTCTGAAAGAGAATCAAGCATGTGTACAGCAGCATAAACGCAGCAGTGATAGGATTGGTGAGGTTCAGTGAGCAAATGCAGACCCTTTGAAGTCATATTGCATGGTACCCATTCCATGCGTCTCAACTCTCCAGGTTTAAGGGATTCTTCCTTCAGCTAAAACATGCATGTGGAACCCAGAGTATGATCCACCGTGTGATCGGGAAACGTGTTCAAATGTGTCTCACTTTTCGTCCCCTGGTACTCGGGTGCAACATTCCAGAAGCTTTACTAACTCTCTCCCCACTTGGAGAGTCAGTGCATTTAAACTCCTGTTTGTCCCAGTTTGCAATTTCTGTGGAAAATGAACAGGAATAGGGAGAACCAATGAGAGACTAGCTGGAGGTGTCTGCACGGGCATATTTAACTCTCATTTCCCACAAGGCAGAGGAATTAACCAAAGGCTCAATGTGCCATGCCAGAACCACACTAGGGCCTGAAGCAATCCTGCGGTGTTGGGACCAGCTCACAAGAAAGCGAGTTGAAGAAAGGAGCTCAGGGGCACTGTCATTCACAAACCTGCAGAGTTATAAATGACAGCTATCGTCCAAAAATATATTGAAGTAAGGCTGCCAAGAGGACTTGAAAGCGGGGCAGAATTGCAGGAAACCGATTTCAGGAGGTAGACTGGAATTGCATGTAAAGCATAGGAAAAGAGGCAGAACGTCTACAATGATGCACTTGGCCAAAAAGGGCGTATGCGTTTTTTCCTGAATATATTCAGGAAAAAATGCATACGCCCTTTTTGGCCAACCAAGCAAGCTTGCAAAGGAAATCTGCACTACAATGAAGTCTCACTGCCCCCTGGACAAAAGGGCCAGCTGAAAAATGTGTAAAATCCAGAAAGGCAGGACAGGCCATGGAGAAATGGGAGCCTTGTTATGCTGATGGGCGGGATGTAAATTGCCAACAGCCACTCTGCAGAAGTGTATGGTGTTTCCTGAAACATCTAAAAAACAAAGCAACAGAGCCTAGGGCACTTCCACTTATGGTCCTATAGCTTAGGGAAATTAAAATCAAAAAGACACAGCCACCCCAAAGTTTCGGACGGCTCTGTTTACAAGAACCTCGTTTACGGTACAAGTTCAATATCACAGAAAGCGAAAAATGGATAAAGAAGTTGTGGTACTTACGTACAATGCAATATCACTCAGCAATGAAATCTATGTCATCAGGCCCGTAGCAGCATAATGAGTGGATTCAGGTACGATGATTCTAAGTGAAATAAGTCACACAGAAAAAGAAACATTATAAGATATCACTACTACACGGAATGTAAACTTGGCTACACAGGAACTGAATTACAAAACAGAACAGGGTCTCAAATGTAGAAAACCAACTTATGCTTGCTTAAGGGGAAAGGTGAGTTGGGGTGCTGCATAAAACCAGAGATTGAAATTAGCACAGATACCGTTCCATAAGCCAAATTTGTAATAGACAAGAGCTACTCCTTGCTCAACGAAGTGGACTCAACACCCCATATTAAACGCCTAAGAATATATCTGACTAGTAAGAATCTTAAAACCTATGGATTTATATGTCTCCGAAAGAGAATCAAGCATGTGTACAGCGGCATAAATGCAGCAGTGATAGGATTGGTGAGGTTCGGTGAGCAAATGCAGACCCTTTGAAGTCATATTGCATGGTACCCATTCCATGGGTCTCAACTCTCCAGGTTTAAGGGATTCATCCTTCAGCTAAAACATGCATGTGGAACCCAGAATATGATCCACCGTGTGATCGGGAAACGTGTTCAAATGTGTCTCAGTTTTGTCCCCTGGTACTCGGGTGCAACATTCCAGAAGCTTTACTAACTCTCTCCCCACTTGGAGAGTCAGTGCCTTTAAATTCCTGTTTGGCCCAGTTTGCAATTTCTGTGGAAAATGTACAGGAATAGGGAGAACCCATGAGAGACTAGCTGGAGGTGTCTGGACGGGCAAATTTAACTCTCATTTAACCCCAGGAAGAGGAATTAACCAAAGGCTCAGCGTGTCGTGCCAGAACCACACTAGAGCCTGAAGCAATCCTGCGGTGTTGCAGGCAGCTCACAAGAAAGCGAGTTGAAGAAAGGAGCTCAGGGGCACTGTCATTCACAAACCTGCAGAGTTATAAATGACAGCTATCGTCCAAAAATATACTGAAGTAAGGCTGCCAAGAGGACTTGAAAGCGGGGCAGAATTGCAGGAAACCAATTTCAGGAGGTAGACTGGAATTGTATTTAAAGCATAGGAAAAGAGGCAGAACGTCCACAATGATGCACTTGGCCAAAAAGGGCGTATGCGTTTTTTCCTGAATATATTCAGGAAAAAACGCATACGCCCTTTTTGGCCAACCAAGCAAGCTTGCAAAGGAAATCTGCACTACAATGAAGTCTCACTTCTCCCCGGTCAAAAGGGCCATCTGAAAAAAGTGTAAAATCCAGAACGGCAGGACAGGCCATGGAGAACTGGGAGCCTTGTTATGCTGATGGGCGGGATGTAAATTGCCAACAGCCACTCGGGAGAAGTGTATGGTGTTTCCTGAAACATCTAAAAAACAAAGCAACAGAGCCTAGGGCACTTCCACTTATGGTCCTATAGCTTAGGGAAATTAAAATCAAAAAGACACAGCCACCCCAAAGGTTGGGACGGCTCTGTTTACAAGAACCTGGTTTACGGTACAAGTTCAATATCGCAGAAAGTGAAAAATGGATAAAGAAGTTGTGGTACTTACGTACAATGCAGTATCACTCAGCAATGAAATCTATGTCATCACGCCCGTAGCAGCATAATGAGTGGATTCAGGTACGATGATTCTAACTGAAATAAGTCACACAGAAAAAGAAACATCATAAGATATCACTAATACACGGAATGTAACCTTGGCTACACAGGAACTGAATTACAAAACAGAACAGGGTCTCAAATTTAGAAAACCAACTTATGCTTGCTTAAGGGGAAAGGTGAGTTGGGGTGCTGCATAAAACCAGAGATTGAAATGAGCACAGATAAAGTTCCTTAAGCCAAATATGGAATAGACAAGAGCTACTCCTTGCTCAACGAAATGGACTCAACACCCCATATTAAATGCCTAAGAGTGTACCTGACTAGGAAGTATCTTAAAACCTATGGATTGCTATGTCTCTGAAAGAGAATCAAGTGTGTGTACAGGGGTATAAACGCAGCAGTGATAGGATTGGAGAGGTTCGGTGAGCAAATGAAGACCCTTTGAAGTCATATTGCATGGTACCCATTCCACGGGTCTCAACTCTCCAGGTTTAAGGTATTCTTCCTTCAGCTAAAACATGCATGTGGAACCCAGAGTATGATCAACCGTGTGATCGGGAGACGTGTTCCAATATGTGTCAGTTTTGGTCCACTGGTACTCGGGTGCAACATTCCAGACGCTTTACTAACACTCTCCCGACTTGGAGAGTCAGTGCCTTTAACCTCCTGTTTGGCCCAGTTTGCAATTTCTGCGGAAGATGAACAGGAATAGGGAGAACCAATGAGAGACTAGCTGGAGGTGTCTGGACGGGCAAATTTAACTCTCATTTCCCACCAGGAAGAGGAATTAACCAAAGGCTCAGCGTGCCGTGCCGGAACCAGATTAGGGCCTGAAGCCATCCTGCGGTGTTGCGGCCAGCTCACGAGAAAGCGACTTGAAGAAAGGAGCTCAGGGGCACTGTAATTCACAAACCTGCAGAGTTATAAATGACAGCTATCGTCCAAAAATATACTGAAGTAAGGCTGCCAAGAGGACTTGAAAGCGGGGCAGAATTGCAGGAAACCGATTTCAGGAGGTAGACTGGAATTGTATTTAAAGCATAGGAAAAGAGGCAGAACGTCCACAATGATGCACTTGGCCATAAAGGGCGTATGCGTTTTTTCCTGAATATATTCAGGAAAAAACGCATACGCCCTTTTTGGCCAACCAAGCAAGCTTGCAAAGGAAATCTGCACTACAATGAAGTCTCACTTCCCCCCGGTCAAAAGGGCCATCTGAAAAAAGTGTAAAATCCAGAACGGCAGGACAGGCCATGGAGAACTGGGAGCCTTGTTATGCTGATGGGCGGGATGTAAATTGCCAACAGCCACTCGGGAGAAGTGTATGGTGTTTCCTGAAACATCTAAAAACAAAGCAACAGAGCCTAGGGCACTTCCACTTATGGTCCTATAGCTTAGTGAAATTAAAATCAAAAAGACACAGCCACCCCAAAGGTTGGGACGGCTCTGTTTACAAGAACCTGGTTTACGGTACAAGTTCAATATCGCAGAAAGTGAAAAATGGATAAAGAAGTTGTGGTACTTACGTACAATGCAGTATCACTCAGCAATGAAATCTATGTCATCACGTCCGTAGCAGCATAATGAGTGGATTCAGGTACGATGATTCTAACTGAAATAAGTCACACAGAAAAAGAAACATCATAAGATATCACTAATACACGGAATGTAACCTTGGCTACACAGGAACTGAATTACAAAACAGAACAGGGTCTCAAATTTAGAAAACCAACTTATGCTTGCTTAAGGGGAAAGGTGAGTTGGGGTGCTGCATAAAACCAGAGATTGAAATGAGCACAGATAAAGTTCCTTAAGCCAAATATGGAATAGACAAGAGCTACTCCTTGCTCAACGAAATGGACTCAACACCCCATATTAAATGCCTAAGAGTGTACCTGACTAGGAAGTATCTTAAAACTTATGGATTGCTATGTCTCTGAAAGAGAATCAAGCGTGTGTACAGGGGCATAAACGCAGCAGTTATAGGATTGGAGAGGTTCGGTGAGCAAATGAAGACCCTTTGAAGTCATATTGCATGGTACCCATTCCACGGGTCTCAACTCTCCAGGTTTAAGGTATTCTTCCTTCAGCTAAAACATGCATGTGGAACCCAGAGTATGATCAACCGTGTGATCGGGAGACGTGTTCCAATATGTGTCAGTTTTGGTCCCCTGGTACTCGGGTGCAACATTCCAGACGCTTTACTAACACTCTCCCGACTTGGAGAGTCAGTGCCTTTAACCTCCTGTTTGGCCCAGTTTGCAATTTCTGCGGAAGATGAACAGGAATAGGGAGAACCAATGAGAGACTAGCTGGAGGTGTCTGGACGGGCAAATTTAACTCTCATTTCCCACCAGGAAGAGGAATTAACCAAAGGCTCAGCGTGCCGTGCCGGAACCAGATTAGGGCCTGAAGCCATCCTGCGGTGTTGCGGCCAGCTCACGAGAAAGCGACTTGAAGAAAGGAGCTCAGGGGCACTGTAATTCACAAACCTGCAGAGTTATAAATGACAGCTATCGTCCAAAAATATACTGAAGTAAGGCTGCCAAGAGGACTTGAAAGCAGGGCAGAATTGCAGGAAACCGATTTCAGGAGGTAGACTGGAATTGTATTTAAAGCATAGGAAAAGAGGCAGAACGTCCACAATGATGCACTTGGCCAAAAAGGGCGTATGCGTTTTTTCCTGAATATATTCAGGAAAAAACGCATACGCCCTTTTTGGCCAACCAAGCAAGCTTGCAAAGGAAATCTGCACTACAATGAAGTCTCACTTCTCCCTGGTCAAAAGGGCCATCTGAAAAAAGTGTAAAATCCAGAACGGCAGGACAGGCCATGGAGAACTGGGAGCCTTGTTATGCTGATGGGCGGGATGTAAATTGCCAACAGCCACTCGGGAGAAGTGTATGGTGTTTCCTGAAACATCTAAAAAACAAAGCAACAGAGCCTAGGGCACTTCCACTTATGGTCCTATAGCTTAGGGAAATTAAAATCAAAAAGACACAGCCACCCCAAAGGTTGGGACGGCTCTGTTTACAAGAACCTGGTTTACGGTACAAGTTCAATATCGCAGAAAGTGAAAAATGGATAAAGAAGTTGTGGTACTTACGTACAATGCAGTATCACTCAGCAATGAAATCTATGTCATCAGGCCCGTAGCAGCATAATGAGTGGATTCAGGTACGATGATTCTAACTGAAATAAGTCACACAGAAAAAGAAACATCATAAGATATCACTAATACACGGAATGTAACCTTGGCTACACAGGAACTGAATTACAAAACAGAACAGGGTCTCAAATTTAGAAAACCAACTTATGCTTGCTTAAGGGGAAAGGTGAGTTGGGGTGCTGCATAAAACCAGAGATTGAAATGAGCACAGATAAAGTTCCTTAAGCCAAATATGGAATAGACAAGAGCTACTCCTTGCTCAACGAAATGGACTCAACACCCCATATTAAATGCCTAAGAGTGTACCTGACTAGGAAGTATCTTAAAACCTATGGATTGCTATGTCTCTGAAAGAGAATCAAGTGTGTGTACAGGGGCATAAACGCAGCAGTGATAGGATTGGAGAGGTTCGGTGAGCAAATGAAGACCCTTTGAAGTCATATTGCATGGTACCCATTCCACGGGTCTCAACTCTCCAGGTTTAAGGTATTCTTCCTTCAGCTAAAACATGCATGTGGAACCCAGAGTATGATCAACCGTGCGATCGGGAGACGTGTTCCAGTATGTCTCAGTTTTCGTCCCCTGGTACTCGGGTGCAACATTCCAGACGCTTTACTAACACTCTCCCGACTTGGAGAGTCAGTGCCTTTAACCTCCTGTTTGGCCCAGTTTGCAATTTCTGCGGAAGATGAACAGGAATAGGGAGAACCAATGACAGACTAGCTGGAGGTGTCTGGACGGGCAAATTTAACTCTCATTTCCCACCAGGAAGAGGAATTAACCAAAGGCTCAGCGTGCCGTGCCGGAACAAGATTAGGGCCTGAAGCCATCCTGCGGTGTTGCGGCCAGCTCACGAGAAAGCGAGTTGAAGAAAGGAGCTCAGGGGCACTGTAATTCACAAACCTGCAGAGTTATAAATGACAGCTATCGTCCAAAAATATACTGAAGTAAGGCTGCCAAGAGGACTTGAAAGCGGGGCAGAATTGCAGGAAACCGATTTCAGGAGGTAGACTGGAATTGCATGTAAAGCATAGGAAAAGAGGCAGAACGTCCACAATGATGCACTTGGCCAAAAAGGGCGTATGCGTTTTTTCCTGAATATATTCAGGAAAAAACGCATACACCCTTTTTGGCCAACCAAGCAAGCTTGCAAAGGAAATCTGCACTACAATGAAGTCTCACTTCCCCCCGGTCAAAAGGGCCATCTGAAAAAAGTGTAAAATCCAGAAAGGCAGGACAGGCCATGGAGAACTGGGAGCCTTGTTATGCTGATGGGCGGGATGTAAATTGCCAACAGCCAATCGGAGAAGTGTATGGTGTTTCCTGAAACATCTAAAAAACAAAGCAACAGAGCCTAGGGCACTTCCACTTATGGTCCTATAGCTTAGGGAAATTAAAATCAAAAAGACACAGCCACCCCAAAGGTTGGGACGGCTCTGTTTACAAGAACCTGGTTTACGGTACAAGTTCAATATCGCAGAAAGTGAAAAATGGATAAAGAAGTTGTGGTACTTACGTACAATGCAATATCACTCAGCAATGAAATCTATGTCATCAGGGCCGTAGCAGCATAATGAGTGGATTCAGGTACGATGATTCTAACTGAAATAAGTCACACAGAAAAAGAAACATCATAAGATATCACTAATACACGGAATGTAACCTTGGCTACACAGGAACTGAATTACAAAACAGAACAGGGTCTCAAATTTAGAAAACCAACTTATGCTTGCTTAAGGGGAAAGGTGAGTTGGGGTGCTGCATAAAACCAGAGATTGAAATGAGCACAGATAAAGTTCCTTAAGCCAAATATGGAATAGACAAGAGCTACTCCTTGCTCAACGAAATGGACTCAACACCCCATATTAAATGTCTAAGTGTGTACCTGACTAGGAAGTATCTTAAAACCTATGGATTGCTATGTCTCTGAAAGAGAATCAAGTGTGTGTACAGGGGCATAAACGCAGCAGTGATAGGATTGGAGAGGTTCGGTGAGCAAATGAAGACCCTTTGAAGTCATATTGCATGGTACCCATTCCACGGGTCTCAACTCTCCAGGTTTAAGGTATTCTTCCTTCAGCTAAAACATGCATGTGGAACCCAGAGTATGATCAACCGTGTGATCGGGAGATGTGTTCCAATATGTCTCAGTTTTCGTCCCCTGGTACTCGGGTGCAACATTCCAGACGCTTTACTAACACTCTCCCGACTTGGAGAGTCAGTGCCTTTAACCTCCTGTTTGGCCCAGTTTGCAATTTCTGCGGAAGATGAACAGGAATAGGGAGAACCAATGAGAGACTAGCTGGAGGTGACTGGACGGGCAAATTTAACTCTCATTTCCCACCAGGAAGAGGAATTAACCAAAGGCTCAGCGTGCCGTGCCGGAACCAGATTAGGGCCTGAAGCCATCCTGCGGTGTTGCGGCCAGCTCACGAGAAAGCGACTTGAAGAAAGGAGCTCAGGGGCACTGTAATTCACAAACCTGCAGAGTTATAAATGACAGCTATCGTCCAAAAATATACTGAAGTAAGGCTACCAAGAGGACTTGAAAGCGGGGCAGAATTGCAGGAAACCGATTTCAGGAGGTAGACTGGAATTGTATTTAAAGCATAGGAAAAGAGGCAGAACGTCCACAATGATGCACTTGGCCAAAAACGGCGTATGCGTTTTTTCCTGAATATATTCAGGAAAAAACGCATACGCCCTTTTTGGCCAACCAAGCAAGCTTGCAAAGGAAATCTGCACTACAATGAAGTCTCACTTCCCCCCGGTCAAAAGGGCCATCTGAAAAAAGTGTAAAATCCAGAAAGGCAGGACAGGCCATGGAGAACTGGGAGCCTTGTTATGCTGATGGGCGGGATGTGAATTGCCAACAGCCACTCGGGAGAAGTGTATGGTGTTTCCTGAAACATCTAAAAACAAAGCAACAGAGCCTAGGGCACTTCCACTTATGGTCCTATAGCTTAGGGAAATTAAAATCAAAAAGACACAGCCACCCCAAAGGTTGGGACGGCTCTGTTTACAAGAACCTGGTTTACGGTACAAGTTCAATATCGCAGAAAGTGAAAAATGGATAAAGAAGTTGTGGTACTTACGTACAATGCAGTATCACTCAGCAATGAAATCTATGTCATCACGCCCGTAGCAGCATAATGAGTGGATTCAGGTACGATGATTCTAACTGAAATAAGTCACACAGAAAAAGAAACATCATAAGATATCACTAATACACGGAATGTAACCTTGGCTACACAGGAACTGAATTACAAAACAGAACAGGGTCTCAAATTTAGAAAACCAACTTATGCTTGCTTAAGGGGAAAGGTGAGTTGGGGTGCTGCATAAAACCAGAGATTGAAATGAGCACAGATAAAGTTCCTTAAGCCAAATATGGAATAGACAAGAGCTACTCCTTGCTCAACGAAATGGACTCAACACCCCATATTAAATGCCTAAGAGTGTACCTGACTAGGAAGTATCTTAAAACCTATGGATTGCTATGTCTCTGAAAGAGAATCAAGCATGTGTACAGGGGCATAAACGCAGCAGTAATAGGATTGGAGAGGTTCGGTGAGCAAATGAAGACCCTTTGAAGTCATATTGCATGGTACCCATTCCACGGGTCTCAACTCTCCAGGTTTAAGGTATTCTTCCTTCAGCTAAAACATACATGTGGAACCCAGAGTATGATCAACCGTGTGATCGGGAGACGTGTTCCAATATGTCTCAGTTTTCGTCCCCTGGTACTCGGGTGCAACATTCCAGACGCTTTACTAACACTCTCCCGACTTGGAGAGTCAGTGCCTTTAACCTCCTGTTTGGCCCAGTTTGCAATTTCTGCGGAAGATGAACAGGAATAGGGAGAACCAATGAGAGACTAGCTGGAGGTGTCTGGACGGGCAAATTTAACTCTCATTTCCCACCAGGAAGAGGAATTAACCAAAGGCTCAGCGTGCCGTGCCGGAACCAGATTAGGGCCTGAAGCCATCCTGCGGTGTTGCGGCCAGCTCACAAGAAAGCGACTTGAAGAAAGGAGCTCAGGGGCACTGTAATTCACAAACCTGCAGAGTTATAAATGACAGCTATCGTCCAAAAATATACTGAAGTAAGGCTGCCAAGAGGACTTGAAAGCGGGGCAGAATTGCAGGAAACCGATTTCAGGAGGTAGACTGGAATTGCATTTAAAGCATAGGAAAAGAGGCAGAACGTCCACAATGATGCACTTGGCCAAAAAGGGCGTATGCGTTTTTTCCTGAATATATTCAGGAAAAAACGCATACGCCCTTTTTGGCCAACCAAGCAAGCTTGCAAAGGAAATCTGCACTACAATGAAGTCTCACTTCTCCCCGGTCAAAAGGGCCATCTGAAAAAAGTGTAAAATCCAGAACGGCAGGACAGGCCATGGAGAACTGGGAGCCTTGTTATGCTGATGGGCGGGATGTAAATTGCCAACAGCCACTCGGGAGAAGTGTATGGTGTTTCCTGAAACATCTAAAAAACAAAGCAACAGAGCCTAGGGCACTTCCACTTATGGTCCTATAGCTTAGGGAAATTAAAATCAAAAAGACACAGCCACCCCAAAGGTTGGGACGGCTCTGTTTACAAGAACCTGGTTTACGGTACAAGTTCAATATCGCAGAAAGTGAAAAATGGATAAAGAAGTTGTGGTACTTACGTACAATGCAGTATCACTCAGCAATGAAATCTATGTCATCAGGCCCGTAGCAGCATAATGAGTGGATTCAGGTACGATGATTCTAACTGAAATAAGTCACACAGAAAAAGAAACATCATAAGATATCACTAATACACGGAATGTAACCTTGGCTACACAGGAACTGAATTACAAAACAGAACAGGGTCTCAAATTTAGAAAACCAACTTATGCTTGCTTAAGGGGAAAGGTGAGTTGGGGTGCTGCATAAAACCAGAGATTGAAATGAGCACAGATAAAGTTCCTTAAGCCAAATATGGAATAGACAAGAGCTACTCCTTGCTCAACGAAATGGACTCAACACCCCATATTAAATGCCTAAGAGTGTACCTGACTAGGAAGTATCTTAAAACCTATGGATTGCTATGTCTCTGAAAGAGAATCAAGTGTGTGTACAGGGGCATAAACGCAGCAGTGATAGGATTGGAGAGGTTCGGTGAGCAAATGAAGACCCTTTGAAGTCATATTGCATGGTACCCATTCCACGGGTCTCAACTCTCCAGGTTTAAGGGATTCTTCCTTCAGCTAAAACATGCATGTGGAACCCAGAGTATGATCAACCGTGTGATCGGGAGACGTGTTCCAATATGTCTCAGTTTTCGTCCCCTGGTACTCGGGTGAAACATTCCAGACGCTTTACTAACACTCTCCCGACTTGGAGAGTCAGTGCCTTTAACCTCCTGTTTGGCCCAGTTTGCAATTTCTGCGGAAGATGAACAGGAATAGGGAGAACCAATGACAGACTAGCTGGAGGTGTCTGGACGGGCAAATTTAACTCTCATTTCCCACCAGGAAGAGGAATTAACCAAAGGCTCAGCGTGCCGTGCCGGAACCAGATTAGGGCCTGAAGCCATCCTGCGGTGTTGCGGCCAGCTCACGAGAAAGCGACTTGAAGAAGGGAGCTCAGGGGCACTGTAATTCACAAACCTGCAGAGTTATAAATGACAGCTATCGTCCAAAAATATACTGAAGTAAGGCTGCCAAGAGGACTTGAAAGCGGGGCAGATTTGCAGGAAACTGATTTCAGGAGGTAGACTGGAATTGCATTGAAAGCATAGGAAAAGAGGCAGAACGTCCACAATGATGCACTTGGCCAAAAAGGGCGTATGCGTTTTTTCCTGAATATATTCAGGAAAAAACCATACGCCCTTTTTGGCCAACCAAGCAAGCTTGCAAAGGAAATCTGCACTACAATGAAGTCTCACTTCCCCCCGGTGAAAAGGGCCATCTGAAAAAAGTGTAAAATCCAGAAAGGCAGGACAGGCCATGGAGAACTGGGAGCCTTGTTATGCTGATGGGCGGGATGTAAATTGCCAACAGCCACTCGGGAGAAGTGTATGGTGTTTCCTGAAACATCTAAAAAACAAAGCAACAGAGCCTAGGGCACTTCCACTTATGGTCCTATAGCTTAGGGAAATTAAAATCAAAAGACACAGCCACCCCAAAGGTTGGGACGGCTCTGTTTACAAGAACCTGGTTTACGGTACAAGTTCAATATCGTAGAAAGTGAAAAATGGATAAAGAAGTTGTGGTACTTACGTACAATGCAATATCACTCAGCAATGAAATCTATGTCATCAGGGCCGTAGCAGCATAATGAGTGGATTCAGGTACGATGATTCTAACTGAAATAAGTCACACAGAAAAAGAAACATCATAAGATATCACTAATACACGGAATGTAACCTTGGCTACACAGGAACTGAATTACAAAACAGAACAGGATCTCAAATTTAGAAAACCAACTTATGCTTGCTTAAGGGGAAAGGTGAGTTGGGGTGCTGCATAAAACCAGAGATTGAAATGAGCACAGATAAAGTTCCTTAAGCCAAATATGGAATAGACAAGAGCTACTCCTTGCTCAACGAAATGGACTCAACACCCCATATTAAATGCCTAAGAGTGTACCTGACTAGGAAGTATCTTAAAACCTATGGATTGCTATGTCTCTGAAAGAGAATCAAGTGTGTGTACAGGGGCATAAACGCAGCAGTGATAGGATTGGAGAGGTTCGGTGAGCAAATGAAGACCCTTTGAAGTCATATTGCATGGTACCCATTCCACGGGTCTCAACTCTCCAGGTTTAAGGTATTCTTCCTTCAGCTAAAACATGCATGTGGAACCCAGAGTATGATCAACCGTGTGATCGGGAGACGTGTTCCAATATGTCTCAGTTTTGGTCCCCTGGTACTCGGGTGCAACATTCCAGACGCTTTACTAACACTCTCCCGACTTGGAGAGTCAGTGCCTTTAACCTCCTGTTTGGCCCAGTTTGCAATTTCTGCGGAAGATGAACAGGAATAGGGAGAACCAATGAGAGACTAGCTGGAGGTGTCTGGACGGGCAAATTTAACTCTCATTTCCCACCAGGAAGAGGAATTAACCAAAGGCTCAGCGAGCCGTGCCGGAACCAGATTAGGGCCTGAAGCCATCCTGCGGTGTTGCGGCCAGCTCACGAGAAAGCGACTTGAAGAAAGGAGCTCAGGGGCACTGTAACTCACAAACTTGCAGAGTTATAAATGACAGCTATCGTCCAAAAATATACTGAAGTAAGGCTGCCAAGAGGACTTGAAAGCGGGGCAGAATTGCAGGAAACCGATTTCAGGAGGTAGACTGGAATTGCATTGAAAGCATAGGAAAAGAGGCAGAACGTCCACAATGATGCACTTGGCCAAAAAGGGCGTATGCGTTTTTTCCTGAATATATTCAGGAAAAAACGCATACGCCCTTTTTGGCCAACCAAGCAAGCTTGCAAAGGAAATCTGCACTACAATGAAGTCTCACTTCCCCCCGGTCAAAAGGGCCATCTGAAAAAAGTGTAAAATCCAGAAAGGCAGGACAGGCCATGGAGAACTGGGAGCCTTGTTATGCTGATGGGCGGGATGTAAATTGCCAACAGCCACTCGGGAGAAGTGTATGGTGTTTCCTGAAACATCTAAAAAACAAAGCAACAGAGCCTAGGGCACTTCCACTTATGGTCCTATAGCTTAGGGAAATTAAAATCAAAAAGACACAGCCACCCCAAAGGTTGGGACGGCTCTGTTTACAAGAACCTGGTTTACGGTACAAGTTCAATATCGCAGAAAGTGAAAAATGGATAAAGAAGTTGTGGTACTTACGTACAATGCAGTATCACTCAGCAATGAAATCTATGTCATCAGGCCCGTAGCAGCATAATGAGTGGATTCAGGTACGATGATTCTAACTGAAATAAGTCACACAGGAAAAGAAACATCATAAGATATCACTAATACACGGAATGTAACCTTGGCTACACAGGAACTGAATTACAAAACAGAACAGGGTCTCAAATTTAGAAAACCAACTTATGCTTGCTTAAGGGGAAAGGTGAGTTGGGGTGCTGCATAAAACCAGAGATTGAAATGAGCACAGATAAAGTTCCTTAAGCCAAATATGGAATAGACAAGAGCTACTCCTTGCTCAACGAAATGGACTCAACACCCCATATTAAATGCCTAAGAGTGTACCTGACTAGGAAGTATCTTAAAACCTATGGATTGCTATGTCTCTGAAAGAGAATCAAGTGTGTGTACAGGGGCATAAACGCAGCAGTGATAGGATTGGAGAGGTTCGGTGAGCAAATGAAGACCCTTTGAAGTCATATTGCATGGTACCCATTCCACGGGTCTCAACTCTCCAGGTTTAAGGTATTCTTCCTTCAGCTAAAACATGCATGTGGAACCCAGAGTATGATCAACCGTGTGATCGGGAGACGTGTTCCAATATGTCTCAGTTTTCGTCCCCTGGTACTCGGGTGCAACATTCCAGACGCTTTACTAACACTCTCCCGACTTGGAGAGTCAGTGCCTTTAACCTCCTGTTTGGCCCAGTTTGCAATTTCTGCGGAAGATGAACAGGAATAGGGAGAACCAATGACAGACTAGCTGGAGGTGTCTGGACGGGCAAATTTAACTCTCATTTCCCACCAGGAAGAGGAATTAACCAAAGGCTCAGCGTGCCGTGCCGGAACCAGATTAGGGCCTGAAGCCATCCTGCGGTGTTGCGGCCAGCTCACGAGAAAGCGACTTGAAGAAAGGAGCTCAGGGGCACTGTAATTCACAAACTTGCAGAGTTATAAATGACAGCTATCGTCCAAAAATATACTGAAGTAAGGCTGCCAAGAGGACTTGAAAGCGGGGCAGAATTGCAGGAAACCGATTTCAGGAGGTAGACTGGAATTGCATTGAAAGCATAGGAAAAGAGGCAGAACGTCCACAATGATGCACTTGGCCAAAAAGGGCGTATGCGTTTTTTCCTGAATATATTCAGGAAAAAACGCATACGCCCTTTTTGGCCAACCAAGCAAGCTTGCAAAGGAAATCTGCACTACAATGAAGTCTCACTTCCCCCCGGTCAAAAGGGCCATCTGAAAAAAGTGTAAAATCCAGAAAGGCAGGACAGGCCATGGAGAACTGGGAGCCTTGTTATGCTGATGGGCGGGATGTAAATTGCCAACAGCCACTCGGGAGAAGTGTATGGTGTTTCCTGAAACATCTAAAAAACAAAGCAACAGAGCCTAGGGCACTTCCACTTATGGTCCTATAGCTTAGGGAAATTAAAATCAAAAAGACACAGCCACCCCAAAGGTTGGGACGGCTCTGTTTACAAGAACCTGGTTTACGGTACAAGTTCAATATCGCAGAAAGTGAAAAATGGATAAAGAAGTTGTGGTACTTACGTACAATGCAGTATCACTCAGCAATGAAATCTATGTCATCAGGCCCGTAGCAGCATAATGAGTGGATTCAGGTACGATGATTCTAACTGAAATAAGTCACACAGGAAAAGAAACATCATAAGATATCACTAATACACGGAATGTAACCTTGGCTACACAGGAACTGAATTACAAAACAGAACAGGGTCTCAAATTTAGAAAACCAACTTATGCTTGCTTAAGGGGAAAGGTGAGTTGGGGTGCTGCATAAAACCAGAGATTGAAATGAGCACAGATAAAGTTCCTTAAGCCAAATATGGAATAGACAAGAGCTACTCCTTGCTCAATTAAATGGACTCAACACCCCATATTAAATGCCTAAGAGTGTACCTGACTAGGAAGTATCTTAAAACCTATGGATTGCTATGTCTCTGAAAGAGAATCAAGTGTGTGTACAGGGGCATAAACGCAGCAGTGATAGGATTGGAGAGGTTCGGTGAGCAAATGAAGACCCTTTGAAGTCATATTGCATGGTACCCATTCCACGGGTCTCAACTCTCCAGGTTTAAGGTATTCTTCCTTCAGCTAAAACATGCATGTGGAACCCAGAGTATGATCAACCGTGTGATCGGGAGACGTGTTCCAATATGTGTCAGTTTTGGTCCCCTGGTACTCGGGTGCAACATTCCAGACGCTTTACTAACACTCTCCCGACTTGGAGAGTCAGTGCCTTTAACCTCCTGTTTGGCCCAGTTTGCAATTTCTGCGGAAGATGAACAGGAATAGGGAGAACCAATGACAGACTAGCTGGAGGTGTCTGGACGGGCAAATTTAACTCTCATTTCCCACCAGGAAGAGGAATTAACCAAAGGCTCAGCGTGCCGTGCCGGAACCAGATTAGGGCCTGAAGCCATCCTGCGGTGTTGCGGCCAGCTCACGAGAAAGCGACTTGAAGAAGGGAGCTCAGGGGCACTGTAATTCACAAACCTGCAGAGTTATAAATGACAGCTATCGTCCAAAAATATACTGAAGTAAGGCTGCCAAGAGGACTTGAAAGCGGGGCAGAATTGCAGGAAACCGATTTCAGGAGGTAGACTGGAATTGCATTGAAAGCATAGGAAAAGAGGCAGAACGTCCACAATGATGCACTTGGCCAAAAAGGGCGTATGCGTTTTTTCCTGAATATATTCAGGAAAAAACGCATACGCCCTTTTTGGCCAACCAAGCAAGCTTGCAAAGGAAATCTGCACTACAATGAAGTCTCACTTCCCCCCAGTCAAAAGGGCCATCTGAAAAAAGTGTAAAATCCAGAAAGGCAGGACAGGCCATGGAGAACTGGGAGCCTTGTTATGCTGATGGGCGGGATGTAAATTGCCAACAGCCACTCGGAGAAGTGTATGGTGTTTCCTGAAACATCTAAAAAACAAAGCAACAGAGCCTAGGGCACTTCCACTTATGGTCCTATAGCTTAGGGAAATTAAAATCAAAAGACACAGCCACCCCAAAGGTTGGGACGGCTCTGTTTACAAGAACCTGGTTTACGGTACAAGTTCAATATCGCAGAAAGTGAAAAATGGATAAAGAAGTTGTGGTACTTACGTACAATGCAGTATCACTCAGCAATGAAATCTATGTCATCACGCCCGTAGCAGCATAATGAGTGGATTCAGGTACGATGATTCTAACTGAAATAAGTCACACAGGAAAAGAAACATCATAAGATATCACTAATACACGGAATGTAACCTTGGCTACACAGGAACTGAATTACAAAACAGAACAGGGTCTCAAATTTAGAAAACCAACTTATGCTTGCTTAAGGGGAAAGGTGAGTTGGGGTGCTGCATAAAACCAGAGATTGAAATGAGCACAGATAAAGTTCCTTAAGCCAAATATGGAATAGACAAGAGCTACTCCTTGCTCAACGAAATGGACTCAACACCCCATATTAAATGCCTAAGAGTGTACCTGACTAGGAAGTATCTTAAAACCTATGGATTGCTATGTCTCTGAAAGAGAATCAAGCGTGTGTACAGGGGCATAAACGCAGCAGTGATAGGATTGGAGAGGTTCGGTGAGCAAATGAAGACCCTTTGAAGTCATATTGCATGGTACCCATTCCACGGGTCTCAACTCTCCAGGTTTAAGGTATTCTTCCTTCAGCTAAAACATGCATGTGGAACCCAGAGTATGATCAACCGTGTGATCGGGAGACGTGTTCCAATATGTGTCAGTTTTGGTCCCCTGGTACTCGGGTGCAACATTCCAGACGCTTTACTAACACTCTCCCGACCTGGAGAGTCAGTGCCTTTAACCTCCTGTTTGGCCCAGTTTGCAATTTCTGCGGAAGATGAACAGGAATAGGGAGAACCAATGAGAGACTAGCTGGAGGTGTCTGGACGGGCAAATTTAACTCTCATTTCCCACCAGGAAGAGGAATTAACCAAAGGCTCAGCGTGCCGTGCCGGAACCAGATTAGGGCCTGAAGCCATCCTGCGGTGTTGCGGCCAGCTCAAGAGAAAGCGAGTTGAAGAAAGGAGCTCAGGGGCACTGTAATTCACAAACCTGCAGAGTTATAAATGACAGCTATCGTCCAAAAATATACTGAAGTAAGGCTGCCAAGAGGACTTGAAAGCGGGGCAGAATTGCAGGAAACCGATTTCAGGAGGTAGACTGGAATTGCATTGAAAGCATAGGAAAAGAGGCAGAACGTCCACAATGATGCACTTGGCCAAAAAGGGCGTATGCGTTTTTTCCTGAATATATTCAGGAAAAAACGCATACGCCCTTTTTGGCCAACCAAGCAAGCTTGCAAAGGAAAT
Source organism: Lagenorhynchus albirostris (assembly GCF_949774975.1). Taxonomy (NCBI): domain Eukaryota; kingdom Metazoa; phylum Chordata; class Mammalia; order Artiodactyla; family Delphinidae; genus Lagenorhynchus; species Lagenorhynchus albirostris. The sequence goes on along the minus strand of NC_083098.1, from coordinate 60,159,582 downwards.
CTGCACTACAGTGAAGTCTCACTTCCCCCCGGTCAAAAGGGCCATCTGAAAAAAGTGTAAAATCCAGAAAGGCAGGAGAGGCCATGGAGAACTGGGAGCCTTGTTATGCTGATGGGCGGGATGTAAATTGCCAACAGCCACTCTGAAGAAGTGTATGGTGTTTCCTGAAACATCTAAAAAAAAAAGCAACAGAGCCTAGGGCACTTCCACTTATGGTCCTATAGCTTAGGGAAATTAAAATCAAAAGACACAGCCACCCCAAAGGTTGGGACGGCTCTGTTTACAAGAACCTGGTTTACGGTACAAGTTCAATATCGCAGAAAGTGAAAAATGGATAAAGAAGTTGTGGTACTTACGTACAATGCAGTATCACTCAGCAATGAAATCTATGTCATCAGGCCCGTAGCAGCATAATGAGTGGATTCAGGTATGATGATTCTAACTGAAATCAGTCACACAGAAAAAGAAACATCATAAGATATCACTAATACACGGAATGTAACCTTGGCTACACAGGAACTGAATTACAAAACAGAACAGGGTCTCAAATTTAGAAAACCAACTTATGCTTGCTTAAGGGGAAAGGTGAGTTGGGGTGCTGCATAAAACCAGAGATTGAAATGAGCACAGATAAAGTTCCTTAAGCCAAATATGGAATAGACAAGAGCTACTCCTTGCTCAACGAAATGGACTCAACACCCCATATTAAATGCCTAAGAGTGTACCTGACTAGGAAGTATCTTAAAACCTATGGATTGCTATGTCTCTGAAAGAGAATCAAGCGTGTGTACAGGGGCATAAACGCAGCAGTGATAGGATTGGAGAGGTTCGGTGAGCAAATGAAGACCCTTTGAAGTCATATTGCATGGTACCCATTCCACGGGTCTCAACTCTCCAGGTTTAAGGTATTCTTCCTTCAGCTAAAACATGCATGTGGAACCCAGAGTATGATCAACCGTGTGATCGGGAGACGTGTTCCAATATGTCTCAGTTTTCGTCCCCTGGTACTCGGGTGCAACATTCCAGACGCTTTACTAACACTCTCCCGATCTAGAGAGTCAGTGCCTTTAACCTCCTGTTTGGCCCAGTTTGCAATTTCTGCGGAAGATGAACAGGAATAGGGAGAACCAATGAGAGACTAGCTGGAGGTGTCTGGACGGGCAAATTTAACTCTCATTTCCCACCAGGAAGAGGAATTAACCAAAGGCTCAGCGTGCCGTGCCGGAACCAGATTAGGGCCTGAAGCCATCCTGCGGTGTTGCGGCCAGCTCACGAGAAAGCGAGTTGAAGAAAGGAGCTCAGGGGCACTGTAATTCACAAACCTGCAGAGTTATAAATGACAGCTATCGTCCAAAAATATACTGAAGTAAGGCTGCCAAGAGGACTTGAAAGCGGGGCAGAATTGCAGGAAACCGATTTCAGGAGGTAGACTGGAATTGCATTGAAAGCATAGGAAAAGAGGCAGAACGTCCACAATGATGCACTTGGCCAAAAAGGGCGTATGCGTTTTTTCCTGAATATATTCAGGAAAAAACGCATACGCCCTTTTTGGCCAACCAAGCAAGCTTGCAAAGGAAATCTGCACTACAGTGAAGTCTCAATTCCCCCCGGTCAAAAGGGCCATCTGAAAAAAGTGTAAAATCCAGAAAGGCAGGACAGGCCATGGAGAACTGGGAGCCTTGTTATGCTGATGGGCGGGATGTAAATTGCCAACAGCCACTCGGAGAAGTGTATGGTGTTTCCTGAAACATCTAAAAAACAAAGCAACAGAGCCTAGGGCACTTCCACTTATGGTCCTATAGCTTAGGGAAATTAAAATCAAAAAGACACAGCCACCCCAAAGGTTGGGACGGCTCTGTTTACAAGAACCTGGTTTACGGTACAAGTTCAATATCGCAGAAAGTGAAAAATGGATAAAGACGTTGTGGTACTTACGTACAATGCAGTATCACTCAGCAATGAAATCTATGTCATCACGCCCGTAGCAGCATAATGAGTGGATTCAGGTACGATGATTCTAACTGAAATAAGTCACACAGAAAAAGAAACATCATAAGATATCACTAATACACGGAATGTAACCTTGGCTACACAGGAACTGAATTACAAAACAGAACAGGGTCTCAAATTTAGAAAACCAACTTATGCTTGCTTAAGGGGAAAGGTGAGTTGGGGTGCTGCATAAAACCAGAGATTGAAATGAGCACAGATAAAGTTCCTTAAGCCAAATATGGAATAGACAAGAGCTACTCCTTGCTCAACGAAATGGACTCAACACCCCATATTAAATGCCTAAGAGTGTACCTGACTAGGAAGTATCTTAAAACCTATGGATTGCTATGTCTCTGAAAGAGAATCAAGCGTGTGTACAGGGGCATAAACGCAGCAGTGATAGGATTGGAGAGGTTCGGTGAGCAAATGAAGACCCTTTGAAGTCATATTGCATGGTACCCATTCCACGGGTCTCAACTCTCCAGGTTTAAGGTATTCTTCCTTCAGCTAAAACATGCATGAGGAACCCAGAGTATGATCAACCGTGTGATCGGGAGACGTGTTCCAATATGTCTCAGTTTTCGTCCCCTGGTACTCGGGTGCAACATTCCAGACGCTTTACTAACACTCTCCCGACTTGGAGAGTCAGTGCCTTTCACCTCCTGTTTGGCCCAGTTTGCAATTTCTGCGGAAGATGAACAGGAATAGGGAGAACCAATGAGAGACTAGCTGGAGGTGTCTGGACGGGCAAATTTAACTCTCATTTCCCACCAGGAAGAGGAATTAACCAAAGGCTCAGCGTGCCGTGCCGGAACCAGATTAGGGCCTGAAGCCATCCTGCGGTGTTGCGGCCAGCTCACGAGAAAGCGAGTTGAAGAAAGGAGCTCAGGGGAACTGTCATTCACAAACCTGCACAGTTATAAATGAGAGCTATCGTCCAAAAATATATTGAAGTAAGGCAGCCAAGAGGACTTGAAAGCGGGGCAGAATTGCAGGAAAGCGAGTTCAGGAGGTAGACTGGAATTGCATGTAAAGCATAGGAAAAGAGGCAGAACCTACACAATGATGCACTTGGCCAAAAAGGGCGTATGCGTTTTTTCCTGAATATATTCAGGAAAAAACGCATACGCCCTTTTTGGCCAACCAAGCAAGCTTGCAAAGGAAATCTGCACTACAATGAAGTCTCACTGCCCCCCGGTCAAAAGGGACATCTGAAAAAAGTGTAAAATCCAGAAAGGCAGGACAGGCCATGGAGAACTGGGAGCCTTGTTATGCTGATGAGTGGGATGTAAATTGCCAACAGCCACTCTGGAGAAGTGTATGGTGTTTCCTGAAACATTTAAAAAACAAAGCAACAGAGCCTAGGGTACATCCACTTATGGTCCTATAGCTTAGGGAAATTAAAATCAAAAAGACACAGCCACCCCAAAGTTTCGGTCAGCTCTGTTTACAAGAACCTCGTTTACGGTACAAGTTCAATATCACAGAAAGCGAAAAATGGATTAAGTTGTTGTGGTACTTACGTACAATGCAATATCAGTCAGCAATGAAATCTATGTCATCAGGCCGTAGCAGCATAATGAGTGGATTCAGGTACGATGATTCTAAGTGAAATAAGTCACACAGAAAAAGAAACATCATAAGATATCACTACTGCACGGAACGTAAACTTGGCTACACATGAACTGAATTACAAAACAGAACAGGGTCTCAAATGTAGAAAACCAACTTATGCTTGCTTAAGGGGAAAGGTGAGTTGGGGTGCTGCATAAAACCAGAGATGGAAATTATCACAGATACCCTTCCATAAGCCAAATATGTAATAGACAAGAGCTACTCCTTGCTCAATGAAGTGGACTCAACACCCCATATTAAACGCCTAAGAATATACCTGACTAGTAAGAATCTTAAAACCTATGGATTTATATGTCTCCGAAAGAGAATCAAGCATGTGTACAGCGGCATAAACGCAGCAGTGATAGGATTGGTGAGGTTCGGTGAGCAAATGCAGACCCTTTGAAGTCATATTGCATGGTACCCATTCCATGGGTCTCAACTCTCCAGGTTTAAGGGATTCTTCCTTCAGCTAAAACATGCATGTGGAACCCAGAGTATGATCCACTGTGTGATCGGGAAACGTGTTCAAATGTGTCTCAGTTTTCGTCCCCTGCTACTCGGGTGCAACATTCCAGACGCTTTACTAACACTCTCCCCACTTGGAGAGTCAATGCCTTTAACCTCCTGTTTGGCCCAGTTTGCAATTTCTGCGGAAAATGAACAGGAATAGGGAGAACCTACGAGAGACTAGCTGGAGGTGTCTGGACGGGCAAATTTAACTCTCATTTCCCAACAGGCAGAGGGATTAACCAAAGGGTCAGTGTGCCATGCCAGAACCACACTAGGGCCTGAAGCAATCCTGCGGTGTTGCGGCCAGCTCACAAGAAAGCGAGTTGAAGAAAGGAGCTCAGGGGCATTGTCATTCACAAACCTGCAGAGTTATAAATGACAGCTATCGTCCAAAAATATATTGAAGTAAGGCTGCCAAGAGGACTTGAAAGCGGGACAGAATTGCAGGAAACCGATTTCAGGAGGTAGACTGGAATTGCATGTAAATCATAGGAAAAGAGGCAGAACGTCCACAATGATGCAGTTGGCCAAAAAGGGCGTATGCGTTTTTTCCTGAATATATTCAGGAAAAAACGCATACGCCCTTTTTGGCCAACCAAGCAAGCTTGCAAAGGAAATCTGCACTACAATGAAGTCTCACTGCCAACCGCTCAAAAGGGCCATCAGAAAAAAGTGTAAAATCCAGAAAGGCAGGACAGGCCATGGAGAACTGGGAGCCTTGTTAGGCTGATGAGCGGGATGTAAATTGCCAACAGCCACTCTGGAGAAGTGTATGGTGTTCCCTGAAACATCTAAAAAACAAAGCAACAGAGCCTACGTACATCCATATTCCGGCAGAATTGTAGGAAACCGAGTTCAGGAGGTAGACTGGAATTGCATGTAAAGCATAGGAAAAGAGGCAGAACCTACACAATGATGCACTTGGCCAAAAGGGACGTATGCGTTTTTTCCTGAATATATTCAGGAAAAACGCATACGCACTTTTTGGCCAACCAAGCAAGCTTGCAAAGGAAATCTGCACTACAATGAAGTCTCACTGCCCCCCGGTCAATGGGACATCTGAAAAAAGTGTAAAATCCAGAAAGGCAGGACAGGCCATGGAGAACTGGGAGTCTTGTTATGCTGATGAGTGGGCTGTAAATTGCCAACAGCCACTCTGGAGAAGTGTATGGTGTTTCCTGAAACATTTAAAAAACAAAGCAACAGAGCCTAGGGTACATCCACTTATGGTCCTATAGCTTAGGGAAATTAAAATCAAAAAGACACAGCCACCCCAAATTTTCTGTCGGCTCTGTTTACAAGAACCTCGTTTACGGTACAAGTTCAATATCACAGAAAGCGAAAAATGGATTAAGTTGTTGTGGTACTTACGTACAATGCAATATCACTCAGCAATGAAATCTATGTCATCAGGCCCGTAGCAGCATAATGAGTGGATTCAGGTACGATGATTCTAAGTGAAATAAGTCACACAGAAAAAGAAACATCATAAGATATCACTACTACACGGAATGTAAACTTGGCTACCCAGGAACTGAATTACAAAACAGAACAGGGTCTCAAATGTAGGAAACCAACTTATGCTTGCTTAAGGGGAAAGGTGAGTTGGGGTGCTGCATAAAACCAGAGATGGAAATTATCACAGATACCCTTCCAAAAGCCAAATATGTAATAGACAAGAGCTACTCCTTGCTCAACGAAGTGGACTCAACACCCCATATTAAACGCCTAAGAATATACCTGACTAGTAAGAATCTTAAAACCTATGGATTTATATGTCTCTGAAAGAGAATCAAGCATGTGTACAGCGGCATAAACGCAGCAGTGATAGGATTGGTGAGGTTCGGTGAGCAAATGCAGACCCTTTGAAGTCATATTGCATGGTACCCATTCCATGGGTCTCAACTCTCCAGGTTTAAGGGATTCTTCCTTCAGCTAAAACATGCATGAGGAACCCAGAGTATGATCCACCGTGTGATCGGGAAACGTGTTCAAATGTGTCTCAGGTTTCGTCCCCTGGTACTCGGGTGCAACATTCCAGATGCTTTACTAACACTCTCCCCACTTGGAAGGTCAGTGCCATTAACCTCCTGTTTAGCCCAGTTTGCAATTTCTGTGGAAAATGTACAGGAATAGGGAGAACCAATGAGAGACTAGCTGGAGGTGTCTGGACGGGCAAATTTAACTCTCATTTCCAACCAGGAATTGGAATGATCCAAAGGCTCAGCGTGCCATGCTGGAACCAAGCTAGGGACTGAAGCAATCCTGCGGTGTTGCGGCCAGCTCCCAAGAAAGCGAGTTGAAGAAAGGAGCTCAGGGACACTGTCATTCACAAACCTGCACAGTTATAAATGACAGCTATCGTCCAAAAATATATTGAAGTAAGGCTGCCAAGAGGACTTGAAAGCGGGGCAGAATTGCAAGAAACCGATTTCAGGAGGTAGACTGGAATTGCATGTAAAGCATAGGAAAAGAGGCAGAACGTCCACAATGATGCACTTGGCCAAAAAGGGCGTATGCGTTTTTTCCTGAATATATTCAGGAAAAAACGCATAGGCCCTTTTTGGCCAACCAAGCAAGCTTGCAAAGGAAATCTGCACTACAATGAAGTCTCACTGCCCCCCGGTCAAAAGGGCCATCTGAAAAAAGTGTAAAATCCAGAAAGGCAGGACAGGCCATAAAGAACTGGGAGCCTTGTTATGCTGATGAGTGGGATGTAAATTGCCAACAGCCACTCTGGAGAAGTGTATGGTGTTTCCTGAAACATCTAAAAAACAAAGCAACAGAGCCTAGGCACTTCCACTTATGGTCCTATAGCTTAGGGAAATTAAAATCAAAAAGACACAGCCACCCCAAAGTATGGGATGGCTCTGCTTACAAGAAACTCGTTTACGGTACAAGTTCAATATCACAGAAAGCGAAAAATGGATAAAGAAGTTGTGGTACTCACGTACAATGCAATATCACTCAGCAATGAAATCTATGTCATCAGGCCCGTAGCAGCATAATGAGTGGATTCAGGTACGATGATTGTAAGTGAAATAAGTCACACAGAAAAAGAAACATCATAAGATAAAAGTACTACACGGAATGTTAACTTGGCTACACAGGAACAGAATTACAAAACAGAACAGGGTCTCAAATGTAGAAAACCAACTTATGCTTGCTTAAGGGGAAAGGTGAGTTGGGGTGCTGCATAAAACCAGAGATGGAAATTAGCACAGATACCGTTCCATAAGCCAAACATGTAATAGACAAGAGCTACTCCTTGCTCAATGAAGTGGACTCAACACCCCATATTAAACGCCTAAGAATATACCTGACTAGTAAGAATCTTAAAACCTATGGATTTATATGTCTCCGAAAGAGAATCAAGCATGTGTACAGCTGCATAAACGCAGCAGTGATAGGATTGGTGAGGTTCGGTGAGCAAATGCAGACCCTTTGAAGTCATATTGCATGGTACCCATTCCATGGGTCTCAAATCTCCAGGTTTAAGGGATTCTTCCTTCAGCTAAAACATGCATGTGGAACCCAGAGTATGATCCACCGTGTCATCGGGAAACGTGTTCAAATGTGTCACAGTTTTTGTCCCCTGGTACTCGGGTGCAACATTCCAGATGCTTTACTAACACTCTCCCCACTTGGAGAGTCAGTGCCTTTAACCTCCTGTTTGGCCCAGTTTGCAATTTCTGCGGAAAATGAACAGGAATAGGGAAAACCAATGAGAGACTAGCTGGAGGTGTCTGGACGGGCAAATTTAACTCTCATTTCCAACCAGGAATTGGAATGATCCAAAGGCTCAGCGTGCCATGCCGGAACCAAGCTAGGGACTGAAGCAATCCTGCGGTGTTGCGGCCAGCTCCCAAGAAAGCGAGTTGAAGAAAGGAGCTCAGGGACACTGTCATTCACAAACCTGCACAGTTATAAATGACAGCTATCGTCCAAAAATATATTGAAGTAAGGCTGCCAAGAGGACTTGAAAGCGGGGCAGAATTGCAAGAAACCGATTTCAGGAGGTAGACTGGAATTGCATGTAAAGCATAGGAAAAGAGGCAGAACGTCCACAATGATGCACTTGGCCAAAAAGGGCGTATGCGTTTTTTCCTGAATATATTCAGGAAAAAACGCATAGGCCCTTTTTGGCCAACCAAGCAAGCTTGCAAAGGAAATCTGCACTACAATGAAGTCTCACTGCCCCCCGGTCAAAAGGGCCATCTGAAAAAAGTGTAAAATCCAGAAAGGCAGGACAGGCCATAAAGAACTGGGAGCCTTGTTATGCTGATGAGTGGGATGTAAATTGCCAACAGCCACTCTGGAGAAGTGTATGGTGTTTCCTGAAACATCTAAAAAACAAAGCAACAGAGCCTAGGCACTTCCACTTATGGTCCTATAGCTTAGGGAAATTAAAATCAAAAAGACACAGCCACCCCAAAGTTTGGGACGGCTCTGCTTACAAGAACCTCGTTTACGGTACAAGTTCAATATCACAGAAAGCGAAAAATGGATAAAGAAGTTGTGGTACTCACGTACAATGCAATATCACTCAGCAATGAAATCTATGTCATCAGGCCCGTAGCAGCATAATGAGTGGATTCAGGTACGATGATTGTAAGTGAAATAACTCACACAGAAAAAGAAACATCATAAGATATCACTACTACACGGAATGTAAACTTGGCTACACAGGAACTGAATTACAAAACAGAACAGGGCCTCAAATGTAGAAAACCAACTTATGCTTGCTTAAGGGAAAGGTGAGTTGGGGTGCTGCATACAACCAGAGATTGAAATTAGCACAGATACCGTTCCATAAGCCAAATTTGTAATAGACAAGAGCTACTCCTTGTTCAACGAAGTGGACTCAACACCCCATATTAAACGCCTAAGAATATATCTGACTAGTAAGAATCTTAAAACCTATGGATTTATATGTCTCCGAAAGAGGATCAAGCATGTGTACAGCAGCATAAACGCAACAGTGATAGGATTGTTTAGGTTCGGTGAGCAAATGCAGACCCTTTGAAGTCATATTGCATGGTACCCATTCCATGGGTCTCAAATCTCCAGGTTTAAGGGATTCATCCTTCAGCTAAAACATGCATGTGGAACCCAGAGTATGATCCACCGTGTGATTGGGAAATATGTTAAAATGTGTCTCAGTTTTCGTCCCCTGGTACTCGGGTGCAACATTCCAGAAGCTTTACTAACACTCTCCCCACTTGGAGAGTCAGTGCCTTTAACCTCCTGTTTGGCCCAGTTAACAATTTCTGCGGAAAATGAACAGGAATAGGGAGGAACTACGAGAGACTAGCTGGAGGTGTCTGGACGGGCAAATTTAACTCTCATTTCCAACCAGGAATTGGAATTAACCAAAGGCTCAGCGTGCCCTGCCGGAACCATACTAGGGTCTGAAGCAATCCTGCGGTGTTGCGTCCAGCTCACAAGAAAGCGAGTTGAAGAAAGGAGCTCAGGGGCACTGTCATTCACAAACCTGCAGAGTTATAAATGACAGCTATCGTCCAAAAATCTATTGAAGTAAGGCTGCCAAGAGGACTTGAAAGCGGGGCAGAATTGCAGGAAACCGATTTCAGGAGGTAGACTGGAATTGCATGTAAAGCATACAAAAAGAGGCAGAACGTCCACAATGATGCACTTGGCCAAAAAGGGCGTATGCGTTTTTTCCTGAATATATTCAGGAAAAAACGCATACGCCCTTTTTGGCCAACCAAGCAAGCTTGCAAAGGAAATCTGCACTACAATGAAGTCTCACTGGCCCCGGTCAAAAGGGTCATCTGAGAAAAGTGTAAAATCCAGAAAGGCAGGACAGGCCATGGAGAACTGGAAGCCTTGTTATGCTGATGGGCGGGATGTAAATTGCCAACAGCCACTCTGGAGAAGTGTATGGTGTTTCCTGAAACATCTAAGAAACAAAGCAACAGAGCCTAGGGCACTTCCACTTATGGTCCTATAGCTTCGGGAAATTAAACTCAAAAAGACACAGCCACCCCAAAGTTTGGGACGGCTCTGTTTACAAAACCTCGTTTACGGTAGAAGTTCAATATCGCAGAAAGCGAAAAATGGATAAAGAAATTGTGGTACTTACGTACAATGCAATATCACTCAGCAATGAAATCTATGTCATCAGGCCCGTAGCAGAATAATGAGTGGATTCAGGTACGATGATTCTAAGTGAAATAAGTCACACAGAAAAAGAAATTTCATAAGATATCACTACTACACGGAATGTAAACTTGGCTACACAGGAACTGAATTACAAAACAGAACAGGGTCTCAAATGTAGAAAACCAACTTATGCTTTCTTAAGGGGAAAGGTGAGTTGGGGTGCTGCATAAAACCAGAGATTGAACTTGGCACAGATACCGTTCCATAAGCCAAATATATAATAGACAAGAGCTACTCCTTGTTCAACGAAGTGGACTCAACACCCCATATTAAACGCCTAAGAATATACCTGACTAATAAGAATCTTAAAACCTATGGATTTATATGTCTCCGAAAGAGAATCAAGCGTGTTTACAGCGGCATAAATGCAGTAGTGATAGGATTGGTGAGGTTCGGTGAGCAAATGCAGACCCTTTGAAGTCATATTGCATGGTACCCATTCCATGCGTCTCAACTCTCCAGGTTTAAGGGATTCATCCTTCAGCTAAAACATGCATGTGGAACCCAGAGTATGATCCACCGTGTGTTCGGGAAACGTGTTCAAATGTGTCTCAGTTTTCGTCCTCTGGTACTCGGGTGCAACATTCCAGACGCTTTACTAACACTCTCCCCACTTGGAGAGTCAGTGCCTTTAACCTCCTGTTTGGCCCAGTTTGCAAATTCTGCGGAAAATGAACAGGAATAGGGAGAACCAATGAGAGACTAGCTGGAGGTGTCTGGACGGGCAGATTTAACTCTCATTCCCCACCAGGAAGAGGAATTAACCAAAGGCTCAGTGTGCCTTCCCGGAACCACACTAGGGCCTGAAGCAATCCTGCGGTGCTGCGGCCAGCTCACAAGAAAGCGAGTTGAAGAAAGGAGCTCAGGGACACTGTAACTCACAAACCTGCAGAGTCATAAATGACAGCTATCGTCCAAAAATATATTGAAGTAAGGCTGCCAAGAGGACTTGAAAGCGGGGCAGAATTGCAGGAAACCGATTTCAGGAGGTAGACTGGAATTGCATGTAAAGCATAGGAAAAGAGGCAGAACGTCCACAATGATGCACTTGGCCAAAAAGGGCGTATGCGTTTTTTCCTGAATATATTCAGGAAAAAACGCATACGCCCTTTTTGGCCAACAAAGCAAGCTTGCAAGGAAATCTGCACTACAATGAAGTCTCACTGGCCCCGGTCAAAAGGGTCATCTGAAAAAAGTGTAAAATCCAGAAAGGCAGGACAGGCCATGGAGAACTGGGAGCCTTGTTATGCTGATGGGCGGGATGTAAATTGCAAACAGCCACTCTGGAGAAGTGTATGGTGTTTCCTGAAACATCTAAGAAACAAAGCAACAGAGCCTAGGGCACTTCCACTTATGGTCCTATAGCTTAGGGAAATTAAACTCAAAAAGACACATCCACCCCAAATTTTGGGACGGCTCTGTTTACAAGAACCTCATTTATGGTACAAGTTCAATATCGCAGAAAGCGAAAAATGGATAAAGAAGTTGTGGTACTTACGTACAATGCAATATCACTCAGCAATGAAATCTATGTCATCAGGCCCGTTGCAGCATAATGAGTGGATTCAGGTACGATGATTCTAAGTGAAATAAGTCACACAGAGAGAGAAACTTCATAAGATATCACTACTACACGGAATGTAAACTTGGCTACACAGGAACTGAATTACAAAACAGAACAGGGCCTCAAATGTAGAAAACCAACTTATGCTTGCTTAAGGGGAAAGGTGAGTTGGGGTGCTGCATAAAACCAGAGATTGAACTTGGCACAGATACCGATCCATAAGCCAAATATATAATAGACAATAGCTACTCCTTGTTCAACGAAGTGGACTCAACACCCCATATTAAACGCCTAAGAATATACCTGACTAGTAAGAATCTTAAAACCTATGGATTTATATGTCTCCGAAAGAGAATCAAGTGTGTGTATAGCGGCATAAACGCAGAAGTCAAACGATTGATGAGGATCGGTGAGCAAATGCAGACCCTTTGAAGTCATATTGCATGGTACCCATTCCACGGGTCTCAACTCTCCAGGTTTAAGGGATTCTTCCTTCAGCTAAAACATGCATGTGGAACCCAGAGTATGATCCACCGTGTGTTCGGGAAACGTGTTCAAATGTGTCTCAGTTTTCGTCCCCTGGTACTCGGGTGCAACATTCCAGACGCTTTACTAACACTCTCCCCACTTGGAGAGTCAGTGCCTTTAACCTCCTGTTTGGCCCAGCTTGCAATTTCTGCGGAAAATGAACAGGAATAGGGAGAACCAATGAGAGACTAGCTGGAGGTGTCTGGACGGGCAAATTTAACTCTCATTCCCCACCAGGAATAGGAATTAACCAAAGGCTCAGCGTGTCGTGCCGGAAACACACTAGGGCCTGAAGCAATCCTGCGGTGTTGCGGCCAGCTCACAAGAAAGCGAGTTGAAGAAAGGAGCTCAGGGACACTGTAACTCACAAACCTGCAGAGTTATAAATGATAGCTATCGTCCAAAAATATATTGAAGTAAGGCTGCCAAGAGGAGTTGAAAGCGGGGCAGAATTGCAGGAAACCGATTTCAGGAGGTAGACTGGAATTGCATGTAAAGCATAGGAAAAGAGGCAGAACGTCCACAATGATACACTTGGCCAAAAAGGGCGTATGCGTTTTTTCCTGAATATATTCAGGAAAAAACGCATACGCCCTTTTTGGCCAACCAAGCAAGCTTGCAAAGGAAATCTGCACTACAATGAAGTCTCACTGCCCCCCCCCCCCCCGGTCAAAAGGGCCATCCTAAAAATGTGTAAAATCCAGAAATGCAGGACAGGCCATGGAGAACTGGGAGCCTTGTTATGCTGATGGGCGGGATGTAAATTGCCAACAGCCACTCTGGAGAAGTGTATGGTGTTTCCTGAAACATCTAAAAAACAAAGCAACAGAGCCTAGGGCACTTCCACTTATGGTCCTATAGCTTAGGGAAATTAAAATCAAAAAGACACAGCCACCCCAAAATTTGGGATGGCTCTGTTTACAAGAACCTCCTTTATGGTACAAGTTCAATATCACAGCAGCGAAAAATGGATAAAGAATTTGTGGTACTTATGTACAATGCAATATCACTCAGCAATGAAATCTATGTCATCAGGCCCGTAGCAGCATAATGAGTGGATTCAGGTATGATGATTCTAAGTGAAATAAGGCACACAGAAAAAGAAACTTCATAAGATATCACTAATACACGGAATGTAAACTTGGCTACACAGGAACTGAATTACAAAACAGAACAGGGTCTCAAATGTAGAAAACCAACTTATGCTTGCTTAAGGGGAAAGGTGAGTTGGGGTGCTGCATAAAACCAGAGATTGAACTTGGCACAGATACCGTTCCATAAGCCAAATATGTAATAGACAAGAGCTACTCCTTGTTCAACGAAGTGGACTCAACACCCCATATTAAACGCCTAAGAATATACCTGACTAGTAAGAATCTTAAACATATGGATTTATATGTCTCCGAAAGAGAATCAAGCGTGTGTACAGCGGCATAAACGCAGCAGTGATAGCACTCGTGAGGATCGGTGAGCAAATGCATACCCTTTGAAGTCGTATTGCATGGTACCCATTCCATGGGTCTCAACTCTCCAGGTTTAAGGGATTCATCCTTCAGCTAAAACATGCATGTGGAACCCAGAGTATGATCCACCGTGTGATCGGGAAACGTGTCCAAATGTGTCTCAGTTTTCGTCCCTGGTACTCGGGTGCAACATTCCAGATGCTTTACTAACACTCTCCCCACTTGGAGAGTCAGTGCCTTTAACCTCCTGTTTGGCCCAGTTAACAATTTCTGCGGAAAATGAACAGGAATAGGGAGGAACTACGAGAGACTAGCTGGAGGTGTCTGGACGGGCAAATTTAACTCTCATTTCCAACCAGGAATTGGAATTAACCAAAGGCTCAGCGTGCCCTGCCGGAACCATACTAGGGTCTGAAGCAATCCTGCGGTGTTGCGTCCAGCTCACAAGAAAGCGAGTTGAAGAAAGGAGCTCAGGGGCACTGTCATTCACAAACCTGCAGAGTTATAAATGACAGCTATCGTCCAAAAATATATTGAAGTAAGGCTGCCAAGAGGACTTGAAAGCGGGGCAGAATTGCAGGAAACCGATTTCAGGAGGTAGACTGGAATTGCATGTAAAGCATACAAAAAGAGGCAGAACGTCCACAATGATGCACTTGGCCAAAAAGGGCGTATGCGTTTTTTCCTGAATATATTCAGGAAAAAACGCATACGCCCTTTTTGGCCAACCAAGCAAGCTTGCAAAGGAAATCTGCACTACAATGAAGTCTCACTGGCCCCGGTCAAAAGGGTCATCTGAGAAAAGTGTAAAATCCAGAAAGGCAGGACAGGCCATGGAGAACTGGAAGCCTTGTTATGCTGATGGGCGGGATGTAAATTGCCAACAGCCACTCTGGAGAAGTGTATGGTGTTTCCTGAAACATCTAAGAAACAAAGCAACAGAGCCTAGGGCACTTCCACTTATGGTCCTATAGCTTCGGGAAATTAAACTCAAAAAGACACAGCCACCCCAAAGTTTGGGACGGCTCTGTTTACAAAACCTCGTTTACGGTAGAAGTTCAATATCGCAGAAAGCGAAAAATGGATAAAGAAGTTGTGGTACTTACGTACAATGCAATATCACTCAGCAATGAAATCTATGTCATCAGGCCCGTAGCAGAATAATGAGTGGATTCAGGTACGATGATTCTAAGTGAAATAAGTCACACAGAAAAAGAAACTTCATAAGATATCACTACTACACGGAATGTAAACTTGGCTACACAGGAACTGAATTACAAAACAGAACAGGGTCTCAAATGTAGAAAACCAACTTATGCTTTCTTAAGGGGAAAGGTGAGTTGGGGTGCTGCATAAAACCAGAGATTGAACTTGGCACAGATACCGTTCCATAAGCCAAATATATAATAGACAAGAGCTACTCCTTGTTCAACGAAGTGGACTCAACACCCCATATTAAACGCCTAAGAATATACCTGACTAATAAGAATCTTAAAACCTATGGATTTATATGTCTCCGAAAGAGAATCAAGCGTGTTTACAGCGGCATAAATGCAGTAGTGATAGGATTGGTGAGGTTCGGTGAGCAAATGCAGACCCTTTGAAGTCATATTGCATGGTACCCATTCCATGCGTCTCAACTCTCCAGGTTTAAGGGATTCTTCCTTCAGCTAAAACATGCATGTGGAACCCAGAGTATGATCCACCGTGTGTTCGGGAAACGTGTTCAAATGTGTCTCAGTTTTCGTCCTCTGGTACTCGGGTGCAACATTCCAGACGCTTTACTAACACTCTCCCCACTTGGAGAGTCAGTGCCTTTAACCTCCTGTTTGGCCCAGTTTGCAAATTCTGCGGAAAATGAACAGGAATAGGGAGAACCAATGAGAGACTAGCTGGAGGTGTCTGGACGGGCAGATTTAACTCTCATTCCCCACCAGGAAGAGGAATTAACCAAAGGCTCAGTGTGCCTTCCCGGAACCACACTAGGGCCTGAAGCAATCCTGCGGTGCTGCGGCCAGCTCACAAGAAAGCGAGTTGAAGAAAGGAGCTCAGGGACACTGTAACTCACAAACCTGCAGAGTCATAAATGACAGCTATCGTCCAAAAATATATTGAAGTAAGGCTGCCAAGAGGACTTGAAAGCGGGGCAGAATTGCAGGAAACCGATTTCAGGAGGTAGACTGGAATTGCATGTAAAGCATAGGAAAAGAGGCAGAACGTCCACAATGATGCACTTGGCCAAAAAGGGCGTATGCGTTTTTTCCTGAATATATTCAGGAAAAAACGCATACGCCCTTTTTGGCCAACAAAGCAAGCTTGCAAGGAAATCTGCACTACAATGAAGTCTCACTGGCCCCGGTCAAAAGGGTCATCTGAAAAAAGTGTAAAATCCAGAAAGGCAGGACAGGCCATGGAGAACTGGGAGCCTTGTTATGCTGATGGGCGGGATGTAAATTGCAAACAGCCACTCTGGAGAAGTGTATGGTGTTTCCTGAAACATCTAAGAAACAAAGCAACAGAGCCTAGGGCACTTCCACTTATGGTCCTATAGCTTAGGGAAATTAAACTCAAAAAGACACATCCACCCCAAATTATGGGAAGGCTCTGTTTACAAGAACCTCATTTATGGTACAAGTTCAATATCGCAGAAAGCGAAAAATGGATAAAGAAGTTGTGGTACTTACGTACAATGCAATATCACTCAGCAATGAAATCTATGTCATCAGGCCCGTTGCAGCATAATGAGTGGATTCAGGTACGATGATTCTAAGTGAAATAAGTCACACAGAGAGAGAAACTTCATAAGATATCACTACTACACGGAATGTAAACTTGGCTACACAGGAACTGAATTACAAAACAGAACAGGGCCTCAAATGTAGAAAACCAACTTATGCTTGCTTAAGGGGAAAGGTGAGTTGGGGTGCTGCATAAAACCAGAGATTGAACTTGGCACAGATACCGATCCATAAGCCAAATATATAATAGACAATAGCTACTCCTTGTTCAACGAAGTGGACTCAACACCCCATATTAAACGCCTAAGAATATACCTGACTAGTAAGAATCTTAAAACCTATGGATTTATATGTCTCCGAAAGAGAATCAAGTGTGTGTATAGCGGCATAAACGCAGAAGTCAAACGATTGATGAGGATCGGTGAGCAAATGCAGACCCTTTGAAGTCATATTGCATGGTACCCATTCCACGGGTCTCAACTCTCCAGGTTTAAGGGATTCTTCCTTCAGCTAAAACATGCATGTGGAACCCAGAGTATGATCCACCGTGTGTTCGGGAAACGTGTTCAAATGTGTCTCAGTTTTCGTCCCCTGGTACTCGGGTGCAACATTCCAGACGCTTTACTAACACTCTCCCCACTTGGAGAGTCAGTGCCTTTAACCTCCTGTTTGGCCCAGCTTGCAATTTCTGCGGAAAATGAACAGGAATAGGGAGAACCAATGAGAGACTAGCTGGAGGTGTCTGGACGGGCAAATTTAACTCTCATTCCCCACCAGGAATAGGAATTAACCAAAGGCTCAGCGTGTCGTGCCGGAAACACACTAGGGCCTGAAGCAATCCTGCGGTGTTGCGGCCAGCTCACAAGAAAGCGAGTTGAAGAAAGGAGCTCAGGGACACTGTAACTCACAAACCTGCAGAGTTATAAATGATAGCTATCGTCCAAAAATATATTGAAGTAAGGCTGCCAAGAGGAGTTGAAAGCGGGGCAGAATTGCAGGAAACCGATTTCAGGAGGTAGACTGGAATTGCATGTAAAGCATAGGAAAAGAGGCAGAACGTCCACAATGATACACTTGGCCAAAAAGGGCGTATGCGTTTTTTCCTGAATATATTCAGGAAAAAACGCATACGCCCTTTTTGGCCAACCAAGCAAGCTTGCAAAGGAAATCTGCACTACAATGAAGTCTCACTGCCCCCCCCCCCCCCCCCCGGTCAAAAGGGCCATCCTAAAAATGTGTAAAATCCAGAAATGCAGGACAGGCCATGGAGAACTGGGAGCCTTGTTATGCTGATGTGCGGGATGTAAATTGCCAACAGCCACTCTGGAGAAGTGTATGGTGTTTCCTGAAACATCTAAAAAACAAAGCAACAGAGCCTAGGGCACTTCCACTTATGGTCCTATAGCTTAGGGAAATTAAAATCAAAAAGACACAGCCACCCCAAAATTTGGGATGGCTCTGTTTACAAGAACCTCCTTTATGGTACAAGTTCAATATCACAGCAGCGAAAAATGGATAAAGAATTTGTGGTACTTATGTACAATGCAATATCACTCAGCAATGAAATCTATGTCATCAGGCCCGTAGCAGCATAATGAGTGGATTCAGGTATGATGATTCTAAGTGAAATAAGGCACACAGAAAAAGAAACTTCATAAGATATCACTAATACACGGAATGTAAACTTGGCTACACAGGAACTGAATTACAAAACAGAACAGGGTCTCAAATGTAGAAAACCAACTTATGCTTGCTTAAGGGGAAAGGTGAGTTGGGGTGCTGCATAAAACCAGAGATTGAACTTGGCACAGATACCGTTCCATAAGCCAAATATGTAATAGACAAGAGCTACTCCTTGTTCAACGAAGTGGACTCAACACCCCATATTAAACGCCTAAGAATATACCTGACTAGTAAGAATCTTAAACATATGGATTTATATGTCTCCGAAAGAGAATCAAGCGTGTGTACAGCGGCATAAACGCAGCAGTGATAGCACTCGTGAGGATCGGTGAGCAAATGCATACCCTTTGAAGTCGTATTGCATGGTACCCATTCCATGGGTCTCAACTCTCCAGGTTTAAGGGATTCATCCTTCAGCTAAAACATGCATGTGGAACCCAGAGTATGATCCACCGTGTGATCGGGAAACGTGTCCAAATGTGTCTCAGTTTTCGTCCCTGGTACTCGGGTGCAACATTCCAGATGCTTTACTAACACTCTCCCCACTTGGAGAGTCAGTGCCTTTAACCTCCTGTTTGGCCCGGTTTGCAATTTCTGTGGAAAATGAACAGGAATAGGGAGAGCACATGAGAGACTAGCTGGAGGTGTCTGGACGGGCAAATTTAACTCTCCTTTCCCACCAGGCAGAGGAATTAACCAAAGGCTCAGTGTGCCATGCCGGAACCACACTAGGGCCTGAAGCAATCCTGCGGTGTTGCGGCCAGCTCACAAGAAAGTGAGTTGAAGAAAGGAGCTCAGGGGCACTGTCATTCACAAACGTGCAGAGTTCTAAATGACAGCTATCATCCATAAATATATTGAAGGAAGGCTGCGAAGAGGACTAGAAAGCAGGGCAGAATTGCAGGAAACCGATTTCAGGAGGTATCGGGAGTCACTCTTAAAGCATAGGAAAAGAGACAGAACTTGGAAAATAATGCACTTGGCAAAAACGGGCATATGTGTTTTATCCAGAGCTCTCATTACTGAGGGGAGGAGATTCCCAGCAGCCTCCAACTGCCACCTGAGGGCTCACATTGCCAAGGCAACATGAGCAAGCCAGGCAGGAGTTACCTCACAGCAGAGGTCCCACCTCACAGAAGGGTGAGAAACCCAGCCAACATCAGACTCTCACCAGAGGGCCTACATCACCAAGGGGATGGGAACCAGGCAGGAGTGTCTTCACACCAGTGGGGCCACATCATCGAAAGGTGAGGTACTCAGCACATGTGTCCTCAAACCAGAGGACCCACATCTCCAAGGGCCTCGGAGTGAGGCAGGCAGGAGTAGCCTCACAACACTGGGCCCATAGAATAAAAAAGTGAGGAATCCAGCAGTTGGAACCTCCCAGTAGGCGGCCCAGAGCACCGAGGCTATGGGATCCAGGCCACTCTGAACTCACAGAAGAGGGCCCATGTCATGAAACTGAGCAACCCAGCCATTGCGACCTCAGAGCAGGAGGCCCACATCCCCATGGGGATGGAAATCTGGTAGGAGTGTCCTCGCACCACTGAGAACATATCAGAAAATTTTGGGCGACCAGCAGTTAGGGCCTGACGCCAGAGGACCCTCATCACCAAGGGAAGGAGGCCCCCAGCAGGCTCCAACTGCCACCAGAGGGCTGACGTCGCCAAGGCGATGTGTGCCAACCAGGCACGAATGACCTCACAGCAGAGGGCCCACCTCAGAGAAGTGTGACGAACCCAGTCAGGATCAGACTCGCACCAGAGGGCCCACATCACCAAATGGATTGGAACCAGGCAGGAGTGTCCTCACATGAGTAGGGCCACATCATCTAAAGGTGAGGAACCCAGAACATGTGGCTTCAAACCATAGGACACCCATCACCAAGGGGCTGGGAGTGAGGCAGGCAGGAGGAGCCTCATAACAGAGCGCCCAAAAATAAGAAAGGTGAGGAATCCAGCATTTGGAACCTCCCAGCAGGCGGCCCAGAGCACAGAGGCTAGGGGATCCAGGCCGGAGTGAACTAACACCAGACAGCCCACATCATGAAACTGTGAGCAACCCAGACATTGGGACCTCAGAGCAGAAGGCCCACATCCCCATGGTGATGGGAACATGACAGGAGTGTCCTGGCATCACTGGGCTCACATCAGACAACGTGGGGTGCTCAGAAGTTAGGGCCTGACGCTAGAGGGCACTCATCACCGAGAGGAGGAGGCTCCCAGCAGGCTCCAGCTGCCACCAGAGGGCCAACGTCGCCAAGGCGATGTGTGCCAGCCCGGCAGGAGTGACCTCACAGCAGAGGGCCCACCTCACAGAAGGGTGAGGAACACAGCCAGGATCAGACTCTCACCAGAGGGCCCACATCACCAAGGGGATGGGAACCAGGCAGGAGTGTCCCCACACCAGTGGGACATCATCATCGAAAGGTGAGGATCCCAGCACATGTGTCCTCAAACCAGAGGAACCACATCACCAAGGGGTTCAGAATGAGGCTGGCAGGACCGGCCTCACAACACAGGGTCCACAGAATATAAAAGTTGAGGAATCCAGCAGTTGGAACCTCCCAGCAAGCGGCCCAGAGCACCGAGGCTATGGGATCCAGGCCGCAGTGAACTCACAGCAGAGGGCCCACATCATGAACCTGTGAGCAGCCCAGCCGTTGGGACCTCAGAACAGAAGGCCCACATCCCCATGGGAATGGGAACCTGGCTGGAGTGTCCTCGCACCACTGGGCGCACATCAGAAAATGTGGGGAGCCCACCATTTAGGGCCTGATGCCAGAGGGCCGTCATCACCAAGAGGAGGAGGCACCCTGCATGCTCCAACTGCCACCAGAGGGCTCACGTCTCCAAGGTGACGTGTGCCAGCCAGGCAGGAGTGACCTCACAGCAGAGGGCCTACCTCACAGAACGTTGAGGAACCCAGCCAGGATTAGACTCTCGCCAGAGGGCCCACCTCACCAAGGGGATGGGAACCCGGCAGGAGTGTCCTCACACGAGTGGGGCCACATCATCAAAAGGTGAGGAACGCAGCACATGTGGCCTCAAGCCATAGAGCAGTCATCACCAAGGGGCTGGCAGTGAGGCAGGCAGGAGGAGCCTCACAACAGAGGGCACATAGAATAAAAAAGTTGAGGAATCCAGCAGTTGGAACCTCCCAGCAGGCGGCTCAGAGCACCGATGATAAGGGATCCTTGCCGGAGTGAACTCACAGCAGAGGGCCCACATCATGAAACTGTGAGCAACCCAGGCGTTGGGACCTCAGAGCAGAAGGCCCACATCCCAATGGGGAAGGGAACATGGCAAGAGTGTCCTCACTCACTTGGCGCACATCAGAAAATGTGGGGAGCCCATCAGTTATGGCCTAAGGCAAGAGGGCCCTCATCACCGAGGGGAGGAGGATCCCAGCACACTCCAACTGCCACCAGAGGGTCCATGTCACCAAGGTGACGTGTGCAAGACAGGCATGATTGACCTCACAGCAGAGGGCCCACCTCACAGAAGGGTGAGGAACCCAGCCAGGATCAGATTCTCACCTGAGGGCCCACATCAGCAAGGGGATGGGAACCAGTCAGGACAGTCTTCCCTCCAGTGGGGCCACATCATCAAAAGGTGCGGAACCCAGCACATGTGGCCTCAAATCAGAGGACACATATCACAAAGGGAATGGGAGTGAGGCAGGCAGGAGTAGCCTAAAAACAGAGGGCCCAAAGAATAAGAAAGGTGAGGAATCCAGCAGTTGGAACCTCCCAGCAGGTGGCTGAGAGCACAGAAGCTATGGGATGCAGGCAGGAGTGAACTAACAGCAGAGAGCCCACATCATGAAACTGTGAGCAACCCAGGCGTTGGGACCTCAGAGCAGAAGGCCCACATCCCAATGGGGATGTGAACCTGGCTGGAGTGTCCTCGCACCACTGGGCGCACATCACAAAATGTGGGGAGCCCAGCAGTTAGGGCCTGACGCCAGAGGGCCCTCATCACCAAGGGGAGGAGGCCCCCAGCAGGCTCCAAGTGCCACCAGAGGGCTCATGTCCACAAGGCGAGGTGAGCAAGCCAGGCAGGAGTGACCTCACAGCGGATGGCCCACCTCACAGATGGGTGAGGAACCCAGCCAGGATCAGACTCTCAACAGAGGGCCCACATCACCAAGGGGATGTGAACCAGGCAGGAGTCTCCTAAGACCATTGGTCCCACATCATCGAAAGGTGAGGAACCCAGCACATGTGGCCTCAAACCAGACGACACACATCACGAAGGGGCTGGGAGTGAGGCAGGCAGGAGGATCCTCACAACAGAGGGCCCAAAAAATTAAAAAAGTGAGGAATCCAGCAGTTGGAACCTCCCAGCAGGCGGCCAAGAGCACAGAGGCTATGGGATCCAGGCCTCTGTGAACTAACACCAGAGAGCCCACATCATGAAAATGTGAACAACCCAGCCGTTGGGACCTCAGAGCAGAAGGCCCACATCCCCATGGAGATGGGATCCTAAGAGGAGTGCCAAAGCATCACTGGGCTCACTAAGAAAAGTTGGTGAGCCCAGCAGTTAGGGCCTGACGCAAGAGGGCCCTCAACACCGGGGGGAGGAGATTCCCAGCACGCTCCAACTGCCACCACACGGCTGACTTCACCAAGGCAATGTGTGCCAGCCATGCAGGAGTGACCTATCAGCAGAGGGTCTCCCTCACAGAAGGGTGAGGAACACAGCCAGGAACAGACTCTCACCAGGGGGTCCACATAACCACGTGGATGAGAACCAGGCAGGAGTGTCCTCACACTAGTGGGGCCACATCATCGAAAGGTGAGGAACCCAGCAAAGGTGGCCACAAACCAGAGGACCCACATCACCAAGGGGTTGAGAGTGAGGTAGGTGTCTGGACGGGCATATTTAACACTCATTTCCCACCAGGAAGAGGAATTAACCAAAGGCTCAGCGTGCCCTGCCAGAAGCAGATTAGGGCCTGAAGCAGTCTTGCAGGTTTGCGGCCAGCTCACAAGAAAGCGAGTTGAAGAAAGGAGCTCAGGGGCACTGTAATTCACAAACCTGCAGAGTTATAAATGACAGATAACGTCCAAAAATATATTGAAGTAAGGCTGCGAAGAGGACTTGAAAGCAGGGCAGAATTTCAGGAAACCGATTTCAGGAGGTAGACTGGATTTGCATTTAAAGCATAGGAAAAGAGGCAGAACATCGACAATGATGCACTTGGCAAAAAAGGGCGTATGAGTTTGTTCCTGAATATATTCAGGAAAAAACACATACGCCCTTTTTGGCCAACCAAGCAAGCTTGCAATGGAAATCCGAACTACTATGAAGTGTCACTTCCCCCCGGTCTAAAGGGCCATCTGAAAAAAGTGTAAAATCCAGAAAGGCAAGACAGGCCATGGGGAGAAAGGAGCCTTGTTATGCTGATGGGTGGGATGTAAATTGCCAACAGCCACTCTGGAGAAGTGTATGGTGTTTCCTGATACATCTGGAAAACAAAGCAACAGAGTCTAGGGCATTTCCACTTATGGGCCTATAGCTTAGGGAAATTAAAATCAAAAAGACACAGCCACCCCAAAATTCGGGACGGCTGTGTTTACAGGAACCTCTTCTACAGTTCAAGTTAAATATCCCAGAGAACAAATAATTGATAAAGAAGTTGCGGTACTTACGTACAACAGAATACCACTCAGCAATGAAATCTGTGTCACCAGGCCTGTACCAGCATAATGAGTGGATTGAGGCACGATGATTCTAAGTGAAATAAGTCACACAGAAAAAGAAACATCATAAGGTATCACTAATGCACGGAATGTAAACTTGGCTACACAGGAACTGAATTACAAAACAGAACAGGGTCTCAAGTTTAGAAAACCAACTTATGCTTGCTTAAGGGGAAAGGTGAGTTGGGGTGCTGCATAAAACCAGAGTTTGAAATTAGCACAGATACCGTTCCATAAGCCAAATATGTAATAGACAAGACCTACCCCTTGCTCAACGAAATGGACTCAACAATGAGGTATCACCTCACACCTGTTAGAATGGGCATCATCTGAAAATCTACAAACAACAAATGCTGGAAAGGGTGTGGAGAAAAGGAAGCCTCTTTCACTACTGTTGGGAATATAAATTGATACAGTCACTATGGACAACAATATGGAGTTTCTTAAGAAACTAATAATAGAATTACCCTATGATACAGCAATCCCAGTACTGGACATATACCCAGACAAAACCATAAATCAAAAAGAGACATTCACCGCAATGTTCATTGCATCTCTATTTACAATATCGAGGTAATGGAAGCAACCTAAATGCCCACAGACAGACGAATGCATAAAGATGTGGTACATATATAAAGTGGAATATTACTAAGCCATGAAAGGAATGAAATTGGGTCATTTGTAGAGACGTCGATGGATCTAGAGACTGTCATACAGAGTGAAGTAAGTCAGAAAGAGAAAAACAAATCTTGTATATTCATGCATATATGTGGAACCTAGAAAAACTGTACAGATGAACCATTTTGCAAGGAATAAATAGAGCAACAGATGTAGACAACAAACGTATGGACACAAGGGGGGAAAGCTCTTGAGGGTGTGGTGGTGGGAGGAGTTGAGAGATTGGGATTGGCATGTAAACATTTATATGTATAAAATAGATAACCAATAAGAACCTGCTGTATAAAAATATAAAATAAAATTCAAAATTAAAAAGAAATAAAATTTAAAAAATAAAACAGAAAAGACAATTATTCCCTTCACATACATGTATTTATATGAACAAATTATTTCCATGCTTATATCTGTAAATACAAAAAAGAGGAATAAAATCTACCTTGAACCAAAAATGAAAAAGAGAAAAAAAAAACAGAACCCACCAGTTACACAGAGGAAAACTGTATCAGGGCACTTGCTCCAGTTGTAAACAATTCTGAAGTTGGTCAGTGGTGGGGAATCGTCTCCCATTCAGCCAGCAGCCCCCACACAACAAGCGTCCTCATTGCAAAGCTGGGGCACCGTGCCGAGGCATCTGTGAGTAAACGTGAGCTGAGCCCCAGGCCAGTTGCTGCTGAACTGTTCCCACCCTTCCCAGGTAAAACACCTGAATATATACAAGGACTTGAAAGCCTAGAGGAAGGGCCATGGAGCCACACGAGTGACAGCATGCCAGCTGACTTGGTGCCTGCAGGCCAGCCAGGATGGTCCTGGCCCTGGGTGCTCTTCTGGAAGATTTCCATTTCCCCATTTCCCTGCCTGAGATACCCGTCCTGTCCCTGCCCCCACTGCTTTTTTCCTTCCTCACCTCTGCCCAGGGAGAAATTCCAGCAGCAGGTATGGGTGACACATCCTCTTCTTTAGCAGGTGGCAGCCTGGCAACTGCTGCAGAAAGTCCAGCAGAGCCCCACTCACACTGGGCCACCCACAAAGCCGTGGCCTCTCACTCTCTCCCACCAGCCCAGCCCCGAGACTGCTGACAGGGCAGAGAAAATGGCGTCAGGCACAGCTGCAGGGGCTCTTGCTGCCTGGAGTGGTATTTATGTTGATCTCAACCCAGGCACACCTGGGGAGGGCGGGCCGGCACGGTAAGGCTGCCCAGGTCAGCCAATCATCACCCCTCAGGGGCTCACAGTTGAAGAAAATGGAACTTGCTGAACCGGCCAGGTCCAAGGAACAGGTGTGGGCTCCTGAGAGTCAGGATAGACAAGGGGCTGCAGCTTTGGCTTGTTTTCTAATCATTTTATCTGGCCCATGAGTAGGAGACAACTTCAAGAAAACCCTCTCCTAATGAGAGGAACCCAGGAGTCAGGGAGAGGAGGGGTGGGTGGTGGTTGGAGACAGAGGCCTGGTGCCCTGGGTGCAGTGGAAGTGTCTGGAAGACCAGGTGGAGGGAGGCCACACAGAGTGATGCCCAGGGTCACAGACCTGTCGGAGCTGCTGTTTGTTAGTTCAAGTCCTGCTCTGAGGTGCTCTGTGTCAGCTCTGAGCGACAGGTGAGCTGGGGGTGCTCTTCAATGAGGGCTATGTGCACGGTTCCTGTGTGCCCAGCCCTGCCACGGTACCTGCAAGGGTAGCTCTGTATCCTGGGAGGGGCCTGACCATGAGAGCCCCGTGGGCTGGGTTGGGGGTGGGGTACCTGCCCAGGAGAGCTCCATATCCTGGGATTGGCCTGACCACGAGAGCCCCATGGGCTGCTGGGGACCTTGTAAAGGATGTCAGGACAGTCAGTGAAGCCACCGAGGATATACCGCCAGTTGCTCCTGATTCCTACACCATGCTGGTCATTCTACCAACCACCAGGACATGGTATTCTGTATTAATCTTCAATGATGCCTTCTTTTGTATTCCATTAGGCCCAGAGTCACAAGAAATTTTGGCTTGTGAGTGGCAGGACTCAACATACAACTAAAACAATACTTCCGGGCCGTCTTGCCCCAAGGGTTCAAAAATTCCCACACCATCTTTGGGGAAAGCTTAGCTAAAGACCGAAAAGTTCTACCTCTGGAAAAGGAAACCCTCCTTCAATATGCAGATGACATTCTGATCGCCAGCCCTACTAAGGAGGCCTCTGAGCTACCAAGCCAATAAAGGATAGAAGTTGTCCAAGAAAAAGCTCAAATATCACAGACTGCGGTGACCTGCCTGGGCTTCATTCTCACACAAGGTCGGAGAAGCCCATCCCAGGAAAGGGAAGAAACCATTTGCAGCCTTACCCCTTTCTAAAACTAGAAGACAGCTTAGGGGTTCCTGGGGAGGCTGCTTCTGGATTTGGGGTTTGCTGCTTCTGGATCCCTAACTACAGTCTACTAGCTGGGCCTCTATATGAAACACTGAAAGGAAAAGATGATGATCCTTTTGAACAGAATCCAGAAGTGGCCTTTCAAGAATGGAAAGAGCAGTCAATTCAGACCCTTGCCCTGGAACTCCCTAATTGAGCTAAACCCTTTGACCTTTCCATTCCCGGTGAAAGGTGAATCGCCATTGGAGAATTAGTGCAAAAACTGGGACCACTTGAAATGGAACAACGCAAGAATGCCATCCAGGTAGGATAAACTACAGTCACCAAGGGGCTTGGCCCGCTGCCACATCTGGCCAAGATACTGGCGGTATCTAAAAACCTGGAAATCAGCAGCCCAAAAGGCCACCTCCCTCCTAAGGGAAAAGGACCCCACGTGGTGATCCTAATCACCAACCATGCCCTGAAGTTGCAGGGTTCGCTCCGTGGGCACACCGACCTCGGGTGAGGAGGCCCTCCAACTCCAACATCCAGAGAGATAACCGGGGGCAACAGGGCACCATGACGACTCGTGTGAACATCACTTGACCTGGAGTTTCTCTCATAAAACAACAATAGTGTGTCCCGAAGGAGTAGACTACTGCTTGCAGGACTTACTGCACCCGGAGGGGAGCTAATAATCTTGGCGGGGGAACCGTATATCACACTGTCACCATAGAAAAGCCTACAGACACCGTGATGATGGTGGTCAATAAGACCGGCTGGACTCCTGTTTACTTCAAAAGGCTGTTGACTCAGTGGCCATCATGGTCCTTGATCACCACTGACCCTGGACTGTCTGGGAGTTGAGCGGGCAAGGCTCTGACACCTGGTGCTGTTTTTACGTTAATTCAGGGGCCTAATTGAAGAAAGAGCAGACTACTGGTCAGAGCATCTAGGCTGGCAGAAACGGTCAGCCTAAGGTGGCCGAACAAATGTGGGGCGGGGTGAAATCGGCCCCCACAGCGTCTCTGCACATCTCTTTCCTGGACCCTCAAAGGTCATTAGAATCTATAACACTTCCAATGCTGGTGCTCAGGCGGACGAGCAGGGAGGCAGGGGTCCTGGGGCCAATCAACGTCACCTGGAGGCTGCTGGGGAGAAGTTCTGACCCTCGTCCCCTGGTATGAGGGCTCCCAACTCAGCACTCAGCAGTTACAGAAGAAGGGTCTGCACCCTCAGCACTCCAAGAATGAGGAACGGGACAAAAGGCAGAGGAGGGGTTTGTCCCCAGCAAAGCCCATTAAAAATCCCTGGGAGATAAAAATAGAATCTGGGCAATAAAGTCAAGTCTGACCTTTTTTATCCTTTGTGCTTTGTCTAATTTCACGTGCTCCTAGGGTCCCGCATGCAGAGGTTCCACACCCGGCACTTCAGACCAGATTTCCTAGTGCAGAATGGCTGGGTCGACACCTCAGCTCCTGGGGCCCAGTGCAGACTCCGAGATATAGAGCCTGAGCTGCAGCCAACCCGGCCCTCGAGAGCTCCGCCCCCTCCCTCCCACTGACTCTGACAGGATCTCTACACAGCAGCCCAGCCCACAGCCCACGGGGTAGTGCATGCTCTCACCTCTCCATTCTCTGATCAAAATATAAAGTTTCCTTTGCTTGGGAACCAAACTCAGTCTCGATCTGTTGGCCCCAATGACACTGGGCAGGGGGACACTTGTTGGGGTCCACTCTGGAGGATCAGTAACAGAAATTGAGACTATTGTAACTTCAATGAACAGATGTGTGAGCCAAACTGTAGTTAACATAGAACCGTTTATAAGGCTCGGGTAAAATAAGATGTTTCTAACACTTCCATTTGATATTTCCATCACTTTATCATAAGCAAGTTCAGTGAAAAGGTTTGTCTTATTTGTCAGGTCAATATTAGAGAAATGAAGTGATTTCTTTCCAAGGATGTACATCTAATAATCTTGGTTAAAGCTTCAATCTTGTTTTAAATGCTTTTCCATTGAAAATGATACCTCTCTTTCAGCTCCCCCATTTCTGAGAAGTATAAAATCTTATAATTTATTATTATCAAAGGGGAAAGGTGGGAGGAGGGATAAATTAACAGTTTGGAATTAACACATACACACTGCTGTGTATAAAGTAGATCATCAACAAGGAACTACTGTATAGCACAGGGAACTACACTCAATATTTTGCAATAACCTATAAGGGGAAATAATCGGAAAAAGAATAGATATTTTTATTGACATCATCTATCAATGACAGTTAAAGTGTAACCTAAGGGAAGCCGGTGGTGAGTGCTTCTGACCCTGAAGACTTCAATCATCTAAAGTTTGGACTCTGCCTACTTCCCAAGGCCCTTAATGAACATATGTGTAGCCGTAGCTTAAAAAACTCCCCAGTTTGGGTTTCGGGGAGACACTGATTTTGAAAAAGCCCTGGCGTTCTCCTTACATGAATGGGACTCTTCCTACTGCTAAAACATGTCTGTCACATCCAGAGGATGGTATACCGTCTGATCGGGAAGAGTTTGGAAAAGGCATCTCATCTCCTCATCTCCTGGTGCTCGGGTTTACCCCTCCAGCGTCTTTACTAACAGTCTCCCCACTTGGAGATGTCAGCACTGTCAACATCCTGTTGCGTACAGTTTGGAATTTGTCCAGAGGATGAAGCGGAAGGATGAGGAACAATGAGAGACAAGTCCTAGGTGTTCAGACAGGCACATGTCACTCTAATTTCCAATCAGGAAGACGAATTGACCAAAGGCTAGGGTTGCCCATAGAAACAGTATAGGGCTTGAGGAAATCCCACTGCTTTGTGGCCAGTTCCCATAAACACAAGTTGAACAATGGAACTCAGGGGCAGTAAAATTCACGAAACTGCAGAGTTGAAAATATCTATCACTGAAAAATGTCTTGAGGAAAGTCAGAGAAAAGGATTGGTAAGCAAGGGAGAATGGCAGGAAAGGGATTTGAGGAGGTAGAAAGGACTCGCCATTAAGCACAAGAAAAGGGGCTGAACATTGCCAACATTGCAGTTGGCCAAAAAGGCTGTATGCGTTTTTTTCTGTATATATTCAAGAAAAGGGCATACACTTTTTTAGCCAACCAAACAGGTGGGCACTGGAAATCAATACTACAAAAGATATCACTTCGCATCAGTCAGAAGAGCCATCCTCATAAAGTGTAAACACCAGAAATGCAGGACAGGGCAAGGAGAAGAGGGAGCCCTGTGAGGCTTATAGTGGAAATGTATATTGCCAACGGCCATTCTGGAGAAGTGTATTGTGTTTACTAAAGCATCTAAAAAATGAGCTACAGAGCATAGGGCACTTGCACTCATGGGCGTATATCTTGGGAAAAACAAAAATCGAGAGGACACAGGCACCCCAATGTTTACTGCCTCTCTGTTTAAAAGATCCTCGACTAGGATAGAACTTAAATGTCTCTGGAGGGAAAAAATGGATAGAGATGTGGTACTTATGTAGAGTGGAATATTACTCAGCCTGGAAATCAATGAGATATGGCCAGTTGTAACAACTCCGGAGGAGTTACGTATGATCATTCTAAGTGACAGAATTCAAAAAGAAAAAGACACATATCATAAGATATCACTTAAAGGTGGAATCCAACATGGCTACACATGAAATAAATTACAAAACAAACACATAGTCAAATATGTAGAAAGCACACGTAAGGCTGCTGAACGGGAAAGGTGGGGAGGGGTGAGGCATCATCCAGGAGGTTGAAATTAGCAAAGATACCATTCCAAATACCAAACTGATAATCAACAAGGCCTACACGGTAGCTAAAAGAACTGCACTCAGCACACTCAAGTCACTGGAAAAGAATATCTATGACTGGTAAGAATCTGAAAAAGAATTTATTGATGTCTCTCTGTACGTGAATCAAGTGGATGTACAGCAGCAAGAAACAGAGCTTTGAAAATCAGCTGTAACCAATATAGTGATAAATTGCAAAAAATAAACGACAGAGAGACAGAGAAAACCTCTTACAACTTTTCCTCAGGGATGGTGATGCAACATGGATTGAACACATCTAGACCCACAGCAGGATGAGACATAAGACTGGAAACTGTTCGCGCTAAGAGAAATGTGAGGTTGGGTGAGGAAATGCACACCCTTTAAAGTAATACTACCTGGTACCCATTCAATGGGTCCCAAATCTGCAGGTTCAAGGAATCTTCCTACAGCTAAAACATGCATGGAAAACCCAGAGGACTGTACACCATGTGATCAGAAGATGTGTCTAAAATGCACCTCATTTATCCTCTCCTGGTGCTCCTGTTCATCATTCCAGCCATGTTACTTAGAATCTCCCCACTTAGAGAATCAGCACATTTAAACTTCTGTTTCACACATTTTGCAAATTGTGAGGAGGATGAACGGGAAGAGGGGGAACCAATGAGAGAATAGTTGTAGGGGTTTGGACGGGCACATGTCACTCTAATTTCCCATTAAGAATAAGAATTAAAAAAAGGCTCAGCCCGCCTCGCCGGAGCCAAAATAGGGCCTGAAGCAATCCTGCGGCTTTGAGGCCAGCTCACAAAAGAGCAACTTAAAAAATGGAGCTCAGGGTCACTGCAATTCACAAACCTGCAGAGTTATAAATGAAAACTAACGTCCAAAAATATGTTGAGGTAAGGCAAAGAAGAGGATCTGAATGCAAGACAGAATTGCAAGAAACAGATTTCAAGAGATAGATTGGACTCGTCTTTAAAGCACATGAAAAGCGGCAGAATTTCGACAATGATGCAGTTGGCCCAAAAGGGAGTATGCGTTTTTTCCTGAATATATCCAGGAAAAAACGCATACGCCCTTTATGGGCAACCAAGCAAGCAAGCAATGCAAATGTGCACAACAAAGAAGTCTCATTTCCCACCGGTCAAAAGGGCCATCTGAAAAAATTGTAAAAACCAGTAATGCAGGACAGGCCATGGAGAACAGGGAGCCTTTATACGCTGCTGGACAGTGTGTGAACTGCCGAGAGCCACTCTGGAGAAGTGTATGGTGGTTCCTAAATCATCTAAAAAACAGAGCTACAGAGCATAGGGCACTTCCAATCATGGGAGTATATCTAGGGAAGTCTAAAAATCAAAAAGACACAAGCACACCACATTTTAGGGCTACTCTGTTTACAAGAACCTCAACTTCAGTACACCTTAAATATCCCAGGAAAGAGAACAATGGATAAAGAAAATGTGGTACTTATGTACAATGGAATATCTCTTCACCATGAAATCAATGTAATAAGGCTAGTAGAAGGATAAAGAGTGGATTTAGGTCCGATAATACTACTTGAAATAAGTCAAACAGAAAAAGAAACATATCATAAGATATCACTTATAGAGGGAGGATAAATATGGCTGCACAAAAAATGAATTACAAAACAGAACAGTGTCTCACATTTAGAAAACACACTTATGTCAGCTTAAGGGGAAAGGAGAGGTGGGGTGATGCATAAAACCAGAGTTTGAAATAAGCACAGATACCGTTCAATAAACCAAATAGGTATTAGACAAGATCTACACCTTGCTCAATGAACTGGCCTCAACACACCCTATACACCGCAGAGAAATATATCTGAGTAATAAGAATCTTAAAACCCATGTATTGATATATCTCCATAAGGGAATCAAGTGTGTGCAGAGCGGCACAAACACAGCAGTGAAAATGAGCTAAACCCCATTATAGAAATAAATTTTAAAACCAAAACGCAGAAACAATGAAAGAGAGAAAACTTCTTACAAAATTCGCTCAGGGGCTGTGATGCAAGCTGGAATGACCACATATAAACCCACAGCTGGATAAGACATAAGGCTGGACACTTGGGGCTGAGAGGATTGGTGAGCTTTGCTGAGCAACTGCCGAAAGTTTAATGCAATACTTCATGCTACTCATTCCAAGGGTCCCAACACTGCAGGTTGAAGGGAATCTTCCTACAGCTAAAACATGCATGGGAAATCCAGCAGATGGTATACCATATGATCAGGAAAGGTTTCTAAAACGCACCTCATTTTCCTCTCCTGGGGCTCCAGATCAACATTCCAGCCACTTTACTAAAAACATCCCCACATGGAGAGTCAATGACTTTAAGTTCCGGTATCGCACAGTCTGCAGTTAGTGCGGAGGATGAATGGGAATAGGGGGAACCAGTGAGAAAATAGCTGTAGCGGTTTCAATGCCCAAATGTCACTCTAATTTCACATAGGAAGAAATATTAACAAAAGGCACAACAAGGCGCCCCAGAAGAAAAATAGGGCCTGAAGAAATCCTGTGGATATGAGGCAAGATCACAAAAATAAGAGCTGAAAAATGGAACTAAGGGCAACTGCAATTCAAAAACCTGCAGAGTTATAAATGACAGCTATCGTCCAAAAATATATTGAAGTAAGGCTGCCAAGAGGATTTGAAAGCGGGTCAGAATTGCAGGAAACCGATTTCAGGAGGTAGACTGGAATTGCATGTAAAGCATAGGAAAAGAGGCAGAACGTCCACAATGATGCACTTGGCCAAAAAGGGCGTATGCGTTTTTTCCTGAATATATTCAGGAAAAAACGCATACGCCCTTTTTGGCCAACCAAGCAAGCTTGCAAAGGAAATCTGCACTACAATGAAGTCTCACTGCCCCCAGTCAAAAGGGCCATCTGAAAAAAGTGTAAAATCCAGAAAGGCAGGACAGGCCATGGAGAACTGGAAGCCTTGTTATGCTGACGGGCGGGATGTAAATTGCCAACAGCCACTCGGGAGAAGTGTATGGTGTTTCCTGAAACATCTAAGAAACAAAGCAACAGAGCCTAGGGCACTTCCACTTATGGTACTATAGCTTAGGGAAATTAAACTCAAAAAGACACAGCCACCCCAAATTTTGGGACGGCTCTGTTTAGAAGAACCTCATTTATGGTACAAGTTCAATATCGCAGAAATGAAAAACGGATAAAGAACTTGTGGTACTTACATACAATGCAGTATCACTCAGCAATGAAATCTATGTCATCAGGCCCGTAGCATCACAAGGAGTGGATTCAGGTACGATGATTCTAAGTGAAATAAGTCACACAGAAAAAGAAACGTCATAAGATATCACTACTACACGGAATGTAAACTTGGCTACACAGGAACTGAATTACAAAACAGAACAGGGTCTCAAATGTAGAAAACCAACTTATGCTTGCTTAAGGGGAAAGGTGAGTTGGGGTGCTGCATAAAACCAGAGATTGAAATAAGCACAGATACCGTTCCATAAGTCAAATATGTAATAGAGAAGAGCTACTCCTTGCTCAACAAAGTGGACACAACACCCCATACTAAAAGGCTAAGAATATACCTGACTTGTAATCTAAAAACCTATGGATTTATATGTCTCCAAAAGAGAATCAAGCATGTGTACAGCGGCATAAACGCAGCAGTGATAGGATTGGTGAGGTTCGTTGAGCAAATGCAGATGCTTTGAAGTTATATTGCATGGTACCCATTCCATGGGTCTCAACTCTCCAGGTTTAAGGGATTCTTCCTTCAGCTAAAAGATGCATGTGGAACCCAGATTATGATCCACCGTGTGTTCGGGAAACGTGTTCAAATGTGTCTCAGTTTTCGTCCCCTGGTACTCGGGTGCAACATTCCAGACGCTTTACTAACACTCTCCCCACTTGGAGAGTCAGTGCCTTTAACCTCCTGTTTGCCCCAGTTTGCAATTTCTGCAGAAAAAGAACAGGAAGAGGGAGAACCCATGAGAGACTAGCTGGAGGTGTCTGGACGGGCAAATTTAACTCTCATTTCCCACCATGAAGAGGAATTAACCAAAGGCTCAGCATGCCGTGCTGGAAACAAACTAGGGCCTGAAGCAATCCTGCGGTGCTGCGGCCAGCTCACAAGAAAGCGAGTTGAAGAATGGAGCTCAGGGGCACTGTAATTCACAAACCTGCAGAGTTATAAATGACAGCTATCGACCAAAAATATATTGAAGTAAGGCTGCGAAGAGGACTTGAAAGCGGGGCAGAATTGCAGGAATCCGATTTCAGGAGGTAGACTGGAATTGCATGTAAAGCATAGGAAGAGGCAGAACGTCCACAATGACGCACTTGGCCAAAAAGGGCGTATGCGTTTTTTCCTGAATATATTCAGGAAAAAACGCATACGCCCTTTTTGGCCAACCAAGCAAGCTTGCAAAGGAAATCTGCACTACAATGAAGTCTCACTGCTCCCCGGTCAAAAAGGCCATCTGAAAAAAGTGTAAAATACAGAAAGGCAGAACAGGCCATGGAGAACTGGGAGCCTTGTTATGCTGATGACTGGGATGTAAACTGCCAACAGCCACTCTGGAGAAGTGTATTGTGTTTCCTGAAACATCTAATAAATAAAGCAACAGAGCCTAGGGCACTTCCACTTATGGTCCTATAGCTTAGGGAAATTAAAATCTAAAAGACACAGCCACCCCAAAGTTTGGGACGGCTCTGTTTACAAGAACCTCGTTTATGGTACAAGTTCAATATCACAGAAAGCGAAAAATGGATAAAGATGTTGTGGTACTTACGTACAATGCAATATCACTCAGCAATGAAATCTATGTCATGAGGCCCGTAGCAGCATAATGAGTGGATTCAGGTACAATGATTCTAAGTGAAATAAGTCACACAGAATAAGAAACATTATAAGATATCACTAATACACAGAATGTAAACTTGGCTACACAGGAACTGAATTACAAAACAGAACAGTGTCTCAAATATAGAAAACCAAGTTATGCTTGCTTAAGGGGAAAGGTGAGTTGGGGTGCTGCATAAAACCAGAGATGGAAATTAGCACAGATACCGTTCCATCAGCCAAATTTGTAATACACAAGTGCTACTCCTTGCTCAACGAAGTGGACTCAACACCCCATATTAAACGCCTAAGAATATATCTGACTAGTAAGAATCTTAAAACCTATGGATTTATATGTCTCTGAAAGAGAATCAAGCATGTGTACAGTGGCATAAACGCAGCAGTGATAGGATTGCTGAGGTTCGGTGAGCAAATGCAGACCCTTTGAAGTCATATTGCATGGTACCCATTCCATGGGTCTCAAATCTCCAGGTTTAAGGGATTCATCCTTCAGCTAAAACATGCATGTGGAACCCAGAGTATGATCCACCGTGTGATCGGGAAACGTGTTCAAATGTGTCTCAGTTTTCGTCCCCTGGTACTCGGGTGCAACATTCCAGAAGCTTTACTAACACTCTACCCACTTGGAGAGTCAATGCCTTTAACCTCCTGTTTGGCCCAGTTTGCAATTTCTGTGGAAAATGAACAGGAATAGGGAGAACCAATGAGAGACTAGCTGGAGGTGTCTGGACGGGAAAATTTAACTCTCATTTCCCACCAGGCAGAGGAATTAACCAAAGGATCAGTGTGCCGTGCCAGAACCACACTAGGGCCTGAAGCAATCCTGCGGTGTTGCGGCCAGCTCACAAGAAAGCGAGTTGAAGAAAGGAGCTCAGGGGCACTGTCATTCACAAACCTGCAGAGTTATAAATGACAGCTATCGTCCAAAAATATATTGAAGTAAGGCTGCCAAGAGGACTTGAAAGCGGGGCAGAATTGCAGGAAACCGATTTCAGGAGGTAGACTGGAATTGCATGTAAAGCATAGGAAAAGAGGCAGAACGTCCACAATGATGCACTTGGCCAAAAAGGGCATATGAATTTTTTTCCTGAATATATTCAGGAAAAAACGCATACGCACTTTTTGGCCAACCAAGCAAGCTTGCAAAGGAAATCTGCACTACAATGAAGTCTCACTGCCCCCTGGTCAGAAGGGACATCTGACAAAAGTGTAATATCCACAAAGGCAGGACAGGCCATGGAGAACTGGGAGCCTTGTTATGCTGATGTGCGGGATGTAAATTGCCAACAGCCACTCTGGAGAAGTGTATGGTGTTTCCTGAAACATCTAAAAATCAAAGCAACACAGCCTAGGGCACTTCCACTTATGGTCCTATAGCTTAGGGAAATTAAAATCAAAAAGGCACAGCCACCCCAAAGTTTGGGATGGCTCTGTTTACAAGAACCTCGTTTACGGTACAAGTTCAATATCACAGAAAGCGAAAAATGGATAAAGAAGTTGTAGTACTTACGTACAATGCAATATCACTCAGCAATGAAATCTATGTCATCAGGCCCGTAGCAGCATCATGAGTGGATTCAGGTACGATGATTCTAAGTGAAATAAGTCACACAGAAAAAGAAACATCATAAGATATCACTAATACACGGAATGTAAACTTGGCTACACAGGAACTGAATTACAAAACAGAACAGGGTCTCAAATGTAGAAAACCAACTTATCCTTGCTTAAGGGGAAAGGTGAGTTGGGGTGCTGCCTAAAACCAGAGATGGAAATTAGCACAGATACCCTTCCATAAGCCAAATTTGTAATAGACAAGAGCTACTCCTTGCTCAACGAAGTGGACTCAACACCCCATATTAAATGCCTAAGAGTGTACCTGACTAGGAAGTACCTTAAAACCTATGGATTGCTATGTCTCTGAAAGAGAATCAAGTGTGTGTACAGGGGCATAAACGCAGCAGTGATAGGATTGGAGAGGTTCGGTGAGCAAATGAAGACCCTTTGAAGTCATATTGCATGGTACCCATTCCACGGGTCTCAACTCTCCAGGTTTAAGGTATTCTTCCTTCAGCTAAAACATGCATGTGGAACCCAGAGTATGATCAACCATGTGATCGGGAGACGTGTTCCAATATGTCTCAGTTTTCGTCCCTTGTTACTCGGGTGTTACTAGCTGGAGGTGTCTGGACGGGCAAATTTAACTCTCATTTGCCACCAGGAAGAGGAATTAAACAAAGGCTCAGGGTGCCGTGCCGGAAGCAGATTAGGGCCTGAAGCAATCCTGCGGTGTTGCGGCCAGCTCACAAGAAAGCGACTTGAAGAAAGGAGCTCAGGGGCACTGTCATTCACAATCCTGCAGAGTTATAAATGACAGCTATCGTCCAAAAATATATTGAAGTAAGGCTGCCAAGAGGACTTGAAAGCGGGGCAGAATTGCAGGAAACCGATTTCAGGAGGTAGACTGGAATTGCATGTAAAGCATAGGAAAAGAGGCAGAACGTCCAAAATGATGCACTTGGTCAAAAAGGGCGTATGCGTTTTTTCCTGAATATATTCAGGAAAAAACGCATACGCCCTTTTTGGCCAACCAAGCAAGCTTGCAAAGGAAATCTGCACTACAATGAAGTCTCACTGCCCCCCGGTCAAAAGGGCCAGCTGAAAAAAGTGTAAAATCCAGAAAGGCAGGACAGTCCATGGAGAACGTGGAGCCTTGTTATGCTGATGGGAGGGTTGTAAATTGCCAACAGCCACTCTGGAGAAGTGTATGGTGTTTCCTGAATCATCCACAAAACAAAGCAACAGAGCGTAGGGCACTTCCACTTATGGTCCTAAAGCTTAGGGAAATTAAAATCAAAAAGACACAGCAACCCCAAAGTTTGGGATGGCTCTGTTTACAAGAACCTCATTTACGGTACAAGTTCAATATCACAGAAAGTGAAAAATGGATAAAGAAGTTGTGGTACTTACGTACAATGCAATAACACTCAGCAATGAAATCTATGTCATCAGGCCCGTAGCAGCATAATGAGTGGATTCAGGTACGATGATTCTAAGTGAAATAAGTCACACAGAAAAAGAAACTTCATAAGATATCACTACTACACGGAATGTAAACTTGGCTACACAGGAACTGAATTACAAAACAGAATAGGGTGTCAAATGTAGAAAACCAACTTATGCTTGCTTAAGGGGAAAGGTGAGTTGGGGTGCTGCCTAAAACCAGAGATTGAAATTAGCACAGATACCGTTCCATAAGCCAAATTTGTAATAGACAAGAGCTACTCCTTGCTCAACGAAGTGGACTCAACACCCCATATTAAACGCCTAAGAATATATCTGACTAGTAAGAATCTTAAAACCTATGGATTTATATGTCTCCGAAAGAGAATCAAGCATGTGTACAGCGGCATAAACGCAGCAGTGATAGGATTGGTGAGGTTCGGTGAGCAAATGCAGACCCTTTGAAGTCATATTGCATGGTACCCATTCCATGGGTCTCAACTCTCCAGGTTTAAGGGATTCATCCTTCAGCTAAAACATGCATGTGGAACCCAGAGTATGATACACCGTGTGATCGGGAAATGTGTTCAAATGTGTCTCAGTTTTGTCCCCTGGTACTCAGGTGCAACATTCCAGAAGCTTTACTAACACTCTCCCCACTTGGAGAGTCAATGTCTTTAACCTCCTGTTTGGCCCAGTTTGCAATTTCTGCGGAAAATGAACAGGAATTGGGAGAACCTATGAGAGACTAGCTGGAGGTGTCTGGACGGGCAAATTTAACTCTCATTTCCCACCAGGCAGAGGAATTAACCAAAGGCTCAGTGTGCCATGCCAGAACCACACTAGGGCCTGAAGCAATCCTGCCGTGTTGCGGCCAGCTCACAAGAAAGCGAGTTGAAGAAAGGAGCTCAGGGGCACTGTCATTCACAAACCTGCAGAGTTATAAATGACAGCTATCGTCCAAAAATATATTGAAGTAAGGCTGCCAAGAGGACTTGAAAGCGGGGCAGAATTGCAGGAAACCGATTTCAGGAGGTAGACTGGAATTGCATGTAAAGTATAGAAAAAGAGTCAGAACGTCCACAATGATGCACTTGGCCAAAAAGGGCGTATGCGTTTTTTCCTGAATATATTCAGGAAAAAACGCATACGCCCTTTTTGGCCAACCAAGCAAGCTTGCAAAGGAAATCTGCACTACAATGAAGTCTCACTGCCCCCCGGTCAAAAGGGCCAGCTGAAAAAATTGTAAAATCCAGAAAGGCAGGACAGGCCATGGAGAACTGGGAGCCTTGTTATGCTTATGGGCGGGATGTAAATTGCCAACAGCCACTCTGGAGAAGTGTATGGTGTTTCCTGAATCATCTACAAAACAAAGCAACAGAGCGTAGGGCACTTCCACTTATGGTCCTAAAGCTTAGGGAAATTAAAATCAAAAAGACACAGCCACCCCAAAGTTTGGGACGGCTCTGTTTACAAGAACCTCATTTACGGTACAAGTTCAATATCACAGAAAGAGAAAAATGGATAAAGAAGTTGTGGTACTTACGTACAATGCAATATCACTCAGCAATGAAATCTATGTCATCAGGCCCGTAGCAGCATAATGAGTGGATTCAGGTACGATGATTCTAAGTGAAATAAGTCACACAGAAAAAGAAACATTATAAGATATCACTACTACACGGAATGTAAACTTGGCTACACAGGAACTGAATTACAAAACAGAACAGGGTCTCAAATGTAGAAAACCGACTTATGCTTGCTTAAGGGGAAAGGTGAGTTGGGGTGCTGCATAAAACCAGAGATTGAAATTAACACAGATACCGTTCCATTAGCCAAATTTGTAATAGACAAGAGCTACACCTTGCTCAACGAAGTGGACTCAACACCCCATATTAAACGCCTAAGAATATACCTGACTAGTAAGAATCTTAAAACCTATGGATTTATATCTCTCCGAAAGAGAATCAAGCATGTGTACAGCAGCATAAACGCAGCAGTGATAGGATTGGTGAGGTTCGGTGAGCAAATGCAGACCCTTTGAAGTCATATTGCATGGTACCCATTCCATGGGTCTCAACTCTCCAGGTTTAAGGGATTCATCCTTCAGCTAAAACATGCATGTGGAACCCAGAGTATGATCCACCGTGTGTTCGGGAAACGTGTTCAAATGTGTCTCAGTTTTCGTCCCCTGGTACTCGGGTGCAACATTCCAGATGCTTTACTAACACTCTCCCCACTTGGAGAGTCAATGCCTTTAACCTCCTGTTTGGCCCAGTTTGCAATTTCTGCGGAAAATGAACAGGAATAGGGAGAACCTACGAGAGACTAGCTGGAGGTGTCTGGACGGGCAAATTTAACTCTCATTTACCACCAGGCAGAGGAATTAACCAAAGGCTCAGTGTGCCATGCCAGAACCACACTAAGGCCTGAAGCAATCCTGCGGTGTTGCGGCCAGCTCACAAGAAAGCGTTTTGAAGAAAGGAGCTCAGGGGCACTGTCATTCACAAACCTGCAGAGTTATAAATGACAGCTATCGTCCAAAAATATATTGAAGTAAGGCTGCCAAGAGGACTTGAAAGCGGGGCAGAATTGCAGGAAACCGATTTCAGGAGGTAGATTGGAATTGCATGTAAAGCATAGGAAAAGAGGTAGAACGTCCAAAATGATGCACTTGGCCAAAAAGGGCGTATGCGTTTTTTCCTGAATATATTCAGGAAAAAACGCATACGCCCTTTTTGGCCAACCAAGCAAGCTTGCAAAAGAAATCTGCACTACAATGAAGTCTACTGCCCCCCGGTCAAAAGGGCCAGCTGAAAAAAGTGTAAAATCCAGAACGGCAGGACAGGCCATGGAGAACGTGGAGCCTTGTTATGCTGATGGGAGGGTTGTAAATTGCCAACAGCCACTCTGGAGAAGTGTATGGTGTTTCCTGAATCATCTACAAAACAAAGCAACAGAGCGTAGGGCACATCCACTTATGTTCCTAAAGCTTAGGGAAATTAAAATCAAAAAGACACAGCCACCCCAAAGTTTGGGATGGCTCTGTTTACAAGAATCTCGTTTACGGTACAAGTTCAATATCACAGAAAGCGAAAAATGGATAAAGAAGTTGTGGTACTTACGTACAATGCAATATCACTCAGCAATGAAATCTTTGTCATGAGGCCCGTAGCAGCATAATGAGTGGATTCAGGTACGATGATTCTAAGTGAAATAAGTCACACAGAAAAAGAAACTTCATAAGATATCACTACTACACGGAATGTAAACTTGGCTACAAAGGAACTGAATTACAAAACAGAATAGGGTGTCAAATGTAGAAAACCGACTTATGCTTGCTTAAGGGGAAAGGTGAGTTGGGGTGCTGCCTAAAACCAGAGATTGAAATTAGCACAGATACCGTTCCATAAGCCAAATTTGTAATAGACAAGAGCTACTCCTTGCTCAACGAAGTGGACTCAACACCCCATATTAAACGCCTAAGAATATATCTGACTAGTAAGAATCTTAAAACCTATGGATTTATATGTCTCCGAAACAGAATCAAGCATGTGTACAGCGGCATAAACGCAGCAGTGATAGGATTGGTGAGGTTCGGTGAGCAAATGCAGACCCTTTGAAGTCATATTGCATGGTACCCATTCCATGGGTCTCAACTCTCCAGGTTTAAGGGATTCATCCTTCAGCTAAATCATGCATGTGCAACCCAGAGTATGATCCACCGTGTGATCGGGAAACGTGTTCAAATGTGTCTCAGTTTTGTCCCGTGGTACTCGGGTGCAAAATTCCAGAAGCTTTACTAACACTCTCCCCACTTGGAGAGTCAATGTCTTTAACCTCCTGTTTGGCCCAGCTTGCAATTTCTGCGGAAAATGAACAGGAATTAGGAGAACCTATGAGAGACTAGCTGGAGGTGTCTGGACGGGCAAATTTAACTCTCATTTCCAACCAGGAACAAGAATTAACCAAAGGCTCAGTGTGCCATGCCAGAACCATACTAGGGCCTGAAGCAATCCTGCGGTGTTGCGGCCAGCTCACAAGAAAGCGAGTTGAAGAAAGGAGCTCAGGGGCACTGTCATTCACAAACATGCAGAGTTATAAATGACAGCTATCGTCCAAAAATATATTGAAGTAAGGCTGCCAAGAGGACTTGAAAGCGGGGCAGAATTGCAGAAAACCGATTTCAGGAGGTAGACTGGAATTGCATGTAAAGCATAGGAAAAGAGGCAGAACGTCCACAATGATGCACTTGGCCAAAAAGGGCGTATGCGTTTTTTCCTGAATATATTCAGGAAAAAACGCATACGCCCTTTTTGGCCAACCAAGCAAGCTTGCAAAGGAAATCTGCACTACAATGATGTCTCACTTCCCCCCGGTCAAAAGGGCCAGCTGAAAAAAGTGTAAAATCCAGAAAGGCAGGACAGGCCATGGAGAACTGGGAGCCTTGTTATGCTGATGGGCGGGATGTAAATTGCCAACAGCCACTCTGGAGAAGTGTATGGTGTTTCCTGAAACATCTAAGAAACAAAGCAACAGAGCCTAGGGCACTTCCACTTATGGTCCTATAGCTTCGGGAAATTAAAATCAAAAAGACACAGCCACCCCAAAGTTTGGGACGGCTCTGTTTACAAGAACCTCGTTTATGGTACAAGTTCAATATCACAGAAAGTGAAAAATGCATAAAGAAGTTGTGGTACTTACGTACAATGCAATATCACTCAGCAATGAAATCTATGTCATCAGGCCCGTAGCAGCATAATGAGTGGATTCAGGTACGATGATTCTAAGTGAAATAAGTCACACAGAAAGAGAAACTTCATAAGATATCAGTACTACACGGAATGTAAACTTGGCTACACAGGAACTGAATTACAAAACAGAACAGGGTCTCAAATGTAGAAAACCAACTTATGCTTGCTTAAGGGGAAAGGTGAGTTGGGGTGCTGCATAAAACCAGAGATTGAACTTGGCACAGATACCGTTCCATAAGCCAAATATATAATAGACAATAGCTACTCCTTGTTCAACGAAGTGGACTCAACACCCCTTATTAAACGCCTAAGAATATACCTAACTAGTAAGAATCTTAAAACCTATGGATTTATATGTCTCCGAAAGAGAATCAAGCGTGTGTACAGCGGCATAAATGCAGTAGTGATAGGATTGGTGAGGTTCGGTGAGCAAATGCAGACCCTTTGAAGTCATATTGCATGGTACCCATTCCATGGGTCTCCACTCTCCAAGTTCAAGGGATTCTTCCTTCAGCTAAAACATGCATGTGGAACGCAGAGTATGATCCACCGTGTGATCGGGAAACGTGTTCAAATGTGTCTCAGTTTTCGTCCCCTGGTACTCGGGTGCAACATTCCAGACGCTTTACTAACACTCTCCCCACTTGGAGAGTCAGTGCCTTTAACCTCCTGTTTGGCCCAGTTTGCAATTTCTGCGGAAAATGAACAGGAATAGGGAGAACCCATGAGAGACTAGCTGGAGGTGTCTGGACGGGCAAATTTAACTCTCATTTCCCACCAGGCAGAGGAATTAACCAAAGGCTCAGCGTGCCGTGCCAGAACCACACTAGGGTCTGAAGCAATCCTACGGTGTTGCGGCCAGCTCACAAGAAAGCGAGTTGAAGAAAGGAGCTCAGGGGCACTGTAATGCACAAACTTACAGAGTTATAAATGACAGTTGTCGTCCAAAAATATATTGAAGTAAGGCTGCCAAGAGGACTTGAAAGCGGGGCAGAATTGCAGGAAACCGATTTCAGGAGGTAGACTGGAATTGCATGTAGAGCATAGGAAAAGAGGCAGAACGTCCACAATGATGCACTTGGCCAAAAAGGGCGTATGCGTTTTTTCCTGAATATATTCAGGAAAAAACGCATACGCCCTTTTTGGCCAACCAAGCAAGCTTGCAAAGGAAATCTGCACTACAATGAAGTCTCACTGCCCCCCGGTCAAAAGGGCCAGCTGAGAAAAGTGTAAAATCCAGAAAGGCAGGACAGGCCATGGAGAATTGGGAGGCTTGTTATGCTGATGGGAGGGTTGTAAATTGCCAACAGCCACTCTGG
Organism: Lagenorhynchus albirostris; assembly: GCF_949774975.1. Classification (NCBI taxonomy): domain Eukaryota; kingdom Metazoa; phylum Chordata; class Mammalia; order Artiodactyla; family Delphinidae; genus Lagenorhynchus; species Lagenorhynchus albirostris. Next base: position 60,114,883 of record NC_083098.1, on the reverse strand, counting down.
AGAAGTGTATGGTGTTTCCTGAATCGTCTACGAAACAAAGCAACAGAGCGTAGGGCACTTCCACTTATGGTCCTAAAGCTTAGGGAAATTAAAATCAAAAAGACACAGCCACCCCAAAGTTTGGGACGGCTCTGTTTACAAGAACCTCGTTTACGGTACAAGTTCAATATCACAGAAAGCGAAAAATGGATAAAGAAGTTGTGGTACTTACGTACAATGCAATATCACTCAGCAATGAAATCTATGTCATCAGGCCCGTAGCAGCATAATGAGTGGATTTAGGTACGATGATTCTAAGTGAAATAAGTCACACAGAAAAACAAACATCATAAGATATCAGTACTACACGGAATGTAAACTTGGCTACACAGGAACTGAATTACAAAACAGAACAGGGTCTCAAATGTAGAAAACCAACTTATGCTTGCTTAAGGGGAAAGGTGAGTTGGGGTGCTGCATAAAACCAGAGATTGAACTTGGCACAGATACCGTTCCATAAGCCAAATATGTAATAGACAAGAGCTACTCCTTGCTCAACGAAGTGGACTCAACACCCCACATTAAACGCCTAAGAATATACCTGACTAGTAAGAATCTTAAAACCTATGGATTTATGTGTCTCCGAAAGAGAACCAAGCATGTGTACAGTGGCATAAACGCAGCAGTGATAGGATTGGTGAGGTTCGGTGAGCAAATGCAGACCCTTTGAAGTCGTATTGCATGGTACACATTCCATGGGTCTCAACTCTCCAGGTTTAAGGGATTCTTCCTTCAGCTAAAACATGCATGTGGAACCCAGAGTATGATCCACCTTGTGTTCGGGAAACGTGTTCAATTGTGTCTCAGTTTTCGTCCACTGGTACTCGGGTGCAACATTCCAGAAGCTTTACTAACACTCTCCCCACTTGGAGAGTCAGTGCCTTTAACCTCCTGTTTGGCCCAGTTTGCAATTTCTGCGGAAAATGAACAGGAATAGGGAGAACCAATGAGAGACTAGCTGGAGGTGTCTGGACGGGCAAATTTACCTCTCATTTCCCACCAGGCAAAGGAATTAACCAAAGGCTCAGTGTGCCATGCCGGAACCACACTAGGGCCTGAAGCAATCCTGCGGTGTTGCGGCCAGCTCACAAGAAAGTGAGTTGAAGAAAGGAGCTCAGGGGCACTGTCATTCACAAACGTGCAGAGTTCTAAATGACAGCTATCATCCAAAAATATATTGAAGGTAGGCTGCGAAGAGGACTAGAAAGCAGGGCAGAATGCAGGAAACCGATTTCAGGAGGTATCGGGAGTCGCTCTTAAAGCATAGGAATAGAGACAGAACTTGGAAAATAATGCACTTGGCAAAAACGGGCATATGTGTTTTATCCAGAGCTCTCATTACTGAGGGGAGGAGATTCCCAGCAGCCTCCAACTGCCACCTGAGGGCTCACATTGCCAAGGCAACATGAGCAAGCCAGGCAGGAGTTACCTCACAGCAGAGGTCCCACCTCACAGAAGGGTGAGAAACCCAGCCAACATCAGACTCTCACCAGAGGGCCTACATCACCAAGGGGATGGGAACCAGGCAGGAGTGTCTTCACACCAGTGGGGCCACATCATCGAAAGGTGAGGTACTCAGCACATGTGTCCTCAAACCAGAGGACCCACATCTCCAAGGGCCTTGGAGTGAGGCAGGCAGGAGTAGCCTCACAACACTGGGCCCATAGAATAAAAAAGTGAGGAATCCAGCAGTTGGAACCTCCCAGTAGGCGGCCCAGAGCACCGAGGCTATGGGATCCAGGCCACTCTGAACTCACAGAAGAGGGCCCATGTCATGAAACTGAGCAACCCAGCCATTGGGACCTCAGAGCAGGAGGCCCACATCCCCATGGGGATGGAAATCTGGTAGAGGTGTCCTCGCACCACTGAGAACATATCAGAAAATTTTGGGCGACCAGCAGTTAGGGCCTGACGCCAGAGGACCCTCATCACCAAGGGAAGGAGGCCCCCAGCAGGCTCCAACTGCCACCAGAGGGCTGACGTCGCCAAGGCGATGTGTGCCAACCAGGCACGAATGACCTCACAGCAGAGGGCCCACCTCAGAGAAGTGTGACGAACCCAGTCAGGATCAGACTCGCACCAGAGGGCCCACATCACCAAATGGATTGGAACCAGGCAGGAGTGTCCTCACATGTGTAGGGCCACATCATCTAAAGGTGAGGAACCCAGAACATGTGGCTTCAAACCATAGGACACCCATCACCAAGGGGCTGGGAGTGAGGCAGGCAGGAGGAGCCTCATAACAGAGCGCCCAAAAATAAGAAAGGTGAGGAATCCAGCATTTGGAACCTCCCAGCAGGCGGCCCAGAGCACAGAGGCTAGGGGATCCAGGCCGGAGTGAACTAACACCAGACAGCCCACATCATGAAACTGTGAGCAACCCAGACATTGGGACCTCAGAGCAGAAGGCCCACATCCCCATGGTGATGGGAACATGACAGGAGTGTCCTGGCATCACTGGGCTCACATCAGACAACGTGGGGTGCTCAGAAGTTAGGGCCTGACGCTAGAGGGCACTCATCACCGAGAGGAGGAGGCTCCCAGCAGGCTCCAGCTGCCACCAGAGGGCCAACGTCGCCAAGGCGATGTGTGCCAGCCCGGCAGGAGTGACCTCACAGCAGAGGGCCCACCTCACAGAAGGGTGAGGAACACAGCCAGGATCAGACTCTCACCAGAGGGCCCACATCACCAAGGGGATGGGAACCAGGCAGGAGTGTCCCCACACCAGTGGGACATCATCATCGAAAGGTGAGGATCCCAGCACATGTGTCCTCAAACCAGAGGAACCACATCACCAAGGGGTTCAGAATGAGGCTGGCAGGACCGGCCTCACAACACAGGGTCCACAGAATATAAAAGTTGAGGAATCCAGCAGTTGGAACCTCCCAGCAAGCGGCCCAGAGCACCGAGGCTATGGGATCCAGGCCGCAGTGAACTCACAGCAGAGGGCCCACATCATGAACCTGTGAGCAGCCCAGCCGTTGGGACCTCAGAACAGAAGGCCCACATCCCCATGGGAATGGGAACCTGGCTGGAGTGTCCTCGCACCACTGGGCACACATCAGAAAATGTGGGGAGCCCACCATTTAGGGCCTGATGCCAGAGGGCCGTCATCACTGAGAGGAGGAGGCACCCTGCATGCTCCAACTGCCACCAGAGGGCTCACGTCTCCAAGGTGACGTGTGCCAGCCAGGCAGGAGTGACCTCACAGCAGAGGGCCTACCTCACAGAACGTTGAGGAACCCAGCCAGGATTAGACTCTCGCCAGAGGGCCCACCTCACCAAGGGGATGGGAACCCGGCAGGAGTGTCCTCACACGAGTGGGGCCACATCATCAAAAGGTGAGGAACGCAGCACATGTGGCCTCAAGCCATAGAGCAGTCATCACCAAGGGGCTGGCAGTGAGGCAGGCAGGAGGAGCCTCACAACAGAGGGCACATAGAATAAAAAAGTTGAGGAATCCAGCAGTTGGAACCTCCCAGCAGGCAGCTCAGAGCACCGATGATAAGGGATCCTTGCCGGAGTGAACTCACAGCAGAGGGCCCACATCATGAAACTGTGAGCAACCCAGGCGTTGGGACCTCAAAGCAGAAGGCCCACATCCCAATGGGGAAGGGAACATGGCAAGAGTGTCCTCACTCACTTGGCGCACATCAGAAAATGTGGGGAGCCCATCAGTTATGGCCTAAGGCAAGAGGGCCCTCATCACCGAGGGGAGGAGGATCCCAGCACACTCCAACTGCCACCAGAGGGTCCATGTCACCAAGGTGACGTGTGCAAGACAGGCATGATTGACCTCACAGCAGAGGGCCCACCTCACAGAAGGGTGAGGAACCCAGCCAGGATCAGATTCTCACCTGAGGGCCCACATCAGCAAGGGGATGGGAACCAGTCAGGACAGTCTTCCCTCCAGTGGGGCCACATCATCAAAAGGTGCGGAACCCAGCACATGTGGCCTCAAATCAGAGGACACATATCACAAAGGGAATGGGAGTGAGGCAGGCAGGAGTAGCCTAAAAACAGAGGGCCCAAAGAATAAGAAAGGTGAGGAATCCAGCAGTTGGAACCTCCCAGCAGGTGGCCGAGAGCACAGAAGCTATGGGATGCAGGCAGGAGTGAACTAACAGCAGAGAGCCCACATCATGAAACTGTGAGCAACCCAGGCGTTGGGACCTCAGAGCAGAAGGCCCACATCCCAATGGGGATGTGAACCTGGCTGGAGTGTCCTCGCACCACTGGGCGCACATCACAAAATGTGGGGAGCCCAGCAGTTAGGGCCTGACGCCAGAGGGCCCTCATCACCAAGGGGAGGAGGCCCCCAGCAGGCTCCAAGTGCCACCAGAGGGCTCATGTCCACAAGGCGAGGTGAGCAAGCCAGGCAGGAGTGACCTCACAGCAGACGGCCCACCTCACAGATGGGTGAGGAACCCAGCCAGGATCAGACTCTCAACAGAGGGCCCACATCACCAAGGGGATGTGAACCAGGCAGGAGTCTCCTAAGACCATTGGTCCCACATCATCGAAAGGTGAGGAACCCAGCACATGTGGCCTCAAACCAGACGACACACATCACGAAGGGGCTGGGAGTGAGGCAGGCAGGAGGATCCTCACAACAGAGGGCCCAAAAAATTAAAAAAGTGAGGAATCCAGCAGTTGGAACCTCCCAGCAGGCGGCCAAGAGCACAGAGGCTATGGGATCCAGGCCTCTGTGAACTAACACCAGAGAGCCCACATCATGAAAATGTGAACAACCCAGCCGTTGGGACCTCAGAGCAGAAGGCCCACATCCCCATGGAGATGGGATCCTAAGAGGAGTGCCAAAGCATCACTGGGCTCACTAAGAAAAGTTGGTGAGCCCAGCAGTTAGGGCCTGACGCAAGAGGGCCCTCAACACCGGGGGGAGGAGATTCCCAGCACGCTCCAACTGCCACCACATGGCTGACTTCACCAAGGCAATGTGTGCCAGCCATGCAGGAGTGACCTATCAGCAGAGGGTCTCCCTCACAGAAGGGTGAGGAACACAGCCAGGAACAGACTCTCACCAGGGGGTCCACATAACCACGTGGATGAGAACCAGGCAGGAGTGTCCTCACACTAGTGGGGCCACATCATCGAAAGGTGAGGAACCCAGCAAAGGTGGCCACAAACCAGAGGACCCACATCACCAAGGGGTTGAGAGTGAGGTAGGTGTCTGGACGGGCATATTTAACACTCATTTCCCACCAGGAAGAGGAATTAACCAAAGGCTCAGCGTGCCCTGCCAGAAGCAGATTAGGGCCTGAAGCAGTCTTGCAGGTTTGCGGCCAGCTCACAAGAAAGCGAGTTGAAGAAAGGAGCTCAGGGGCACTGTAATTCACAAACCTGCAGAGTTATAAATGACAGATAACGTCCAAAAATATATTGAAGTAAGGCTGCCAAGAGGACTTGAAAGCAGGGCAGAATTTCAGGAAACCGATTTCAGGAGGTAGACTGGATTTGCATTTAAAGCATAGGAAAAGAGGCAGAACATCGACAATGATGCACTTGGCAAAAAAGGGCGTATGAGTTTGTTCCTGAATATATTCAGGAAAAAACACATACGCCCTTTTTGGCAAACCAAGCAAGCTTGCAATGGAAATCCGAACTACTATGAAGTGTCACTTCCCCCCGGTCTAAAGGGCCATCTGAAAAAAGTGTAAAATCCAGAAAGGCAAGACAGGCCATGGGGAAAAAGGAGCCTTGTTATGCTGATGGGTGGGATGTAAATTGCCAACAGCCACTCTGGAGAAGTGTATGGTGTTTCCTGATACATCTGGAAAACAAAGCAACAGAGTCTAGGGCATTTCCACTTATGGGCCTATAGCTTAGGGAAATTAAAATCAAAAAGACACAGCCACCCCAAAATTCGGGACGGCTGTGTTTACAGGAACTTCTTCTACAGTTCAAGTTAAATATCCCAGAGAACAAATAATTGATAAAGAAGTTGCGGTACTTACGTACAACAGAATACCACTCAGCAATGAAATCTGTGTCACCAGGCCTGTACCAGCATAATGAGTGGATTGAGGCACGATGATTCTAAGTGAAATAAGTCACACAGAAAAAGAAACATCATAAGGTATCACTAATGCACGGAATGTAAACTTGGCTACACAGGAACTGAATTACAAAACAGAACAGGGTCTCAAGTTTAGAAAACCAACTTATGCTTGCTTAAGGGGAAAGGTGAGTTGGGGTGCTGCATAAAACCAGAGTTTGAAATTAGCACAGATACCGTTCCATAAGCCAAATATGTAATAGACAAGACCTACCCCTTGCTCAACGAAATGGACTCAACAATGAGGTATCACCTCACACCTGTTAGAATGGGCATCATCTGAAAATCTACAAACAACAAATGCTGGAAAGGGTGTGGAGAAAAGGAAGCCTCTTTCACTACTGTTGGGAATATAAATTGATACAGTCACTATGGACAACAATATGGAGTTTCTTAAGAAACTAATAATAGAATTACCCTATGATACAGCAATCCCAGTACTGGACATATACCCAGACAAAACCATAAATCAAAAAGAGACATTCACCGCAATGTTCATTGCATCTCTATTTACAATATCGAGGTAATGGAAGCAACCTAAATGCCCACAGACAGACGAATGCATAAAGATGTGGTACATATATAAAGTGGAATATTACTAAGCCATGAAAGGAATGAAATTGGGTCATTTGTAGAGACGTCGATGGATCTAGAGACTGTCATACAGAGTGAAGTAAGTCAGAAAGAGAAAAACAAATCTTGTATATTCATGCATATATGTGGAACCTAGAAAAACTGTACAGATTAACCATTTTGCAAGGAATAAATAGAGCAACAGATGTAGACAACAAACGTATGGACACAAGGGGGGAAAGCTCTTGAGGGTGTGGTGGTGGGAGGAGTTGAGAGATTGGGGTTGGCATGTAAACATTTATATGTATAAAATAGATAACCAATAAGAACCTGCTGTATAAAAATATAAAATAAAATTCAAAATTAAAAAGAAATAAAATTTAAAAAATAAAACAGAAAAAACAATTATTCCCTTCACATACATGTATTTATATGAACAAATTATTTCCATGCTTATATCTGTAAATACAAAAAAGAGGAATAAAATCTACCTTGAACCAAAAATGAAAAAGAGAAAAAAAAAACAGAACCCACCAGTTACACAGAGGAAAACTGTATCAGGGCACTTGCTCCAGTTGTAAACAATTCTGAAGTTGGTCAGTGGTGGGGAATCGTCTCCCATTCAGCCAGCAGCCCCCACACAACAAGCGTCCTCATTGCAAAGCTGGGGCACCGTGCCGAGGCATCTGTGAGTAAACGTGAGCTGAGCCCCAGGCCAGTTGCTGCTGAACTGTTCCCACCCTTCCCAGGTAAAACACCTGAATATATACAAGGACTTGAAAGCCTAGAGGAAGGGCCATGGAGCCACACGAGTGACAGCATGCCAGCTGACTTGGTGCCTGCAGGCCAGCCAGGATGGTCCTGGCCCTGGGTGCTCTTCTGGAAGATTTCCATTTCCCCATTTCCCTGCCTGAGATACCCGTCCTGTCCCTGCCCCCACTGCTTTTTTCCTTCCTCACCTCTGCCCAGGGAGAAATTCCAGCAGCAGGTATGGGTGACACATCCTCATCTTTAGCAGGTGGCAGCCTGGCAACTGCTGCAGAAAGTCCAGCAGAGCCCCACTCACACTGGGCCACCCACAAAGCCGTGGCCTCTCACTCTCTCCCACCAGCCCAGCCCCGAGACTGCTGACAGGGCAGAGAAAATGGCGTCAGGCACAGCTGCAGGGGCTCTTGCTGCCTGGAGTGGTATTTATGTTGATCTCAACCCAGGCACACCTGGGGAGGGCGGGCCGGCACGGTAAGGCTGCCCAGGTCAGCCAATCATCACCCCTCAGGGGCTCACAGTTGAAGAAAATGGAACTTGCTGAACCGGCCAGGTCCAAGGAACAGGTGTGGGCTCCTGAGAGTCAGGATAGACAAGGGGCTGCAGCTTTGGCTTGTTTTCTAATCATTTTATCTGGCCCATGAGTAGGAGACAACTTCAAGAAAACCCTCTCCTAATGAGAGGAACCCAGGAGTCAGGGAGAGGAGGGGTGGGTGGTGGTTGGAGACAGAGGCCTGGTGCCCTGGGTGCAGTGGAAGTGTCTGGAAGACCAGGTGGAGGGAGGCCACACAGAGTGATGCCCAGGGTCACAGACCTGTCGGAGCTGCTGTTTGTTAGTTCAAGTCCTGCTCTGAGGTGCTCTGTGTCAGCTCTGAGCGACAGGTGAGCTGGGGGTGCTCTTCAATGAGGGCTATGTGCACGGTTCCTGTGTGCCCAGCCCTGCCACGGTACCTGCAAGGGTAGCTCTGTATCCTGGGAGGGGCCTGACCATGAGAGCCCCGTGGGCTGGGTTGGGGGTGGGGTACCTGCCCAGGAGAGCTCCATATCCTGGGATTGGCCTGACCACGAGAGCCCCATGGGCTGCTGGGGACCTTGTAAAGGATGTCAGGACAGTCAGTGAAGCCACCGAGGATATACCGCCAGTTGCTCCTGATTCCTACACCATGCTGGTCATTCTACCAACCACCAGGACATGGTATTCTGTATTAGTCTTCAATGATGCCTTCTTTTGTATTCCATTAGTCCCAGAGTCACAAGAAATTTTGGCTTGTGAGTGGCAGGACTCAACATACAACTAAAACAATACTTCCGGGCCGTCTTGCCCCAAGGGTTCAAAAATTCCCACACCATCTTTGGGGAAAGCTTAGCTAAAGACCGAAAAGTTCTACCTCTGGAAAAGGAAACCCTCCTTCAATATGCAGATGACATTCTGATCGCCAGCCCTACTAAGGAGGCCTCTGAGCTACCAAGCCAATAAAGGATAGAAGTTGTCCAAGAAAAAGCTCAAATATCACAGACTGCGGTGACCTGCCTGGGCTTCATTCTCACACAAGGTCGGAGAAGCCCATCCCAGGAAAGGGAAGAAACCATTTGCAGCCTTACCCCTTTCTAAAACTAGAAGACAGCTTAGGGGTTCCTGGGGAGGCTGCTTCTGGATTTGGGGTTTGCTGCTTCTGGATCCCTAACTACAGTCTACTAGCTGGGCCTCTATATGAAACACTGAAAGGAAAAGATGATGATCCTTTTGAACAGAATCCAGAAGTGGCCTTTCAAGAATGGAAAGAGCAGTCAATTCAGACCCTTGCCCTGGAACTCCCTAATTGAGCTAAACCCTTTGACCTTTCCATTCCCGGTGAAAGGTGAATCGCCATTGGAGAATTAGTGCAAAAACTGGGACCACTTGAAATGGAACAACGCAAGAATGCCATCCAGGTAGGATAAACTACAGTCACCAAGGGGCTTGGCCCACTGCCACATCTGGCCAAGATACTGGCGGTATCTAAAAACCTGGAAATCAGCAGCCCAAAAGGCCACCTCCCTCCTAAGGGAAAAGGACCCCACGTGGTGATCCTAATCACCAACCATGCCCTGAAGTTGCAGGGTTCGCTCCGTGGGCACACCGACCTCGGGTGAGGAGGCCCTCCAACTCCAACATCCAGAGAGATAACCGGGGGCAACAGGGCACCATGACGACTCGTGTGAACATCACTTGACCTGGAGTTTCTCTCATAAAACAACAATAGTGTGTCCCGAAGGAGTAGACTACTGCTTGCAGGACTTACTGCACCCGGAGGGGAGCTAATAATCTTGGCGGGGGAACCGTATATCACACTGTCACCATAGAAAAGCCTACAGACACCGTGATGATGGTGGTCAATAAGACCGGCTGGACTCCTGTTTACTTCAAAAGGCTGTTGACTCAGTGGCCATCATGGTCCTTGATCACCACTGACCCTGGACTGTCTGGGAGTTGAGCGGGCAAGGCTCTGACACCTGGTGCTGTTTTTACGTTAATTCAGGGGCCTAATTGAAGAAAGAGCAGACTACTGGTCAGAGCATCTAGGCTGGCAGAAACGGTCAGCCTAAGGTGGCCGAACAAATGTGGGGCGGGGTGAAATCGGCCCCCACAGCGTCTCTGCACATCTCTTTCCTGGACCCTCAAAGGTCATTAGAATCTATAACACTTCCAATGCTGGTGCTCAGGCGGACGAGCAGGGAGGCAGGGGTCCTGGGGCCAATCAACGTCACCTGGAGGCTGCTGGGGAGAAGTTCTGACCCTCGTCCCCTGGTATGAGGGCTCCCAACTCAGCACTCAGCAGTTACAGAAGAAGGGTCTGCACCCTCAGCACTCCAAGAATGAGGAACGGGACAAAAGGCAGAGGAGGGGTTTGTCCCCAGCAAAGCCCATTAAAAATCCCTGGGAGATAAAAATAGAATCTGGGCAATAAAGTCAAGTCTGACCTTTTTTATCCTTTGTGCTTTGTCTAATTTCACGTGCTCCTAGGGTCCCGCATGCAGAGGTTCCACACCCGGCACTTCAGACCAGATTTCCTAGTGCAGAATGGCTGGGTCGACACCTCAGCTCCTGGGGCCCAGTGCAGACTCTGAGATATAGAGCCTGAGCTGCAGCCAACCCGGCCCTCGAGAGCTCCGCCCCCTCCCTCCCACTGACTCTGACAGGATCTCTACACAGCAGCCCAGCCCACAGCCCACGGGGTAGTGCATGCTCTCACCTCTCCATTCTCTGATCAAAATATAAAGTTTCCTTTGCTTGGGACCCAAACTCAGTCTCGATCTGTTGGCCCCAATGACACTGGGCAGGGGGACACTTGTTGGGGTCCACTCTGGAGGATCAGTAACAGAAATTGAGACTATTGTAACTTCAATGAACAGATGTGTGAGCCAAACTGTAGTTAACATAGAACAGTTTAGAAGGCTCGGGTAAAATAAGATGTTTCTAACACTTCCATTTGATATTTCCATCACTTTATCATAAGCAAGTTCAGTGAAAAGGTTTGTCTTATTTGTCAGGTCAACATTAGAGAAATGAAGTGATTTCTTTCCAAGGATGTACATCTAATAATCTTGGTTAAAGCTTCAATCTTGTTTTAAATGCTTTTCCATTGAAAATGATACCTCTCTTTCAGCTCCCCCATTTCTGAGAAGTATAAAATCTTATAATTTATTATTATCAAAGGGGAAAGGTGGGAGGAGGGATAAATTAACAGTTTGGAATTAACACATACACACTGCTATGTATAAAGTAGATCATCAACAAGGAACTACTGTATAGCACAGGGAACTACACTCAATATTTTGCAATAACCTATAAGGGGAAATAATCGGAAAAAGAATAGATATTTTTATTGACATCATCTATCAATGACAGTTAAAGTGTAACCTAAGGGAAGCCGGTGGTGAGTGCTTCTGACCCTGAAGACTTCAATCATCTAAAGTTTGGACTCTGCCTACTTCCCAAGGCCCTTAATGAACATATGTGTAGCCGTAGCTTAAAAAACTCCCCAGTTTGGGTTTCGGGGAGACACTGATTTTGAAAAAGCCCTGGCGTTCTCCTTACATGAATGGGACTCTTCCTACTGCTAAAACATGTCTGTCACATCCAGAGGATGGTATACCGTCTGATCGGGAAGAGTTTGGAAAAGGCATCTCATCTCCTCATCTCCTGGTGCTCGGGTTTACCCCTCCAGCGTCTTTACTAACAGTCTCCCCACTTGGAGATGTCAGCACTGTCAACATCCTGTTGCGTACAGTTTGGAATTTGTCCAGAGGATGAAGCGGAAGGATGAGGAACAATGAGAGACAAGTGTTCAGACAGGCACATGTCACTCTAATTTCCAATCAGGAAGACGAATTGACCAAAGGCTAGGGTTGCCCATGGAAACAGTATAGGGCTTGAGGAAATCCCACTGCTTTGTGGCCAGTTCCCATAAACACAAGTTGAACAATGGAACTCAGGGGCAGTAAAATTCACGAAACTGCAGAGTTGAAAATATCTATCACTGAAAAATGTCTTGAGGAAAGTCAGAGAAAAGGATTGGTAAGCAAGGGAGAATGGCAGGAAAGGGATTTGAGGAGGTAGAAAGGACTCGCCATTAAGCACAAGAAAAGGGGCTGAACATTGCCAACATTGCAGTTGGCCAAAAAGGCTGTATGCGTTTTTTTCTGTATATATTCAAGAAAAGGGCATACACTTTTCTAGCCAACCAAACAGGTGGGCACTGGAAATCAATACTACAAAAGATATCACTTCGCATCAGTCAGAAGAGCCATCCTCATAAAGTGTAAACACCAGAAATGCAGGACAGGGCAAGGAGAAGAGGGAGCCCTGTGAGGCTTATAGTGGAAATGTATATTGCCAACGGCCATTCTGGAGAAGTGTATTGTGTTTACTAAAGCATCTAAAAAATGAGCTACAGAGCATAAGGCACTTGCACTCATGGGCGTATATCTTGGGAAAAACAAAAATCGAGAGGACACAGGCACCCCAATGTTTACTGCCTCTCTGTTTAAAAGATCCTCGACTAGGATAGAACTTAAATGTCTCTGGAGGGAAAAAATGGATAGAGATGTGGTACTTATGTAGAGTGGAATATTACTCAGCCTGGAAATCAATGAGATATGGCCAGTTGTAACAACTCCGGAGGAGTTACGTATGATCATTCTAAGTGACAGAATTCAAAAAGAAAAAGACACATATCATAAGATATCACTTAAAGGTGGAATCCAAAATGGCTACACATGAAATAAATTACAAAACAAAAACATAGTCAAATATGTAGAAAGCACGCGTAAGGCTGCTGAACGGGAAAGGTGGGGGGGGTGAGGCATCATCCAGGAGGTTGAAATTAGCAAAGATACCATTCCAAATACCAAACTGATAATCAACAAGGCCTACACGGTAGCTAAAAGAACTGCACTCAGCACACTCAAGTCACCGGAAAAGAATATCTATGACTGGTAAGAATCTGAAAAAGAATTTATTGATGTCTCTCTGTACGTGAATCAAGTGGATGTACAGCAGCAAGAAACAGAGCTTTGAAAATCAGCTGTAACCAATATAGTGATAAATTGCAAAAAATAAACGACAGAGAGACAGAGAAAACCTCTTACAACTTTTCCTCAGGGACGGTGATGCAACATGGATTGAACACATCTAGACCCACAGCAGGATGAGACATAAGGCTGGAAACTGTTCGCGCTAAGAGAAATGTGAGGTTGGGTGAGGAAATGCACACCCTTTAAAGTAATACTACCTGGTACCCATTCAATGGGTCCCAAATCTGCAGGTTCAAGGAATCTTCCTACAGCTAAAACATGCATGGAAAACCCAGAGGACTGTACACCATGTGATCGGGAGATGTGTCTAAAATGCACCTCATTTATCCTCTCCTGGTGCTCCTGTTCATCATTCCAGCCATGTTACTTAGAATCTCCCCACTTAGAGAATCAGCACATTTAAACTTCTGTTTCACACATTTTGCAAATTGTGAGGAGGATGAACGGGAAGAGGGGGAACCAATGAGAGAATAGTTGTAGGGGTTTGGACGGGCACATGTCACTCTAATTTCCCATTAAGAATAAGAATTAAAAAAAGGCTCAGCCCGCCTCGCCGGAGCCAAAATAGGGCCTGAAGCAATCCTGCGGCTTTGAGGCCAGCTCACAAAATAGCAACTTAAAAAATGGAGCTCAGGGTCACTGCAATTCACAAACCTGCAGAGTTATAAATGAAAACTAACGTCCAAAAATATGTTGAGGTAAGGCAAAGAAGAGGATCTGAATGCAAGACAGAATTGCAAGAAACAGATTTCAAGAGATAGATTGGACTCGTCTTTAAAGCACATGAAAAGGGGCAGAATTTCGACAATGGTGCAGTTGGCCCAAAAGGGAGTATGCGTTTTTTCCGGAATATATCCAGGAAAAAATGCATACGCCCTTTATGGGCAACCAAGCAAGCAAGCAATGCAAATGTGCACAACAAAGAAGTCTCATTTCCCACCGATCAAAAGCGCCATCCGAAAAAATTGTAAAAACCAGAAATGCAGGACAGTGCATGGAGAACAGGGAGCCTTTATACGCTGATGGACAGTGTGTGAACTGTCGAGAGCCACTCTGGAGAAGTGTATGGTGGTTCCTAAATCATCTAAAAAACAGAGCTACAGAGCATAGGGCACTTCCAATCACGGGAGTATATCTAGGGAAGTCTAAAAATCAACAAGACACAAGCACACCACATTTTAGGGCTACTCTGTTTACAAGAACCTCAACTTCAGTACACCTTAAATATCCCAGGAAAGAGAACAATGGATAAAGAAAATGTGGTACTTATGTACAATGGAATATCTCTTCACCATGAAATCAATGTAATAAGGCTAGTAGAAGGATAAAGAGTGGATTTAGGTCCGATAATACTACTTGAAATAAGTCAAACAGAAAAAGAAACATATCATAAGATATCACTTATAGAGGGAGGATAAATATGGCTGCACAAAAAATGAATTACAAAACAGAACAGTGTCTCACATTTAGAAAACACACTTATGTCACCTTAAGGGGAAAGGAGAGGTGGGGTGATGCATAAAACCAGAGTTTGAAATAAGCACAGATACCGTTCAATAAACCAAATAGGTATTAGACAAGATCTACACCTTGCTCAATGAACTGGCCTCAACACACCCTATACACCGCAGAGAAATATATCTGAGTAATAAGAATCTTAAAACCCATGTATTGATATATCTCCATAAGGGAATCAAGTGTGTGCAGAGCGGCACAAACACAGCAGTGAAAATGAGCTAAACCCCATTATAGAAATAAATTTTAAAACCAAAACGCAGAAACAATGAAAGAGAGAAAACTTCTTACAAAATTCGCTCAGGGGCTGTGATGCAAGCTGGAATGACCACATATAAACCCACAGCTGGATAAGACATAAGGCTGGACACTTGGGGCTGAGAGGATTGGTGAGCTTTGCTGAGCAACTGCCGAAAGTTTAATGCAATACTTCATGCTACTCATTCCAAGGGTCCCAACACTGCAGGTTGAAGGGAATCTTCCTACAGCTAAAACATGCATGGGAAATCCAGCAGATGGTATACCATATGATCAGGAAAGGTTTCTAAAACGCACCTCATTTTCCTCTCCTGGGGCTCCGGATCAACATTCCAGCCACTTTACTAACAACATCCCCACATGGAGAGTCAATGACTTTAAGTTCCGGTATCGCACAGTCTGCAGTTAGTGCGGAGGATGAATGGGAATAGGGGGAACCAGTGAGAAAATAGCTGTAGCGGTTTCAATGCCCACATGTCACTCTAATTTCACAAAGGAAGAAGAATTAACCAAAGGCACAACAAGGCGCCCCAGAAGAAAAATAGGGCCTGAAGAAATCCTGTGGATATGAGGCAAGATCACAAAAATAAGAGCTGAAAAATGGAACTAAGGGCAACTGCATTCAAAAAACTGCAGAGTTATAGACGCCAACTATTTTCCAAAACTATATTGAGGTAAGGCTATGAAGAGGCACTGACAGCAAGGCAGAATTGAAGGAAACCGATTTCAGGAGGTAGACTGGAATTGCATGTAAAGCATAGGAAAATAGGCAGAACGTCCACAATGATGCACTTGGTCAAAAAGGGCGTATGCGTTTTTTCATGAATATATTCAGGAAAAAATGCATACGCACGTTTTGGCCAACCAAGCAAGCTTGCAAATGAAATCTGCACTACAATGAAGTCTCACTGCCCCCCGGTCAAAAGGGCCATCTGAAAAAATTGTAAAATCCAGAAAGGCAGGACAGGCCATGGAGAACTGGGAGCCTCGTTATGCTGATGGGCGGATGTAAATTGCCAACAGCCACTCTGGAGAAGTGTATGGTGTTTCCTGAAACATCTAAAAAACAAAGCAACAGAGCCTAGGGCACTTCCACATATGGTTCTATAGCTTAGGGAAATTAAAATAAAAAAGACACAGCCACCCCAAAGTTTGGGACGGCTCTGTTTACAAGAACCTCGTTTAACGTACAAGTTCAATATCGCAGAAAGCGAAAAATGGATAAAGAAGTTGTGGTATTTATGTACAATGCAATATCACTCAGCAATGAAATCTATGTCATCAGGCCCATAGCAGCATAATGAGTGGATTCAGGTACGATGATTCTAAGTGAAATAAGTCACACAGAAAAAGAAACATCATAAGATGTCACTACTACACGGAATGTAAACTTGGCTACACAGGAACTGAATTAGAAAACAGAACAGGGTCTCAAATGTAGAAAACCAACTTATACTTGCTTAAGGGGAAAGGTGAGTTGGGGTGCTGCATAAAACCAGAGATTAAAATTAGCACAGATTCCGTTCCATAAGCCAAGTATGTAATAGACAAGAGCTACTCCTTGCTCAACGAAGTGGACTCAACACCCCATATTAAACGCCTAAGAATATACCTGACTAGTAAGAATCTTAAAACCTATGGATTTATGTGTCTCCGAAAGAGAATCAAGCGTGTGTACAGTGGCATAAACGCAGCAGTGATAGGATTGGTGAGGTTCGGTGAGCAAATGCAGACCCTTTGAAGTCATATTGCATGGTACCCATTCCATGGGTCTCAACTCTCCAGGTTTAAGGGATTCATCCTTCAGCTAAAACATGCATGTGGAACCCAGAGTATGATCCACCGTGTGATCGGGAAACGTGTCCAAATGTGTCTCAGTTTTCGTCCCTGGTACTCGGGTGCAACATTCCAGATGCTTTACTAACACTCTCCCCACTTGGAGAGTCAGTGCCTTTAACCTCCTGTTTGGCCCGGTTTGCAATTTCTGTGGAAAATGAACAGGAATAGGGAGAGCACATGAGAGACTAGCTGGAGGTGTCTGGACGGGCAAATTTACCTCTCATTTCCCACCAGGCAAAGGAATTAACCAAAGGCTCAGTGTGCCATGCCGGAACCACACTAGGGCCTGAAGCAATCCTGCGGTGTTGCGGCCAGCTCACAAGAAAGTGAGTTGAAGAAAGGAGCTCAGGGGCACTGTCATTCACAAACGTGCAGAGTTCTAAATGACAGCTATCATCCAAAAATATATTGAAGGTAGGCTGCGAAGAGGACTAGAAAGCAGGGCAGAATGCAGGAAACCGATTTCAGGAGGTATCGGGAGTCGCTCTTAAAGCATAGGAATAGAGACAGAACTTGGAAAATAATGCACTTGGCAAAAACGGGCATATGTGTTTTATCCAGAGCTCTCATTACTGAGGGGAGGAGATTCCCAGCAGCCTCCAACTGCCACCTGAGGGCTCACATTGCCAAGGCAACATGAGCAAGCCAGGCAGGAGTTACCTCACAGCAGAGGTCCCACCTCACAGAAGGGTGAGAAACCCAGCCAACATCAGACTCTCACCAGAGGGCCTACATCACCAAGGGGATGGGAACCAGGCAGGAGTGTCTTCACACCAGTGGGGCCACATCATCGAAAGGTGAGGTACTCAGCACATGTGTCCTCAAACCAGAGGACCCACATCTCCAAGGGCCTTGGAGTGAGGCAGGCAGGAGTAGCCTCACAACACTGGGCCCATAGAATAAAAAAGTGAGGAATCCAGCAGTTGGAACCTCCCAGTAGGCGGCCCAGAGCACCGAGGCTATGGGATCCAGGCCACTCTGAACTCACAGAAGAGGGCCCATGTCATGAAACTGAGCAACCCAGCCATTGGGACCTCAGAGCAGGAGGCCCACATCCCCATGGGGATGGAAATCTGGTAGAGGTGTCCTCGCACCACTGAGAACATATCAGAAAATTTTGGGCGACCAGCAGTTAGGGCCTGACGCCAGAGGACCCTCATCACCAAGGGAAGGAGGCCCCCAGCAGGCTCCAACTGCCACCAGAGGGCTGACGTCGCCAAGGCGATGTGTGCCAACCAGGCACGAATGACCTCACAGCAGAGGGCCCACCTCAGAGAAGTGTGACGAACCCAGTCAGGATCAGACTCGCACCAGAGGGCCCACATCACCAAATGGATTGGAACCAGGCAGGAGTGTCCTCACATGTGTAGGGCCACATCATCTAAAGGTGAGGAACCCAGAACATGTGGCTTCAAACCATAGGACACCCATCACCAAGGGGCTGGGAGTGAGGCAGGCAGGAGGAGCCTCATAACAGAGCGCCCAAAAATAAGAAAGGTGAGGAATCCAGCATTTGGAACCTCCCAGCAGGCGGCCCAGAGCACAGAGGCTAGGGGATCCAGGCCGGAGTGAACTAACACCAGACAGCCCACATCATGAAACTGTGAGCAACCCAGACATTGGGACCTCAGAGCAGAAGGCCCACATCCCCATGGTGATGGGAACATGACAGGAGTGTCCTGGCATCACTGGGCTCACATCAGACAACGTGGGGTGCTCAGAAGTTAGGGCCTGACGCTAGAGGGCACTCATCACCGAGAGGAGGAGGCTCCCAGCAGGCTCCAGCTGCCACCAGAGGGCCAACGTCGCCAAGGCGATGTGTGCCAGCCCGGCAGGAGTGACCTCACAGCAGAGGGCCCACCTCACAGAAGGGTGAGGAACACAGCCAGGATCAGACTCTCACCAGAGGGCCCACATCACCAAGGGGATGGGAACCAGGCAGGAGTGTCCCCACACCAGTGGGACATCATCATCGAAAGGTGAGGATCCCAGCACATGTGTCCTCAAACCAGAGGAACCACATCACCAAGGGGTTCAGAATGAGGCTGGCAGGACCGGCCTCACAACACAGGGTCCACAGAATATAAAAGTTGAGGAATCCAGCAGTTGGAACCTCCCAGCAAGCGGCCCAGAGCACCGAGGCTATGGGATCCAGGCCGCAGTGAACTCACAGCAGAGGGCCCACATCATGAACCTGTGAGCAGCCCAGCCGTTGGGACCTCAGAACAGAAGGCCCACATCCCCATGGGAATGGGAACCTGGCTGGAGTGTCCTCGCACCACTGGGCACACATCAGAAAATGTGGGGAGCCCACCATTTAGGGCCTGATGCCAGAGGGCCGTCATCACTGAGAGGAGGAGGCACCCTGCATGCTCCAACTGCCACCAGAGGGCTCACGTCTCCAAGGTGACGTGTGCCAGCCAGGCAGGAGTGACCTCACAGCAGAGGGCCTACCTCACAGAACGTTGAGGAACCCAGCCAGGATTAGACTCTCGCCAGAGGGCCCACCTCACCAAGGGGATGGGAACCCGGCAGGAGTGTCCTCACACGAGTGGGGCCACATCATCAAAAGGTGAGGAACGCAGCACATGTGGCCTCAAGCCATAGAGCAGTCATCACCAAGGGGCTGGCAGTGAGGCAGGCAGGAGGAGCCTCACAACAGAGGGCACATAGAATAAAAAAGTTGAGGAATCCAGCAGTTGGAACCTCCCAGCAGGCAGCTCAGAGCACCGATGATAAGGGATCCTTGCCGGAGTGAACTCACAGCAGAGGGCCCACATCATGAAACTGTGAGCAACCCAGGCGTTGGGACCTCAAAGCAGAAGGCCCACATCCCAATGGGGAAGGGAACATGGCAAGAGTGTCCTCACTCACTTGGCGCACATCAGAAAATGTGGGGAGCCCATCAGTTATGGCCTAAGGCAAGAGGGCCCTCATCACCGAGGGGAGGAGGATCCCAGCACACTCCAACTGCCACCAGAGGGTCCATGTCACCAAGGTGACGTGTGCAAGACAGGCATGATTGACCTCACAGCAGAGGGCCCACCTCACAGAAGGGTGAGGAACCCAGCCAGGATCAGATTCTCACCTGAGGGCCCACATCAGCAAGGGGATGGGAACCAGTCAGGACAGTCTTCCCTCCAGTGGGGCCACATCATCAAAAGGTGCGGAACCCAGCACATGTGGCCTCAAATCAGAGGACACATATCACAAAGGGAATGGGAGTGAGGCAGGCAGGAGTAGCCTAAAAACAGAGGGCCCAAAGAATAAGAAAGGTGAGGAATCCAGCAGTTGGAACCTCCCAGCAGGTGGCCGAGAGCACAGAAGCTATGGGATGCAGGCAGGAGTGAACTAACAGCAGAGAGCCCACATCATGAAACTGTGAGCAACCCAGGCGTTGGGACCTCAGAGCAGAAGGCCCACATCCCAATGGGGATGTGAACCTGGCTGGAGTGTCCTCGCACCACTGGGCGCACATCACAAAATGTGGGGAGCCCAGCAGTTAGGGCCTGACGCCAGAGGGCCCTCATCACCAAGGGGAGGAGGCCCCCAGCAGGCTCCAAGTGCCACCAGAGGGCTCATGTCCACAAGGCGAGGTGAGCAAGCCAGGCAGGAGTGACCTCACAGCAGACGGCCCACCTCACAGATGGGTGAGGAACCCAGCCAGGATCAGACTCTCAACAGAGGGCCCACATCACCAAGGGGATGTGAACCAGGCAGGAGTCTCCTAAGACCATTGGTCCCACATCATCGAAAGGTGAGGAACCCAGCACATGTGGCCTCAAACCAGACGACACACATCACGAAGGGGCTGGGAGTGAGGCAGGCAGGAGGATCCTCACAACAGAGGGCCCAAAAAATTAAAAAAGTGAGGAATCCAGCAGTTGGAACCTCCCAGCAGGCGGCCAAGAGCACAGAGGCTATGGGATCCAGGCCTCTGTGAACTAACACCAGAGAGCCCACATCATGAAAATGTGAACAACCCAGCCGTTGGGACCTCAGAGCAGAAGGCCCACATCCCCATGGAGATGGGATCCTAAGAGGAGTGCCAAAGCATCACTGGGCTCACTAAGAAAAGTTGGTGAGCCCAGCAGTTAGGGCCTGACGCAAGAGGGCCCTCAACACCGGGGGGAGGAGATTCCCAGCACGCTCCAACTGCCACCACATGGCTGACTTCACCAAGGCAATGTGTGCCAGCCATGCAGGAGTGACCTATCAGCAGAGGGTCTCCCTCACAGAAGGGTGAGGAACACAGCCAGGAACAGACTCTCACCAGGGGGTCCACATAACCACGTGGATGAGAACCAGGCAGGAGTGTCCTCACACTAGTGGGGCCACATCATCGAAAGGTGAGGAACCCAGCAAAGGTGGCCACAAACCAGAGGACCCACATCACCAAGGGGTTGAGAGTGAGGTAGGTGTCTGGACGGGCATATTTAACACTCATTTCCCACCAGGAAGAGGAATTAACCAAAGGCTCAGCGTGCCCTGCCAGAAGCAGATTAGGGCCTGAAGCAGTCTTGCAGGTTTGCGGCCAGCTCACAAGAAAGCGAGTTGAAGAAAGGAGCTCAGGGGCACTGTAATTCACAAACCTGCAGAGTTATAAATGACAGATAACGTCCAAAAATATATTGAAGTAAGGCTGCCAAGAGGACTTGAAAGCAGGGCAGAATTTCAGGAAACCGATTTCAGGAGGTAGACTGGATTTGCATTTAAAGCATAGGAAAAGAGGCAGAACATCGACAATGATGCACTTGGCAAAAAAGGGCGTATGAGTTTGTTCCTGAATATATTCAGGAAAAAACACATACGCCCTTTTTGGCAAACCAAGCAAGCTTGCAATGGAAATCCGAACTACTATGAAGTGTCACTTCCCCCCGGTCTAAAGGGCCATCTGAAAAAAGTGTAAAATCCAGAAAGGCAAGACAGGCCATGGGGAAAAAGGAGCCTTGTTATGCTGATGGGTGGGATGTAAATTGCCAACAGCCACTCTGGAGAAGTGTATGGTGTTTCCTGATACATCTGGAAAACAAAGCAACAGAGTCTAGGGCATTTCCACTTATGGGCCTATAGCTTAGGGAAATTAAAATCAAAAAGACACAGCCACCCCAAAATTCGGGACGGCTGTGTTTACAGGAACTTCTTCTACAGTTCAAGTTAAATATCCCAGAGAACAAATAATTGATAAAGAAGTTGCGGTACTTACGTACAACAGAATACCACTCAGCAATGAAATCTGTGTCACCAGGCCTGTACCAGCATAATGAGTGGATTGAGGCACGATGATTCTAAGTGAAATAAGTCACACAGAAAAAGAAACATCATAAGGTATCACTAATGCACGGAATGTAAACTTGGCTACACAGGAACTGAATTACAAAACAGAACAGGGTCTCAAGTTTAGAAAACCAACTTATGCTTGCTTAAGGGGAAAGGTGAGTTGGGGTGCTGCATAAAACCAGAGTTTGAAATTAGCACAGATACCGTTCCATAAGCCAAATATGTAATAGACAAGACCTACCCCTTGCTCAACGAAATGGACTCAACAATGAGGTATCACCTCACACCTGTTAGAATGGGCATCATCTGAAAATCTACAAACAACAAATGCTGGAAAGGGTGTGGAGAAAAGGAAGCCTCTTTCACTACTGTTGGGAATATAAATTGATACAGTCACTATGGACAACAATATGGAGTTTCTTAAGAAACTAATAATAGAATTACCCTATGATACAGCAATCCCAGTACTGGACATATACCCAGACAAAACCATAAATCAAAAAGAGACATTCACCGCAATGTTCATTGCATCTCTATTTACAATATCGAGGTAATGGAAGCAACCTAAATGCCCACAGACAGACGAATGCATAAAGATGTGGTACATATATAAAGTGGAATATTACTAAGCCATGAAAGGAATGAAATTGGGTCATTTGTAGAGACGTCGATGGATCTAGAGACTGTCATACAGAGTGAAGTAAGTCAGAAAGAGAAAAACAAATCTTGTATATTCATGCATATATGTGGAACCTAGAAAAACTGTACAGATTAACCATTTTGCAAGGAATAAATAGAGCAACAGATGTAGACAACAAACGTATGGACACAAGGGGGGAAAGCTCTTGAGGGTGTGGTGGTGGGAGGAGTTGAGAGATTGGGGTTGGCATGTAAACATTTATATGTATAAAATAGATAACCAATAAGAACCTGCTGTATAAAAATATAAAATAAAATTCAAAATTAAAAAGAAATAAAATTTAAAAAATAAAACAGAAAAAACAATTATTCCCTTCACATACATGTATTTATATGAACAAATTATTTCCATGCTTATATCTGTAAATACAAAAAAGAGGAATAAAATCTACCTTGAACCAAAAATGAAAAAGAGAAAAAAAAAACAGAACCCACCAGTTACACAGAGGAAAACTGTATCAGGGCACTTGCTCCAGTTGTAAACAATTCTGAAGTTGGTCAGTGGTGGGGAATCGTCTCCCATTCAGCCAGCAGCCCCCACACAACAAGCGTCCTCATTGCAAAGCTGGGGCACCGTGCCGAGGCATCTGTGAGTAAACGTGAGCTGAGCCCCAGGCCAGTTGCTGCTGAACTGTTCCCACCCTTCCCAGGTAAAACACCTGAATATATACAAGGACTTGAAAGCCTAGAGGAAGGGCCATGGAGCCACACGAGTGACAGCATGCCAGCTGACTTGGTGCCTGCAGGCCAGCCAGGATGGTCCTGGCCCTGGGTGCTCTTCTGGAAGATTTCCATTTCCCCATTTCCCTGCCTGAGATACCCGTCCTGTCCCTGCCCCCACTGCTTTTTTCCTTCCTCACCTCTGCCCAGGGAGAAATTCCAGCAGCAGGTATGGGTGACACATCCTCATCTTTAGCAGGTGGCAGCCTGGCAACTGCTGCAGAAAGTCCAGCAGAGCCCCACTCACACTGGGCCACCCACAAAGCCGTGGCCTCTCACTCTCTCCCACCAGCCCAGCCCCGAGACTGCTGACAGGGCAGAGAAAATGGCGTCAGGCACAGCTGCAGGGGCTCTTGCTGCCTGGAGTGGTATTTATGTTGATCTCAACCCAGGCACACCTGGGGAGGGCGGGCCGGCACGGTAAGGCTGCCCAGGTCAGCCAATCATCACCCCTCAGGGGCTCACAGTTGAAGAAAATGGAACTTGCTGAACCGGCCAGGTCCAAGGAACAGGTGTGGGCTCCTGAGAGTCAGGATAGACAAGGGGCTGCAGCTTTGGCTTGTTTTCTAATCATTTTATCTGGCCCATGAGTAGGAGACAACTTCAAGAAAACCCTCTCCTAATGAGAGGAACCCAGGAGTCAGGGAGAGGAGGGGTGGGTGGTGGTTGGAGACAGAGGCCTGGTGCCCTGGGTGCAGTGGAAGTGTCTGGAAGACCAGGTGGAGGGAGGCCACACAGAGTGATGCCCAGGGTCACAGACCTGTCGGAGCTGCTGTTTGTTAGTTCAAGTCCTGCTCTGAGGTGCTCTGTGTCAGCTCTGAGCGACAGGTGAGCTGGGGGTGCTCTTCAATGAGGGCTATGTGCACGGTTCCTGTGTGCCCAGCCCTGCCACGGTACCTGCAAGGGTAGCTCTGTATCCTGGGAGGGGCCTGACCATGAGAGCCCCGTGGGCTGGGTTGGGGGTGGGGTACCTGCCCAGGAGAGCTCCATATCCTGGGATTGGCCTGACCACGAGAGCCCCATGGGCTGCTGGGGACCTTGTAAAGGATGTCAGGACAGTCAGTGAAGCCACCGAGGATATACCGCCAGTTGCTCCTGATTCCTACACCATGCTGGTCATTCTACCAACCACCAGGACATGGTATTCTGTATTAGTCTTCAATGATGCCTTCTTTTGTATTCCATTAGTCCCAGAGTCACAAGAAATTTTGGCTTGTGAGTGGCAGGACTCAACATACAACTAAAACAATACTTCCGGGCCGTCTTGCCCCAAGGGTTCAAAAATTCCCACACCATCTTTGGGGAAAGCTTAGCTAAAGACCGAAAAGTTCTACCTCTGGAAAAGGAAACCC
Organism: Lagenorhynchus albirostris; assembly: GCF_949774975.1. Lineage (NCBI taxonomy): Eukaryota > Metazoa > Chordata > Mammalia > Artiodactyla > Delphinidae > Lagenorhynchus > Lagenorhynchus albirostris. The sequence continues at coordinate 60,090,190 of NC_083098.1, read as the reverse complement.
TCCTTCAATATGCAGATGACATTCTGATCGCCAGCCCTACTAAGGAGGCCTCTGAGCTACCAAGCCAATAAAGGATAGAAGTTGTCCAAGAAAAAGCTCAAATATCACAGACTGCGGTGACCTGCCTGGGCTTCATTCTCACACAAGGTCGGAGAAGCCCATCCCAGGAAAGGGAAGAAACCATTTGCAGCCTTACCCCTTTCTAAAACTAGAAGACAGCTTAGGGGTTCCTGGGGAGGCTGCTTCTGGATTTGGGGTTTGCTGCTTCTGGATCCCTAACTACAGTCTACTAGCTGGGCCTCTATATGAAACACTGAAAGGAAAAGATGATGATCCTTTTGAACAGAATCCAGAAGTGGCCTTTCAAGAATGGAAAGAGCAGTCAATTCAGACCCTTGCCCTGGAACTCCCTAATTGAGCTAAACCCTTTGACCTTTCCATTCCCGGTGAAAGGTGAATCGCCATTGGAGAATTAGTGCAAAAACTGGGACCACTTGAAATGGAACAACGCAAGAATGCCATCCAGGTAGGATAAACTACAGTCACCAAGGGGCTTGGCCCACTGCCACATCTGGCCAAGATACTGGCGGTATCTAAAAACCTGGAAATCAGCAGCCCAAAAGGCCACCTCCCTCCTAAGGGAAAAGGACCCCACGTGGTGATCCTAATCACCAACCATGCCCTGAAGTTGCAGGGTTCGCTCCGTGGGCACACCGACCTCGGGTGAGGAGGCCCTCCAACTCCAACATCCAGAGAGATAACCGGGGGCAACAGGGCACCATGACGACTCGTGTGAACATCACTTGACCTGGAGTTTCTCTCATAAAACAACAATAGTGTGTCCCGAAGGAGTAGACTACTGCTTGCAGGACTTACTGCACCCGGAGGGGAGCTAATAATCTTGGCGGGGGAACCGTATATCACACTGTCACCATAGAAAAGCCTACAGACACCGTGATGATGGTGGTCAATAAGACCGGCTGGACTCCTGTTTACTTCAAAAGGCTGTTGACTCAGTGGCCATCATGGTCCTTGATCACCACTGACCCTGGACTGTCTGGGAGTTGAGCGGGCAAGGCTCTGACACCTGGTGCTGTTTTTACGTTAATTCAGGGGCCTAATTGAAGAAAGAGCAGACTACTGGTCAGAGCATCTAGGCTGGCAGAAACGGTCAGCCTAAGGTGGCCGAACAAATGTGGGGCGGGGTGAAATCGGCCCCCACAGCGTCTCTGCACATCTCTTTCCTGGACCCTCAAAGGTCATTAGAATCTATAACACTTCCAATGCTGGTGCTCAGGCGGACGAGCAGGGAGGCAGGGGTCCTGGGGCCAATCAACGTCACCTGGAGGCTGCTGGGGAGAAGTTCTGACCCTCGTCCCCTGGTATGAGGGCTCCCAACTCAGCACTCAGCAGTTACAGAAGAAGGGTCTGCACCCTCAGCACTCCAAGAATGAGGAACGGGACAAAAGGCAGAGGAGGGGTTTGTCCCCAGCAAAGCCCATTAAAAATCCCTGGGAGATAAAAATAGAATCTGGGCAATAAAGTCAAGTCTGACCTTTTTTATCCTTTGTGCTTTGTCTAATTTCACGTGCTCCTAGGGTCCCGCATGCAGAGGTTCCACACCCGGCACTTCAGACCAGATTTCCTAGTGCAGAATGGCTGGGTCGACACCTCAGCTCCTGGGGCCCAGTGCAGACTCTGAGATATAGAGCCTGAGCTGCAGCCAACCCGGCCCTCGAGAGCTCCGCCCCCTCCCTCCCACTGACTCTGACAGGATCTCTACACAGCAGCCCAGCCCACAGCCCACGGGGTAGTGCATGCTCTCACCTCTCCATTCTCTGATCAAAATATAAAGTTTCCTTTGCTTGGGACCCAAACTCAGTCTCGATCTGTTGGCCCCAATGACACTGGGCAGGGGGACACTTGTTGGGGTCCACTCTGGAGGATCAGTAACAGAAATTGAGACTATTGTAACTTCAATGAACAGATGTGTGAGCCAAACTGTAGTTAACATAGAACAGTTTAGAAGGCTCGGGTAAAATAAGATGTTTCTAACACTTCCATTTGATATTTCCATCACTTTATCATAAGCAAGTTCAGTGAAAAGGTTTGTCTTATTTGTCAGGTCAACATTAGAGAAATGAAGTGATTTCTTTCCAAGGATGTACATCTAATAATCTTGGTTAAAGCTTCAATCTTGTTTTAAATGCTTTTCCATTGAAAATGATACCTCTCTTTCAGCTCCCCCATTTCTGAGAAGTATAAAATCTTATAATTTATTATTATCAAAGGGGAAAGGTGGGAGGAGGGATAAATTAACAGTTTGGAATTAACACATACACACTGCTATGTATAAAGTAGATCATCAACAAGGAACTACTGTATAGCACAGGGAACTACACTCAATATTTTGCAATAACCTATAAGGGGAAATAATCGGAAAAAGAATAGATATTTTTATTGACATCATCTATCAATGACAGTTAAAGTGTAACCTAAGGGAAGCCGGTGGTGAGTGCTTCTGACCCTGAAGACTTCAATCATCTAAAGTTTGGACTCTGCCTACTTCCCAAGGCCCTTAATGAACATATGTGTAGCCGTAGCTTAAAAAACTCCCCAGTTTGGGTTTCGGGGAGACACTGATTTTGAAAAAGCCCTGGCGTTCTCCTTACATGAATGGGACTCTTCCTACTGCTAAAACATGTCTGTCACATCCAGAGGATGGTATACCGTCTGATCGGGAAGAGTTTGGAAAAGGCATCTCATCTCCTCATCTCCTGGTGCTCGGGTTTACCCCTCCAGCGTCTTTACTAACAGTCTCCCCACTTGGAGATGTCAGCACTGTCAACATCCTGTTGCGTACAGTTTGGAATTTGTCCAGAGGATGAAGCGGAAGGATGAGGAACAATGAGAGACAAGTGTTCAGACAGGCACATGTCACTCTAATTTCCAATCAGGAAGACGAATTGACCAAAGGCTAGGGTTGCCCATGGAAACAGTATAGGGCTTGAGGAAATCCCACTGCTTTGTGGCCAGTTCCCATAAACACAAGTTGAACAATGGAACTCAGGGGCAGTAAAATTCACGAAACTGCAGAGTTGAAAATATCTATCACTGAAAAATGTCTTGAGGAAAGTCAGAGAAAAGGATTGGTAAGCAAGGGAGAATGGCAGGAAAGGGATTTGAGGAGGTAGAAAGGACTCGCCATTAAGCACAAGAAAAGGGGCTGAACATTGCCAACATTGCAGTTGGCCAAAAAGGCTGTATGCGTTTTTTTCTGTATATATTCAAGAAAAGGGCATACACTTTTCTAGCCAACCAAACAGGTGGGCACTGGAAATCAATACTACAAAAGATATCACTTCGCATCAGTCAGAAGAGCCATCCTCATAAAGTGTAAACACCAGAAATGCAGGACAGGGCAAGGAGAAGAGGGAGCCCTGTGAGGCTTATAGTGGAAATGTATATTGCCAACGGCCATTCTGGAGAAGTGTATTGTGTTTACTAAAGCATCTAAAAAATGAGCTACAGAGCATAAGGCACTTGCACTCATGGGCGTATATCTTGGGAAAAACAAAAATCGAGAGGACACAGGCACCCCAATGTTTACTGCCTCTCTGTTTAAAAGATCCTCGACTAGGATAGAACTTAAATGTCTCTGGAGGGAAAAAATGGATAGAGATGTGGTACTTATGTAGAGTGGAATATTACTCAGCCTGGAAATCAATGAGATATGGCCAGTTGTAACAACTCCGGAGGAGTTACGTATGATCATTCTAAGTGACAGAATTCAAAAAGAAAAAGACACATATCATAAGATATCACTTAAAGGTGGAATCCAAAATGGCTACACATGAAATAAATTACAAAACAAAAACATAGTCAAATATGTAGAAAGCACGCGTAAGGCTGCTGAACGGGAAAGGTGGGGGGGGTGAGGCATCATCCAGGAGGTTGAAATTAGCAAAGATACCATTCCAAATACCAAACTGATAATCAACAAGGCCTACACGGTAGCTAAAAGAACTGCACTCAGCACACTCAAGTCACCGGAAAAGAATATCTATGACTGGTAAGAATCTGAAAAAGAATTTATTGATGTCTCTCTGTACGTGAATCAAGTGGATGTACAGCAGCAAGAAACAGAGCTTTGAAAATCAGCTGTAACCAATATAGTGATAAATTGCAAAAAATAAACGACAGAGAGACAGAGAAAACCTCTTACAACTTTTCCTCAGGGACGGTGATGCAACATGGATTGAACACATCTAGACCCACAGCAGGATGAGACATAAGGCTGGAAACTGTTCGCGCTAAGAGAAATGTGAGGTTGGGTGAGGAAATGCACACCCTTTAAAGTAATACTACCTGGTACCCATTCAATGGGTCCCAAATCTGCAGGTTCAAGGAATCTTCCTACAGCTAAAACATGCATGGAAAACCCAGAGGACTGTACACCATGTGATCGGGAGATGTGTCTAAAATGCACCTCATTTATCCTCTCCTGGTGCTCCTGTTCATCATTCCAGCCATGTTACTTAGAATCTCCCCACTTAGAGAATCAGCACATTTAAACTTCTGTTTCACACATTTTGCAAATTGTGAGGAGGATGAACGGGAAGAGGGGGAACCAATGAGAGAATAGTTGTAGGGGTTTGGACGGGCACATGTCACTCTAATTTCCCATTAAGAATAAGAATTAAAAAAAGGCTCAGCCCGCCTCGCCGGAGCCAAAATAGGGCCTGAAGCAATCCTGCGGCTTTGAGGCCAGCTCACAAAATAGCAACTTAAAAAATGGAGCTCAGGGTCACTGCAATTCACAAACCTGCAGAGTTATAAATGAAAACTAACGTCCAAAAATATGTTGAGGTAAGGCAAAGAAGAGGATCTGAATGCAAGACAGAATTGCAAGAAACAGATTTCAAGAGATAGATTGGACTCGTCTTTAAAGCACATGAAAAGGGGCAGAATTTCGACAATGGTGCAGTTGGCCCAAAAGGGAGTATGCGTTTTTTCCGGAATATATCCAGGAAAAAATGCATACGCCCTTTATGGGCAACCAAGCAAGCAAGCAATGCAAATGTGCACAACAAAGAAGTCTCATTTCCCACCGATCAAAAGCGCCATCCGAAAAAATTGTAAAAACCAGAAATGCAGGACAGTGCATGGAGAACAGGGAGCCTTTATACGCTGATGGACAGTGTGTGAACTGTCGAGAGCCACTCTGGAGAAGTGTATGGTGGTTCCTAAATCATCTAAAAAACAGAGCTACAGAGCATAGGGCACTTCCAATCACGGGAGTATATCTAGGGAAGTCTAAAAATCAACAAGACACAAGCACACCACATTTTAGGGCTACTCTGTTTACAAGAACCTCAACTTCAGTACACCTTAAATATCCCAGGAAAGAGAACAATGGATAAAGAAAATGTGGTACTTATGTACAATGGAATATCTCTTCACCATGAAATCAATGTAATAAGGCTAGTAGAAGGATAAAGAGTGGATTTAGGTCCGATAATACTACTTGAAATAAGTCAAACAGAAAAAGAAACATATCATAAGATATCACTTATAGAGGGAGGATAAATATGGCTGCACAAAAAATGAATTACAAAACAGAACAGTGTCTCACATTTAGAAAACACACTTATGTCAGCTTAAGGGGAAAGGAGAGGTGGGGTGATGCATAAAACCAGAGTTTGAAATAAGCACAGATACCGTTCAATAAACCAAATAGGTATTAGACAAGATCTACACCTTGCTCAATGAACTGGCCTCAACACACCCTATACACCGCAGAGAAATATATCTGAGTAATAAGAATCTTAAAACCCATGTATTGATATATCTCCATAAGGGAATCAAGTGTGTGCAGAGCGGCACAAACACAGCAGTGAAAATGAGCTAAACCCCATTATAGAAATAAATTTTAAAACCAAAACGCAGAAACAATGAAAGAGAGAAAACTTCTTACAAAATTCGCTCAGGGGCTGTGATGCAAGCTGGAATGACCACATATAAACCCACAGCTGGATAAGACATAAGGCTGGACACTTGGGGCTGAGAGGATTGGTGAGCTTTGCTGAGCAACTGCCGAAAGTTTAATGCAATACTTCATGCTACTCATTCCAAGGGTCCCAACACTGCAGGTTGAAGGGAATCTTCCTACAGCTAAAACATGCATGGGAAATCCAGCAGATGGTATACCATATGATCAGGAAAGGTTTCTAAAACGCACCTCATTTTCCTCTCCTGGGGCTCCGGATCAACATTCCAGCCACTTTACTAACAACATCCCCACATGGAGAGTCAATGACTTTAAGTTCCGGTATCGCACAGTCTGCAGTTAGTGCGGAGGATGAATGGGAATAGGGGGAACCAGTGAGAAAATAGCTGTAGCGGTTTCAATGCCCACATGTCACTCTAATTTCACAAAGGAAGAAGAATTAACCAAAGGCACAACAAGGCGCCCCAGAAGAAAAATAGGGCCTGAAGAAATCCTGTGGATATGAGGCAAGATCACAAAAATAAGAGCTGAAAAATGGAACTAAGGGCAACTGCATTCAAAAAACTGCAGAGTTATAGACGCCAACTATTTTCCAAAACTATATTGAGGTAAGGCTATGAAGAGGCACTGACAGCAAGGCAGAATTGAAGGAAACCGATTTCAGGAGGTAGACTGGAATTGCATGTAAAGCATAGGAAAATAGGCAGAACGTCCACAATGATGCACTTGGTCAAAAAGGGCGTATGCGTTTTTTCATGAATATATTCAGGAAAAAATGCATACGCACGTTTTGGCCAACCAAGCAAGCTTGCAAATGAAATCTGCACTACAATGAAGTCTCACTGCCCCCCGGTCAAAAGGGCCATCTGAAAAAATTGTAAAATCCAGAAAGGCAGGACAGGCCATGGAGAACTGGGAGCCTCGTTATGCTGATGGGCGGATGTAAATTGCCAACAGCCACTCTGGAGAAGTGTATGGTGTTTCCTGAAACATCTAAAAAACAAAGCAACAGAGCCTAGGGCACTTCCACATATGGTTCTATAGCTTAGGGAAATTAAAATAAAAAAGACACAGCCACCCCAAAGTTTGGGACGGCTCTGTTTACAAGAACCTCGTTTAACGTACAAGTTCAATATCGCAGAAAGCGAAAAATGGATAAAGAAGTTGTGGTATTTATGTACAATGCAATATCACTCAGCAATGAAATCTATGTCATCAGGCCCATAGCAGCATAATGAGTGGATTCAGGTACGATGATTCTAAGTGAAATAAGTCACACAGAAAAAGAAACATCATAAGATGTCACTACTACACGGAATGTAAACTTGGCTACACAGGAACTGAATTAGAAAACAGAACAGGGTCTCAAATGTAGAAAACCAACTTATACTTGCTTAAGGGGAAAGGTGAGTTGGGGTGCTGCATAAAACCAGAGATTAAAATTAGCACAGATTCCGTTCCATAAGCCAAGTATGTAATAGACAAGAGCTACTCCTTGCTCAACGAAGTGGACTCAACACCCCATATTAAACGCCTAAGAATATACCTGACTAGTAAGAATCTTAAAACCTATGGATTTATGTGTCTCCGAAAGAGAATCAAGCGTGTGTACAGTGGCATAAACGCAGCAGTGATAGGATTGGTGAGGTTCGGTGAGCAAATGCAGACCCTTTGAAGTCATATTGCATGGTACCCATTCCATGGGTCTCAACTCTCCAGGTTTAAGGGATTCATCCTTCAGCTAAAACATGCATGTGGAACCCAGAGTATGATCCACCGTGTGATCGGGAAACGTGTCCAAATGTGTCTCAGTTTTCGTCCCTGGTACTCGGGTGCAACATTCCAGATGCTTTACTAACACTCTCCCCACTTGGAGAGTCAGTGCCTTTAACCTCCTGTTTGGCCCGGTTTGCAATTTCTGTGGAAAATGAACAGGAATAGGGAGAGCACATGAGAGACTAGCTGGAGGTGTCTGGACGGGCAAATTTACCTCTCATTTCCCACCAGGCAAAGGAATTAACCAAAGGCTCAGTGTGCCATGCCGGAACCACACTAGGGCCTGAAGCAATCCTGCGGTGTTGCGGCCAGCTCACAAGAAAGTGAGTTGAAGAAAGGAGCTCAGGGGCACTGTCATTCACAAACGTGCAGAGTTCTAAATGACAGCTATCATCCAAAAATATATTGAAGGTAGGCTGCGAAGAGGACTAGAAAGCAGGGCAGAATGCAGGAAACCGATTTCAGGAGGTATCGGGAGTCGCTCTTAAAGCATAGGAATAGAGACAGAACTTGGAAAATAATGCACTTGGCAAAAACGGGCATATGTGTTTTATCCAGAGCTCTCATTACTGAGGGGAGGAGATTCCCAGCAGCCTCCAACTGCCACCTGAGGGCTCACATTGCCAAGGCAACATGAACAAGCCAGGCAGGAGTTACCTCACAGCAGAGGTCCCACCTCACAGAAGGGTGAGAAACCCAGCCAACATCAGACTCTCACCAGAGGGCCTACATCACCAAGGGGATGGGAACCAGGCAGGAGTGTCTTCACACCAGTGGGGCCACATCATCGAAAGGTGAGGTACTCAGCACATGTGTCCTCAAACCAGAGGACCCACATCTCCAAGGGCCTTGGAGTGAGGCAGGCAGGAGTAGCCTCACAACACTGGGCCCATAGAATAAAAAAGTGAGGAATCCAGCAGTTGGAACCTCCCAGTAGGCGGCCCAGAGCACCGAGGCTATGGGATCCAGGCCACTCTGAACTCACAGAAGAGGGCCCATGTCATGAAACTGAGCAACCCAGCCATTGGGACCTCAGAGCAGGAGGCCCACATCCCCATGGGGATGGAAATCTGGTAGAGGTGTCCTCGCACCACTGAGAACATATCAGAAAATTTTGGGCGACCAGCAGTTAGGGCCTGACGCCAGAGGACCCTCATCACCAAGGGAAGGAGGCCCCCAGCAGGCTCCAACTGCCACCAGAGGGCTGACGTCGCCAAGGCGATGTGTGCCAACCAGGCACGAATGACCTCACAGCAGAGGGCCCACCTCAGAGAAGTGTGACGAACCCAGTCAGGATCAGACTCGCACCAGAGGGCCCACATCACCAAATGGATTGGAACCAGGCAGGAGTGTCCTCACATGTGTAGGGCCACATCATCTAAAGGTGAGGAACCCAGAACATGTGGCTTCAAACCATAGGACACCCATCACCAAGGGGCTGGGAGTGAGGCAGGCAGGAGGAGCCTCATAACAGAGCGCCCAAAAATAAGAAAGGTGAGGAATCCAGCATTTGGAACCTCCCAGCAGGCGGCCCAGAGCACAGAGGCTAGGGGATCCAGGCCGGAGTGAACTAACACCAGACAGCCCACATCATGAAACTGTGAGCAACCCAGACATTGGGACCTCAGAGCAGAAGGCCCACATCCCCATGGTGATGGGAACATGACAGGAGTGTCCTGGCATCACTGGGCTCACATCAGACAACGTGGGGTGCTCAGAAGTTAGGGCCTGACGCTAGAGGGCACTCATCACCGAGAGGAGGAGGCTCCCAGCAGGCTCCAGCTGCCACCAGAGGGCCAACGTCGCCAAGGCGATGTGTGCCAGCCCGGCAGGAGTGACCTCACAGCAGAGGGCCCACCTCACAGAAGGGTGAGGAACACAGCCAGGATCAGACTCTCACCAGAGGGCCCACATCACCAAGGGGATGGGAACCAGGCAGGAGTGTCCCCACACCAGTGGGACATCATCATCGAAAGGTGAGGATCCCAGCACATGTGTCCTCAAACCAGAGGAACCACATCACCAAGGGGTTCAGAATGAGGCTGGCAGGACCGGCCTCACAACACAGGGTCCACAGAATATAAAAGTTGAGGAATCCAGCAGTTGGAACCTCCCAGCAAGCGGCCCAGAGCACCGAGGCTATGGGATCCAGGCCGCAGTGAACTCACAGCAGAGGGCCCACATCATGAACCTGTGAGCAGCCCAGCCGTTGGGACCTCAGAACAGAAGGCCCACATCCCCATGGGAATGGGAACCTGGCTGGAGTGTCCTCGCACCACTGGGCACACATCAGAAAATGTGGGGAGCCCACCATTTAGGGCCTGATGCCAGAGGGCCGTCATCACTGAGAGGAGGAGGCACCCTGCATGCTCCAACTGCCACCAGAGGGCTCACGTCTCCAAGGTGACGTGTGCCAGCCAGGCAGGAGTGACCTCACAGCAGAGGGCCTACCTCACAGAACGTTGAGGAACCCAGCCAGGATTAGACTCTCGCCAGAGGGCCCACCTCACCAAGGGGATGGGAACCCGGCAGGAGTGTCCTCACACGAGTGGGGCCACATCATCAAAAGGTGAGGAACGCAGCACATGTGGCCTCAAGCCATAGAGCAGTCATCACCAAGGGGCTGGCAGTGAGGCAGGCAGGAGGAGCCTCACAACAGAGGGCACATAGAATAAAAAAGTTGAGGAATCCAGCAGTTGGAACCTCCCAGCAGGCAGCTCAGAGCACCGATGATAAGGGATCCTTGCCGGAGTGAACTCACAGCAGAGGGCCCACATCATGAAACTGTGAGCAACCCAGGCGTTGGGACCTCAAAGCAGAAGGCCCACATCCCAATGGGGAAGGGAACATGGCAAGAGTGTCCTCACTCACTTGGCGCACATCAGAAAATGTGGGGAGCCCATCAGTTATGGCCTAAGGCAAGAGGGCCCTCATCACCGAGGGGAGGAGGATCCCAGCACACTCCAACTGCCACCAGAGGGTCCATGTCACCAAGGTGACGTGTGCAAGACAGGCATGATTGACCTCACAGCAGAGGGCCCACCTCACAGAAGGGTGAGGAACCCAGCCAGGATCAGATTCTCACCTGAGGGCCCACATCAGCAAGGGGATGGGAACCAGTCAGGACAGTCTTCCCTCCAGTGGGGCCACATCATCAAAAGGTGCGGAACCCAGCACATGTGGCCTCAAATCAGAGGACACATATCACAAAGGGAATGGGAGTGAGGCAGGCAGGAGTAGCCTAAAAACAGAGGGCCCAAAGAATAAGAAAGGTGAGGAATCCAGCAGTTGGAACCTCCCAGCAGGTGGCCGAGAGCACAGAAGCTATGGGATGCAGGCAGGAGTGAACTAACAGCAGAGAGCCCACATCATGAAACTGTGAGCAACCCAGGCGTTGGGACCTCAGAGCAGAAGGCCCACATCCCAATGGGGATGTGAACCTGGCTGGAGTGTCCTCGCACCACTGGGCGCACATCACAAAATGTGGGGAGCCCAGCAGTTAGGGCCTGACGCCAGAGGGCCCTCATCACCAAGGGGAGGAGGCCCCCAGCAGGCTCCAAGTGCCACCAGAGGGCTCATGTCCACAAGGCGAGGTGAGCAAGCCAGGCAGGAGTGACCTCACAGCAGACGGCCCACCTCACAGATGGGTGAGGAACCCAGCCAGGATCAGACTCTCAACAGAGGGCCCACATCACCAAGGGGATGTGAACCAGGCAGGAGTCTCCTAAGACCATTGGTCCCACATCATCGAAAGGTGAGGAACCCAGCACATGTGGCCTCAAACCAGACGACACACATCACGAAGGGGCTGGGAGTGAGGCAGGCAGGAGGATCCTCACAACAGAGGGCCCAAAAAATTAAAAAAGTGAGGAATCCAGCAGTTGGAACCTCCCAGCAGGCGGCCAAGAGCACAGAGGCTATGGGATCCAGGCCTCTGTGAACTAACACCAGAGAGCCCACATCATGAAAATGTGAACAACCCAGCCGTTGGGACCTCAGAGCAGAAGGCCCACATCCCCATGGAGATGGGATCCTAAGAGGAGTGCCAAAGCATCACTGGGCTCACTAAGAAAAGTTGGTGAGCCCAGCAGTTAGGGCCTGACGCAAGAGGGCCCTCAACACCGGGGGGAGGAGATTCCCAGCACGCTCCAACTGCCACCACATGGCTGACTTCACCAAGGCAATGTGTGCCAGCCATGCAGGAGTGACCTATCAGCAGAGGGTCTCCCTCACAGAAGGGTGAGGAACACAGCCAGGAACAGACTCTCACCAGGGGGTCCACATAACCACGTGGATGAGAACCAGGCAGGAGTGTCCTCACACTAGTGGGGCCACATCATCGAAAGGTGAGGAACCCAGCAAAGGTGGCCACAAACCAGAGGACCCACATCACCAAGGGGTTGAGAGTGAGGTAGGTGTCTGGACGGGCATATTTAACACTCATTTCCCACCAGGAAGAGGAATTAACCAAAGGCTCAGCGTGCCCTGCCAGAAGCAGATTAGGGCCTGAAGCAGTCTTGCAGGTTTGCGGCCAGCTCACAAGAAAGCGAGTTGAAGAAAGGAGCTCAGGGGCACTGTAATTCACAAACCTGCAGAGTTATAAATGACAGATAACGTCCAAAAATATATTGAAGTAAGGCTGCCAAGAGGACTTGAAAGCAGGGCAGAATTTCAGGAAACCGATTTCAGGAGGTAGACTGGATTTGCATTTAAAGCATAGGAAAAGAGGCAGAACATCGACAATGATGCACTTGGCAAAAAAGGGCGTATGAGTTTGTTCCTGAATATATTCAGGAAAAAACACATACGCCCTTTTTGGCAAACCAAGCAAGCTTGCAATGGAAATCCGAACTACTATGAAGTGTCACTTCCCCCCGGTCTAAAGGGCCATCTGAAAAAAGTGTAAAATCCAGAAAGGCAAGACAGGCCATGGGGAAAAAGGAGCCTTGTTATGCTGATGGGTGGGATGTAAATTGCCAACAGCCACTCTGGAGAAGTGTATGGTGTTTCCTGATACATCTGGAAAACAAAGCAACAGAGTCTAGGGCATTTCCACTTATGGGCCTATAGCTTAGGGAAATTAAAATCAAAAAGACACAGCCACCCCAAAATTCGGGACGGCTGTGTTTACAGGAACTTCTTCTACAGTTCAAGTTAAATATCCCAGAGAACAAATAATTGATAAAGAAGTTGCGGTACTTACGTACAACAGAATACCACTCAGCAATGAAATCTGTGTCACCAGGCCTGTACCAGCATAATGAGTGGATTGAGGCACGATGATTCTAAGTGAAATAAGTCACACAGAAAAAGAAACATCATAAGGTATCACTAATGCACGGAATGTAAACTTGGCTACACAGGAACTGAATTACAAAACAGAACAGGGTCTCAAGTTTAGAAAACCAACTTATGCTTGCTTAAGGGGAAAGGTGAGTTGGGGTGCTGCATAAAACCAGAGTTTGAAATTAGCACAGATACCGTTCCATAAGCCAAATATGTAATAGACAAGACCTACCCCTTGCTCAACGAAATGGACTCAACAATGAGGTATCACCTCACACCTGTTAGAATGGGCATCATCTGAAAATCTACAAACAACAAATGCTGGAAAGGGTGTGGAGAAAAGGAAGCCTCTTTCACTACTGTTGGGAATATAAATTGATACAGTCACTATGGACAACAATATGGAGTTTCTTAAGAAACTAATAATAGAATTACCCTATGATACAGCAATCCCAGTACTGGACATATACCCAGACAAAACCATAAATCAAAAAGAGACATTCACCGCAATGTTCATTGCATCTCTATTTACAATATCGAGGTAATGGAAGCAACCTAAATGCCCACAGACAGACGAATGCATAAAGATGTGGTACATATATAAAGTGGAATATTACTAAGCCATGAAAGGAATGAAATTGGGTCATTTGTAGAGACGTCGATGGATCTAGAGACTGTCATACAGAGTGAAGTAAGTCAGAAAGAGAAAAACAAATCTTGTATATTCATGCATATATGTGGAACCTAGAAAAACTGTACAGATTAACCATTTTGCAAGGAATAAATAGAGCAACAGATGTAGACAACAAACGTATGGACACAAGGGGGGAAAGCTCTTGAGGGTGTGGTGGTGGGAGGAGTTGAGAGATTGGGGTTGGCATGTAAACATTTATATGTATAAAATAGATAACCAATAAGAACCTGCTGTATAAAAATATAAAATAAAATTCAAAATTAAAAAGAAATAAAATTTAAAAAATAAAACAGAAAAAACAATTATTCCCTTCACATACATGTATTTATATGAACAAATTATTTCCATGCTTATATCTGTAAATACAAAAAAGAGGAATAAAATCTACCTTGAACCAAAAATGAAAAAGAGAAAAAAAAAACAGAACCCACCAGTTACACAGAGGAAAACTGTATCAGGGCACTTGCTCCAGTTGTAAACAATTCTGAAGTTGGTCAGTGGTGGGGAATCGTCTCCCATTCAGCCAGCAGCCCCCACACAACAAGCGTCCTCATTGCAAAGCTGGGGCACCGTGCCGAGGCATCTGTGAGTAAACGTGAGCTGAGCCCCAGGCCAGTTGCTGCTGAACTGTTCCCACCCTTCCCAGGTAAAACACCTGAATATATACAAGGACTTGAAAGCCTAGAGGAAGGGCCATGGAGCCACACGAGTGACAGCATGCCAGCTGACTTGGTGCCTGCAGGCCAGCCAGGATGGTCCTGGCCCTGGGTGCTCTTCTGGAAGATTTCCATTTCCCCATTTCCCTGCCTGAGATACCCGTCCTGTCCCTGCCCCCACTGCTTTTTTCCTTCCTCACCTCTGCCCAGGGAGAAATTCCAGCAGCAGGTATGGGTGACACATCCTCATCTTTAGCAGGTGGCAGCCTGGCAACTGCTGCAGAAAGTCCAGCAGAGCCCCACTCACACTGGGCCACCCACAAAGCCGTGGCCTCTCACTCTCTCCCACCAGCCCAGCCCCGAGACTGCTGACAGGGCAGAGAAAATGGCGTCAGGCACAGCTGCAGGGGCTCTTGCTGCCTGGAGTGGTATTTATGTTGATCTCAACCCAGGCACACCTGGGGAGGGCGGGCCGGCACGGTAAGGCTGCCCAGGTCAGCCAATCATCACCCCTCAGGGGCTCACAGTTGAAGAAAATGGAACTTGCTGAACCGGCCAGGTCCAAGGAACAGGTGTGGGCTCCTGAGAGTCAGGATAGACAAGGGGCTGCAGCTTTGGCTTGTTTTCTAATCATTTTATCTGGCCCATGAGTAGGAGACAACTTCAAGAAAACCCTCTCCTAATGAGAGGAACCCAGGAGTCAGGGAGAGGAGGGGTGGGTGGTGGTTGGAGACAGAGGCCTGGTGCCCTGGGTGCAGTGGAAGTGTCTGGAAGACCAGGTGGAGGGAGGCCACACAGAGTGATGCCCAGGGTCACAGACCTGTCGGAGCTGCTGTTTGTTAGTTCAAGTCCTGCTCTGAGGTGCTCTGTGTCAGCTCTGAGCGACAGGTGAGCTGGGGGTGCTCTTCAATGAGGGCTATGTGCACGGTTCCTGTGTGCCCAGCCCTGCCACGGTACCTGCAAGGGTAGCTCTGTATCCTGGGAGGGGCCTGACCATGAGAGCCCCGTGGGCTGGGTTGGGGGTGGGGTACCTGCCCAGGAGAGCTCCATATCCTGGGATTGGCCTGACCACGAGAGCCCCATGGGCTGCTGGGGACCTTGTAAAGGATGTCAGGACAGTCAGTGAAGCCACCGAGGATATACCGCCAGTTGCTCCTGATTCCTACACCATGCTGGTCATTCTACCAACCACCAGGACATGGTATTCTGTATTAGTCTTCAATGATGCCTTCTTTTGTATTCCATTAGTCCCAGAGTCACAAGAAATTTTGGCTTGTGAGTGGCAGGACTCAACATACAACTAAAACAATACTTCCGGGCCGTCTTGCCCCAAGGGTTCAAAAATTCCCACACCATCTTTGGGGAAAGCTTAGCTAAAGACCGAAAAGTTCTACCTCTGGAAAAGGAAACCCTCCTTCAATATGCAGATGACATTCTGATCGCCAGCCCTACTAAGGAGGCCTCTGAGCTACCAAGCCAATAAAGGATAGAAGTTGTCCAAGAAAAAGCTCAAATATCACAGACTGCGGTGACCTGCCTGGGCTTCATTCTCACACAAGGTCGGAGAAGCCCATCCCAGGAAAGGGAAGAAACCATTTGCAGCCTTACCCCTTTCTAAAACTAGAAGACAGCTTAGGGGTTCCTGGGGAGGCTGCTTCTGGATTTGGGGTTTGCTGCTTCTGGATCCCTAACTACAGTCTACTAGCTGGGCCTCTATATGAAACACTGAAAGGAAAAGATGATGATCCTTTTGAACAGAATCCAGAAGTGGCCTTTCAAGAATGGAAAGAGCAGTCAATTCAGACCCTTGCCCTGGAACTCCCTAATTGAGCTAAACCCTTTGACCTTTCCATTCCCGGTGAAAGGTGAATCGCCATTGGAGAATTAGTGCAAAAACTGGGACCACTTGAAATGGAACAACGCAAGAATGCCATCCAGGTAGGATAAACTACAGTCACCAAGGGGCTTGGCCCACTGCCACATCTGGCCAAGATACTGGCGGTATCTAAAAACCTGGAAATCAGCAGCCCAAAAGGCCACCTCCCTCCTAAGGGAAAAGGACCCCACGTGGTGATCCTAATCACCAACCATGCCCTGAAGTTGCAGGGTTCGCTCCGTGGGCACACCGACCTCGGGTGAGGAGGCCCTCCAACTCCAACATCCAGAGAGATAACCGGGGGCAACAGGGCACCATGACGACTCGTGTGAACATCACTTGACCTGGAGTTTCTCTCATAAAACAACAATAGTGTGTCCCGAAGGAGTAGACTACTGCTTGCAGGACTTACTGCACCCGGAGGGGAGCTAATAATCTTGGCGGGGGAACCGTATATCACACTGTCACCATAGAAAAGCCTACAGACACCGTGATGATGGTGGTCAATAAGACCGGCTGGACTCCTGTTTACTTCAAAAGGCTGTTGACTCAGTGGCCATCATGGTCCTTGATCACCACTGACCCTGGACTGTCTGGGAGTTGAGCGGGCAAGGCTCTGACACCTGGTGCTGTTTTTACGTTAATTCAGGGGCCTAATTGAAGAAAGAGCAGACTACTGGTCAGAGCATCTAGGCTGGCAGAAACGGTCAGCCTAAGGTGGCCGAACAAATGTGGGGCGGGGTGAAATCGGCCCCCACAGCGTCTCTGCACATCTCTTTCCTGGACCCTCAAAGGTCATTAGAATCTATAACACTTCCAATGCTGGTGCTCAGGCGGACGAGCAGGGAGGCAGGGGTCCTGGGGCCAATCAACGTCACCTGGAGGCTGCTGGGGAGAAGTTCTGACCCTCGTCCCCTGGTATGAGGGCTCCCAACTCAGCACTCAGCAGTTACAGAAGAAGGGTCTGCACCCTCAGCACTCCAAGAATGAGGAACGGGACAAAAGGCAGAGGAGGGGTTTGTCCCCAGCAAAGCCCATTAAAAATCCCTGGGAGATAAAAATAGAATCTGGGCAATAAAGTCAAGTCTGACCTTTTTTATCCTTTGTGCTTTGTCTAATTTCACGTGCTCCTAGGGTCCCGCATGCAGAGGTTCCACACCCGGCACTTCAGACCAGATTTCCTAGTGCAGAATGGCTGGGTCGACACCTCAGCTCCTGGGGCCCAGTGCAGACTCTGAGATATAGAGCCTGAGCTGCAGCCAACCCGGCCCTCGAGAGCTCCGCCCCCTCCCTCCCACTGACTCTGACAGGATCTCTACACAGCAGCCCAGCCCACAGCCCACGGGGTAGTGCATGCTCTCACCTCTCCATTCTCTGATCAAAATATAAAGTTTCCTTTGCTTGGGACCCAAACTCAGTCTCGATCTGTTGGCCCCAATGACACTGGGCAGGGGGACACTTGTTGGGGTCCACTCTGGAGGATCAGTAACAGAAATTGAGACTATTGTAACTTCAATGAACAGATGTGTGAGCCAAACTGTAGTTAACATAGAACAGTTTAGAAGGCTCGGGTAAAATAAGATGTTTCTAACACTTCCATTTGATATTTCCATCACTTTATCATAAGCAAGTTCAGTGAAAAGGTTTGTCTTATTTGTCAGGTCAACATTAGAGAAATGAAGTGATTTCTTTCCAAGGATGTACATCTAATAATCTTGGTTAAAGCTTCAATCTTGTTTTAAATGCTTTTCCATTGAAAATGATACCTCTCTTTCAGCTCCCCCATTTCTGAGAAGTATAAAATCTTATAATTTATTATTATCAAAGGGGAAAGGTGGGAGGAGGGATAAATTAACAGTTTGGAATTAACACATACACACTGCTATGTATAAAGTAGATCATCAACAAGGAACTACTGTATAGCACAGGGAACTACACTCAATATTTTGCAATAACCTATAAGGGGAAATAATCGGAAAAAGAATAGATATTTTTATTGACATCATCTATCAATGACAGTTAAAGTGTAACCTAAGGGAAGCCGGTGGTGAGTGCTTCTGACCCTGAAGACTTCAATCATCTAAAGTTTGGACTCTGCCTACTTCCCAAGGCCCTTAATGAACATATGTGTAGCCGTAGCTTAAAAAACTCCCCAGTTTGGGTTTCGGGGAGACACTGATTTTGAAAAAGCCCTGGCGTTCTCCTTACATGAATGGGACTCTTCCTACTGCTAAAACATGTCTGTCACATCCAGAGGATGGTATACCGTCTGATCGGGAAGAGTTTGGAAAAGGCATCTCATCTCCTCATCTCCTGGTGCTCGGGTTTACCCCTCCAGCGTCTTTACTAACAGTCTCCCCACTTGGAGATGTCAGCACTGTCAACATCCTGTTGCGTACAGTTTGGAATTTGTCCAGAGGATGAAGCGGAAGGATGAGGAACAATGAGAGACAAGTGTTCAGACAGGCACATGTCACTCTAATTTCCAATCAGGAAGACGAATTGACCAAAGGCTAGGGTTGCCCATGGAAACAGTATAGGGCTTGAGGAAATCCCACTGCTTTGTGGCCAGTTCCCATAAACACAAGTTGAACAATGGAACTCAGGGGCAGTAAAATTCACGAAACTGCAGAGTTGAAAATATCTATCACTGAAAAATGTCTTGAGGAAAGTCAGAGAAAAGGATTGGTAAGCAAGGGAGAATGGCAGGAAAGGGATTTGAGGAGGTAGAAAGGACTCGCCATTAAGCACAAGAAAAGGGGCTGAACATTGCCAACATTGCAGTTGGCCAAAAAGGCTGTATGCGTTTTTTTCTGTATATATTCAAGAAAAGGGCATACACTTTTCTAGCCAACCAAACAGGTGGGCACTGGAAATCAATACTACAAAAGATATCACTTCGCATCAGTCAGAAGAGCCATCCTCATAAAGTGTAAACACCAGAAATGCAGGACAGGGCAAGGAGAAGAGGGAGCCCTGTGAGGCTTATAGTGGAAATGTATATTGCCAACGGCCATTCTGGAGAAGTGTATTGTGTTTACTAAAGCATCTAAAAAATGAGCTACAGAGCATAAGGCACTTGCACTCATGGGCGTATATCTTGGGAAAAACAAAAATCGAGAGGACACAGGCACCCCAATGTTTACTGCCTCTCTGTTTAAAAGATCCTCGACTAGGATAGAACTTAAATGTCTCTGGAGGGAAAAAATGGATAGAGATGTGGTACTTATGTAGAGTGGAATATTACTCAGCCTGGAAATCAATGAGATATGGCCAGTTGTAACAACTCCGGAGGAGTTACGTATGATCATTCTAAGTGACAGAATTCAAAAAGAAAAAGACACATATCATAAGATATCACTTAAAGGTGGAATCCAAAATGGCTACACATGAAATAAATTACAAAACAAAAACATAGTCAAATATGTAGAAAGCACGCGTAAGGCTGCTGAACGGGAAAGGTGGGGGGGGTGAGGCATCATCCAGGAGGTTGAAATTAGCAAAGATACCATTCCAAATACCAAACTGATAATCAACAAGGCCTACACGGTAGCTAAAAGAACTGCACTCAGCACACTCAAGTCACCGGAAAAGAATATCTATGACTGGTAAGAATCTGAAAAAGAATTTATTGATGTCTCTCTGTACGTGAATCAAGTGGATGTACAGCAGCAAGAAACAGAGCTTTGAAAATCAGCTGTAACCAATATAGTGATAAATTGCAAAAAATAAACGACAGAGAGACAGAGAAAACCTCTTACAACTTTTCCTCAGGGACGGTGATGCAACATGGATTGAACACATCTAGACCCACAGCAGGATGAGACATAAGGCTGGAAACTGTTCGCGCTAAGAGAAATGTGAGGTTGGGTGAGGAAATGCACACCCTTTAAAGTAATACTACCTGGTACCCATTCAATGGGTCCCAAATCTGCAGGTTCAAGGAATCTTCCTACAGCTAAAACATGCATGGAAAACCCAGAGGACTGTACACCATGTGATCGGGAGATGTGTCTAAAATGCACCTCATTTATCCTCTCCTGGTGCTCCTGTTCATCATTCCAGCCATGTTACTTAGAATCTCCCCACTTAGAGAATCAGCACATTTAAACTTCTGTTTCACACATTTTGCAAATTGTGAGGAGGATGAACGGGAAGAGGGGGAACCAATGAGAGAATAGTTGTAGGGGTTTGGACGGGCACATGTCACTCTAATTTCCCATTAAGAATAAGAATTAAAAAAAGGCTCAGCCCGCCTCGCCGGAGCCAAAATAGGGCCTGAAGCAATCCTGCGGCTTTGAGGCCAGCTCACAAAATAGCAACTTAAAAAATGGAGCTCAGGGTCACTGCAATTCACAAACCTGCAGAGTTATAAATGAAAACTAACGTCCAAAAATATGTTGAGGTAAGGCAAAGAAGAGGATCTGAATGCAAGACAGAATTGCAAGAAACAGATTTCAAGAGATAGATTGGACTCGTCTTTAAAGCACATGAAAAGGGGCAGAATTTCGACAATGGTGCAGTTGGCCCAAAAGGGAGTATGCGTTTTTTCCGGAATATATCCAGGAAAAAATGCATACGCCCTTTATGGGCAACCAAGCAAGCAAGCAATGCAAATGTGCACAACAAAGAAGTCTCATTTCCCACCGATCAAAAGCGCCATCCGAAAAAATTGTAAAAACCAGAAATGCAGGACAGTGCATGGAGAACAGGGAGCCTTTATACGCTGATGGACAGTGTGTGAACTGTCGAGAGCCACTCTGGAGAAGTGTATGGTGGTTCCTAAATCATCTAAAAAACAGAGCTACAGAGCATAGGGCACTTCCAATCACGGGAGTATATCTAGGGAAGTCTAAAAATCAACAAGACACAAGCACACCACATTTTAGGGCTACTCTGTTTACAAGAACCTCAACTTCAGTACACCTTAAATATCCCAGGAAAGAGAACAATGGATAAAGAAAATGTGGTACTTATGTACAATGGAATATCTCTTCACCATGAAATCAATGTAATAAGGCTAGTAGAAGGATAAAGAGTGGATTTAGGTCCGATAATACTACTTGAAATAAGTCAAACAGAAAAAGAAACATATCATAAGATATCACTTATAGAGGGAGGATAAATATGGCTGCACAAAAAATGAATTACAAAACAGAACAGTGTCTCACATTTAGAAAACACACTTATGTCACCTTAAGGGGAAAGGAGAGGTGGGGTGATGCATAAAACCAGAGTTTGAAATAAGCACAGATACCGTTCAATAAACCAAATAGGTATTAGACAAGATCTACACCTTGCTCAATGAACTGGCCTCAACACACCCTATACACCGCAGAGAAATATATCTGAGTAATAAGAATCTTAAAACCCATGTATTGATATATCTCCATAAGGGAATCAAGTGTGTGCAGAGCGGCACAAACACAGCAGTGAAAATGAGCTAAACCCCATTATAGAAATAAATTTTAAAACCAAAACGCAGAAACAATGAAAGAGAGAAAACTTCTTACAAAATTCGCTCAGGGGCTGTGATGCAAGCTGGAATGACCACATATAAACCCACAGCTGGATAAGACATAAGGCTGGACACTTGGGGCTGAGAGGATTGGTGAGCTTTGCTGAGCAACTGCCGAAAGTTTAATGCAATACTTCATGCTACTCATTCCAAGGGTCCCAACACTGCAGGTTGAAGGGAATCTTCCTACAGCTAAAACATGCATGGGAAATCCAGCAGATGGTATACCATATGATCAGGAAAGGTTTCTAAAACGCACCTCATTTTCCTCTCCTGGGGCTCCGGATCAACATTCCAGCCACTTTACTAACAACATCCCCACATGGAGAGTCAATGACTTTAAGTTCCGGTATCGCACAGTCTGCAGTTAGTGCGGAGGATGAATGGGAATAGGGGGAACCAGTGAGAAAATAGCTGTAGCGGTTTCAATGCCCACATGTCACTCTAATTTCACAAAGGAAGAAGAATTAACCAAAGGCACAACAAGGCGCCCCAGAAGAAAAATAGGGCCTGAAGAAATCCTGTGGATATGAGGCAAGATCACAAAAATAAGAGCTGAAAAATGGAACTAAGGGCAACTGCATTCAAAAAACTGCAGAGTTATAGACGCCAACTATTTTCCAAAACTATATTGAGGTAAGGCTATGAAGAGGCACTGACAGCAAGGCAGAATTGAAGGAAACCGATTTCAGGAGGTAGACTGGAATTGCATGTAAAGCATAGGAAAATAGGCAGAACGTCCACAATGATGCACTTGGTCAAAAAGGGCGTATGCGTTTTTTCATGAATATATTCAGGAAAAAATGCATACGCACGTTTTGGCCAACCAAGCAAGCTTGCAAATGAAATCTGCACTACAATGAAGTCTCACTGCCCCCCGGTCAAAAGGGCCATCTGAAAAAATTGTAAAATCCAGAAAGGCAGGACAGGCCATGGAGAACTGGGAGCCTCGTTATGCTGATGGGCGGATGTAAATTGCCAACAGCCACTCTGGAGAAGTGTATGGTGTTTCCTGAAACATCTAAAAAACAAAGCAACAGAGCCTAGGGCACTTCCACATATGGTTCTATAGCTTAGGGAAATTAAAATAAAAAAGACACAGCCACCCCAAAGTTTGGGACGGCTCTGTTTACAAGAACCTCGTTTAACGTACAAGTTCAATATCGCAGAAAGCGAAAAATGGATAAAGAAGTTGTGGTATTTATGTACAATGCAATATCACTCAGCAATGAAATCTATGTCATCAGGCCCATAGCAGCATAATGAGTGGATTCAGGTACGATGATTCTAAGTGAAATAAGTCACACAGAAAAAGAAACATCATAAGATGTCACTACTACACGGAATGTAAACTTGGCTACACAGGAACTGAATTAGAAAACAGAACAGGGTCTCAAATGTAGAAAACCAACTTATACTTGCTTAAGGGGAAAGGTGAGTTGGGGTGCTGCATAAAACCAGAGATTAAAATTAGCACAGATTCCGTTCCATAAGCCAAGTATGTAATAGACAAGAGCTACTCCTTGCTCAACGAAGTGGACTCAACACCCCATATTAAACGCCTAAGAATATACCTGACTAGTAAGAATCTTAAAACCTATGGATTTATGTGTCTCCGAAAGAGAATCAAGCGTGTGTACAGTGGCATAAACGCAGCAGTGATAGGATTGGTGAGGTTCGGTGAGCAAATGCAGACCCTTTGAAGTCATATTGCATGGTACCCATTCCATGGGTCTCAACTCTCCAGGTTTAAGGGATTCATCCTTCAGCTAAAACATGCATGTGGAACCCAGAGTATGATCCACCGTGTGATCGGGAAACGTGTCCAAATGTGTCTCAGTTTTCGTCCCTGGTACTCGGGTGCAACATTCCAGATGCTTTACTAACACTCTCCCCACTTGGAGAGTCAGTGCCTTTAACCTCCTGTTTGGCCCGGTTTGCAATTTCTGTGGAAAATGAACAGGAATAGGGAGAGCACATGAGAGACTAGCTGGAGGTGTCTGGACGGGCAAATTTACCTCTCATTTCCCACCAGGCAAAGGAATTAACCAAAGGCTCAGTGTGCCATGCCGGAACCACACTAGGGCCTGAAGCAATCCTGCGGTGTTGCGGCCAGCTCACAAGAAAGTGAGTTGAAGAAAGGAGCTCAGGGGCACTGTCATTCACAAACG
The DNA here is from genome assembly GCF_949774975.1 of Lagenorhynchus albirostris. NCBI lineage: Eukaryota > Metazoa > Chordata > Mammalia > Artiodactyla > Delphinidae > Lagenorhynchus > Lagenorhynchus albirostris. The sequence goes on along the minus strand of NC_083098.1, from coordinate 60,066,203 downwards.
TGCAGAGTTCTAAATGACAGCTATCATCCAAAAATATATTGAAGGTAGGCTGCGAAGAGGACTAGAAAGCAGGGCAGAATGCAGGAAACCGATTTCAGGAGGTATCGGGAGTCGCTCTTAAAGCATAGGAATAGAGACAGAACTTGGAAAATAATGCACTTGGCAAAAACGGGCATATGTGTTTTATCCAGAGCTCTCATTACTGAGGGGAGGAGATTCCCAGCAGCCTCCAACTGCCACCTGAGGGCTCACATTGCCAAGGCAACATGAACAAGCCAGGCAGGAGTTACCTCACAGCAGAGGTCCCACCTCACAGAAGGGTGAGAAACCCAGCCAACATCAGACTCTCACCAGAGGGCCTACATCACCAAGGGGATGGGAACCAGGCAGGAGTGTCTTCACACCAGTGGGGCCACATCATCGAAAGGTGAGGTACTCAGCACATGTGTCCTCAAACCAGAGGACCCACATCTCCAAGGGCCTTGGAGTGAGGCAGGCAGGAGTAGCCTCACAACACTGGGCCCATAGAATAAAAAAGTGAGGAATCCAGCAGTTGGAACCTCCCAGTAGGCGGCCCAGAGCACCGAGGCTATGGGATCCAGGCCACTCTGAACTCACAGAAGAGGGCCCATGTCATGAAACTGAGCAACCCAGCCATTGGGACCTCAGAGCAGGAGGCCCACATCCCCATGGGGATGGAAATCTGGTAGAGGTGTCCTCGCACCACTGAGAACATATCAGAAAATTTTGGGCGACCAGCAGTTAGGGCCTGACGCCAGAGGACCCTCATCACCAAGGGAAGGAGGCCCCCAGCAGGCTCCAACTGCCACCAGAGGGCTGACGTCGCCAAGGCGATGTGTGCCAACCAGGCACGAATGACCTCACAGCAGAGGGCCCACCTCAGAGAAGTGTGACGAACCCAGTCAGGATCAGACTCGCACCAGAGGGCCCACATCACCAAATGGATTGGAACCAGGCAGGAGTGTCCTCACATGTGTAGGGCCACATCATCTAAAGGTGAGGAACCCAGAACATGTGGCTTCAAACCATAGGACACCCATCACCAAGGGGCTGGGAGTGAGGCAGGCAGGAGGAGCCTCATAACAGAGCGCCCAAAAATAAGAAAGGTGAGGAATCCAGCATTTGGAACCTCCCAGCAGGCGGCCCAGAGCACAGAGGCTAGGGGATCCAGGCCGGAGTGAACTAACACCAGACAGCCCACATCATGAAACTGTGAGCAACCCAGACATTGGGACCTCAGAGCAGAAGGCCCACATCCCCATGGTGATGGGAACATGACAGGAGTGTCCTGGCATCACTGGGCTCACATCAGACAACGTGGGGTGCTCAGAAGTTAGGGCCTGACGCTAGAGGGCACTCATCACCGAGAGGAGGAGGCTCCCAGCAGGCTCCAGCTGCCACCAGAGGGCCAACGTCGCCAAGGCGATGTGTGCCAGCCCGGCAGGAGTGACCTCACAGCAGAGGGCCCACCTCACAGAAGGGTGAGGAACACAGCCAGGATCAGACTCTCACCAGAGGGCCCACATCACCAAGGGGATGGGAACCAGGCAGGAGTGTCCCCACACCAGTGGGACATCATCATCGAAAGGTGAGGATCCCAGCACATGTGTCCTCAAACCAGAGGAACCACATCACCAAGGGGTTCAGAATGAGGCTGGCAGGACCGGCCTCACAACACAGGGTCCACAGAATATAAAAGTTGAGGAATCCAGCAGTTGGAACCTCCCAGCAAGCGGCCCAGAGCACCGAGGCTATGGGATCCAGGCCGCAGTGAACTCACAGCAGAGGGCCCACATCATGAACCTGTGAGCAGCCCAGCCGTTGGGACCTCAGAACAGAAGGCCCACATCCCCATGGGAATGGGAACCTGGCTGGAGTGTCCTCGCACCACTGGGCACACATCAGAAAATGTGGGGAGCCCACCATTTAGGGCCTGATGCCAGAGGGCCGTCATCACTGAGAGGAGGAGGCACCCTGCATGCTCCAACTGCCACCAGAGGGCTCACGTCTCCAAGGTGACGTGTGCCAGCCAGGCAGGAGTGACCTCACAGCAGAGGGCCTACCTCACAGAACGTTGAGGAACCCAGCCAGGATTAGACTCTCGCCAGAGGGCCCACCTCACCAAGGGGATGGGAACCCGGCAGGAGTGTCCTCACACGAGTGGGGCCACATCATCAAAAGGTGAGGAACGCAGCACATGTGGCCTCAAGCCATAGAGCAGTCATCACCAAGGGGCTGGCAGTGAGGCAGGCAGGAGGAGCCTCACAACAGAGGGCACATAGAATAAAAAAGTTGAGGAATCCAGCAGTTGGAACCTCCCAGCAGGCAGCTCAGAGCACCGATGATAAGGGATCCTTGCCGGAGTGAACTCACAGCAGAGGGCCCACATCATGAAACTGTGAGCAACCCAGGCGTTGGGACCTCAAAGCAGAAGGCCCACATCCCAATGGGGAAGGGAACATGGCAAGAGTGTCCTCACTCACTTGGCGCACATCAGAAAATGTGGGGAGCCCATCAGTTATGGCCTAAGGCAAGAGGGCCCTCATCACCGAGGGGAGGAGGATCCCAGCACACTCCAACTGCCACCAGAGGGTCCATGTCACCAAGGTGACGTGTGCAAGACAGGCATGATTGACCTCACAGCAGAGGGCCCACCTCACAGAAGGGTGAGGAACCCAGCCAGGATCAGATTCTCACCTGAGGGCCCACATCAGCAAGGGGATGGGAACCAGTCAGGACAGTCTTCCCTCCAGTGGGGCCACATCATCAAAAGGTGCGGAACCCAGCACATGTGGCCTCAAATCAGAGGACACATATCACAAAGGGAATGGGAGTGAGGCAGGCAGGAGTAGCCTAAAAACAGAGGGCCCAAAGAATAAGAAAGGTGAGGAATCCAGCAGTTGGAACCTCCCAGCAGGTGGCCGAGAGCACAGAAGCTATGGGATGCAGGCAGGAGTGAACTAACAGCAGAGAGCCCACATCATGAAACTGTGAGCAACCCAGGCGTTGGGACCTCAGAGCAGAAGGCCCACATCCCAATGGGGATGTGAACCTGGCTGGAGTGTCCTCGCACCACTGGGCGCACATCACAAAATGTGGGGAGCCCAGCAGTTAGGGCCTGACGCCAGAGGGCCCTCATCACCAAGGGGAGGAGGCCCCCAGCAGGCTCCAAGTGCCACCAGAGGGCTCATGTCCACAAGGCGAGGTGAGCAAGCCAGGCAGGAGTGACCTCACAGCAGACGGCCCACCTCACAGATGGGTGAGGAACCCAGCCAGGATCAGACTCTCAACAGAGGGCCCACATCACCAAGGGGATGTGAACCAGGCAGGAGTCTCCTAAGACCATTGGTCCCACATCATCGAAAGGTGAGGAACCCAGCACATGTGGCCTCAAACCAGACGACACACATCACGAAGGGGCTGGGAGTGAGGCAGGCAGGAGGATCCTCACAACAGAGGGCCCAAAAAATTAAAAAAGTGAGGAATCCAGCAGTTGGAACCTCCCAGCAGGCGGCCAAGAGCACAGAGGCTATGGGATCCAGGCCTCTGTGAACTAACACCAGAGAGCCCACATCATGAAAATGTGAACAACCCAGCCGTTGGGACCTCAGAGCAGAAGGCCCACATCCCCATGGAGATGGGATCCTAAGAGGAGTGCCAAAGCATCACTGGGCTCACTAAGAAAAGTTGGTGAGCCCAGCAGTTAGGGCCTGACGCAAGAGGGCCCTCAACACCGGGGGGAGGAGATTCCCAGCACGCTCCAACTGCCACCACATGGCTGACTTCACCAAGGCAATGTGTGCCAGCCATGCAGGAGTGACCTATCAGCAGAGGGTCTCCCTCACAGAAGGGTGAGGAACACAGCCAGGAACAGACTCTCACCAGGGGGTCCACATAACCACGTGGATGAGAACCAGGCAGGAGTGTCCTCACACTAGTGGGGCCACATCATCGAAAGGTGAGGAACCCAGCAAAGGTGGCCACAAACCAGAGGACCCACATCACCAAGGGGTTGAGAGTGAGGTAGGTGTCTGGACGGGCATATTTAACACTCATTTCCCACCAGGAAGAGGAATTAACCAAAGGCTCAGCGTGCCCTGCCAGAAGCAGATTAGGGCCTGAAGCAGTCTTGCAGGTTTGCGGCCAGCTCACAAGAAAGCGAGTTGAAGAAAGGAGCTCAGGGGCACTGTAATTCACAAACCTGCAGAGTTATAAATGACAGATAACGTCCAAAAATATATTGAAGTAAGGCTGCCAAGAGGACTTGAAAGCAGGGCAGAATTTCAGGAAACCGATTTCAGGAGGTAGACTGGATTTGCATTTAAAGCATAGGAAAAGAGGCAGAACATCGACAATGATGCACTTGGCAAAAAAGGGCGTATGAGTTTGTTCCTGAATATATTCAGGAAAAAACACATACGCCCTTTTTGGCAAACCAAGCAAGCTTGCAATGGAAATCCGAACTACTATGAAGTGTCACTTCCCCCCGGTCTAAAGGGCCATCTGAAAAAAGTGTAAAATCCAGAAAGGCAAGACAGGCCATGGGGAAAAAGGAGCCTTGTTATGCTGATGGGTGGGATGTAAATTGCCAACAGCCACTCTGGAGAAGTGTATGGTGTTTCCTGATACATCTGGAAAACAAAGCAACAGAGTCTAGGGCATTTCCACTTATGGGCCTATAGCTTAGGGAAATTAAAATCAAAAAGACACAGCCACCCCAAAATTCGGGACGGCTGTGTTTACAGGAACTTCTTCTACAGTTCAAGTTAAATATCCCAGAGAACAAATAATTGATAAAGAAGTTGCGGTACTTACGTACAACAGAATACCACTCAGCAATGAAATCTGTGTCACCAGGCCTGTACCAGCATAATGAGTGGATTGAGGCACGATGATTCTAAGTGAAATAAGTCACACAGAAAAAGAAACATCATAAGGTATCACTAATGCACGGAATGTAAACTTGGCTACACAGGAACTGAATTACAAAACAGAACAGGGTCTCAAGTTTAGAAAACCAACTTATGCTTGCTTAAGGGGAAAGGTGAGTTGGGGTGCTGCATAAAACCAGAGTTTGAAATTAGCACAGATACCGTTCCATAAGCCAAATATGTAATAGACAAGACCTACCCCTTGCTCAACGAAATGGACTCAACAATGAGGTATCACCTCACACCTGTTAGAATGGGCATCATCTGAAAATCTACAAACAACAAATGCTGGAAAGGGTGTGGAGAAAAGGAAGCCTCTTTCACTACTGTTGGGAATATAAATTGATACAGTCACTATGGACAACAATATGGAGTTTCTTAAGAAACTAATAATAGAATTACCCTATGATACAGCAATCCCAGTACTGGACATATACCCAGACAAAACCATAAATCAAAAAGAGACATTCACCGCAATGTTCATTGCATCTCTATTTACAATATCGAGGTAATGGAAGCAACCTAAATGCCCACAGACAGACGAATGCATAAAGATGTGGTACATATATAAAGTGGAATATTACTAAGCCATGAAAGGAATGAAATTGGGTCATTTGTAGAGACGTCGATGGATCTAGAGACTGTCATACAGAGTGAAGTAAGTCAGAAAGAGAAAAACAAATCTTGTATATTCATGCATATATGTGGAACCTAGAAAAACTGTACAGATTAACCATTTTGCAAGGAATAAATAGAGCAACAGATGTAGACAACAAACGTATGGACACAAGGGGGGAAAGCTCTTGAGGGTGTGGTGGTGGGAGGAGTTGAGAGATTGGGGTTGGCATGTAAACATTTATATGTATAAAATAGATAACCAATAAGAACCTGCTGTATAAAAATATAAAATAAAATTCAAAATTAAAAAGAAATAAAATTTAAAAAATAAAACAGAAAAAACAATTATTCCCTTCACATACATGTATTTATATGAACAAATTATTTCCATGCTTATATCTGTAAATACAAAAAAGAGGAATAAAATCTACCTTGAACCAAAAATGAAAAAGAGAAAAAAAAAACAGAACCCACCAGTTACACAGAGGAAAACTGTATCAGGGCACTTGCTCCAGTTGTAAACAATTCTGAAGTTGGTCAGTGGTGGGGAATCGTCTCCCATTCAGCCAGCAGCCCCCACACAACAAGCGTCCTCATTGCAAAGCTGGGGCACCGTGCCGAGGCATCTGTGAGTAAACGTGAGCTGAGCCCCAGGCCAGTTGCTGCTGAACTGTTCCCACCCTTCCCAGGTAAAACACCTGAATATATACAAGGACTTGAAAGCCTAGAGGAAGGGCCATGGAGCCACACGAGTGACAGCATGCCAGCTGACTTGGTGCCTGCAGGCCAGCCAGGATGGTCCTGGCCCTGGGTGCTCTTCTGGAAGATTTCCATTTCCCCATTTCCCTGCCTGAGATACCCGTCCTGTCCCTGCCCCCACTGCTTTTTTCCTTCCTCACCTCTGCCCAGGGAGAAATTCCAGCAGCAGGTATGGGTGACACATCCTCATCTTTAGCAGGTGGCAGCCTGGCAACTGCTGCAGAAAGTCCAGCAGAGCCCCACTCACACTGGGCCACCCACAAAGCCGTGGCCTCTCACTCTCTCCCACCAGCCCAGCCCCGAGACTGCTGACAGGGCAGAGAAAATGGCGTCAGGCACAGCTGCAGGGGCTCTTGCTGCCTGGAGTGGTATTTATGTTGATCTCAACCCAGGCACACCTGGGGAGGGCGGGCCGGCACGGTAAGGCTGCCCAGGTCAGCCAATCATCACCCCTCAGGGGCTCACAGTTGAAGAAAATGGAACTTGCTGAACCGGCCAGGTCCAAGGAACAGGTGTGGGCTCCTGAGAGTCAGGATAGACAAGGGGCTGCAGCTTTGGCTTGTTTTCTAATCATTTTATCTGGCCCATGAGTAGGAGACAACTTCAAGAAAACCCTCTCCTAATGAGAGGAACCCAGGAGTCAGGGAGAGGAGGGGTGGGTGGTGGTTGGAGACAGAGGCCTGGTGCCCTGGGTGCAGTGGAAGTGTCTGGAAGACCAGGTGGAGGGAGGCCACACAGAGTGATGCCCAGGGTCACAGACCTGTCGGAGCTGCTGTTTGTTAGTTCAAGTCCTGCTCTGAGGTGCTCTGTGTCAGCTCTGAGCGACAGGTGAGCTGGGGGTGCTCTTCAATGAGGGCTATGTGCACGGTTCCTGTGTGCCCAGCCCTGCCACGGTACCTGCAAGGGTAGCTCTGTATCCTGGGAGGGGCCTGACCATGAGAGCCCCGTGGGCTGGGTTGGGGGTGGGGTACCTGCCCAGGAGAGCTCCATATCCTGGGATTGGCCTGACCACGAGAGCCCCATGGGCTGCTGGGGACCTTGTAAAGGATGTCAGGACAGTCAGTGAAGCCACCGAGGATATACCGCCAGTTGCTCCTGATTCCTACACCATGCTGGTCATTCTACCAACCACCAGGACATGGTATTCTGTATTAGTCTTCAATGATGCCTTCTTTTGTATTCCATTAGTCCCAGAGTCACAAGAAATTTTGGCTTGTGAGTGGCAGGACTCAACATACAACTAAAACAATACTTCCGGGCCGTCTTGCCCCAAGGGTTCAAAAATTCCCACACCATCTTTGGGGAAAGCTTAGCTAAAGACCGAAAAGTTCTACCTCTGGAAAAGGAAACCCTCCTTCAATATGCAGATGACATTCTGATCGCCAGCCCTACTAAGGAGGCCTCTGAGCTACCAAGCCAATAAAGGATAGAAGTTGTCCAAGAAAAAGCTCAAATATCACAGACTGCGGTGACCTGCCTGGGCTTCATTCTCACACAAGGTCGGAGAAGCCCATCCCAGGAAAGGGAAGAAACCATTTGCAGCCTTACCCCTTTCTAAAACTAGAAGACAGCTTAGGGGTTCCTGGGGAGGCTGCTTCTGGATTTGGGGTTTGCTGCTTCTGGATCCCTAACTACAGTCTACTAGCTGGGCCTCTATATGAAACACTGAAAGGAAAAGATGATGATCCTTTTGAACAGAATCCAGAAGTGGCCTTTCAAGAATGGAAAGAGCAGTCAATTCAGACCCTTGCCCTGGAACTCCCTAATTGAGCTAAACCCTTTGACCTTTCCATTCCCGGTGAAAGGTGAATCGCCATTGGAGAATTAGTGCAAAAACTGGGACCACTTGAAATGGAACAACGCAAGAATGCCATCCAGGTAGGATAAACTACAGTCACCAAGGGGCTTGGCCCACTGCCACATCTGGCCAAGATACTGGCGGTATCTAAAAACCTGGAAATCAGCAGCCCAAAAGGCCACCTCCCTCCTAAGGGAAAAGGACCCCACGTGGTGATCCTAATCACCAACCATGCCCTGAAGTTGCAGGGTTCGCTCCGTGGGCACACCGACCTCGGGTGAGGAGGCCCTCCAACTCCAACATCCAGAGAGATAACCGGGGGCAACAGGGCACCATGACGACTCGTGTGAACATCACTTGACCTGGAGTTTCTCTCATAAAACAACAATAGTGTGTCCCGAAGGAGTAGACTACTGCTTGCAGGACTTACTGCACCCGGAGGGGAGCTAATAATCTTGGCGGGGGAACCGTATATCACACTGTCACCATAGAAAAGCCTACAGACACCGTGATGATGGTGGTCAATAAGACCGGCTGGACTCCTGTTTACTTCAAAAGGCTGTTGACTCAGTGGCCATCATGGTCCTTGATCACCACTGACCCTGGACTGTCTGGGAGTTGAGCGGGCAAGGCTCTGACACCTGGTGCTGTTTTTACGTTAATTCAGGGGCCTAATTGAAGAAAGAGCAGACTACTGGTCAGAGCATCTAGGCTGGCAGAAACGGTCAGCCTAAGGTGGCCGAACAAATGTGGGGCGGGGTGAAATCGGCCCCCACAGCGTCTCTGCACATCTCTTTCCTGGACCCTCAAAGGTCATTAGAATCTATAACACTTCCAATGCTGGTGCTCAGGCGGACGAGCAGGGAGGCAGGGGTCCTGGGGCCAATCAACGTCACCTGGAGGCTGCTGGGGAGAAGTTCTGACCCTCGTCCCCTGGTATGAGGGCTCCCAACTCAGCACTCAGCAGTTACAGAAGAAGGGTCTGCACCCTCAGCACTCCAAGAATGAGGAACGGGACAAAAGGCAGAGGAGGGGTTTGTCCCCAGCAAAGCCCATTAAAAATCCCTGGGAGATAAAAATAGAATCTGGGCAATAAAGTCAAGTCTGACCTTTTTTATCCTTTGTGCTTTGTCTAATTTCACGTGCTCCTAGGGTCCCGCATGCAGAGGTTCCACACCCGGCACTTCAGACCAGATTTCCTAGTGCAGAATGGCTGGGTCGACACCTCAGCTCCTGGGGCCCAGTGCAGACTCTGAGATATAGAGCCTGAGCTGCAGCCAACCCGGCCCTCGAGAGCTCCGCCCCCTCCCTCCCACTGACTCTGACAGGATCTCTACACAGCAGCCCAGCCCACAGCCCACGGGGTAGTGCATGCTCTCACCTCTCCATTCTCTGATCAAAATATAAAGTTTCCTTTGCTTGGGACCCAAACTCAGTCTCGATCTGTTGGCCCCAATGACACTGGGCAGGGGGACACTTGTTGGGGTCCACTCTGGAGGATCAGTAACAGAAATTGAGACTATTGTAACTTCAATGAACAGATGTGTGAGCCAAACTGTAGTTAACATAGAACAGTTTAGAAGGCTCGGGTAAAATAAGATGTTTCTAACACTTCCATTTGATATTTCCATCACTTTATCATAAGCAAGTTCAGTGAAAAGGTTTGTCTTATTTGTCAGGTCAACATTAGAGAAATGAAGTGATTTCTTTCCAAGGATGTACATCTAATAATCTTGGTTAAAGCTTCAATCTTGTTTTAAATGCTTTTCCATTGAAAATGATACCTCTCTTTCAGCTCCCCCATTTCTGAGAAGTATAAAATCTTATAATTTATTATTATCAAAGGGGAAAGGTGGGAGGAGGGATAAATTAACAGTTTGGAATTAACACATACACACTGCTATGTATAAAGTAGATCATCAACAAGGAACTACTGTATAGCACAGGGAACTACACTCAATATTTTGCAATAACCTATAAGGGGAAATAATCGGAAAAAGAATAGATATTTTTATTGACATCATCTATCAATGACAGTTAAAGTGTAACCTAAGGGAAGCCGGTGGTGAGTGCTTCTGACCCTGAAGACTTCAATCATCTAAAGTTTGGACTCTGCCTACTTCCCAAGGCCCTTAATGAACATATGTGTAGCCGTAGCTTAAAAAACTCCCCAGTTTGGGTTTCGGGGAGACACTGATTTTGAAAAAGCCCTGGCGTTCTCCTTACATGAATGGGACTCTTCCTACTGCTAAAACATGTCTGTCACATCCAGAGGATTGTATACCGTCTGATCGGGAAGAGTTTGGAAAAGGCATCTCATCTCCTCATCTCCTGGTGCTCGGGTTTACCCCTCCAGCGTCTTTACTAACAGTCTCCCCACTTGGAGATGTCAGCACTGTCAACATCCTGTTGCGTACAGTTTGGAATTTGTCCAGAGGATGAAGCGGAAGGATGAGGAACAATGAGAGACAAGTGTTCAGACAGGCACATGTCACTCTAATTTCCAATCAGGAAGACGAATTGACCAAAGGCTAGGGTTGCCCATGGAAACAGTATAGGGCTTGAGGAAATCCCACTGCTTTGTGGCCAGTTCCCATAAACACAAGTTGAACAATGGAACTCAGGGGCAGTAAAATTCACGAAACTGCAGAGTTGAAAATATCTATCACTGAAAAATGTCTTGAGGAAAGTCAGAGAAAAGGATTGGTAAGCAAGGGAGAATGGCAGGAAAGGGATTTGAGGAGGTAGAAAGGACTCGCCATTAAGCACAAGAAAAGGGGCTGAACATTGCCAACATTGCAGTTGGCCAAAAAGGCTGTATGCGTTTTTTTCTGTATATATTCAAGAAAAGGGCATACACTTTTCTAGCCAACCAAACAGGTGGGCACTGGAAATCAATACTACAAAAGATATCACTTCGCATCAGTCAGAAGAGCCATCCTCATAAAGTGTAAACACCAGAAATGCAGGACAGGGCAAGGAGAAGAGGGAGCCCTGTGAGGCTTATAGTGGAAATGTATATTGCCAACGGCCATTCTGGAGAAGTGTATTGTGTTTACTAAAGCATCTAAAAAATGAGCTACAGAGCATAAGGCACTTGCACTCATGGGCGTATATCTTGGGAAAAACAAAAATCGAGAGGACACAGGCACCCCAATGTTTACTGCCTCTCTGTTTAAAAGATCCTCGACTAGGATAGAACTTAAATGTCTCTGGAGGGAAAAAATGGATAGAGATGTGGTACTTATGTAGAGTGGAATATTACTCAGCCTGGAAATCAATGAGATATGGCCAGTTGTAACAACTCCGGAGGAGTTACGTATGATCATTCTAAGTGACAGAATTCAAAAAGAAAAAGACACATATCATAAGATATCACTTAAAGGTGGAATCCAAAATGGCTACACATGAAATAAATTACAAAACAAAAACATAGTCAAATATGTAGAAAGCACGCGTAAGGCTGCTGAACGGGAAAGGTGGGGGGGGTGAGGCATCATCCAGGAGGTTGAAATTAGCAAAGATACCATTCCAAATACCAAACTGATAATCAACAAGGCCTACACGGTAGCTAAAAGAACTGCACTCAGCACACTCAAGTCACCGGAAAAGAATATCTATGACTGGTAAGAATCTGAAAAAGAATTTATTGATGTCTCTCTGTACGTGAATCAAGTGGATGTACAGCAGCAAGAAACAGAGCTTTGAAAATCAGCTGTAACCAATATAGTGATAAATTGCAAAAAATAAACGACAGAGAGACAGAGAAAACCTCTTACAACTTTTCCTCAGGGACGGTGATGCAACATGGATTGAACACATCTAGACCCACAGCAGGATGAGACATAAGGCTGGAAACTGTTCGCGCTAAGAGAAATGTGAGGTTGGGTGAGGAAATGCACACCCTTTAAAGTAATACTACCTGGTACCCATTCAATGGGTCCCAAATCTGCAGGTTCAAGGAATCTTCCTACAGCTAAAACATGCATGGAAAACCCAGAGGACTGTACACCATGTGATCGGGAGATGTGTCTAAAATGCACCTCATTTATCCTCTCCTGGTGCTCCTGTTCATCATTCCAGCCATGTTACTTAGAATCTCCCCACTTAGAGAATCAGCACATTTAAACTTCTGTTTCACACATTTTGCAAATTGTGAGGAGGATGAACGGGAAGAGGGGGAACCAATGAGAGAATAGTTGTAGGGGTTTGGACGGGCACATGTCACTCTAATTTCCCATTAAGAATAAGAATTAAAAAAAGGCTCAGCCCGCCTCGCCGGAGCCAAAATAGGGCCTGAAGCAATCCTGCGGCTTTGAGGCCAGCTCACAAAATAGCAACTTAAAAAATGGAGCTCAGGGTCACTGCAATTCACAAACCTGCAGAGTTATAAATGAAAACTAACGTCCAAAAATATGTTGAGGTAAGGCAAAGAAGAGGATCTGAATGCAAGACAGAATTGCAAGAAACAGATTTCAAGAGATAGATTGGACTCGTCTTTAAAGCACATGAAAAGGGGCAGAATTTCGACAATGGTGCAGTTGGCCCAAAAGGGAGTATGCGTTTTTTCCGGAATATATCCAGGAAAAAATGCATACGCCCTTTATGGGCAACCAAGCAAGCAAGCAATGCAAATGTGCACAACAAAGAAGTCTCATTTCCCACCGATCAAAAGCGCCATCCGAAAAAATTGTAAAAACCAGAAATGCAGGACAGTGCATGGAGAACAGGGAGCCTTTATACGCTGATGGACAGTGTGTGAACTGTCGAGAGCCACTCTGGAGAAGTGTATGGTGGTTCCTAAATCATCTAAAAAACAGAGCTACAGAGCATAGGGCACTTCCAATCACGGGAGTATATCTAGGGAAGTCTAAAAATCAACAAGACACAAGCACACCACATTTTAGGGCTACTCTGTTTACAAGAACCTCAACTTCAGTACACCTTAAATATCCCAGGAAAGAGAACAATGGATAAAGAAAATGTGGTACTTATGTACAATGGAATATCTCTTCACCATGAAATCAATGTAATAAGGCTAGTAGAAGGATAAAGAGTGGATTTAGGTCCGATAATACTACTTGAAATAAGTCAAACAGAAAAAGAAACATATCATAAGATATCACTTATAGAGGGAGGATAAATATGGCTGCACAAAAAATGAATTACAAAACAGAACAGTGTCTCACATTTAGAAAACACACTTATGTCACCTTAAGGGGAAAGGAGAGGTGGGGTGATGCATAAAACCAGAGTTTGAAATAAGCACAGATACCGTTCAATAAACCAAATAGGTATTAGACAAGATCTACACCTTGCTCAATGAACTGGCCTCAACACACCCTATACACCGCAGAGAAATATATCTGAGTAATAAGAATCTTAAAACCCATGTATTGATATATCTCCATAAGGGAATCAAGTGTGTGCAGAGCGGCACAAACACAGCAGTGAAAATGAGCTAAACCCCATTATAGAAATAAATTTTAAAACCAAAACGCAGAAACAATGAAAGAGAGAAAACTTCTTACAAAATTCGCTCAGGGGCTGTGATGCAAGCTGGAATGACCACATATAAACCCACAGCTGGATAAGACATAAGGCTGGACACTTGGGGCTGAGAGGATTGGTGAGCTTTGCTGAGCAACTGCCGAAAGTTTAATGCAATACTTCATGCTACTCATTCCAAGGGTCCCAACACTGCAGGTTGAAGGGAATCTTCCTACAGCTAAAACATGCATGGGAAATCCAGCAGATGGTATACCATATGATCAGGAAAGGTTTCTAAAACGCACCTCATTTTCCTCTCCTGGGGCTCCGGATCAACATTCCAGCCACTTTACTAACAACATCCCCACATGGAGAGTCAATGACTTTAAGTTCCGGTATCGCACAGTCTGCAGTTAGTGCGGAGGATGAATGGGAATAGGGGGAACCAGTGAGAAAATAGCTGTAGCGGTTTCAATGCCCACATGTCACTCTAATTTCACAAAGGAAGAAGAATTAACCAAAGGCACAACAAGGCGCCCCAGAAGAAAAATAGGGCCTGAAGAAATCCTGTGGATATGAGGCAAGATCACAAAAATAAGAGCTGAAAAATGGAACTAAGGGCAACTGCATTCAAAAAACTGCAGAGTTATAGACGCCAACTATTTTCCAAAACTATATTGAGGTAAGGCTATGAAGAGGCACTGACAGCAAGGCAGAATTGAAGGAAACCGATTTCAGGAGGTAGACTGGAATTGCATGTAAAGCATAGGAAAATAGGCAGAACGTCCACAATGATGCACTTGGTCAAAAAGGGCGTATGCGTTTTTTCATGAATATATTCAGGAAAAAATGCATACGCACGTTTTGGCCAACCAAGCAAGCTTGCAAATGAAATCTGCACTACAATGAAGTCTCACTGCCCCCCGGTCAAAAGGGCCATCTGAAAAAATTGTAAAATCCAGAAAGGCAGGACAGGCCATGGAGAACTGGGAGCCTCGTTATGCTGATGGGCGGATGTAAATTGCCAACAGCCACTCTGGAGAAGTGTATGGTGTTTCCTGAAACATCTAAAAAACAAAGCAACAGAGCCTAGGGCACTTCCACATATGGTTCTATAGCTTAGGGAAATTAAAATAAAAAAGACACAGCCACCCCAAAGTTTGGGACGGCTCTGTTTACAAGAACCTCGTTTAACGTACAAGTTCAATATCGCAGAAAGCGAAAAATGGATAAAGAAGTTGTGGTATTTATGTACAATGCAATATCACTCAGCAATGAAATCTATGTCATCAGGCCCATAGCAGCATAATGAGTGGATTCAGGTACGATGATTCTAAGTGAAATAAGTCACACAGAAAAAGAAACATCATAAGATGTCACTACTACACGGAATGTAAACTTGGCTACACAGGAACTGAATTAGAAAACAGAACAGGGTCTCAAATGTAGAAAACCAACTTATACTTGCTTAAGGGGAAAGGTGAGTTGGGGTGCTGCATAAAACCAGAGATTAAAATTAGCACAGATTCCGTTCCATAAGCCAAGTATGTAATAGACAAGAGCTACTCCTTGCTCAACGAAGTGGACTCAACACCCCATATTAAACGCCTAAGAATATACCTGACTAGTAAGAATCTTAAAACCTATGGATTTATATGTCTCCGAAAGAGAATCAAGTGTGTGTACAGCGGCATAAACGCAGCAGTGATAGGATTGGTGAGGTTCGGTGAGCAAATGCAGACCCTTTGAAGTCATATTGCATGGTACCCATTCCATGGGTCTCAACTCTCCAGGTTTAAGGGATTCCTCCTTCAGCTAAAACATGCATGTGGACCCCAGAGTATGATCCACCATGTGATCGGGAAACGTGTTCAAATGTGTCTCAGTTTTCGTCCCCTGGTACTCGGGTGCAACATTCCAGAAGCTTTACTAACACTCTCCCCACTTGGAGAGTCAATGCCTTTAACCTCCTGTTTGGCCCAGTTTGCAATTTCTGCGTAAGATGAAAAGGAATAGGGAGAACCCATGAGAGACTAGCTGGAGGTGTCTGGACGGCCAAATTTAACTCTCATTTCCCACCAGGAACAGGAATTAACCAAAGGCTCAGTGTGCCATGCCGGAACCACACTAGGGCCTGAAGCAATCCTGCGGTGTTGCGGCCAGCTCACAAGAAAGCGAGTTGAAGAAGGAAACTCAGGGGCACTGTCATTAACAAACCTGCAGAGTCATAAATGACAGCTATCATCCAAAAATATATTGAAGTAAGGCTGCCAAGAGCAGATGAAAACGGGGCAGAATTGCAGGAATCCGAGTTCAGGAGGTAGACTGGAATTGCATGTAAAGCGTAGGAAAGAGGCAGAACGTCCACAATGATGCACTTGGCCAAAAAGGGCGTATGCGTTTTTTCCTGAATATATTCAGGAAAAAACGCATACGCCCTTTTTGGCCAACCAAGCAAGCTTGCAAAGGAAATCTGCACTACAATGAAGTCTCACTGCCCCCCCGGTCAAAAGGGCAATCTGAAAAAAGTGTAAAATCCAGAAAGGCAGGACAGGCCATGGAGAACTGGGAGCCTTGTTATGCAGATGGGCGGGATGTAAATTGCCAACAGCCACTCTGAAGAAGTGTATGGTGTTTCCTGAATCATCTACAAAACAAAGCAACAGAGCCTAGGGCACTTCCACTTATGGTCCTAAAGCTTAGGGAAATTAAAATCAAAAAGACACAGCCACCCCAAAGTTTGGGATGGCTCTGTTTACAAGAACCTCGTTTACGGTACAAGTTCAATATCACAGAAAGCGAAAAATGGATAAAGAAGTTGTGGTACTTACGTACAATGCAATATCACTCAGCAATGAAATCTATGTCATCAGGCCCATAGCAGCATAATGAGTGGTTCAGGTACGATGATTCTAAGTGAAATAAGTAACACAGAAAAAGAAACATTATAAGATATCACTACTACACGGAATGTAAACATGCCTACACAGTAACTGAATTACAAAACAGAACAGGGTCTCAAATGTAGAAAACCAACTTATGCTTGCTTAAGGGGAAAGGTGAGTTGGGGTGCTGCATAAAACAAGAGATTGAAATTAGCACAGATACCGTTCCATAAGCCAAATTTGTAATAGACAAGCGCTACTCCTTGCTCAACGAAGTGGACTCAACACCCCATATTAAACGCCTAAGAATATATCTGACTAGTAAGAATCTTAAAACCTATGGATTTATATGTCTCCGAAAGAGAATCAAGCATGTGTACAGCGGCATAAATGCAGCAGTGATAGGATTGGTGAGGTTCAGTGAGCAAATGCAGACCCTTTGAAGTCATATTGCATGGTACCCATTCCATGGGTCTCAACTCTCCAGGTTGAAGGGATTCTTCCTTCAGCTAAAACATGCATGTGGAACCCAGAGTATGATCCACTGTGTGATCGGGAAGCGTGTTCAGATGTGTCTCAGTTTTCGTCCCCTGGTACTCGGGTGCAACATTCCAGATGATTTACTAACACTCTCCCCACTTGGAGAGTCAGTGCCTTTAACCTCCTGTTTGTCCCAGTTTGCAATTTCTGCGGAAAATGAACTGGAATAGGGAGAACCCATGAGAGACTAGACGGAGGTGTCTGGATGGGCAAATTTAACTCTCATTTCCCACCAGGAACAGGAATTAACCAAAGGCTCAGTGTGCCATGCCGGAACCACACTAGGGCCTGAAGCAATCCTGCGGTGTTGCGGCCAGCTCACAAGGAAGCGAGTTGAAGAAGGTAACTCAGGGGCACTGTAATTCACAAACATGCAGAGTTATAAATGACAGCTATCGTCCAAAAATATATTGAAGTAAGGCTGCCAAGAACACATGAAAACGGGGCAGAATTGCAGGAAACCGAGTTCAGGAGGTAGACTGGAATTGCATGTAAAGAATAGGAAAAGAGGTAGAACGTCTACAATGATGCACTTGGCCAAAAAGGGCGTATGCGTTTTTTCCTGAATATATTCAGGAAAAAACTCATACGCCCTTTTTGGCCAACCAAGCAAGCTTGCAAAGGAAATCTGCACTACAATGAAGTCTCACTGCCTCCCAGTCAAAAGGGCCATCTGAAAAAAGTGTAAAATCCAGAAAGGCAGGACAGGCCATGGAGAAATGGGAGCCTTGTTATGCTGATGAGCGGGATGTAAATTGCCAACAGCCACTCTGGAGAAGTGTATGGTGTTTCCTGAAACATCTAAAAAACAAAGCAACAGAGCCTAGGGAACTTCCATTTATGGTCCTATAGCTTAGGGAAATTAAAATCAAAAAGACACAGCCACCCCAAAGTTTGGGACGGCTCTGTTTACAAGAACCTCGTTTATGGTACAAGTTCAATATCACAAAGAACGAAAAATGGATAAAGAAGTTGTGATACTCACGTACAATGCAATATCACTCAGCAAAGAAATCTATGTCATCAGGCCCGTAGCAGCATAATGAGTATTCAGGTACGATGATTCTAAGTGAAATAAGTCACACAGAAAAAGAAACATCGTAAGATATCACTACTACACGGAATGTAAACTTGGCTACACAGGAACTGAATTACAAAACAGAACAGGGTCTCAAATGTAGAAAACCAACTTATCCTTGCTTAAGGGGAAAGGTGAGTTGGGGTGCTGCGTAAAACCAGAGATGGAAATTAGCAAAGATACCCTTCCATAAGCCAAATATGTAATAGACAAGAGCTACTCCTTGCTCAACGTAGTGGACTCAACACCCCATATTAAACGCCTAAGAATATACCTGACTAGTAAGAATCTTAAAACCTATAGATTTATATGTCTCCGAAAGAGAATCAAGCGTGTGTACCGCGGCATAAACACAGCAGTGATAGGATTGGTGAGGTTCGGTGAGAAAATGCAGACCCTTTGAAGTCATATTGCATGGTACCCATTCCATGGGTCTCAACTCTCCAGGTTTAAGGGATTCTTCCTTCAGCTAAACCATGCATGTGGAACCCAGAATATGATCCACCGTGTGATCGGAAAACGTGTTCAAATGTGTCTCAGTTTTCGTCCCCTGGTACTAGGGTGCAACATTCCAGACGCTTTACTAACACTCTCCCCACTTGGAGAGTCAGTGCCTTTAACCTCCTGTTTGGCCCAGTTTGCAATTTCTGCGTAACATGAAAAGGAATAGGGAGAACCAATTAGAGACTACCTGGAGGTGTGTGGATGGCCAAATTTAACTCTCATTTCCCACCAGTAACAGGAATTAACCAAAGGTTCAGCGTGCCGTGCCGGAACCACACTAGGGCCTGAAGCAATCCTGCGGTGTTGCGGCCAGCTCACAAGGAAGCGAGTTGAAGAAGGTAACACAGGGGCACTGTAATTCACAAACATGCATAGTTATAAATGACAGCTATCGTCCAAAAATATATTGAAGTAAGGCTGCCAAGATCACATGAAAACGGGGCAGAATTGCAGGAAACCGAGTTCAGGAGGTAGACTGGAATTGCATGTAAAGCATAGGAAAAGAGATAGAACGTCTACAATGATGCACTTGGCCAAAAAGGGCGTATGCGTTTTTTCCTGAATATATCCAGGAAAAAACTCATACGCCCTTTTTGGCCAACCAAGCAAGCTTGCAAAGGAAATCTGCACTACAATGAAGTCTCACTGCCCCCCCGGTCAAAAGGGCCATCTGAAAAAAGTGTAAAATCCAGAAAGGCAGGACAGGCCATGGAGAACTGGGAGCCTTGTTACGCAGATGGGCGGGATGTAAATTGCCAACAGCCACTCTGAAGAAGTGTATGGTGTTTCCTGAATCATCTACAAAACAAGGCAACAGAGCCTAGGGCACTTCCACTTATGGTCCTAAAGCTTAGGGAAATTAAAATCAAAAAGACAGAGCCACCCCAAAGTTTGGGCCAGCTCTGTTTACAAGAACCTCGTTTACGGTACAAGTTCAATATCACAGAAAGCGAAAAATGGATAAAGAAGTTGTGGTACTTACGTACAATGCAATATCACTCAGCAATCAAATCTATGTCATCAGGACCATAGCAGCATAATGAGTGGATTCAGGTACGATGATTCTAAGTGAAATAAGTCACACAGAAAAAGAAACATCATAAGATATCACTACTACACGGAATGTTAACTTGGCTACACAGGAACTGAATTACAAAACAGAACAGGGTCTCAAATGTAGAAAACCAACTTATCCTTGCTTAAGGGGAAAGGTGAGTTGGGGTGCTGCATAAAACCAGAGATGGAAATTAGCACAGATACCCTTCCATAAGCCAAATATGTAATAGAGAAGAGCTACTCCTTGCTCAACCAAGTGGACTCAACACCCCATATTAAACGCCTAAGAATATACCTGACTAGTAAGAATCTTAAAAGCTATGGATTTATATGTCTCCAAAAGAGAATCAAGCGTGTGTACAGCGGCATAAACACAGCAGTGATAGGATTGGTGAGGTTCGGTGAGCAAATGCAGACCCTTTGAAGTCATATTGCATGGTACCCATTCCATGGGTCTCAACTCTCCAGGTTGAAGGGATTCTTCCTTCAGCTAAAACATGCATGTGGAACCCAGAGTATGATCCACCTTGTGATCGGAAAACGTGTTCAAATGTGTCTCAGTTTTTTTCCCCTGGTACTCGGGTGCAACATTCCAGACGCTTTACTAACACTCTCCCCACTTGGAGAGTCAGTGCCTTTAACCTCCTGTTTGGCCCAGTTTGCAATTTCTGCGTAAGATGAAAAGGAATAGGGAGAACCAATGAGAGACTAGCTGGAGGTGTCTGGATGGCCAAATTTAACTCTCATTTCCCACCAGGAACAGGAATTAACCAAAGGCTCAGTGTGCCGTGCCGGAACCACACTAGGGCCTGAAGCAATCCTGCGGGGTTGCGGCCAGCTCACAAGAAAGCGAGTTGAAGCAGGTAACTCAGGGGCACTGTCATTAACAAACCTGCAGAGTTATAAATGACAGCTATCATCCAAAAATATATTGAAGTAAGGCTGCCAAGAGCACATGAAAACGGGGCAGAATTGCAGGAAACCGAGTTCAGGAGGTAGACTGGAATTGCATGTAAAGCATAGGAAAAGAGGCAGAACGTCCACAATGATGCACTTGGCCAAGAAGTGCATATGCGTTTTTTCCTGAATATATTCAGGAAAAAACGCATACGCCCTTTTTGGCCAACCAAGCAAGCTTGCAAAGCAAATCTGCACTACAATGAAGTCTCACTGCCCCCCGGTCAAAAGGGCCATCTGAAAATGTGTAAAATCCAGAAAGGCAGGACAGGCCATGGAGAACTGGGAGCCTTGTTATGCTGATGGGCGGGATGTAAATTGCCAACAGCCACTCGGGAGAAGTGTATGGTGTTTCCTGAAACATCTAAAAAACAAAGCAACAGAGCCTAGGGCACTGCCACTTATGGTCCTATAGCTTAGGGAAATTAAAATCAAAAAGACACATCCACCACAAAGTTTGGGACGGCTCTTTTTACAAGAACCTCGTTTACGGTACAAGTTCAATATCACAGAAAGCGAAAAATGGATAAAGAAGTTGTGGTACTTATGTACAATACAATATCACTCAGCAATGAAATCTATGTCATCAGGCCCGTAGCAGCATAATGAGTGGATTCAGGTATGATGATTCTAACTGAAATAAGTCACACAGAAAAAGAAACATCATAAGATATCACTAATACACGGAATGAAAACTTGGCTACACAGGAACTGGATTACAAAACAGAACAGGGTCTCAAATTGAGAAAGCCAACTTATGCTTGCTTAACGGGAAAGGTGAGTTGGAGTGCTGCATAAAACCAGTGATTGAAATGAGCACAGATAAAGTTCCTTAAGCCAAATATATAATAGACAAGAGCTACTCCTTGCTCAACGAAATGGGCTCAACACCCCATATTAAACGCCTAAGAATGTACCTGACTAGTAAGAATCTTAAAACCTATGGATTGCTAAGTCTCTGAAAGAGAATCAAGCGTGTGTACAGGGGCATAAACGCAGCAGTGATAGGATTGGAGAGGTTCGGTGAGCAAATGAAGACCCTTTGAAGTCATATTGCATGGTACCCATTCCACGGGTCTCCACTCTCCAGGTTGAAGGGATTCTTCCTTCAGCTAAAACATGCATGTGGAACCCAGAGTATGATCAACCGTGTGATCGGGACACGTGTTCAAATATGTCTCAGTTTTCGACCCCTGGTACTCGGGTGCAACATTCCAGACGCTTTACTAACACTCTCCCCACTTGGAGAGTCAGTGCCTTTAACCTCCTGTTTGGCCCAGTTTGCAATTTCTGCGGAAGATGAACAGGAATAGGGAGAACCAATGAGAGACTAGCTGGAGGTGTCTGGACGGGCAAATTTTACTCTCATTTCCCACCAGGAACAGGAATTAACCAAAGGCTCAGCGTGCCGTGCCCGAACCAGATTAGGGCCTGAAGCAATCCTGCGGTGTTGTGGCCAGCTCACAAGAAAGCGAGTTGAAGAATGGAGCTCAGGGGCAGTGTCATTCACAAACCTGCAGAGTTATAAATGACAGCTATCGTCCAAAAATATACTGAAGTAAGGCTGCCAAGAGGACTTGAAAGCGGGGCAGAATTGCAGGAAACCGATTTCTGGAGGTAGACTGGAATTGCAAGTAAAGCATAGGAAAAGAGGCAGAACGTCCACAATGATGCACTTGGCCAAAAAGGGCGTATGTGTTTTTTCCTGAATATATTCAGGAAAAAACGCATACGCCCTTTTTGGCCAACCAAGCAAGCTTGCAAAGCAAATCTGCACTACAATGAAGTCTCACTGCCCCCCGGTCAAAAGGGCCATCTGAAAATGTGTAAAATACAGAAAGGCAGGACAGGCCATGGAGAACTGGGAGCCTTGTTATGCTGATGGGCAGGATGTAAATTGCCAACAGCCACTCCGGAGAAGTGTATGGTGTTTCCTGAAACATCTAAAAAACAAAGCAACAGAGCGTAGGGCACTTCCACTTATGGTCCTATAGTTTAGGGAAATTAAAATCAAAAAGACACAGCCACCCCAAAGTTTGGGATGGCTCTGTTTACAAGAACCTCCTTTACGGTACAAGTTCAATATCGCAGAAAGCGAAAAATGGATAAAGAATTTGTGGTATTTACGTACAACACAATATCACTCAGCAATGAAATCTATGTCATCAGGCCCGTAGCAGCATAATGAGTGGATTCAGGTACCATGATTCTAACTCAAATAAGTCACACAGTAAAAGAAACATCATAAGATATCACTAATACACGGAATGAAAACTTGGCTACACAGGAACTGAATTACAAAACAGAACAGGGTCTCAAATGTAGAAAACCAACTTATGCTTGCTTAAGGGGAAAGGTGAGTTGGGGTGCTGCATAAAACCAGAGATTGAAATGAGCACAGATAAAGTTCCTTAAGCCAAATATGTAATAGACAAGAGCTACTCCTTGCTCAACGAAATGGGCTCAACACCCCATATTAAACGCCTAAGAATGTACCTGACTAGTAAGTATCTTAAAACCTATGGATTGCTATGTCTCCGAAAGAGAATCAAGCATGTGTCCAGGGGCATAAACGCAGCAGTGATAGGATTGGAGAGGTTCGGTGAGCAAATGAAGACCCTTTGAAGTCATATTGCATGGTACCCATTCCACGGGTCTCAACTCTCCAGGTTGAAGGGATTCTTCCTTCAGCTAAAACATGCATGTGGAACCCAGAGTATGATCAACCGTGTGATCAGGACACGTGTTCAAATATGTCTCAGTTTTCGACCCCTGGTACTCGGGTGCAACATTCCAGATGTTTACTAACACTCTCCCGACTTGGAGAGTCAGTGCCTTTAACCTCCTGTTTGGCCCAGTTTGCAATTTCTGCGGAAGATGAACAGGAATAGGGAGAACCAATGAGAGACTAGCTGGAGGTGTCTGGACGGGCAAATTTAACTCTCATTTCCCACCAGGAACAGGAATTAACCAAAGGCTCAGTGTGCCGTGCCGGAAACAGATTAGGGCCTGAAGCAATCCTGCGGTGTTGCGGCCAGCTCACAAGAAAGCGAGTTGAAGAATGGAGCTCAGGGGCACTGTAATTCACAAAGCTGCAGAGTTATAAATGACAGCTATCGTCCAAAAATATACTGAAGTAAGACTGCCAAGAGGACTTGAAAGCGGGGCAGAATTGCAGGAAACCGATTTCAGGAGGTAGACTGTAATTGCATTTAAAGCATAGGAAAAGAGGCAGAACGTCCACAATGATGCACTTGGCCAAAAAGTGTGTATGCGTTTTTTCCTGAATATATTCAGGAAAAAACGCATACGCCCTTTTTGGCCAACCAAGCAAGCTTGCAAAGAAATCTGCACTACAATGAAGTCTCACTTCCCCCCGGTCAAAAGGGCCATCTGAAAAAAGTGTAAAATCCAGAAAGGCAGGACAGGCCATGGAGAAATGGGAGCCTTGTTATGCTGATGAGCGGGATGTAAATTGCCAACAGCCACTCTGTAGAAGTGTATGGTGTTTCCTGAAACATCTAAAAAACAAAGCAACACAGCCTAGGGAACTTCCATTTATGGTCCTATAGCTTAGGGAAATTAAAATCAAAAAGACACAGCAACCCCAAAGTTTGGGACGGCTCTGTTTACAAGAACCTCGTTTATGGTACAAGTTCAATATCACAAAGAACGAAAAATGGATAAAGAAGTTGTGATACTCACGTACAATGCAATATCACTCAGCAAAGAAATCTATGTCATCAGGCCCGTAGCAGCATAATGAGTATTCAGGTACGATGATTCTAAGTGAAATAAGTCACACAGAAAAAGAAACATCGTAAGATATCACTACTACACGGAATGTAAACTTGGCTACACAGGAACTGAATTACAAAACAGAACAGGGTCTCAAATGTAGAAAACCAACTTATCCTTGCTTAAGGGGAAAGGTGAGTTGGGGTGCTGCATAAAACCAGAGATGGAAATTAGCAAAGATACCCTTCCATAAGCCAAATATGTAATAGACAAGAGCTACTCCTTGCTCAACGTAGTGGACTCAACACCCCATATTAAACGCCTAAGAATATACCTGACTAGTAAGAATCTTAAAACCTATAGATTTATATGTCTCCGAAAGAGAATCAAGCGTGTGTACAGCTGCATAAACACAGCAGTGATAGGATTGGAGAGGTTCGGTGAGCAAATGAAGACCCTTTGAAGTCATATTGCATGGTACCCATTCCATGGGTCTCAACTCTCCAGGTTGAAGGGATTCTTCCTTCAGCTAAAACATGCATGTGGAACCCAGAGTATGATCCACTGTGTGATCAGAAAACGTGTTCAAATGTGTCTCAGTTTTCGTCCCCTGGTACTAAGGTGCAACATTCCAGACGCTTTACTAACACTCTCCCCACTTGGAGAGTCAGTGCCTTTAACCTCCTGTTTGGCCCAGTTTGCAATTTCTGCGTAAGATGAAAAGGAATAGGGAGAACCCATGAGAGACTAGCTGGAGGTGTCTGGACGGCCAAATTTAACTCTCATTTCCCACCAGGAACAGGAATTAACCAAAGGCTCAGTGTGCCATGCCGGAACCACACTAGGGCCTGAAGCAATCCTGCGGTGTTGCGGCCAGCTCACAAGAAAGCGAGTTGAAGAAGGAAACTCAGGGGCACTGTCATTAACAAACCTGCAGAGTCATAAATGACAGCTATCATCCAAAAATATATTGAAGTAAGGCTGCCAAGAGCAGATGAAAACGGGGCAGAATTGCAGGAATCCGAGTTCAGGAGGTAGACTGGAATTGCATGTAAAGCGTAGGAAAGAGGCAGAACGTCCACAATGATGCACTTGGCCAAAAAGGGCGTATGCGTTTTTTCCTGAATATATTCAGGAAAAAACGCATACGCCCTTTTTGGCCAACCAAGCAAGCTTGCAAAGGAAATCTGCACTACAATGAAGTCTCACTGCCCCCCCGGTCAAAAGGGCAATCTGAAAAAAGTGTAAAATCCAGAAAGGCAGGACAGGCCATGGAGAACTGGGAGCCTTGTTATGCAGATGGGCGGGATGTAAATTGCCAACAGCCACTCTGAAGAAGTGTATGGTGTTTCCTGAATCATCTACAAAACAAAGCAACAGAGCCTAGCGCACTTCCACTTATGGTCCTAAAGCTTAGGGAAATTAAAATCAAAAAGACACAGCCACCCCAAAGTTTGGGATGGCTCTGTTTACAAGAACCTCGTTTACGGTACAAGTTCAATATCACAGAAAGCGAAAAATGGATAAAGAAGTTGTGGTACTTACGTACAATGCAATATCACTCAGCAATGAAATCTATGTCATCAGGCCCATAGCAGCATAATGAGTGGTTCAGGTACGATGATTCTAAGTGAAATAAGTAACACAGAAAAAGAAACATTATAAGATATCACTACTACACGGAATGTAAACATGCCTACACAGGAACTGAATTACAAAACAGAACAGGGTCTCAAATGTAGAAAACCAACTTATGCTTGCTTAAGGGGAAAGGTGAGTTGGGGTGCTGCATAAAACAAGAGATTGAAATTAGCACAGATACCGTTCCATAAGCCAAATTTGTAATAGACAAGCGCTACTCCTTGCTCAACGAAGTGGACTCAACACCCCATATTAAACGCCTAAGAATATATCTGACTAGTAAGAATCTTAAAACCTATGGATTTATATGTCTCCGAAAGAGAATCAAGCATGTGTACAGCGGCATAAATGCAGCAGTGATAGGATTGGTGAGGTTCAGTGAGCAAAAGCAGACCCTTTGAAGTCATATTGCATGGTACCCATTCCATGGGTCTCAACTCTCCAGGTTGAAGGGATTCTTCCTTCAGCTAAAACATGCATGTGGAACCCAGAGTATGATCCACTGTGTGATCGGGAAGCGTGTTCAGATGTGTCTCAGTTTTCGTCCCCTGGTACTCGGGTGCAACATTCCAGATGCTTTACTAACACTCTCCCCACTTGGAGAGTCAGTGCCTTTAACCTCCTGTTTGTCCCAGTTTGCAATTTCTGCGGAAAATGAACTGGAATAGGGAGAACCCATGAGAGACTAGACGGAGGTGTCTGGATGGGCAAATTTAACTCTCATTTCCCACCAGGCAGAGGAATTAACCAAAGGCTCAGTGTGCCATGCCGGAACCACACTAGGGCCTGAAGCAATCCTGCGGTGTTGCGGCCAGCTCACAAGGAAGCGAGTTGAAGAAGGTAACTCAGGGGCACTGTAATTCACAAACATGCAGAGTTATAAATGACAGCTATCGTCCAAAAATATATTGAAGTAAGGCTGCCAAGAACACATGAAAACGGGGCAGAATTGCAGGAAACCGAGTTCAGGAGGTAGACTGGAATTGCATGTAAAGAATAGGAAAAGAGGTAGAACGTCTACAATGATGCACTTGGCCAAAAAGGGCGTATGCGTTTTTTCCTGAATATATTCAGGAAAAAACTCATACGCCCTTTTTGGCCAACCAAGCAAGCTTGCAAAGGAAATCTGCACTACAATGAAGTCTCACTGCCTCCCAGTCAAAAGGGCCATCTGAAAAAAGTGTAAAATCCAGAAAGGCAGGACAGGCCATGGAGAAATGGGAGCCTTGTTATGCTGATGAGCGGGATGTAAATTGCCAACAGCCACTCTGGAGAAGTGTATGGTGTTTCCTGAAACATCTAAAAAACAAAGCAACAGAGCCTAGGGAACTTCCATTTATGGTCCTATAGCTTAGGGAAATTAAAATCAAAAAGACACAGCCACCCCAGAGTTTGGGACGGCTCTGTTTACAAGAACCTCGTTTATGGTACAAGTTCAATATCACAAAGAACGAAAAATGGATAAAGAAGTTGTGATACTCACGTACAATGCAATATCACTCAGCAAAGAAATCTATGTCATCAGGCCCGTAGCAGCATAATGAGTATTCAGGTACGATGATTCTAAGTGAAATAAGTCACACAGAAAAAGAAACATCGTAAGATATCACTACTACACGGAATGTAAACTTGGCTACACAGGAACTGAATTACAAAACAGAACAGGGTCTCAAATGTAGAAAACCAACTTATCCTTGCTTAAGGGGAAAGGTGAGTTGGGGTGCTGCATAAAACCAGAGATGGAAATTAGCAAAGATACCCTTCCATAAGCCAAATATGTAATAGACAAGAGCTACTCCTTGCTCAACGTAGTGGACTCAACACCCCATATTAAACGCCTAAGAATATACCTGACTAGTAAGAATCTTAAAACCTATAGATTTATATGTCTCCGAAAGAGAATCAAGCGTGTGTACAGCGGCATAAACACAGCAGTGATAGGATTGGTGAGGTTCGGTGAGAAAATGCAGACCCTTTGAAGTCATATTGCATGGTACCCATTCCATGGGTCTCAACTCTCCAGGTTTAAGGGATTCTTCCTTCAGCTAAACCATGCATGTGGAACCCAGAGTATGATCCACCGTGTGATCGGAAAACGTGTTCAAATGTGTCTCAGTTTTCGTCCCCTGGTACTAGGGTGCAACATTCCAGATGCTTTACTAACACTCTCCCCACTTGGAGAGTCAGTGCCTTTAACCTCCTGTTTGGCCCAGTTTGCAATTTCTGCGTAACATGAAAAGGAGTAGGGAGAACCAATGAGAGACTACCTGGAGGTGTCTGGATGGCCAAATTTAACTCTCATTTCCCACCAGGAACAGGAATTAACCAAAGGCTCAGTGTGCCGTGCCGGAACCACACTAGGGCCTGAAGCAATCCTGCGGGGTTGCGGCCAGCTCACAAGAAAGCGAGTTGAAGCAGGTAACTCAGGGGCACTGTCATTAACAAACCTGCAGAGTTATAAATGACAGCTATCATCCAAAAATATATTGAAGTAAGGCTGCCAAGAGCACATGAAAACGGGGCAGAATTGCAGGAAACCGAGTTCAGGAGGTAGACTGGAATTGCATGTAAAGCATAGGAAAAGAGGCAGAACGTCCACAATGATGCACTTGGCCAAGAAGTGCGTATGCGTTTTTTCCTGAATATATTCAGGAAAAAACGCATACGCCCTTTTTGGCCAACCAAGCAAGCTTGCAAAGCAAATCTGCACTACAATGAAGTCTCACTGCCCCCCGGTCAAAAGGGCCATCTGAAAATGTGTAAAATCCAGAAAGGCAGGACAGGCCATGGAGAACTGGGAGCCTTGTTATGCTGATGGGCGGGATGTAAATTGCCAACAGCCACTCGGGAGAAGTGTATGGTGTTTCCTGAAACATCTAAAAAACAAAGCAACAGAGCCTAGGGCACTGCCACTTATGGTCCTATAGCTTAGGGAAATTAAAATCAAAAAGACACATCCACCACAAAGTTTGGGACGGCTCTTTTTACAAGAACCTCGTTTACGGTACAAGTTCAATATCACAGAAAGCGAAAAATGGATAAAGAAGTTGTGGTACTTATGTACAATACAATATCACTCAGCAATGAAATCTATGTCATCAGGCCCGTAGCAGCATAATGAGTGGATTCAGGTACCATGATTCTAACTGAAATAAGTCACACAGAAAAAGAAACATCATAAGATATCACTAATACACGGAATGAAAACTTGGCTACACAGGAACTGGATTACAAAACAGAACAGGGTCTCAAATTGAGAAAGCCAACTTATGCTTGCTTAACGGGAAAGGTGAGTTGGAGTGCTGCATAAAACCAGTGATTGAAATGAGCACAGATAAAGTTCCTTAAGCCAAATATGTAATAGACAAGAGCTACTCCTTGCTCAACGAAATGGGCTCAACACCCCATATTAAACGCCTAAGAATGTACCTGACTAGTAAGAATCTTAAAACCTATGGATTGCTAAGTCTCTGAAAGAGAATCAAGCGTGTGTACAGGGGCATAAACGCAGCAGTGATAGGATTGGAGAGGTTCGGTGAGCAAATGAAGACCCTTTGAAGTCATATTGCATGGTACCCATTCCACGGGTCTCCACTCTCCAGGTTGAAGGGATTCTTCCTTCAGCTAAAACATGCATGTGGAACCCAGAGTATGATCAACCGTGTGATCGGGACACGTGTTCAAATATGTCTCAGTTTTCGACCCCTGGTACTCGGGTGCAACATTCCAGACGCTTTACTAACACTCTCCCCACTTGGAGAGTCAGTGCCTTTAACCTCCTGTTTGGCCCAGTTTGCAATTTCTGCGGAAGATGAACAGGAATAGGGAGAACCAATGAGAGACTAGCTGGAGGTGTCTGGACGGGCAAATTTTACTCTCATTTCCCACCAGGAACAGGAATTAACCAAAGGCTCAGCGTGCCGTGCCCGAACCAGATTAGGGCCTGAAGCAATCCTGCGGTGTTGTGGCCAGCTCACAAGAAAGCGAGTTGAAGAATGGAGCTCAGGGGCAGTGTCATTCACAAACCTGCAGAGTTATAAATGACAGCTATCGTCCAAAAATATACTGAAGTAAGGCTGCCAAAAGGACTTGAAAGCGGGGCAGAATTGCAGGAAACCGATTTCTGGAGGTAGACTGGAATTGCATGTAAAGCATAGGAAAAGAGGCAGAACGTCCACAATGATGCACTAGGCCAAAAAGGGCGTATGTGTTTTTTCCTGAATATATTCAGGAAAAAACGCATACGCCCTTTTTGGCCAACCAAGCAAGCTTGCAAAGCAAATCTGCACTACAATGAAGTCTCACTACCCCCCGGTCAAAAGGGCCATCTGAAAATGTGTAAAATACAGAAAGGCAGGACAGGCCATGGAGAACTGGGAGCCTTGTTATGCTGATGGGCAGGATGTCAATTGCCAACAGCCACTCTGGAGAAGTGTATGGTGTTTCCTGAAACATCTAAAAAACAAAGCAACAGAGCGTAGGGCACTTCCACTTATGGTCCTATAGTTTAGGGAAATTAAAATCAAAAAGACACAGCCACCCCAAAGTTTGGGATGGCTCTGTTTACAAGAACCTCCTTTACGGTACAAGTTCAATATCGCAGAAAGCGAAAAATGGATAAAGAATTTGTGGTATTTACGTACAACACAATATCACTCAGCAATGAAATCTATGTCATCAGGCCCGTAGCAGCATAATGAGTGGATTCAGGTACCATGATTCTAACTGAAATAAGTCACACAGTAAAAGAAACATCATAAGATATCACTAATACACGGAATGAAAACTTGGCTACACAGGAACTGAATTACAAAACAGAACAGGGTCTCAAATGTAGAAAACCAACTTATGCTTGCTTAAGGGGAAAGGTGAGTTGGGGTGCTGCATAAAACCAGAGATTGAAATGAGCACAGATAAAGTTCCTTAAGCCAAATATGTAATAGACAAGAGCTACTCCTTGCTCAACGAAATGGGCTCAACACCCCATATTAAACGCCTAAGAATGTACCTGACTAGTAAGTATCTTAAAACCTATGGATTGCTATGTCTCCGAAAGAGAATCAAGCATGTGTCCAGGGGCATAAACGCAGCAGTGATAGGATTGGAGAGGTTCGGTGAGCAAATGAAGACCCTTTGAAGTCATATTGCATGGTACCCATTCCACGGGTCTCAACTCTCCAGGTTGAAGGGATTCTTCCTTCAGCTAAAACATGCATGTGGAACCCAGAGTATGATCAACCGTGTGATCAGGACACGTGTTCAAATATGTCTCAGTTTTCGACCCCTGGTACTCGGGTGCAACATTCCAGATGTTTACTAACACTCTCCCGACTTGGAGAGTCAGTGCCTTTAACCTCCTGTTTGGCCCAGTTTGCAATTTCTGCGGAAGATGAACAGGAATAGGGAGAACCAATGAGAGACTAGCTGGAGGTGTCTGGACGGGCAAATTTAACTCTCATTTCCCACCAGGAACAGGAATTAACCAAAGGCTCAGTGTGCCGTGCCGGAAACAGATTAGGGCCTGAAGCAATCCTGCGGTGTTGCGGCCAGCTCACAAGAAAGCGAGTTGAAGAATGGAGCTCAGGGGCACTGTAATTCACAAAGCTGCAGAGTTATAAATGACAGCTATCGTCCAAAAATATACTGAAGTAAGACTGCCAAGAGGACTTGAAAGCGGGGCAGAATTGCAGGAAACCGATTTCAGGAGGTAGACTGTAATTGCATTTAAAGCATAGGAAAAGAGGCAGAACGTCCACAATGATGCACTTGGCCAAAAAGTGTGTATGCGTTTTTTCCTGAATATATTCAGGAAAAAACGCATACGCCCTTTTTGGCCAACCAAGCAAGCTTGCAAAGAAATCTGCACTACAATGAAGTCTCACTTCCCCCCGGTCAAAAGGGCCATCTGAAAAAAGTGTAAAATCCAGAAAGGCAGGACAGGCCATGGAGAAATGGGAGCCTTGTTATGCTGATGAGCGGGATGTAAATTGCCAACAGCCACTCTGTAGAAGTGTATGCTGTTTCCTGAAACATCTAAAAAACAAAGCAACACAGCCTAGGGAACTTCCATTTATGGTCCTATAGCTTAGGGAAATTAAAATCAAAAAGACACAGCAACCCCAAAGTTTGGGACGGCTCTGTTTACAAGAACCTCGTTTATGGTACAAGTTCAATATCACAAAGAACGAAAAATGGATAAAGAAGTTGTGATACTCACGTACAATGCAATATCACTCAGCAAAGAAATCTATGTCATCAGGCCCGTAGCAGCATAATGAGTATTCAGGTACGATGATTCTAAGTGAAATAAGTCACACAGAAAAAGAAACATCGTAAGATATCACTACTACACGGAATGTAAACTTGGCTACACAGGAACTGAATTACAAAACAGAACAGGGTCTCAAATGTAGAAAACCAACTTATCCTTGCTTAAGGGGAAAGGTGAGTTGGGGTGCTGCATAAAACCAGAGATGGAAATTAGCAAAGATACCCTTCCATAAGCCAAATATGTAATAGACAAGAGCTACTCCTTGCTCAACGTAGTGGACTCAACACCCCATATTAAACGCCTAAGAATATACCTGACTAGTAAGAATCTTAAAACCTATAGATTTATATGTCTCCAAAAGAGAATCAAGCGTGTGTACCGCGGCATAAACACAGCAGTGATAGGATTGGTGAGGTTCGGTGAGAAAATGCAGACCCTTTGAAGTCATATTGCATGGTACCCATTCCATGGGTCTCAACTCTCCAGGTTTAAGGGATTCTTCCTTCAGCTAAACCATGCATGTGGAACCCAGAGTATGATCCACCGTGTGATCGGAAAACGTGTTCAAATGTGTCTCAGTTTTCGTCCCCTGGTACTAGGGTGCAACATTCCAGACGCTTTACTAACACTCTCCCCACTTGGAGAGTCAGTGCCTTTAACCTCCTGTTTGGCCCAGTTTGCAATTTCTGCGTAACATGAAAAGGAATAGGGAGAACCAATTAGAGACTACCTGGAGGTGTGTGGATGGCCAAATTTAACTCTCATTTCCCACCAGTAACAGGAATTAACCAAAGGTTCAGCGTGCCGTGCCAGAACCACACTAGGGCCTGAAGCAATCCTGCGGTGTTGCGGCCAGCTCACAAGGAAGCGAGTTGAAGAAGGTAACACAGGGGCACTGTAATTCACAAACATGCATAGTTATAAATGACAGCTATCGTCCAAAAATATATTGAAGTAAGGCTGCCAAGATCACATGAAAACGGGGCAGAATTGCAGGAAACCGAGTTCAGGAGGTAGACTGGAATTGCATGTAAAGCATAGGAAAAGAGGCAGAACGTCTACAATGATGCACTTGGCCAAAAAGGGCGTATGCGTTTTTTCCTGAATATATTCAGGAAAAAACGCATACGCCCTTTTTGGCCAACCAAGCAAGCTTGCAAAGGAAATCTGCACTACAATGAAGTCTCACTGCCCCCCCCCCCCGGTCAAAAGGGCCATCTGAAAAAAGTGTAAAATCCAGAAAGGCAGGACAGGCCATGGAGAACTGGGAGCCTTGTTACGCAGATGGGCGGGATGTAAATTGCCAACAGCCACTCTGAAGAAGTGTATGGTGTTTCCTGAATCATCTACAAAACAAGGCAACAGAGCCTAGGGCACTTCCACTTATGGTCCTAAAGCTTAGGGAAATTAAAATCAAAAAGACAGAGCCACCCCAAAGTTTGGGCCAGCTCTGTTTACAAGAACCTCGTTTACGGTACAAGTTCAATATCACAGAAAGCGAAAAATGGATAAAGAAGTCGTGGTACTTACGTACAATGCAATATCACTCAGCAATCAAATCTATGTCATCAGGACCATAGCAGCATAATGAGTGGATTCAGGTACGATGATTCTAAGTGAAATAAGTCACACAGAAAAAGAAACATCATAAGATATCACTACTACACGGAATGTTAACTTGGCTACACAGGAACTGAATTACAAAACAGAACAGGGTCTCAAATGTAGAAAACCAACTTATCCTTGCTTAAGGGGAAAGGTGAGTTGGGGTGCTGCATAAAACCAGAGATGGAAATTAGCACAGATACCCTTCCATAAGCCAAATATGTAATAGAGAAGAGCTACTCCTTGCTCAACCAAGTGGACTCAACACCCCATATTAAACGCCTAAGAATATACCTGACTAGTAAGAATCTTAAAAGCTATGGATTTATATGTCTCCAAAAGAGAATCAAGCGTGTGTACAGCGGCATAAACACAGCAGTGATAGGATTGGTGAGGTTCGGTGAGCAAATGCAGACCCTTTGAAGTCATATTGCATGGTACCCATTCCATGGGTCTCAACTCTCCAGGTTGAAGGGATTCTTCCTTCAGCTAAAACATGCATGTGGAACCCAGAGTATGATCCACCTTGTGATCGGAAAACGTGTTCAAATGTGTCTCAGTTTTTTTCCCCTGGTACTCGGGTGCAACATTCCAGACGCTTTACTAACACTCTCCCCACTTGGAGAGTCAGTGCCTTTAACCTCCTGTTTGGCCCAGTTTGCAATTTCTGCGTAAGATGAAAAGGAATAGGGAGAACCAATGAGAGACTAGCTGGAGGTGTCTGGATGGCCAAATTTAACTCTCATTTCCCACCAGGAACAGGAATTAACCAAAGGCTCAGTGTGCCGTGCCGGAACCACACTAGGGCCTGAAGCAATCCTGCGGGGTTGCGGCCAGCTCACAAGAAAGCGAGTTGAAGCAGGTAACTCAGGGGCACTGTCATTAACAAACCTGCAGAGTTATAAATGACAGCTATCATCCAAAAATATATTGAAGTAAGGCTGCCAAGAGCACATGAAAACGGGGCAGAATTGCAGGAAACCGAGTTCAGGAGGTAGACTGGAATTGCATGTAAAGCATAGGAAAAGAGGCAGAACGTCCACAATGATGCACTTGGCCAAGAAGTGCGTATGCGTTTTTTCCTGAATATATTCAGGAAAAAACGCATACGCCCTTTTTGGCCAACCAAGCAAGCTTGCAAAGCAAATCTGCACTACAATGAAGTCTCACTGCCCCCCGGTCAAAAGGGCCATCTGAAAATGTGTAAAATCCAGAAAGGCAGGACAGGCCATGGAGAACTGGGAGCCTTGTTATGCTGATGGGCGGGATGTAAATTGCCAACAGCCACTCGGGAGAAGTGTATGGTGTTTCCTGAAACATCTAAAAAACAAAGCAACAGAGCCTAGGGCACTGCCACTTATGGTCCTATAGCTTAGGGAAATTAAAATCAAAAAGACACATCCACCACAAAGTTTGGGACGGCTCTTTTTACAAGAACCTCGTTTACGGTACAAGTTCAATATCACAGAAAGCGAAAAATGGATAAAGAAGTTGTGGTACTTATGTACAATACAATATCACTCAGCAATGAAATCTATGTCATCAGGCCCTTAGCAGCATAATGAGTGGATTCAGGTATGATGATTCTAACTGAAATAAGTCACACAGAAAAAGAAACATCATAAGATATCACTAATACACGGAATGTAAACTTGGCTACACAGGAACTGGATTACAAAACAGAACAGGGTCTCAAATTGAGAAAGCCAACTTATGCTTGCTTAACGGGAAAGGTGAGTTGGAGTGCTGCATAAAACCAGTGATTGAAATGAGCACAGATAAAGTTCCTTAAGCCAAATATGTAATAGACAAGAGCTACTCCTTGCTCAACGAAATGGGCTCAACACCCCATATTAAACGCCTAAGAATGTACCTGACTAGTAAGAATCTTAAAACCTATGGATTGCTAAGTCTCTGAAAGAGAATCAAGCGTGTGTACAGGGGCATAAACGCAGCAGTGATAGGATTGGAGAGGTTCGGTGAGCAAATGAAGACCCTTTGAAGTCATATTGCATGGTACCCATTCCACGGGTCTCCACTCTCCAGGTTGAAGGGATTCTTCCTTCAGCTAAAACATGCATGTGGAACCCAGAGTATGATCAACCGTGTGATCGGGACACGTGTTCAAATATGTCTCAGTTTTCGACCCCTGGTACTCGGGTGCAACATTCCAGACGCTTTACTAACACTCTCCCCACTTGGAGAGTCAGTGCCTTTAACCTCCTGTTTGGCCCAGTTTGCAATTTCTGCGGAAGATGAACAGGAATAGGGAGAACCAATGAGAG
The DNA here is from genome assembly GCF_949774975.1 of Lagenorhynchus albirostris. Taxonomy (NCBI): domain Eukaryota; kingdom Metazoa; phylum Chordata; class Mammalia; order Artiodactyla; family Delphinidae; genus Lagenorhynchus; species Lagenorhynchus albirostris. The sequence goes on along the minus strand of NC_083098.1, from coordinate 60,030,026 downwards.
ACTAGCTGGAGGTGTCTGGACGGGCAAATTTTACTCTCATTTCCCACCAGGAACAGGAATTAACCAAAGGCTCAGCGTGCCGTGCCCGAACCAGATTAGGGCCTGAAGCAATCCTGCGGTGTTGTGGCCAGCTCACAAGAAAGCGAGTTGAAGAATGGAGCTCAGGGGCAGTGTCATTCACAAACCTGCAGAGTTATAAATGACAGCTATCGTCCAAAAATATACTGAAGTAAGGCTGCCAAAAGGACTTGAAAGCGGGGCAGAATTGCAGGAAACCGATTTCTGGAGGTAGACTGGAATTGCATGTAAAGCATAGGAAAAGAGGCAGAACGTCCACAATGATGCACTAGGCCAAAAAGGGCGTATGTGTTTTTTCCTGAATATATTCAGGAAAAAACGCATACGCCCTTTTTGGCCAACCAAGCAAGCTTGCAAAGAAATCTGCACTACAATGAAGTCTCACTTCCCCCCGGTCAAAAGGGCCATCTGAAAAAAGTGTAAAATCCAGAAAGGCAGGACAGGCCATGGAGAAATGGGAGCCTTGTTATGCTGATGAGCGGGATGTAAATTGCCAACAGCCACTCGGGAGAAGTGTATGGTGTTTCCTGAAACATCTAAAAAACAAAGCAACACAGCCTAGGGAACTTCCATTTATGGTCCTATAGCTTAGGGAAATTAAAATCAAAAAGACACAGCAACCCCAAAGTTTGGGACGGCTCTGTTTACAAGAACCTCGTTTATGGTACAAGTTCAATATCACAAAGAACGAAAAATGGATAAAGAAGTTGTGATACTCACGTACAATGCAATATCACTCAGCAAAGAAATCTATGTCATCAGGCCCGTAGCAGCATAATGAGTATTCAGGTACGATGATTCTAAGTGAAATAAGTCACACAGAAAAAGAAACATCGTAAGATATCACTACTACACGGAATGTAAACTTGGCTACACAGGAACTGAATTACAAAACAGAACAGGGTCTCAAATGTAGAAAACCAACTTATCCTTGCTTAAGGGGAAAGGTGAGTTGGGGTGCTGCATAAAACCAGAGATGGAAATTAGCAAAGATACCCTTCCATAAGCCAAATATGTAATAGACAAGAGCTACTCCTTGCTCAACGTAGTGGACTCAACACCCCATATTAAACGCCTAAGTATATACCTGACTAGTAAGAATCTTAAAACCTATGGATTTATATGTCTCCGAAAGAGAATCAAGCGTGTGTACAGCGGCATAAACACAGCAGTGATAGGATTGGTGAGGTTCGGTGAGCAAATGCAGAGCCTTTGAAGTCATATTGCATGGTACCCATTCCATGGGTCTCAACTCTCCAGGTTTAAGGGATTCTTCCTTCAGCTAAAACATGCATGTGGAACCCAGAGTATGATCCACCGTGTGATCGGAAAACGTGTTCAAATGTGTCTCAGTTTTCGTCCCCTGGTACTAGGGTGCAACATTCCAGACGCTTTACTAACACTCTCCCCACTTGGAGAGTCAGTGCCTTTAACCTCCTGTTTGGCCCATTTTGCAATTTCTGCGTAAGATGAAAAGGAATAGGGAGAACCAATGAGAGACAAGCTGGAGGTGTGTGGATGGCCAAATTTAACTCTCATTTCCCACCAGGAACAGGAATTAACCAAAGGTTCAGCGTGCCGTGCCGGAACCACACTAGGGCCTGAAGCAATCCTGCGGTGTTGCGGCCAGCTCACAAGGAAGCGAGTTGAAGAAGGTAACACAGGGGCACTGTAATTCACAAACATGCATAGTTATAAATGACAGCTATCGTCCAAAAATATATTGAAGTAAGGCTGCCAAGAACACATGAAAACGGGGCAGAATTGCAGGAAACCGAGTTCAGGAGGTAGACTGGAATTGCATGTAAAGCATAGGAAAAGAGGTAGAACGTCTACAATGATGCACTTGGCCAAAAAGGGCGTATGCGTTTTTTCCTGAATATATCCAGGAAAAAACTCATACGCCCTTTTTGGCCAACCAAGCAAGCTTGCAAAGGAAATCTGCACTACAATGAAGTCTCACTGCCCCCCCGGTCAAAAGGGCCATCTGAAAAAAGTGTAAAATCCAGAAAGGCAGGACAGGCCATGGAGAACTGGGAGCCTTGTTATGCAGATGGGCGGGATGTAAATTGCCAACAGCCACTCTGAAGAAGTGTATGGTGTTTCCTGAATCATCTACAAAACAAGGCAACAGAGCCTAGGGCACTTCCACTTATGGTCCTAAAGCTTAGGGAAATTAAAATCAAAAAGACACAGCCACCCCAAAGTTTGGGCCAGCTCTGTTTACAAGAACCTCGTTTACGGTACAAGTTCAATATCACAGAAAGCGAAAAATGGATAAAGAAGTTGTGGTACTCACGTACAATGCAATATCACTCAGCAATCAAATCTATGTCATCAGGACCATAGCAGCATAATGAGTGGATTCAGGTACGATGATTCTAAGTGAAATAAGTCACACAGAAAAAGAAACATCATAAGATATCACTACTACACGGAATGTTAACTTGGCTACACAGGAACTGAATTACAAAACAGAACAGGGTCTCAAATGTAGAAAACCAACTTATCCTTGCTTAAGGGGAAAGGTGAGTTGGGGTGCTGCATAAAACCAGAGATGGAAATTAGCACAGATACCCTTCCATAAGCCAAATATGTAATAGACAAGAGCTACTCCTTGCTCAACCAAGTGGACTCAACACCCCATATTAAACGCCTAAGAATATACCTGACTAGTAAGAATCTTAAAAGCTATGGATTTATATGTCTCCAAAAGAGAATCAACTGTGTGTACAGCTGCATAAACACAGCAGTGATAGGATTGGTGAGGTTCGGTGAGCAAATGCAGACCCTTTGAAGTCATATTGCATGGTACCCATTCCATGGGTCTCAACTCTCCAGGTTGAAGGGATTCTTCCTTCAGCTAAAACATGCATGTGGAACCCAGAGTATGATCCACCGTGTGATCGGAAAACGTGTTCAAATGTGTCTCAGTTTTTGTCCCCTGGTACTCGGGTGCAACATTCCAGACGCTTTACTAACACTCTCCCCACTTGGAGAGTCAGTGCCTTTAAACTCCTGTTTGGCCCAGTTTGCAATTTCTGCGTAAGATGAAAAGGAATAGGGAGAACCAATGAGAGACTAGCTGGAGGTGTCTGGATGGCCAAATTTAACTCTCATTTCCCACCAGGAACAGGAATTAACCAAAGGCTCAGTGTGCCGTGCCGGAACCACACTAGGGCCTGAAGCAATCCTGCGGTGTTGCGGTCAGCTCACAAGAAAGCGAGTTGAAGCAGGTAACTCAGGGGCACTGTCATTAACAAACCTGCAGAGTTATAAATGACAGCTATCATCCAAAAATATATTGAAGTAAGGCTGCCAAGAGCACATGAAAACGGGGCAGAATTGCAGGAAACCGAGTTCAGGAGGTAGACTGGAATTGCATGTAAAGCATAGGAAAAGAGGCAGAACGTCCACAATGATGCACTTGGCCAAGAAGTGCGTATGCGTTTTTTCCTGAATATATTCAGGAAAAAACGCATACGCCCTTTTTGGCCAACCAAGCAAGCTTGCAAAGCAAATCTGCACTACAATGAAGTCTCACTGCCCCCCGGTCAAAAGGGCCATCTGAAAATGTGTAAAATCCAGAAAGGCAGGACAGGCCATGGAGAACTGGGAGCCTTGTTATGCTGATGGGCGGGATGTAAATTGCCAAGAGCCACTCGGGAGAAGTGTATGGTGTTTCCTGAAACATCTAAAAAACAAAGCAACAGAGCCTAGGGCACTGCCACTTATGGTCCTATAGCTTAGGGAAATTAAAATCAAAAAGACACATCCACCACAAAGTTTGGGACGGCTCTTTTTACAAGAACCTCGTTTACGGTACAAGTTCAATATCACAGAAAGCGAAAAATGGATAAAGAAGTTGTGGTACTTATGTACAATACAATATCACTCAGCAATGAAATCTATGTCATCAGGCCCGTAGCAGCATAATGAGTGGATTCAGGTATGATGATTCTAACTGAAATAAGTCACACAGAAAAAGAAACATCATAAGATATCACTAATACACGGAATGAAAACTTGGCTACACAGGAACTGGATTACAAAACAGAACAGGGTCTCAAATTGAGAAAGCCAACTTATGCTTGCTTAACGGGAAAGGTGAGTTGGAGTGCTGCATAAAACCAGTGATTGAAATGAGCACAGATAAAGTTCCTTAAGCCAAATATGTAATAGACAAGAGCTACTCCTTGCTCAACGAAATGGGCTCAACACCCCATATTAAACGCCTAAGAATGTACCTGACTAGTAAGAATCTTAAAACCTATGGATTGCTAAGTCTCTGAAAGAGAATCAAGCGTGTGTACAGGGGCATAAACGCAGCAGTGATAGGATTGGAGAGGTTCGGTGAGCAAATGAAGACCCTTTGAAGTCATATTGCATGGTACCCATTCCACGGGTCTCCACTCTCCAGGTTGAAGGGATTCTTCCTTCAGCTAAAACATGCATGTGGAACCCAGAGTATGATCAACCGTGTGATCGGGACACGTGTTCAAATATGTCTCAGTTTTCGACCCCTGGTACTCGGGTGCAACATTCCAGACGCTTTACTAACACTCTCCCGACTTGGAGAGTCAGTGCCTTTAACCTCCTGTTTGGCCCAGTTTGCAATTTCTGCGGAAGATGAACAGGAATAGGGAGAACCAATGAGAGACTAGCTGGAGGTGTCTGGACGGGCAAATTTTACTCTCATTTCCCACCAGGAACAGGAATTAACCAAAGGCTCAGCGTGCCGTGCCCGAACCAGATTAGGGCCTGAAGCAATCCTGCGGTGTTGTGGCCAGCTCACAAGAAAGCGAGTTGAAGAATGGAGCTCAGGGGCAGTGTCATTCACAAACCTGCAGAGTTATAAATGACAGCTATCGTCCAAAAATATACTGAAGTAAGGCTGCCAAGAGGACTTGAAAGCGGGGCAGAATTGCAGGAAACCGATTTCTGGAGGTAGACTGGAATTGCAAGTAAAGCATAGGAAAAGAGGCAGAACGTCCACAATGATGCACTTGGCCAAAAAGGGCGTATGTGTTTTTTCCTGAATATATTCAGGAAAAAACGCATACGCCCTTTTTGGCCAACCAAGCAAGCTTGCAAAGCAAATCTGCACTACAATGAAGTCTCACTGCCCCCCGGTCAAAAGGGCCATCTGAAAATGTGTAAAATACAGAAAGGCAGGACAGGCCATGGAGAACTGGGAGCCTTGTTATGCTGATGGGCAGGATGTAAATTGCCAACAGCCACTCCGGAGAAGTGTATGGTGTTTCCTGAAACATCTAAAAAACAAAGCAACAGAGCGTAGGGCACTTCCACTTATGGTCCTATAGTTTAGGGAAATTAAAATCAAAAAGACACAGCCACCCCAAAGTTTGGGATGGCTCTGTTTACAAGAACCTCCTTTACGGTACAAGTTCAATATCGCAGAAAGCGAAAAATGGATAAAGAATTTGTGGTATTTACGTACAACACAATATCACTCAGCAATGAAATCTATGTCATCAGGCCCGTAGCAGCATAATGAGTGGATTCAGGTACCATGATTCTAACTGAAATAAGTCACACAGTAAAAGAAACATCATAAGATATCACTAATACACGGAATGAAAACTTGGCTACACAGGAACTGAATTACAAAACAGAAAAGGGTCTCAAATGTAGAAAACCAACTTATGCTTGCTTAAGGGGAAAGGTGAGTTGGGGTGCTGCATAAAACCAGAGATTGAAATGAGCACAGATAAAGTTCCTTAAGCCAAATATGGAATAGACAAGAGCTACTCCTTGCTCAACGAAATGGGCTCAACACCCCATATTAAACGCCTAAGAATGTACCTGACTAGTAAGTATCTTAAAACCTATGGATTGCTATGTCTCCGAAAGAGAATCAAGCATGTGTCCAGGGGCATAAACGCAGCAGTGATAGGATTGGAGAGGTTCGGTGAGCAAATGAAGACCCTTTGAAGTCATATTGCATGGTACCCATTCCACAGGTCTCAACTCTCCAGGTTGAAGGGATTCTTCCTTCAGCTAAAACATGCATGTGGAACCCAGAGTATGATCAACCGTGTGATCAGGACACGTGTTCAAATATGTCTCAGTTTTCGACCCCTGGTACTCGGGTGCAACATTCCAGATGTTTACTAACACTCTCCCGACTTGGAGAGTCAGTGCCTTTAACCTCCTGTTTGGCCCAGTTTGCAATTTCTGCGGAAGATGAACAGGAATAGGGAGAACCAATGAGAGACTAGCTGGAGGTGTCTGGACGGGCAAATTTAACTCTCATTTCCCACCAGGAACAGGAATTAACCAAAGGCTCAGTGTGCCGTGCCGGAAACAGATTAGGGCCTGAAGCAATCCTGCGGTGTTGCGGCCAGCTCACAAGAAAGAGAGTTGAAGAATGGAGCTCAGGGGCACTGTAATTCACAAAGCTGCAGAGTTATAAATGACAGCTATCGTCCAAAAATATACTGAAGTAAGACTGCCAAGAGGACTTGAAAGCGGGGCAGAATTGCAGGAAACCGATTTCAGGAGGTAGACTGTAATTGCATTTAAAGCATAGGAAAAGAGGCAGAACGTCCACAATGATGCACTTGGCCAAAAAGTGCGTATGCGTTTTTTCCTGAATATATTCAGGAAAAAACGCATATGCCCTTTTTGGCCAACCAAGCAAGCTTGCAAAGGAAATCTGCACTACAATGAAGTCTCACTTCCCCCCGGTCAAAAGGGCCATCTGAAAAAAGTGTAAAATCCAGAAGGCAGGACAGGCCATGGAGAAATGGGAGCCTTGTTATGCTGATGAGCGGGATGTAAATTGCCAACAGCCACTCTGTAGAAGTGTATGGTGTTTCCTGAAACATCTAAAAAACAAAGCAACAGAGCCTAGGGCACTTCCATTTATGGTCCTATAGCTTAGGGAAATTAAAATCAAAAAGACACAGCCACCCCAGAGTTTGGGACGGCTCTGTTTACAAGAACCTCGTTTATGGTACAAGTTCAATATCACAAAGAACGAAAAATGGATAAAGAAGTTGTGATACTCACGTACAATGCAATATCACTCAGCAAAGAAATCTATGTCATCAGGCCCGTAGCAGCATAATGAGTATTCAGGTACGATGATTCTAAGTGAAATAAGTCACACAGAAAAAGAAACATCGTAAGATATCACTACTACACGGAATGTAAACTTGGCTACACAGGAACTGAATTACAAAACAGAACAGGGTCTCAAATGTAGAAAACCAACTTATCCTTGCTTAAGGGGAAAGGTGAGTTGGGGTGCTGCATAAAACCAGAGATGGAAATTAGCAAAGATACCCTTCCATAAGCCAAATATGTAATAGACAAGAGCTACTCCTTGCTCAACGTAGTGGACTCAACACCCCATATTAAACGCCTAAGTATATACCTGACTACTAAGAATCTTAAAACCTATGGATTTATATGTCTCCGAAAGAGAACCAAGCGTGTGTACAGTGGCATAAACACAGCAGTGATAGGACTGGTGAGGTTCGGTGAGAAAATGCAGACCCTTTGAAGTCATATTGCATGGTACCCATTCCATGGGTCTCAACCCTCCAGGTTTAAGGGATTCTTCCTTCAGCTAAAACATGCAGGTGGAACCCAGAGTATGATCCACCGTGTGATCGGAAAACGTGTTCAAATGTGTCTCAGTTTTCGTCCCCTGGTACTAGGGTGCAACATTCCAGACGCTTTACTAACACTCTCCCCACTTGGAGAGTCAGTGCCTTTAACCTCCTGTTTGGCCCATTTTGCAATTTCTGCGTAAGATGAAAAGGAATAGGGAGAACCAATGAGAGACTAGCTGGAGGTGTGTGGATGGCCAAATTTAACTCTCATTTCCCACCAGGAACAGGAATTAACCAAAGGTTCAGCGTGCCGTGCCGGAACAACACTAGGGCCTGAAGCAATCCTGCGGTGTTGCGGCCAGCTCACAAGGAAGCGAGTTGAAGAAGGTAACACAGGGGCACTGTAATTCACAAACATGCATAGTTATAAATGACAGCTATCGTCCAAAAATATATTGAAGTAAGGCTGCCAAGAACACATGAAAACGGGGCAGAATTGCAGGAAACCGAGTTCAGGAGGTAGACTGGAATTGCATGTAAAGAATAGGAAAAGAGGTAGAACGTCTACAATGATGCACTTGGCCAAAAAGGGCGTATGCGTTTTTTCCTGAATATATCCAGGAAAAAACTCATACGCCCTTTTTGGCCAACCAAGCAAGCTTGCAAAGGAAATCTGCACTACAATGAAGTCTCACTGCCCCCCCCCCCCGGTCAAAAGGGCCATCTGAAAAAAGTGTAAAATCCAGAAAGGCAGGACAGGCCATGGAGAACTGGGAGCCTTGTTATGCAGATGGGCGGGATGTAAATTGCCAACAGCCACTCTGAAGAAGTGTATGGTGTTTCCTGAATCATCTACAAAACAAGGCAACAGAGCCTAGGGCACTTCCACTTATGGTCCTAAAGCTTAGGGAAATTAAAATCAAAAAGACACAGCCACCCCAAAGTTTGGGCCAGCTCTGTTTACAAGAACCTCGTTTACGGTACAAGTTCAATATCACAGAAAGCGAAAAGTGGATAAAGAAGTTGTGGTACTCACGTACAATGCAATATCACTCAGCAATCAAATCTATGTCATCAGGACCATAGCAGCATAATGAGTGGATTCAGGTACGATGATTCTAAGTGAAATAAGTCACAGAGGAAAAGAAACATCATAAGATATCACTACTACATGGAATGTTAACTTGGCTACACAGGAACTGAATTACAAAACAGAACAGGGTCTCAAATGTAGAAAACCAACTTATCCTTGCTTAAGGGGAAAGGTGAGTTGGGGTGCTGCATAAAACCAGAGATGGAAATTAGCACAGATACCCTTCCATAAGCCAAATATGTAATAGACAAGAGCTACTCCTTGCTCAACCAAGTGGACTCAACACCCCATATTAAACGCCTAAGAATATACCTGACTAGTAAGAATCTTAAAAGCTATGGATTTATATGTCTCCAAAAGAGAATCAACTGTGTGTACAGCTGCATAAACACAGCAGTGATAGGATTGGTGAGGTTCGGTGAGCAAATGCAGACCCTTTGAAGTCATATTGCATGGTACCCATTCCATGGGTCTCAACTCTCCAGGTTGAAGGGATTCTTCCATCAGCTAAAACATGCATGTGGAACCCAGAGTATGATCCACCGTGTGATCGGAAAACGTGTTCAAATGTGTCTCAGTTTTTGTCCCCTGGTACTCGGGTGCAACATTCCAGACGCTTAACTAACACTCTCCCCACTTGGAGAGTCAGTGCCTTTAAACTCCTGTTTGGCCCAGTTTGCAATTTCTGCGTAAGATGAAAAGTAATAGGGAGAACCAATGAGAGACTAGCTGGAGGTGTCTGGATGGCCAAATTTAACTCTCATTTCCCACCAGGAACAGGAATTAACCAAAGGCTCAGTGTGCCGTGCCGGAACCACACTAGGGCCTGAAGCAATGCTGCGGTGTTGCGGTCAGCTCACAAGAAAGCCAGTTGAAGAAGGTAACTCAGGGGCACTGTCATTAACAAACCTGCAGAGTTATAAATGACAGCTATCATCCAAAAATATATTGAAGTAAGGCTGCCAAGAGCACATGAAAACGGGGCAGAATTGCAGGAAACCGAGTTCAGGAGGTAGACTGGAATTGCATGTAAAGCATAGGAAAAGAGGCAGAACGTCCACAATGATGCACTTGGCCAAGAAGTGCGTATGCGTTTTTTCCTGAATATATTCAGGAAAAAACGCATACGCCCTTTTTGGCCAACCAAGCAAGCTTGCAAAGCAAATCTGCACTACAATGAAGTCTCACTGCCCCCCGGTCAAAAGGGCCATCTGAAAATGTGTAAAATCCAGAAAGGCAGGACAGGCCATGGAGAACTGGGAGCCTTGTTATGCTGATGGGCGGGATGTAAATTGCCAACAGCCACTCCGGAGAAGTGTATGGTGTTTCCTGAAACATCTAAAAAACAAAGCAACAGAGCCTGGGGCACTGCCACTTATGGTCCTATAGCTTAGGGAAATTAAAATCAAAAAGACACATCCACCACAAAGTTTGGGACGGCTCTTTTTACAAGAACCTCGTTTACGGTACAAGTTCAATATCACAGAAAGCGAAAAATGGATAAAGAAGTTGTGGTACTTATGTACAATACCATATCACTCAGCAATGAAATCTATGTCATCAGGCCCGTAGCAGCATAATGAGTGGATTCAGGTATGATGATTCTAACTGAAATAAGTCACACAGAAAAAGAAACATTATAAGATATCACTAATACACGGAATGAAAACTTGGCTACACAGGAACTGGATTACAAAACAGAACAGGGTCTCAAATTGAGAAAGCCAACTTATGCTTGCTTAACGGGAAAGGTGATTTGGAGTGCTGCATAAAACCAGTGATTGAAATGAGCACAGATAAAGTTCCTTAAGCCAAATATGTAATAGACAAGAGCTACTCCTTGCTCAACGAAATGGGCTCAACACCCCATATTAAACGCCTAAGAATGTACCTGACTAGTAAGTATCTTAAAACCTATGGATTGCTATGTCTCTGAAAGAGAATCGAGCGTGTGTACAGGGGCATAAATGCAGCAGTGATAGGATTGGAGAGGTTCGGTGAGCAAATGAAGACCCTTTGAAGTCATATTGCATGGTACCCATTCCACGGGTCTCCACTCTCCAGGTTGAAGGGATTCTTCCTTCAGCTAAAACATGCATGTGGAACCCAGAGTATGATCAACCGTGTGATCGGGACACGTGTTCAAATATGTCTCAGTTTTCGACCCCTGGTACTCGGGTGCAACATTCCAGACGCTTTACTAACACTCTCCCGACTTGGAGAGTCAGTGCCTTTAACCTCCTGTTTGGCCCAGTTTGCAATTTCTGCGGAAGATGAACAGGAATAGGGAGAACCAATGAGAGACTAGCTGGAGGTGTCTGGACGGGCAAATTTTACTCTCATTTCCCACCAGGAACAGGAATTAACCAAAGGCTCAGCGTGCCGTGCCCGAACCAGATTAGGGCCTGAAGCAATCCTGCGGTGTTGTGGCCAGCTCACAAGAAAGCGAGTTGAAGAATGGAGCTCAGGGGCAGTGTCATTCACAAACCTGCAGAGTTATAAATGACAGCTATCGTCCAAAAATATACTGAAGTAAGGCTGCCAAGAGGACTTGAAAGCGGGGCAGAATTGCAGGAAACCGATTTCTGGAGGTAGACTGGAATTGCAAGTAAAGCATAGGAAAAGAGGCAGAACGTCCACAATGATGCACTTGGCCAAAAAGGGCGTATGCGTTTTTTCCTGAATATATTCAGGAAAAAACGCATACGCCCTTTTTGGCCAACCAAGCAAGCTTGCAAAGCAAATCTGCACTACAATGAAGTCTCACTGCCCCCCGGTCAAAAGGGCCATCTGAAAATGTGTAAAATACAGAAAGGCAGGACAGGCCATGGAGAACTGGGAGCCTTGTTATGCTGATGGGCAGGATGTAAATTGCCAACAGCCACTCCGGAGAAGTGTATGGTGTTTCCTGAAACATCTAAAAAACAAAGCAACAGAGCGTAGGGCACTTCCACTTATGGTCCTATAGTTTAGGGAAATTAAAATCAAAAAGACACAGCCACCCCAAAGTTTGGGATGGCTCTGTTTACAAGAACCTCCTTTACGGTACAAGTTCAATATCGCAGAAAGCGAAAAATGGATAAAGAATTTGTGGTATTTACGTACAACACAATATCACTCAGCAATGAAATCTATGTCATCAGGCCCGTAGCAGCATAATGAGTGGATTCAGGTACCATGATTCTAACTGAAATAAGTCACACAGTAAAAGAAACATCATAAGATATCACTAATACACGGAATGAAAACTTGGCTACACAGGAACTGAATTACAAAACAGAATAGGGTCTCAAATGTAGAAAACCAACTTATGCTTGCTTACGGGGAAAGGTGAGTTGGGGTGCTGCATAAAACCAGAGATTGAACTTGGCACAGATACCGTTCCATAAGCCAAATATATAATAGACAAGAGCTACTCCTTGTTCAACGAAGTGGACTTAACACCCCATATTAAACGCCTAAGAATATACCTGACTAGTAATAATCTTAAAACCTATTGATTTATATGTATCCGAAAGAGAATCAAGCTTGTGTACAGCGGCATAAACGCAGCAGTCATAGGATTGATGAGGATCGGTGAGCAAATGCAGATCCTTTGAAGTCATATTGCATGGTACCCATTCCATGGGTCTCAACTCTCCAGGTTTAAGGGATTCTTCCTTCAGCTAAAACATGCATGTGGAACCCAGAGTATGATCCTCTGTGTGTAGGGGAAACGTGTTCAAATGTGTCTCAGGTTTCGTCCCTGGTACTCGGGTGCAACATTCCAGACGCTTTACTAACACTCTCCCCACTTGGAGAGTCAGTGCCTTTAAACTCCTGTTTGGCCCAGTTTGCAATTTCTGCGGAAAATGAACAGGAATAGGGAGAACCAATGAGAGACTAGCTGGAGGTGTCTGGTCAGGCAAATTTAACTGTCATTTCCCACCAGGAAGAGGAATTAACCAAAGGCTCAGCGTGCCGTGGGGAACCACACTAGGGCCTGAAGCAATCCTGCGGTGTTGCGGCCAGCTCACAAGAAAGCGAGTTGAAGAAAGGAGCTCAGGGACAGTGTAACTCACAAACCTGCAGAGTTATAAATGATAGCTATCGTCCAAAAATATATTGAAGTAAGGCTGCCAAGAGGACTTGAAAGCGGGGCAGAATTGCAGGAAACCGATTTCAGGAGGTAGACTGGAATTGCATGTAAAGCATAGGAAAAGAGGCAGAACGTCCACAATGATGCACTTGGCCAAAAAGGGCGTATGCGTTTTTTCCTGAATATATTCAGGAAAAAACGCATACGCTCTTTTTGGCCAACCAAGCAAGCTTGCAAAGGAAATCTGCAGTACAATGAAGTCTCACTGCCCCCTTTCAAAAGGGCCATCTGAAAAAAGTGTAAAATCCAGAAAGGCAGGACAGGCCATGGAGAACTGGGAGCCTTGTTATGCTGATGGGCGGGATGTAAAATGCCAACAGCCACTCTGGAGAAGTGTATGGTGTTTCCTGAAACATCTAAGAAATAAAGCAACAGAGCCTAGGGCACTTCCACTTATGGTCCTATAGCTTAGGGAAATTGAAGTCAAAAAGACACAGCCACCCCAAATTATGGGAGGGCTCTGTTTACAAGAACCTCATTTATGGTACAAGTTCAATATCGCAGAAAGCGAAAAATGGATAAAGAAGTTGTGTACTTACGTACAATGCAATATCACTCAGCAATGAAATCTATGTCATCAGGCCTGTAGCAGCATAATGAGTGGATTCAGGTACGATGATTCTAAGTGAAATAAGTCACACAGAAAAAGAAACATCATAAGATATCACTACTACACGGAATGTAAACTTGGCTACACAGGAACTGAATTACAAAACAGAACAGGGTCTCAAATGTAGAAAACCAACTTATGCTTGCTTAAGGGGAAAGGTGAGTTGGGGTGCTGCATAAAACCAGAGATTGAAATTAGCACAGATACCGTTCCATAAGCCTAATTTGTAATAGACAAGAGCTACTCCTTGTTCAATGAAGTGGACTCAACACCACATATTAAACGCCTAAGAATATACCTGACTAGTAAGAATCTTAAAACCTATGGATTTATATGTCTCCGAAAGTGAATCAAGCTTGTGTACAGCGGCATAAACGCAGCAGTCATAGGATTGATGAGGATCGGTGAGCAAATGCAGATCCTTTGAAGTCATATTGCATGGTACCCATTCCATGGGTCTCAACTCTCCAGGTTTAAGGGATTCATCCTTCAGCTAAAACATGCATGTGGAACCCAGAGTATGATCCACCGTGTGTTCGGGAAACGTGTTCAAATGTGTCTCAGTTTTCGTCCCCTGGTACTCGGGTGCAACATTCCAGATGCTTTACTAACACTCTCCCCACTTGGAGAGTCAGTGCCTTTAACCTCCTGTTTGGCCCAGTTTGCAATTTCTGTGGAAAATGAACAGGAATAGGGAGAACACATGAGAGACTAGCTGGAGGTGTCTGAACGGGCAAATTTAACTCTCATTTCCTACCAGGAATAGGAATTAACCAAAGGCTCAGTGTGCCATGCCAGAACCACACTAGGGCCTGAAGCAATCCTGCGGTGTTGCGGCCAGCTCACAAGAAAGCGAGTTGAAGAAAGGAGCTCAGGGGCACTGTAATTCACAATTGTGCAGAGTCCTAAATGACAGCTATCGTCCAAAAATATATTGAAAGAAGGCTGCCAAGAGGACTAGAAAGCGGTGCAGAATTGCAGGAAACCGATTTCAGGAGGTATCGGGAGTCGCTCTTAAAGCATAGGAAGAGAGACAGAACTTGGAAAATAATGCACTGGCAAAAAAGGGCATATGTGTTTTATCCAGAGCTCTCATAACTGAGGGGAGGAGATTCCCAGCAGCCTCCAACTGCCACCTGAGGGCTCACATTGCCAAGGCAACATGAGCAAGCCAGGCAGGAGTTACCTCACAGCAGAGGTCCCACCTCACAGAAGGGTGAGAAACCCAGCCAACATCAGACTCTCACCAGAGGGCCTACATCACCAAGGGGATGGGAACCAGGCAGGAGTGTCTTCACACCAGTGGGGCCACATCATCGAAAGGTGAGGTACTCAGCACATGTGTCCTCAAACCAGAGGACCCACATCTCCAAGGGCCTCGGAGTGAGGCAGGCAGGAGTAGCCTCACAACACTGGGCCCATAGAATAAAAAAGTGAGGAATCCAGCAGTTGGAACCTCCCAGTAGGCGGCCCAGAGCACCGAGGCTATGGGATCCAGGCCACTCTGAACTCACAGAAGAGGGCCCATGTCATGAAACTGAGCAACCCAGCCATTGGGACCTCAGAGCAGGAGGCCCACATCCCCATGGGGATGGAAATCTGGTAGGAGTGTCCTCGCACCACTGAGAACATATCAGAAAATTTTGGGCGACCAGCAGTTAGGGCCTGACGCCAGAGGACCCTCATCACCAAGGGAAGGAGGCCCCCAGCAGGCTCCAACTGCCACCAGAGGGCTGACGTCGCCAAGGCGATGTGTGCCAACCAGGCACGAATGACCTCACAGCAGAGGGCCCACCTCAGAGAAGTGTGACGAACCCAGTCAGGATCAGACTCGCACCAGAGGGCCCACATCACCAAATGGATTGGAACCAGGCAGGAGTGTCCTCACATGAGTAGGGTCACATCATCTAAAGGTGAGGAACCCAGAACATGTGGCTTCAAACCATAGGACACCCATCACCAAGGGGCTGGGAGTGAGGCAGGCAGGAGGAGCCTCATAACAGAGTGCCCAAAAATAAGGTGAGGAATCCAGCATTTGGAACCTCCCAGCAGGCGGCCCAGAGCACAGAGGCTAGGGGATCCAGGCCGGAGTGAACTAACACCAGACAGCCCACATCATGAAACTGTGAGCAACCCAGACATTGGGACCTCAGAGCAGAAGGCCCACATCCCCATAGTGATGGGAACATGACAGGAGTGTCCTGGCATCACTGGGCTCACATCAGAAAACGTGGGGTGCTCAGAAGTTAGGGCCTGACGCTAGAGGGCACTCATCACCGAGAGGAGGAGGCTCCCAGCAGGCTCCAGCTGCCACCAGAGGGCCAACGTCGCCAAGGCGATGTGTGCCAGCCAGGCAGGAGTGACCTCACAGCAGAGGGCCCACCTCACAGAAGGGTGAGGAACACAGCCAGGATCAGACTCTCACCAGAGGGCCCACATCACCAAGGGGATGAGAACCAGGCAGGAGTGTCCCCACACCAGTGGGACATCATCATCTTAAGGTGAGGATCCCAGCACATGTGTCCTCAAACCAGAGGAACCACATCACCAAGGGGTTCAGAATGAGGCTGGCAGGACCGGCCTCACAACACAGGGTCCATAGAATATAAAAGTTGAGGAATCCAGCAGTTGGAACCTCCCAGCAAGCGGCCCAGAGCACCGAGGCTATGGGATCCAGGCCGCAGTGAACTCACAGCAGAGGGCCCACATCATGAACCTGTGAGCAGCCCAGCCGTTGGGACCTCAGAACAGAAGGCCCACATCCCCATGGGAATGGGAACCTGGCTGGAGTGTCCTCGCACCACTGGGCGCACATCAGAAAATGTGGGGAGCCCACCATTTAGGGCCTGATGCGAGAGGGCTGTCATCACCGAGAGGAGGAGGCACCCTGCATGCTCCAACTGCCACCAGAGGGCTCACGTCTCCAAGGTGACGTGTGCCAGCCAGGCAGGAGTGACCTCACAGCAGAGGGCCTACCTCACAGAACGTTGAGGAACCCAGCCAGGATTAGACTCTCGCCAGATGGCCCACCTCACCAAGGGGATGGGAACCCGGCAGGAGTGTCCTCACACGAGTGGGGCCACATCATCGAAAGGTGAGGAACGCAGCACATGTGGCCTCAAGCCATAGGGCAGTCATCACCAAGGGGCTGGCAGTGAGGCAGGCAGGAGGAGCCTCACAACAGAGGGCACATAGAATAAAAAAGTTGAGGAATCCAGCAGTTGGAACCTCCCAGCAGGCGGCTCAGAGCACCGATGATAAGGGATCCTTGCCGGAGTGAACTCACAGCAGAGGGCCCACATCATGGTACTGTGAGCAAGCCAGCCGTTTTGACCTCAGAGCAGAAGGCCCATATCCCCATGGGGAAGGGAACATGGCAAGAGTGTCCTCACTCACTTGGCGCACATCAGAAAATGTGGGGAGCCCAGCAGTTATGGCCTAAGGCAAGAGGGCCCTCATCACTGAGGGGAGGAGGATCCCAGCACACTCCAACTGCCACCAGAGGGCCCATGTCACCAAGGTGACGTGTGCAAGACAGGCATGATTGACCTCACAGCAGAGGGCCCACCTCACAGAAGGGTGAGGAACCCAGCCAGGATCAGATTCTCACCTGAGGGCCCACATCAGCAAGGGGATGGGAACCAGTCAGGACAGTCTTCCCTCCAGTGGGGCCACATCATCAAAAGGTGCGGAACCCAGCACATGTGGCCTCAAATCAGAGGACACATATCACAAAGGGAATGGGAGTGAGGCAGGCAGGAGTAGCCTAAAAACAGAGGGCCCAAAGAATAAGAAAGGTGAGGAATCCAGCAGTTGGAACCTCCCAGCAGGCGGCCGAGAGCACAGAAGCTATGGGATGCAGGCAGGAGTGAACTAACAGCAGAGAGCCCACATCATGAAACTGTGAGCAACCCAGGCGTTGGGACCTCAGAGCAGAAGGCCCACATCCCAATGGGGATGTGAACCTGGCTGGAGTGTCCTCGCACCACTGGGCGCACATCACAAAATGTGGGGAGCCCAGCAGTTAGGGCCTGACGCCAGAGGGCCCTCATCACCAAGGGGAGGAGGCCCCCAGCAGGCTCCAAGTGCCACCAGAGGGCTCATGTCCACAAGGCGAGGTGAGCAAGCCAGGCAGGAGTGACCTCACAGCGGACGGCCCACCTCACAGATGGGTGAGGAACCCAGCCAGGATCAGACTCTCGACAGAGGACCCACATCACCAAGGGGATGTGAACCAGGCAGGAGTCTCCTAAGACCA
The DNA here is from genome assembly GCF_949774975.1 of Lagenorhynchus albirostris. NCBI lineage: Eukaryota > Metazoa > Chordata > Mammalia > Artiodactyla > Delphinidae > Lagenorhynchus > Lagenorhynchus albirostris. The sequence continues at coordinate 60,012,266 of NC_083098.1, read as the reverse complement.
TTGGTCCCACATCATCGAAAGGTGAGGAACCCAGCACATGTGGCCTCAAACCAGACGACACACATCACGAAGGGGCTGGGAGTGAGGCAGGCAGGAGGATCCTCACAACAGAGGGCCCAAAAAATTAAAAAAGTGAGGAATCCAGCAGTTGGAACCTCACAGCAGGCGGCCAAGAGCACAGAGGCTATGGGATCCAGGCCTCTGTGAACTAACACCAGAGAGCCCACATCATGAAAATGTGAACAACCCAGCCGTTGGGACCTCAGAGCAGAAGGCCCACATCCCCATGGAGATGGGATCCTAAGAGGAGTGCCAAAGCATCACTGGGCTCACTAAGAAAAGTTGGTGAGCCCAGCAGTTAGGACCTGACGCAAGAGGGCCCTCAACACCGGGGGGAGGAGATTCCCAGCACGCTCCAACTGCCACCACACGGCTGACTTCACCAAGGCAATGTGTGCCAGCCATGCAGGAGTGACCTATCAGCAGAAGGTCTCCCTCACAGAAGGGTGAGGAACACAGCCAGGAACAGACTCTCACCAGGGGGTCCACATAACCACGTGGATGAGAACCAGGCAGGAGTGTCCTCACACTAGTGGGGCCACATCATCGAAAGGTGAGGAACCCAGCAAAGGTGGCCACAAACCAGAGGACCCACATCACCAAGGGGTTGAGAGTGAGGTAGGTGTCTGGACGGGCATATTTAACACTCATTTCCCACCAGGAAGAGGAATTAACCAAAGGCTCAGCGTGCCCTGCCAGAAGCAGATTAGGGCCTGAAGCAGACTTGCAGGTTTGTGGCCAACTCACAAGAAAGCGAGTTGAAGAAAGGAGCTCAGGGGCACTGTCATTCACAAACCTGCAGAGTTATAAATGACAGATAACGTCCAAAAATATATTGAAGTAAGGCTGCGAAGAGGACTTGAAAGCAGGGCAGAATTTCAGGAAACAGATTTCAGGAGGTAGACTGGATTTGCATTTAAAGCATAGGAAAAGAGGCAGAACATCGACAATGATGCACTTGGCAAAAAAGGGCGTATGAGTTTGTTCCTGAATATATTCAGAAAAAAACACATACGCCCTTTTTGGCAAACCAAGCAAGCTTGCAATGGAAATCCGAACTACTATGAAGTGTCACTTCCCCCCGGTCTAAAGGGCCATCTGAAAAATGTGTAAAATCCAGAAAGGCAAGACAGGCCATGGGGAAAAAGGAACCTTGTTATGCTGATGGGTGGGATGTAAATTGCCAACAGCCACTCTGGAGAAGTGTATGGTGTTTCCTGATACATCTGGAAAACAAAGCAACAGAGTCTAGGGCATTTCCACTTATGGGCCTATAGCTTAGGGAAATTAAAATCAAAAAGACACAGCCACCCCAAAATTCGGGACGGCTGTGTTTACAGGAACCTCTTCTACAGTTCAAGTTAAATATCCCAGAGAACAAATAATTGATAAAGAAGTTGTGGTACTTATGTACAACAGAATACCACTCAGCAATGAAATGTGTGTCACCAGGCCTGTACCAGCATAATGAGTGGATTGAGGCACGATGATTCTAAGTGAAATAAGTCACACAGAAAAAGAAACATCATAAGGTATCACTAATGCACGGAATGTAAACTTGGCTACACAGGAACTGAATTACAAAACAGAACAGGGTCTCAAGTTTAGAAAACCAACTTATGCTTGCTTAAGGGGAAAGGTGAGTTGGGGTGCTGCATAAAACCAGAGTTTGAAATTAGCACAGATACCGTTCCATAAGCCAAATATGTAATAGACAAGACCTACCCCTTGCTCAACGAAATGGACTCAACAATGAGGTATCACCTCACACCTGTTAGAATGGGCATCATCTGAAAATCTACAAACAACAAATGCTGGAAAGGGTGTGGAGAAAAGGAAGCCTCTTTCACTATTGTTGGGAATATAAATTGATACAGTCACTATGGAGAACAATATGGAGTTTCTTAAGAAACTAATAATAGAATTACCCTATGATACAGCAATCCCAGTACTGGACATATACCCAGACAAAACCATAAATCAAAAAGAGACATTCACCGCAATGTTCATTGCATCTCTATTTACAATATCGAGGTAATGGAAGCAACCTAAATGCCCACAGACAGACGAATGCATAAAGATGTGGTACATATATAAAGTGGAATATTACTAAGCCATGAAAGGAATGAAATTGGGTCATTTGTAGAGACGTCGATGGATCTAGAGACTGTCATACAGAGTGAAGTAAGTCAGAAAGAGAAAAACAAATCTTGTATATTCATGCATATATGTGGAACCTAGAAAAACTGTACAGATGAACCATTTTGCAAGGAATAAATAGAGCAACAGATGTAGACAACAATCGTATGGACACAAGGGGGGAAAGCTCTTGAGGGTGTGGTGGTGGGAGGAGTTGAGAGATTGGGATTGGCATGTAAACATTTATATGTATAAAATAGATAACCAATAAGAACCTGCTGTATAAAAATATAAAATAAAATTCAAAATTAAAAAGAAATAAAATTTAAAAAATAAAACAGAAAAAACAATTATTCCCTTCACATACATGTATTTATATGAATAAATTATTTCCATGCTTATATCTGTAAATACAAAAAAGAGGAATAAAATCTACCTTGAACCAAAAATGAAAAAGAGAAAAAAAAAACAGATCCCACCAGTTACACAGAGGAAAACTGTATCAGGGCACTTGCTCCAGTTGTAAACAATTCTGAAGTTGGTCAGTGGTGGGGAATCGTCTCCCATTCAGCCAGCAGCCCCCACACAACAAGCGTCCTCATTGCAAAGCTGGGGCACCGTGCCGAGGCATCTGTGAGTAAACGTGAGCTGAGCCCCAGGCCAGTTGCTGCTGAACTGTTCCAACCCTTCCCAGGTAAAACACCTGAATATATACAAGGACTTGAAAGCCTAGAGGAAGGGCCATGGAGCCACACGAGTGACAGCATGCCAGCTGACTTGGTGCCTGCAGGCCAGCCAGGATGGTCCTGGCCCTGGGTGCTCTTCTGGAAGATTTCCATTTCCCCATTTCCCTGCCTGAGATACCCGTCCTGTCCCTGCCCCCACTGCTTTTTTCCTTCCTCACCTCTGCCCAGGGAGAAATTCCAGCAGCAGGTATGGGTGACACATCCTCTTCTTTAGCAGGTGGCAGCCTGGCAACTGCTGCAGAAAGTCCAGCAGAGCCCCACTCACACTGGGCCACCCACAAAGCCGTGGCCTCTCACTCTCTCCCACCAGCCCAGCCCCGAGACTGCTGACAGGGCAGAGAAAATGGCGTCAGGCACAGCTGCAGGGGCTCTTGCTGCCTGGAGTGGTATTTATGTTGATCTCAACCCAGGCACACCTGGGGAGGGCAGGCCGGCACGGTAAGGCTGCCCAGGTCAGCCAATCATCACCCCTCAGGGGCTCACAGTTGAAGAAAATGGAACTTGCTGAACCGGCCAGGTCCAAGGAACAGGTGTGGGCTCCTGAGAGTCAGGATAGACAAGGGGCTGCAGCTTTGGCTTGTTTTCTAATCATTTTATCTGGCCCATGAGTGGGAGACAACTTCAAGAAAACCCTCTCCTAATGAGAGGAACCCAGGAGTCAGGGAGAGGAGGGGTGGGTGGTGGTTGGAGACAGAGGCCTGGTGCCCTGGGTGCAGTGGAAGTGTCTGGAAGACCAGGTGGAGGGAGGCCACACAGAGTGATGCCCAGGGTCACAGACCTGTCGGAGCTGCTGTTTGTTAGTTCAAGTCCTGCTCTGAGGTGCTCTGTGTCAGCTCTGAGCGACAGGTGAGCTGGGGGTGCTCTTCAATGAGGGCTATGTGCACGGTTCCTGTGTGCCCAGCCCTGCCACGGTACCTGCAAGGGTAGCTCTGTATCCTGGGAGGGGCCTGACCATGAGAGCCCCGTGGGCTGGGTTGGGGGTGGGGTACCTGCCCAGGAGAGCTCCATATCCTGGGATTGGCCTGACCACGAGAGCCCCATGGGCTGCTGGGGACCTTGTAAAGGATGTCAGGACAGTCAGTGAAGCCACCGAGGATATACCGCCAGTTGCTCCTGATTCCTACACCCTGCTGGTCATTCTACCAACCACCAGGACATGGTATTCTGTATTAGTCTTCAATGATGCCTTCTTTTGTATTCCATTAGTCCCAGAGTCACAAGAAATTTTGGCTTGTGAGTGGCAGGACTCAACATACAACTAAAACAATACTTCTGGGCCGTCTTGCCCCAAGGGTTCAAAAATTCCCACACCATCTTTGGGGAAAGCTTAGCTAAAGACCGAAAAGTTCTACCTCTGGAAAAGGAAACCCTCCTTCAATATGCAGATGACATTCTGATCGCCAGCCCTACTAAGGAGGCCTCTGAACTACCAAGCCAATAAAGGATAGAAGTTGTCCAAGAAAAAGCTCAAATATCACAGACTGCGGTGACCTGCCTGGGCTTCATTCTCACACAAGGTCGGAGAAGCCCATCCCAGGAAAGGGAAGAAACCATTTGCAGCCTTACCCCTTTCTAAAACTAGAAGACAGCTTAGGGGTTCCTGGGGAGGCCAGGGTTTGCTGCTTCTGGATCCCTAACTACAGTCTACTAGCTGGGCCTCTATATGAAACACTGAAAGGAAAAGATGATGATCCTTTTGAACAGAATCCAGAAGTGGCCTTTCAAGAATGGAAAGAGCAGTCAATTCAGGCCCTGGAACTCCCTAATTGAGCTAAACCCTTTGACCTTTCCATTCCCGGTGAAAGGTGAATCGCCATTGGAGAATTAGTGCAAAAACTGGGACCACTTGAAATGGAACAACGCAAGAATGCCATCCAGGTAGGATAAACTACAGTCACCAAGGGGCTTGGCCCACTGCCACATCTGGCCAAGATACTGGCGGTATCTAAAAACCTGGAAATCAGCAGCCCAAAAGGCCACCTCCCTCCTAAGGGAAAAGGACCCCACGTGGTGATCCTAATCACCAACCATGCCCTGAAGTTGCAGGGTTCGCTCCGTGGGCACACCGACCTCGGGTGAGGAGGCCCTCCAACTCCAACATCCAGAGAGATAACCGGGGGCAACAGGGCACCATGACGACTCGTGTGAACATCACTTGACCTGGAGTTTCTCTCATAAAACAACAATAGTGTGTCCCGAGGGAGTAGACTACTGCTTGCAGGACTTACTGCACCCGGAGGGGAGCTAATAATCTTGGCGGGGGAACCGTATATCACACTGTCACCATAGAAAAGCCTACAGACACCGTGATGATGGTGGCCAATAAGACCGGCTGGACTCCTGTTTACTTCAAAAGGCTGTTGACTCAGTGGCCATCATGGTCCTTGATCACCACTGACCCTGGACTGTCTGGGAGTTGAGCGGGCAAGGCTCTGACACCTGGTGCTGTTTTTACGTTAATTCAGGGGCCTAATTGAAGAAAGAGCAGACTACTGGTCAGAGCATCTAGGCTGGCAGAAACGGTCAGCCTAAGGTGGCCGAACAAATGTGGGGCGGGGTGAAATCGGCCCCCACAGCGTCTCTGCACATCTCTTTCCTGGACCCTCAAAGGTCATTAGAATCTATAACACTTCCAATGCTGGTGCTCAGGCGGACGAGCAGGGAGGCAGGGGTCCTGGGGCCAATCAACGTCACCTGGAGGCTGCTGGGGAGAAGTTCTGACCCTCGTCCCCTGGTATGAGGGCTCCCAACTCAGCACTCAGCAGTTACAGAAGAAGGGTCTGCACCCTCAGCACTCCAAGAATGAGGAACGGGACAAAAGGCAGAGGAGGGGTTTGTCCCCAGCAAAGCCCATTAAAAATCCCTGGGAGATAAAAATAGAATCTGGGCAATAAAGTCAAGTCTGAACTTTTTTATCCTTTGTGCTTTGTCTAATTTCACGTGCTCCTAGGGTCCCGCATGCAGAGGTTCCACACCCGGCACTTCAGACCAGATTTCCTAGTGCAGAATGGCTGGGTCGACACCTCAGCTCCTGGGGCCCAGTGCAGACTCCGAGATATAGAGCCTGAGCTGCAGCCAACCCGGCCCTCGAGAGCTCCGCCCCCTCCCTCCCACTGACTCTGACAGGATCTCTACACAGCAGCCCAGCCCACAGCCCACGGGGTAGTGCATGCTCTCACCTCTCCATTCTCTGATCAAAATATAAAGTTTCCTTTGCTTGGGAACCAAACTCAGTCTCGATCTGTTGGCCCCAATGACACTGGGCAGGGGGACACTTGTTGGGGTCCACTCTGGAGGATCAGTAACAGAAATTGAGACTATTGTAACTTCAATGAACAGATGTGTGAGCCAAACTGTAGTTAACATAGAACAGTTTAGAAGGCTCGGGTAAAATAAGATGTTTCTAACACTTCCATTTGATATTTCCATCACTTTATCATAAGCAAGTTCAGTGAAAAGGTTTGTCTTATTTGTCAGGTCAATATTAGAGAAATGAAGTGATTTCTTTCCAAGGATGTACATCTAATAATCTTGGTTAAAGCTTCAATCTTGTTTTAAATGCTTTTCCATTGAAAATGATACCTCTCTTTCAGCTCCCCCATTTCTGAGAAGTATAAAATCTTATAATTTATTATTATCAAAGGGGAAAGGTGGGAGGAGGGATAAATTAACAGTTTGGAATTAACACATACACACTGCTGTGTATAAAGTAGATCATCAACAAGGAACTACTGTATAGCACAGGGAACTACACTCAATATTTTGCAATAACCTATAAGGGGAAATAATCGGAAAAAGAATAGATATTTTTATTGACATCATCTATCAATGACAGTTAAAGTGTAACCTAAGGGAAGCCGGTGGTGAGTGCTTCTGACCCTGAAGACTTCAATCATCTAAAGTTTGGACTCTGCCTACTTCCCAAGGCCCTTAATGAACATATGTGTAGCCGTAGCTTAAAAAACTCCCCAGTTTGGGTTTCGGGGAGACACTGATTTTGAAAAAGCCCTGGCGTTCTCCTTACATGAATGGGACTCTTCCTACTGCTAAAACATGTCTGTCACATCCAGAGGATGGTATACCGTCTGATCGGGAAGAGTTTGGAAAAGGCATCTCATCTCCTCATCTCCTGGTGTTCGGGTTTACCCCTCCAGCGTCTTTACTAACAGTCTCCCCACTTGGAGATGTCAGCACTGTCAACATCCTGTTGCGTACAGTTTGGAATTTGTCCAGAGGATGAAGCGGAAGGATGAGGAACAATGAGAGACAAGTCCTAGGTGTTCAGACAGGCACATGTCACTCTAATTTCCAATCAGGAAGACGAATTGACCAAAGGCTAGGGTTGCCCATAGAAACAGTATAGGGCTTGAGGAAATCCCACTGCTTTGTGGCCAGTTCCCATAAACACAAGTTGAACAATGGAACTCAGGGGCAGTAAAATTCACGAAACTGCAGAGTTGAAAATATCTATCACTGAAAAATGTCTTGAGGAAAGTCAGAGAAAAGGATTGGTAAGCAAGGGAGAATGGCAGGAAAGGGATTTGAGGAGGTAGAAAGGACTCGCCATTAAGCACAAGAAAAGGGGCTGAACATTGCCAACATTGCAGTTGGCCAAAAAGGCTGTATGCGTTTTTTTCTGTATATATTCAAGAAAAGGGCATACACTTTTTTAGCCAACCAAACAGGTGGGCACTGGAAATCAATACTACAAAAGATATCACTTCGCATCAGTCAGAAGAGCCATCCTCATAAAGTGTAAACACCAGAAATGCAGGACAGGGCAAGGAGAAGAGGGAGCCCTGTGAGGCTTATAGTGGAAATGTATATTGCCAACGGCCATTCTGGAGAAGTGTATTGTGTTTACTAAAGCATCTAAAAAATGAGCTACAGAGCATAGGGCACTTGCACTCATGGGCGTATATCTTGGGAAAAACAAAAATCGAGAGGACACAGGCACCCCAATGTTTACTGCCTCTCTGTTTAAAAGATCCTCGACTAGGATAGAACTTAAATGTCTCTGGAGGGAAAAAATGGATAGAGATGTGGTACTTATGTAGAGTGGAATATTACTCAGCCTGGAAATCAATGAGATATGGCCAGTTGTAACAACTCCGGAGGAGTTACGTATGATCATTCTAAGTGACAGAATTCAAAAAGAAAAAGACACATATCATAAGATATCACTTAAAGGTGGAATCCAACATGGCTACACATGAAATAAATTACAAAACAAAAGCATAGTCAAATATGTAGAAAGCACGCGTAAGGCTGCTGAACGGGAAAGGTGGGGAGGGGTGAGGCATCATCCAGGAGGTTGAAATTAGCAAAGATACCATTCCAAATACCAAACTGATAATCAACAAGGCCTACACGGTAGCTAAAAGAACTGCACTCAGCACACTCAAGTCACCAGAAAAGAATATCTATGACTGGTAAGAATCTGAAAAAGAATTTATTGATGTCTCTCTGTACGTGAATCAAGTGGATGTACAGCAGCAAGAAACAGAGCTTTGAAAATCAGCTGTAACCAATATAGTGATAAATTGCAAAAAATAAACGACAGAGGGACAGAGAAAACCTCTTACAACTTTTCCTCAGGGACGGTGATGCAACATGGATTGAACACATCTAGACCCACAGCAGGATGAGACATAAGACTGGAAACTGTTCGCGCTAAGAGAAATGTGAGGTTGGGTGAGGAAATGCACACCCTTTAAAGTAATACTACCTGGTACCCATTCAATGGGTCCCAAATCTGCAGGTTCAAGGAATCTTCCTACAGCTAAAACATGCATGGAAAACCCAGAGGACTGTACACTATGTGATCGGGAGATGTGTCTAAAATGCACCTCATTTATCCTCTCCTGGTGCTCCTGTTCATCATTCCAGCCATGTTACTTAGAATCTCCCCACTTAGAGAATCAGCACATTTAAACTTCTGTTTCACACATTTTGCAAATTGTGAGGAGGATGAACGGGAAGAGGGGGAACCAATGAGAGAATAGTTGTAGGGGTTTGGACGGGCACATGTCACTCTAATTTCCCATTAAGAATAAGAATTAAAAAAAGGCTCAGCCCGCCTCGCCGGAGCCAAAATAGGGCCTGAAGCAATCCTGCGGCTTTGAGGCCAGCTCACAAAATAGCAACTTAAAAAATGGAGCTCAGGGTCACTGCAATTCACAAACCTGCAGAGTTATAAATGAAAACTAACGTCCAAAAATATGTTGAGGTAAGGCAAAGAAGAGGATCTGAATGCAAGACAGAATTGCAAGAAACAGATTTCAAGAGATAGATTGGACTCGTCTTTAAAGCACATGAAAAGTGGCAGAATTTCGACAATGATGCAGTTGGCCCAAAAGGGAGTATGCGTTTTTTCCTGAATACATCCAGGAAAAAACGCATACGCCCTTTATGGGCAACCAAGCAAGCAAGCAATGCAAATGTGCACAACAAAGAAGTCTCATTTCCCACCGGTCAAAAGGGCCATCTGAAAAAATTGTAAAAACCAGAAATGCAGGACAGGCCATGGAGAACAGGGAGCCTTTATACACTGATGGACAGTGTGTGGACTGCCGAGAGCCACTCTGGAGAAGTGTATGGTGGTTCCTAAATCATCTAAAAAACAGAGCTACAGAGCATAGGGCACTTCCAATCACGGGAGTATATCTAGGGAAGTCTAAAAATCAACAAGACACAAGCACACCACATTTTAGGGCTACTCTGTTTACAAGAACCTCAACTTCAGTACACCTTAAATATCCCAGGAAAGAGAAAAATGGATAAAGAAAATGTGGTACTTATGTACAATGGAATATCTCTTCACCATGAAATCAATGTAATAAGGCTAGTAGAAGGATAAAGAGTGGATTTAGGTCCGATAATACTACTTGAAATAAGTCAAACAGGAAAAGAAACATATCATAAGATATCACATATAGAGGGAGGATAAATATGGCTGCACAAAAAATGAATTACAAAACAGAACAGTGTCTCACATTTAGAAAACACACTTATGTCACCTTAAGGGAAAAGGAGAGGTGGGGTGATGCATAAAACCAGAGTTTGAAATAAGCACAGATACCGTTCAATAAACCAAATAGGTATTAGACAAGATCTACACCTTGCTCAATGAACTGGCCTCAACACACCCTATACACTGCAGAGAAATATATCTGAGTAATAAGAATCTTAAAACCCATGTATTGATATATCTCCATAAGGGAATCAAGTGTGTGCAGAGCGGCACAAACACAGCAGTGAAAATGAGCTAAACCCCATTATAGAAATAAATTTTAAAACCAAAACGCAGAAACAATGAAAGAGAGAAAACTTCTTACAAAATTCGCTCAGGGGCTGTGATGCAAGCTGGAATGACCACATATAAACCCACAGCTGGATAAGACATAAGGCTGGACACTTGGGGCTGAGAGGATTGGTGAGCTTTGCTGAGCAACTGCCGAAAGTTTAATGCAATACTTCATGCTACTCATTCCAAGGGTCCCAACACTGCAGGTTGAAGGGAATCTTCCTACAGCTAAAACATGCATGGGAAATCCAGCAGATGGTATACCATATGATCAGGAAAGGTTTCTAAAACGCACCTCATTTTCCTCTCCTGGGGCTCCGGATCAACATTCCAGCCACTTTACTAACAACATCCCCACATGGAGAGTCAATGACTTTAAGTTCCGGTATCGCACAGTCTGCAGTTAGTGCGGAGGATGAATGGGAATAGGGGGAACCAGTGAGAAAATAGCTGTAGCGGTTTCAATGCCCACATGTCACTCTAATTTCACATAGGAAGAAGAATTAACCAAAGGCACAACAAGGCACCCCAGAAGAAAAATAGGGCCTGAAGAAATCCTGTGGATATGAGGCAAGATCACAAAAATAAGAGCTGAAAAACGGAACTAAGGGCAACTGCAATTCAAAAACCTGCAGAGTTATAAAGGCCAACTATTTTCCAAAACTATATTGAGGTAAGACTATGAAGAGGCACTGACAGCAAGGCAGAATTGCAGGAAACCGATTTCAGGAGGTAGACTGGAATTGCATGTAAAGCATAGGAAAAGAGGCAGAACGTCCACAATGATGCACTTGGCCAAAAAGGGCGTATGCTTTTTTTCCTGAATATATTCAGGAAAAAACGCATACGCCATTTTTGGCCAACCAAGCAAGCTTGCAAACGAAATCTGCACTACAATGAAGTCTCACTGCCCCCAGGTCAAAAGGGCCATCTGAAAAAATTGTAAAATCCAGAAAGGCAGGACAGGCTTGGAGAACTTGGAGCCCTGTTATGCTGATGAGTGGGATGTAAATTGCCAACAGCCACTCTGGAGAAGTGTATGGTGTTTCCTGAAACATCTAAGAAACAAAGCAACAGAGCCTAGGGCACTTCCACTTATGGTCCTATAGCTTAGGGAAATTAAAATCAAAAAGACACAGCCACCCCAAAGTTTGGGATGGCTCTGTTTACAAGAACCTCATTTACGGTACAAGTTCAATATCACAGAAAGCGAAAAATGGATAAAGATGTTGTGGTACTTACGTACAATGCAATATCACTCAGCAATGAAATCTATGTCATCAGGCCCGTAGCAGCATAATGAGTGGATTCAGTTACGATGATTCTAAGTGAAATAAGTCACACAGAAAAAGAAACATCATAAGATATCACTAATACACGGAATGTAAACTTTGCTACACAGGAACTGAATTACAAAACAGAACAGGGTCTCAAATGTAGAAAACCAACTTATGCTTGGTTAAGGGGAAAGGTGAGTTGGGGTGCTGCATAAAACCAGAGATGGAAATTAACACAGATACCCTTCCATAAGCCAAATATGTAATAGACAAGAGCTACTCCTTGCTCAACGTAGTGGACTCAACACCCCATATTAAACGCCTAAGTATATACCTGACTAGTAAGTATCTTAAAACCTATGGATTTATATGTCTCCAAAAGAGAATCAAGCATGTGTACAGCGGCATAAACGCAGCAGTGATAGGATTGGTGAGGTTCGGTAAGCAAATGCAGACCCTTTGAAGTCATATTGCATGGTACCCATTCCATGGGTCTCAACTCTCCAGGTTTAAGGGATTCTTCCTTCAGCTAAAACATGCATGTGGAACCCAGAGTATGATCCACCGTGTGTTCGGGAAACGTGTTCAAATGTGTCTCAGGTTTCGTCCCCTGGTACTCGGGTGCAACATTCCAGACGCTTTACTAACACTCTCCCCACTTGGAGAGTCAGTGCCTTTAACCTCCTGTTTGGCCCAGTTTGCAATTTCTGCGGAAAATGAACAGGAATAGGGAGAACCCATGAGAGACTAGCTGGAGGTGTCTGGACGGCCAAATTTAACTCTCATTTCCCACCAGGAAGAGGAATTAACCAAAGGCTCAGTGTGCCATGCCAGAACCACACTAGGGCCTGAAGCAATCCTGCGGTGTTGCGGCCAGCTCACAAGAAAGCGAGTTGAAGAAAGGAGCTCAGGGGCACTGTCATTCACAAACCTGCAGAGTTATAAACGACAGCTATCGTCCAAAAATATATTGAAGTAAGGCTGCCAAGAGGACTTGAAAGCGGGGCAGAATTGCAGGAAACCGATTTCAGGAGGTAGACTGGAAATGCATATAAAGCATAGGAAAAGAGGCAGAACGTCCACAATGATGCACTTGGCCAAAAAGTGCATATGCGTTTTTTCCTGAATATATTCAGGAAAAAACGCATACGCCCTTTTTCGCCAACCAAGCAAGCTTGCAAAGGAAATCTGCACTACAATGATGTCTCACTGCCCCCCGGTCAAAAGGGTCATCTGAAAAAAGTGTAAAATCCAGAAAGGCAGGACAGGCCATGGAGAACTGGGAGCCTTGTTATGCTGATGGGTGGGATGTAAATTGCCAACAGCCACTCTGGAGAAGTGTATGGTGTTTCCTGAAACATCTAAAAAACAAAGCAACAGAGCCTAGGGCACTTCCACTTATGGTCCTATAGCTTAGGGAAATTAAAATCAAAAAGACACAGCCACCCCAAAGTTTGGGACGGCTCTGTTTACAAGAACCTCGTTTATGGTACAAGTTCAATATCACAGAAAGCGAAAAATGGATATAGAAGTTGTGGTACTCACGTACAATGCAATATCACTCAGCAATGAAATCTATGTCATCAGGCCTGTAGCAGCATAATGAGTGGATTCAGGTACGATGATTCTAAGTGAAATAAGTCACACAGAAAAAGAGACATCATAAGATATCACTAATACACGGAATGTAAACTTGGCTACACAGGAACTGAATTACAAAACAGAACAGGGTCTCAAATGTAGAAAACCAACTTATGCTTGCTTAAGGGGAAAGGTGAGTTGGGGTGCTGCATAAAACCAGAGATTGAAATTAGCACAGATACCGTTCCATAAGCCAAATATGTAATAGACAAGAGCTACTCCTTGCTCAACGAAGTGGACTCAACACCCCATATTAAATGCCTAAGAATATACCTGACTAGTAAGAATCTTAAAACCTATGGATTTATATGTCTCCAAAAGAGAATCAAGCGTGTGTACAGCGGCATAAACACAGCAGTGATAGGATGGGTGAGGTTCGGTGAGCAAATGCAGACTCTTTGAAGTCATATTGAATGGTACCCATTCCACGGGTCTCAACTCTCCAGGTTTAAGGGATTCTTCCTTCAGCTAAAACATGCATGTGGAACCCAGAGTATGATCCACCGTGTGATCGGGAAACGTGTTCAAATGTGTCTCAGTTTTCGTCCCCTGGTACTCGGGTGCAACATTCCAGACGCTTTACTAACACTCTCCCCACTTGGAGAGTCAGTGCCTTTAACCTCCTGTTTGGCCCAGTTTGCAAATTCTGCGGAAAATGAACAGGAATAGGGAGAACCAATGAGAGACTAGCTGGAGGTGTCTGGACGGATAAATTTAACTCTCATTCCCCACCAGGAATAGGAATTAACCAAAGGCTCAGTGTGCCGTCCCGGAACCACACTAGGGCCTGAAGCAATTCTGCGGTGTTGCGGCCAGCTCACAAGAAAGCGAGTTGAAGAAAGGAGCTCAGGGACACTGTAACTCACAAACCTGCAGAGTTATAAATGACAGCTATCGTCCAAAAATATATTGAAGTAAGGCTGCCAAGAGGACTTGAAAGCGGGGCAGAATTTCAGGAAACCGATTTCAGGAGGTAGACTGGAATTGCATGTAAAGAATAGGAAAAGAGGCAGAACGTCCACAATGATGCACTTGGCCAAAAAGGGCGTATGCGTTTTTTCCTGAATATATTCAGGAAAAAACGCATACGCCCTTTTTGGCCAAACAAGCAAGCTTGCAAAGGAAATCTGCACTACAATGAAGTCTCACTGCCCCCTGGTCAAAAGGGTCATCTGAAAAAAGTGTGCAATCCAGAAAGGCAGGACAGGCCATGGAGAACTGGGAGCCTTGTTATGCTGATGGGCGGGATGTAAATTGCAAACAGCCACTCTGGAGAAGTGTATGGTGTTTCCTGAAACATCTAAGAAACAAGGAAACAGAGCCTAGGGCACTTTCACTTATGGTCCTATAGGTTAGGGAAATTTAAATAAAAAAGACACAGCCACCCCAAAGTTTGGGACAGCTCTGTTTACAAGAACCTCGTTTATGGTACAAGTTCAATATCACAGAAATCGAAAAATGGATAAAGAAGTTGTGGTACTTACGTACAATGCAATATCACTCAGCAATGAAATCTATGTCATCAGGCCCGTAGCAGCATAATGAGTGGATTCAGGTACGATGATTCTAAGTGAAATAAGTCACACAGAAAAAGAGACATCATAAGATATCACTACTACACGGAATGTAAACTTGGCTACCCAGGAACTGAATTACAAAACAGAACAGGGTCTCAAATGTAGAAAACCAACTTATGCTTGCTTAAGGGGAAAGGTGAGTTGGGGTGCTGCATAAAACCAGAGATGGAAATTAGCACAGATACCGTTCCATAAGCCAAATATGTAATAGACAAGAGCTACTCCTTGCTCAACGTAGTGGACTCAACACCCCATATTAAACGCCTAAGTATATACCTGACTAGTAAGTATCTTAAAACCTATGGATTTATATGTCTCCAAAAGAGAATCAAGCATGTGTATAGCGGCATAAACGCAGCAGTGATAGGATTGGTGAGGTTCGGTAAGCAAATGCAGACCCTTTGAAGTCATATTGCATGGTACCCATTCCATGGGTCTCAACTCTCCAGGTTTAAGGGATTCTTCCTACAGCTAAAACATGCATGTGGAACCCAGAGTATGATCCACCGTGTGATCGGAAAACGTGTTCAAATGTGTCTCAGGTTTCGTCCCCTGGTACTCGGGTGCAACATTCCAGACGCTTTACTAACACTCTCCCCACTTGGAGAGTCAGTGCCTTTAACCTCCTGTTTGGCCCAGTTTGCAATTTCTGCGGAAAATGAACAGGAATAGGGAGAACCCATGAGAGACTAGCTGGAGGTGTCTGGACGGCCAAATTTAACTCTCATTTCCCACCAGGAAGAGGAATTAACCAAAGGCTCAGTGTGCCATGCCAGAACCACACTAGGGCCTGAAGCAATCCTGCGGTGTTGCGGCCAGCTCACAAGAAAGCGAGTTGAAGAAAGGAGCTCAGGGGCACTGTCATTCACAAACCTGCAGAGTTATAAACGACAGCTATCGTCCAAAAATATATTGAAGTAAGGCTGCCAAGAGGACTTGAAAGCGGGGCAGAATTGCAGGAAACCGATTTCAGGAGGTAGACTGGAAATGCATATAAAGCATAGGAAAAGAGGCAGAACGTCCACAATGATGCACTTGGCCAAAAAGTGCATATGCGTTTTTTCCTGAATATATTCAGGAAAAAACGCATACGCCCTTTTTCGCCAACCAAGCAAGCTTGCAAAGGAAATCTGCACTACAATGATGTCTCACTGCCCCCCGGTCAAAAGGGTCATCTGAAAAAAGTGTAAAATCCAGAAAGGCAGGACAGGCCATGGAGAACTGGGAGCCTTGTTATGCTGATGGGTGGGATGTAAATTGCCAACAGCCACTCTGGAGAAGTGTATGGTGTTTCCTGAAACATCTAAAAAACAAAGCAACAGAGCCTAGGGCACTTCCACTTATGGTCCTATAGCTTAGGGAAATTAAAATCAAAAAGACACAGCCACCCCAAAGTTTGGGACGGCTCTGTTTACAAGAACCTCGTTTATGGTACAAGTTCAATATCACAGAAAGCGAAAAATGGATATAGAAGTTGTGGTACTCACGTACAATGCAATATCACTCAGCAATGAAATCTATGTCATCAGGCCTGTAGCAGCATAATGAGTGGATTCAGGTACGATGATTCTAAGTGAAATAAGTCACACAGAAAAAGAGACATCATAAGATATCACTAATACACGGAATGTAAACTTGGCTACACAGGAACTGAATTACAAAACAGAACAGGGTCTCAAATGTAGAAAACCAACTTATGCTTGCTTAAGGGGAAAGGTGAGTTGGGGTGCTGCATAAAACCAGAGATTGAAATTAGCACAGATACCGTTCCATAAGCCAAATATGTAATAGACAATAGCTACTCCTTGCTCAACGAAGTGGACTCAACACCCCATATTAAATGCCTAAGAATATACCTGACTAGTAAGAATCTTAAAACCTATGGATTTATATGTCTCCAAAAGAGAATCAAGCGTGTGTACAGCGGCATAAACACAGCAGTGATAGGATGGGTGAGGTTCGGTGAGCAAATGCAGACTCTTTGAAGTCATATTGAATGGTACCCATTCCACGGGTCTCAACTCTCCAGGTTTAAGGGATTCTTCCTTCAGCTAAAACATGCATGTGGAACCCAGAGTATGATCCACCGTGTGATCGGGAAACGTGTTCAAATGTGTCTCAGTTTTCGTCCCCTGGTACTCGGGTGCAACATTCCAGACGCTTTACTAACACTCTCCCCACTTGGAGAGTCAGTGCCTTTAACCTCCTGTTTGGCTCAGTTTGCAATTTCTGCGGAAAATGAACAGGAATAGGGAGAACCAATGAGAGACTAGCTGGAGGTGTCTGGACGGATAAATTTAACTCTCATTCCCCACCAGGAATAGGAATTAACCAAAGGCTCAGTGTGCCGTCCCGGAACCACACTAGGGCCTGAAGCAATCCTGCGGTGTTGTGGCCAGCTCACAAGAAAGCGAGTTGAAGAAAGGAGCTCAGGGACACTGTAACTCACAAACCTGCAGAGTTATAAATGACAGCTATCGTCCAAAAATATATTGAAGTAAGGCTGCCAAGAGGACTTGAAAGCGGGGCAGAATTTCAGGAAACCGATTTCAGGAGGTAGACTGGAATTGCATGTAAAGAATAGGAAAAGAGGCAGAACGTCCACAATGATGCACTTGGCCAAAAAGGGCGTATGCGTTTTTTCCTGAATATATTCAGGGAAAAACGCATACGCCCTTTTTGGCCAAACAAGCAAGCTTGCAAAGGAAATCTGCACTACAATGAAGTCTCACTGCCCCCTGGTCAAAAGGGTCATCTGAAAAAAGTGTGCAATCCAGAAAGGCAGGACAGGCCATGGAGAACTGGGAGCCTTGTTATGCTGATGGGCGGGATGTAAATTGCAAACAGCCACTCTGGAGAAGTGTATGGTGTTTCCTGAAACATCTAAGAAACAAAGAAACAGAGCCTAGGGCACTTCCACTTATGGTCCTATAGGTTAGGGAAATTTAAATAAAAAAGACACAGCCACCCCAAAGTTTGGGACAGCTCTGTTTACAAGAACCTCGTTTATGGTACAAGTTCAATATCACAGAAATCGAAAAATGGATAAAGAAGTTGTGGTACTTACGTACAATGCAATATCACTCAGCAATGAAATCTATGTCATCAGGCCCGTAGCAGCATAATGAGTGGATTCAGGTACGATGATTCTAAGTGAAATAAGTCACACAGAAAAAGAGACATCATAAGATATCACTACTACACGGAATGTAAACTTGGCTACACAGGAACTGAATTACAAAACAGAACAGGGTCTCAAATGTAGAAAACCAACTTATGCTTGGTTAAGGGGAAAGGTGGGTTGGGGTGCTGCATAAAACCAGAGATGGAAATTAGCACAGATACCCTTCCATAAGCCAAATATGTAATAGACAAGAGCTACTCCTTGCTCAACGTAGTGGACTCAACACCCCATATTAAACGCCTAAGTATATACCTGACTAGTAAGTATCTTAAAACCTATGGATTTATATGTCTCCAAAAGAGAATCAAGCATGTGTACAGCGGCATAAACGCAGCAGTGATAGGATTGGTGAGGTTCGGTAAGCAAATGCAGACCCTTTGAAGTCATATTGCATGGTACCCATTCCATGGGTCTCAACTCTCCAGGTTTAAGGGATTCTTCCTTCAGCTAAAACATGCATGTGGAACCCAGAGTATGATCCACCGTGTGATCGGAAAACGTGTTCAAATGTGTCTCAGGTTTCGTCCCCTGGTACTCGGGTGCAACATTCCAGACGCTTTACTAACACTCTCCCCACTTGGAGAGTCAGTGCCTTTAACCTCCTGTTTGGCCCAGTTTGCAATTTCTGCGGAAAATGAACAGGAATAGGGAGAACCCATGAGAGACTAGCTGGAGGTGTCTGGACGGCCAAATTTAACTCTCATTTCCCACCAGGAAGAGGAATTAACCAAAGGCTCAGTGTGCCATGCCAGAACCACACTAGGGCCTGAAGCAATCCTGCGGTGTTGCGGCCAGCTCACAAGAAAGCGAGTTGAAGAAAGGAGCTCAGGGGCACTGTCATTCACAAACCTGCAGAGTTATAAACGACAGCTATCGTCCAAAAATATATTGAAGTAAGGCTGCCAAGAGGACTTGAAAGCGGGGCAGAATTGCAGGAAACCCATTTCAGGAGGTAGACTGGAATTGCATGTAAAGCATAGGAAAAGAGGCAGAACGTCCACAATGATGCACTTGGCCAGAAAGGGCGTATGCGTTTTTTCCTGAATATATTCAGGAAAAAACGCATACGCCCTTTTTGGCCAAACAAGCAAGCTTGCAAAGGAAATCTGCACTACAATGAAGTCTCACTGCCCCCTGGTCAAAAGGGTCATCTGAAAAAAGTGTGCAATCCAGAAAGGCAGGACAGGCCATGGAGAACTGGGAGCCTTGTTATGCTGATGGGCGGGATGTAAATTGCAAACAGCCACTCTGGAGAAGTGTATGGTGTTTCCTGAAACATCTAAGAAACAAAGAAACAGAGCCTAGGGCACTTCCACTTATGGTCCTATAGGTTAGGGAAATTTAAATAAAAAAGACACAGCCACCCCAAAGTTTGGGACAGCTCTGTTTACAAGAACCTCGTTTATGGTACAAGTTCAATATCACAGAAATCGAAAAATGGATAAAGAAGTTGTGGTACTTACGTACAATGCAATATCACTCAGCAATGAAATCTATGTCATCAGGCCCGTAGCAGCATAATGAGTGGATTCAGGTATGATGATTCTAAGTGAAATAAGTCACACAGAAAAAGAGACATCATAAGATATCACTACTACACGGAATGTAAACTTGGCTACACAGGAACTGAATTACAAAACAGAACAGGGTCTCAAATGTAGAAAACCAACTTATGCTTGGTTAAGGGGAAAGGTGGGTTGGGGTGCTGCATAAAACCAGAGATGGAAATTAGCACAGATACCCTTCCATAAGCCAAATATGTAATAGACAAGAGCTACTCCTTGCTCAACGTAGTGGACTCAACACCCCATATTAAACGCCTAAGTATATACCTGACTAGTAAGTATCTTAAAACCTATGGATTTATATGTCTCCAAAAGAGAATCAAGCATGTGTACAGCGGCATAAACGCAGCAGTGATAGGATTGGTGAGGTTCGGTAAGCAAATGCAGACCCTTTGAAGTCATATTGCATGGTACCCATTCCATGGGTCTCAACTCTCCAGGTTTAAGGGATTCTTCCTTCAGCTAAAACATGCATGTGGAACCCAGAGTATGATCCACCGTGTGATCGGAAAACGTGTTCAAATGTGTCTCAGGTTTCGTCCCCTGGTACTCGGGTGCAACATTCCAGACGCTTTACTAACACTCTCCCCACTTGGAGAGTCAGTGCCTTTAACCTCCTGTTTGGCCCAGTTTGCAATTTCTGCGGAAAATGAACAGGAATAGGGAGAACCCATGAGAGACTAGCTGGAGGTGTCTGGACGGCCAAATTTAACTCTCATTTCCCACCAGGAAGAGGAATTAACCAAAGGCTCAGTGTGCCATGCCAGAACCACACTAGGGCCTGAAGCAATCCTGCGGTGTTGCGGCCAGCTCACAAGAAAGCGAGTTGAAGAAAGGAGCTCAGGGGCACTGTCATTCACAAACCTGCAGAGTTATAAACGACAGCTATCGTCCAAAAATATATTGAAGTAAGGCTGCCAAGAGGACTTGAAAGCGGGGCAGAATTGCAGGAAACCGATTTCAGGAGGTAGACTGGAAATGCATATAAAGCATAGGAAAAGAGGCAGAACGTCCACAATGATGCACTTGGCCAAAAAGTGCATATGCGTTTTTTCCTGAATATATTCAGGAAAAAACGCATACGCCCTTTTTCGCCAACCAAGCAAGCTTGCAAAGGAAATCTGCACTACAATGATGTCTCACTGCCCCCCGGTCAAAAGGGTCATCTGAAAAAAGTGTAAATCCAGAAAGGCAGGACAGGCCATGGAGAACTGGGAGCCTTGTTATGCTGATGGGTGGGATGTAAATTGCCAACAGCCACTCTGGAGAAGTGTATGGTGTTTCCTGAAACATCTAAAAAACAAAGCAACAGAGCCTAGGGCACTTCCACTTATGGTCCTATAGCTTAGGGAAATTAAAATCAAAAAGACACAGCCACCCCAAAGTTTGGGACGGCTCTGTTTACAAGAACCTCGTTTATGGTACAAGTTCAATATCACAGAAAGCGAAAAATGGATATAGAAGTTGTGGTACTCACGTACAATGCAATATCACTCAGCAATGAAATCTATGTCATCAGGCCTGTAGCAGCATAATGAGTGGATTCAGGTACGATGATTCTAAGTGAAATAAGTCACACAGAAAAAGAGACATTATAAGATATCACTAATACACGGAATGTAAACTTGGCTACACAGGAACTGAATTACAAAACAGAACAGGGTCTCAAATGTAGAAAACCAACTTATGCTTGCTTAAGGGGAAAGGTGAGTTGGGGTGCTGCATAAAACCAGAGATTGAAATTAGCACAGATACCGTTCCATAAGCCAAATATGTAATAGACAAGAGCTACTCCTTGCTCAACGAAGTGGACTCAACACCCCATATTAAATGCCTAAGAATATACCTGACTAGTAAGAATCTTAAAACCTATGGATTTATATGTCTCCAAAAGAGAATCAAGCGTGTGTACAGCGGCATAAACACAGCAGTGATAGGATGGGTGAGGTTCGGTGAGCAAATGCAGACTCTTTGAAGTCATATTGAATGGTACCCATTCCACGGGTCTCAACTCTCCTGGTTTAAGGGATTCTTCCTTCAGCTAAAACATGCATGTGGAACCCAGAGTATGATCCACCGTGTGATCGGGAAACGTGTTCAAATGTGTCTCAGTTTTCGTCCCCTGGTACTCGGGTGCAACATTCCAGACGCTTTACTAACACTCTCCCCACTTGGAGAGTCAGTGCCTTTAACCTCCTGTTTGGCTCAGTTTGCAATTTCTGCGGAAAATGAACAGGAATAGGGAGAACCAATGAGAGACTAGCTGGAGGTGTCTGGACGGATAAATTTAACTCTCATTCCCCACCAGGAATAGGAATTAACCAAAGGCTCAGTGTGCCGTGCCGGAACCACACTAGGGCCTGAAGCAATCCTGCGGTGTTGCGGCCAGCTCACAAGAAAGCGAGTTGAAGAAAGGAGCTCAGGGACACTGTAACTCACAAACCTGCAGAGTTATAAATGACAGCTATCATCCAAAAATATATTGAAGTAAGGCTGCCAAGAGGACTTGAAAGCGGGGCAGAATTTCAGGAAACCGATTTCAGGAGGTAGACTGGAATTGCATGTAAAGAATAGGAAAAGAGGCAGAACGTCCACAATGATGCACTTGGCCAAAAAGGGCGTATGCGTTTTTTCCTGAATATATTCAGGAAAAAACGCATACGCCCTTTTTGGCCAACCAAGCAAGCTTGCAAAGGAAATCTGCACTACAATGAAGTCTCACTGCCCCCTGGTCAAAAGGGTCATCTGAAAAAAGTGTGCAATCCAGAAAGGCAGGACAGGCCATGGAGAACTGGGAGCCTTGTTATGCTGATGGGCGGGATGTAAATTGCAAACAGCCACTCTGGAGAAGTGTATGGTGTTTCCTGAAACATCTAAGAAACAAAGAAACAGAGCCTAGGGCACTTCCACTTATGGTCCTATAGGTTAGGGAAATTTAAATAAAAAAGACACAGCCACCCCAAAGTTTGGGACAGCTCTGTTTACAAGAACCTCGTTTATGGTACAAGTTCAATATCACAGAAATCGAAAAATGGATAAAGAAGTTGTGGTACTTACGTACAATGCAATATCACTCAGCAATGAAATCTATGTCATCAGGCCCGTAGCAGCATAATGAGTGGATTCAGGTACGATGATTCTAAGTGAAATAAGTCACACAGAAAAAGAGACATCATAAGATATCACTACTACACG